>NC_089801.1:46426939-47026939 GCF_029633855.1 Hoplias malabaricus | reverse complement strand
TCCACCCTTCCTTTAACCGATCCATCTCTCTCTCTCTCTCTCTCTCTCTCTCTCTCTCTCTCTCTCTCTCACCTCATGGATCTTCTGGCTGTACTTGAAAATACTGAGTTCCTGAAGTGTGTAGAGTGTGATAGGCTCCCCCAGCAGCTTGGAGTTCACAGTGCTCTCCAACATCTCCCAGTGCCGAGGTTTCAGACAAGGGTTATGAAGATCTGTGATCACTGGCAGCTTCACACACAAACACAGAAATGGAAGAATTGAACACAAATATCAAACCACTCTAGCCCAGTTTTTGCACTGAGCATTGGGGCATTAGGCTCATGTGCATCTGCGCCAGAACATCTTGTTTTATTTCATCCTTTTCTATAAAGACTATGCTTGTTTTCTTATTTTGAGGTTGTGAACAGTGAACCCACACATACACGTGAGCAATTTTAACACACACACTAGGGACAGGGAGAACACACAGAGTCAGAGCAAGTAGCAACCACTTCAGCCACAACACTCAGTTGAAGGAGCTTGCTTGCTCAAGGGCACATTAGTGGATGTTGAGGGAGGATAAAATACTGTTTCTTCACTCCTTCTGTCATTATCTTTTTCAATCACTGTGCCATAAGTTTAGTATGGACCAATCCAGTGACAGAACATAGAAAGTCTCACCCACCTTTTCCCTCATGGAGTCTACACCAGCCTTGAGGTGAGGTACAACACTGTTGGAGGGAAGTCCTTTCTCCAGCTGATTCACATACTTTGCATATTTATTCACTTGAGCACTCAGCTGCTCCGGATCCAACTCATCAAATTTACTCTGAAAAGCAACATATAGGTAACAGGTTTCCATCCCGGTTTAAACATGGATGGTAAAATGTGCTGAATTCAAAAGGGAATCAAATATTTAGGAATTCAGGATGTTATTCTGAAAAAACAATGTATTATTAATATAAAAGGGAATAATTACAATTGTCATTTTATTTAAAAAAAACGTGTTAAGGCACTACATTCACAATCACTAATATCGAAATCACCATCTTTAAATAATTTCAGTCAAAACTCACAACTCAAAACAAATACAGTGATGACTAAATTCATCCTTGCCATTTTCAAACTACTTCATTTTTAGGTTATACTTTTTTGGGCAAAATGAGAAATGTTATTTTTAACAGCTACAACAGTTACCATAAAATGACAAAGGAGAGGAAGCAGGGTTTAATTTTGAATATCAGTTATACATTAAACAAAAAAGCTTTAAAACATAATTGTACATTTTGTACACTTGAGCCACTTTTCTATTAATGTCATTCTGTCACACACTCTGTGTGTGTGTGTGTGTGTGTGTGTGTGTGTGTGTGTGTGTGTCTGTGTGTGTCTGTGTCTGTGTGTGTATGTGATCAACCTGCATCCAGTTGTTCTGGAGGTTGTCCCATTCCTCCAGGGCATCCCAGAGTAAATGCTTCAGTTTTACCTCAGCACTCAGCTCCTCCAGAGACTCATACTTAGTCACCTCCACCTACACACACAGATACACCAACATATGCACACTAAAAAGAAGTCAGGATATGTTACATTAATCCTTCAGATTAAGTTACAGATTATATAGATGTACAAATTGCGTACAGGTAATCAGTAATAGGTTTTGAATGTAATCCACATTGTGTGTGAACCCACAGAAACCAAATGAAAATAAAAGCCTCTTTAATGAAAACACCCAATAAATCATGTGTCAAGTAATGGATGAAATGACCTACTGACCTTTAACTTCTTCTGGTAGGATTTGTAGTTGAAGGCTTGTGCCTGAAGCTCATCTATGGAGATGTGGATTTCCTCCAGCAGCATACGCACTTTCCCCCTGTCAGCAGTAATGTCTAGAATCTGGCAGTTCTGGAAAATCAAAGACACAGGAAAGCAACTGAAGCCAAGAAACTATTCAGTGAATGGGCAAAACACATCAACATATAAGCTAGTTTACTGATAACAACAGATAAATCATATTTACTAATATCGCAGATTAAATGTTCAACGTTTTTAAAGCTACAATAGGTAAAACTTGCAGTTTTTGCTCCTGGGCCCCCCCTGCAGTTGCAGAGTGTAATTCACTGTTACAGCACTGTTGTAAAATATGAATTACAGATATGCAAAATTGAATGAAATTCATTAAATGAATTTTCTCCAAGCAAGGCTTTTTATGCCTGTTGGTTTTACTCCACCTAAGTGCCATATTTGATACCTTAGATAATAATAATAATAATACATTATATATACACATTTTATTTACAGAGCACTTTTATGTATAAATCATCTCAAATTGCTTTACAATTATGGAAAAAGATAAAAAAAAAAATAAAAAGACAACTCCATATTACTAGACAGGTTAGAAATGTTAATCTCAGGGGTGGTACAGGCCTGGTTTAGACTCTGCCTGATCAATCATTATCAGTTACTCAAAGTATATGAAGAACCATCAGTACTTGTCAGAGTTATACATGGTGTACCACAAGGTTACGTTTTAGGATCTCTACTATTGACATTGTATATGTAATCACTGGGGAATATTATCCGCAAACACAGCATTAACCTACACTGTTACTCTTATGACACGTAAACTAGGATGTTAGACCACATCAGATCAACACTATCATCCATACATTGGCTGCCAGTCAAATCCAGAATAGATTAGATTAAGTTCTGCTGTTTACATATAAATCTGTTCGATGACCTCACCTTAATATATCTACTGCAGGAGGAAGAGCCTTCTCACATAGAGGCCCTATATGGTCTCAGTTTTTAAATCTAAATTACAAACCTATTTATATAATTAATTGTTTGATAATTAGATTCCCTTGCCCTGTGAAAGACTGGCGCCCCCTCCAGGGTGTATTCCTGCCTTGCGCCCAATGATTCCAGGTAGGCTCTGGACCCACCGCAACCCTGAGCTGGATAAGCGCTTACAGATAATGAATGAATAAATGAATGAATTAGATTCCTGTTAGATAAAATGTTCAGATTGAGGGGTTCTTAGACATAGAGAACTGTGGTAATCTTGTGCTGATTTCTCGTGCTGTCACACAATCACTCAGGTTTGTTGACGGTGAAGCATAAGGGCATTGATATCTGAGGGACTCTGATGATGTGACCACTGAAACGGGCTTTAACTAGGACTGCACCATGTTGATCTGCTTCCACTCTTCTGAATACTTTATGAGTTCTATATTAATAAATCTAAATATATTTGGGTGACATGGTGGTGCTGCTAGTAGTGTTGTTGGCTGTGCAGTGAGGATATATGGTCTTACCTCTGCCTGTTGTTTGACCCTCATCACCTCTTTGTTGAGCTGGCTGATGTCCTGCTGCAAGTGTTGACAGAACTTGTCCACATTTGCATCCCTCTCTCCTACTGCTTTATCGATTGCATTTTTCACAGCCATTATGGATGGACGCAGAGTGGCAAACACAGCAAAGTCTTCTGGGGGGGTTGGCACAGAGTAACTCTCAATCAACCTATACATCTGACACACTGTCTCAGCCTGCGTGTCCAGCTCTTCAATCTGAGAAAAACATATCAGTTTTAGCTACAATAACACCCTCTTGCCATCTAGGAATGCTTTATACTAGATTGGGAACATTGCTGTGAAATTTCATGGCAGCCATATTAAAATTTGTTAGGTCAGATATTTGATGTTTAAAGATTAGTTCAAACACAACTCCAAACCTAAGCATTAGACAGTGACCTTTTGTTCACATGCAGCCGCTCCAGAGCATCCCATTCTATTAGCAATGTTTTTCTATGGAGATTATGTAAACTGAATGTGTAGAGTTGAATGCCAATGTTAGCAAATCACGTATTACAAAATGTCTACAAAATTTGAGACATATTCTATATGAAGAGATAAACGATCAAGACATGGATCACACAAAATGTAAAGGTTGCTGATTCTTACCCGCTCTTGAATTTCCTCCAGGAAGGTGAGGGAGTTTACATATTCGATGGTTGCTGTGGAAACCAGCTCCAGTTTGAACTCTGCGTCCTGTGCCTCTGCAATGATTGCATCTATCTTCCTCTTGGCCAGCAGAGGGAGTATGTCATTAATGACCTGTGAAGGGTAGGTGTCAGTATGACACACTTTATTTTTATTTTGATTGCTAGATTTATATTGCTTGTTGTAGGGACTTTTGCACCAAATCAAGTTTGATTGGTCCATGATTCTGCAGACTTTTCTCCCCCACATCACTGGAACATTAAATCCTCTGCTACATTAAATCAAATGATACTTTAAATGCACTGCTACCTTAAAAATACTGTTACATTAAATATACTGGTTAGGAACGTGTGTGTGTGTGTGTGTGTGTGTGTGTGTGTGTGTATATAACCTCTAGACAACGCAGTGGAGATGGAGTGAGCTTGCTCTTAAGCTGTGTAGTGTCCACCATAAGCATCCCCAAGTGTCTCTTTGGCTTGATGGCTAAAGCTTCTTTATGCTGGTGATGATACTTATTCAGACTTTCCTCAAAATATCCCACACCTGTGTTACCCAATAAAAACACAGAGAAAGGCATTACCATATATTTTTTTTACTATATTGTATTTGAACTACTTACAGTACATGTCCAAATGTTGTCATTGCTGAATGAAAATCATCACAGTAATGTTCCAACATCCAATGTAAATGTAAGGCAGGTGTACACAAACTTCCAACATTTGGCCATGTACTGTTTTAAAGGTGCACTAAGCCTTTTTTCCATTTTATATCTAATCCAAATTCATATTAAAATATAAAGAATATGACTTGAAAACTTTAGATGTGGACACAACAAATCTGCATTCTGTCTGTGTTTACAGTTATTTCAACAAATCTTCCTCCCCTATTTTTGTATGTTCAGTTCAGAAAACATGGCAGACTCTGGATGCCAGCAATAATAGATGCTTATATTCAGGGTTCTACAGGTGAAAAAAACCAGGAGTAAACTATAATTGTTATTTTTAAAAAGTTTGTTCATGTAATTTTTTTTTTATCCCCTCACTGCAACTGCTGGACTAAGAGTAGCCACTAGCCAAAAATATCCAGGCAATAATGTCCAGTGACAGCAACAGATTAGCTACACTCTCTGACTTTACATCTACAAGGTGGACCAACAAGGTATGTGTGTCTAATAGTTTGGACAGTGAGTGGACAAAAGCGTTTAAAAACTCTAGCAGCACTGCTATGTCTGATCAACCCATACCAATGCAAAACACACTAATACACCACCAAAAGACCACCACCACATCAGTGTCACTGTAGCCCTGAGGATGATCCATCAGCCAAATCATACCTGCTCTGTGCTGGTCCTGTGGAGGCCCTGACCATTGAAGAATAAGGTGAAAGGGTCAAACAAAGTATGCAGGATAACAGATGGACTGGTACTTTGATATAATTCATATTATTCAGATTCAAGCCTGTGTATCATACTTTCAAGAAACTAAAACTAAAATATAAAGAGGACTGAAATCATTAAGGAACATTGATTGAACACAGCTGGCCACAATAGATTCTAAGGCTGTGTGTGTGCTCATGGGAGGGACTGAGAGGCAGCTCCAAAATAGACTGTTATTCAAGTTTGCCTACTTAGCTACTAGAAGTTGCATATATTGAATCTTGGCTAGTGCACCTTTAATATAATATAGTGTATTATACCTTAATTATAATAACAGCAAACAAATTATAGTTTGCTCTTCACAAATTTCTGGACAAAAAAAAAACAAAACTAAACTAAAAATAAAAATAAATATACTCATAAACATACTAACAGAAAAAAGGCTGATTAAGAATGGTGTTTATATTGACAGTTGCCGTACCATGGTCTTGCTCTTTCAGACCTTGAAGATCCAGACTTTCGTTTTCTTTGTAGAAAAGATGGAATGGCTCAAAGGTGTGGGCATATGTGTTGGCAGCATCAAATGCATACTCTACAGCATCCTGGGGAAATGCAACATTATATTTTGTAGATTACATTTGTTCAGACCTGTCATTTATGAGGAAATGTCGATGTGCTACTGGTCCACTATATAGGTGACTGAGGGTAATGTGATGACCCCTTCCATAAAGTGAGGTTGTAGAACTGTGTTGTTGATACTTTTGAGTTTGTACAAGGATTAATAATAACCTTGATGCTGTGGATGATTTCCTGCAGATCATCCTCAAGGGTGCTTTCTAAACTTGGACCATGACCACACGTCTTCTCCTCTTTCTATATTCACAAATACACAGATAGACGCGGTAAAAAAATTAATTCATGGTTGTGTGTACATGACTTAAGAAAATAAGTTACTTAAATGACACCTCTTAAGCAGCCCTGAACTCCAAACCCAAAACATCTCCCCCATTTTTGCTTTCATAAGCATGGTCCATACTAGCAAATGACATCCTCTCATCATTTCATGGTAACTGTTGCATAGTATTAAAACTGACAAATGATGTCTGCCTAAAAATTAAGAAGTTTGAAATTGTAGCGCCGCTGTCACACAGCTTCAAGGTCCTGGGTTTGTGGGTTCGAGCCCTGCTCCGGTTTCCTCCCACGGTCCAAAAACACACATTGGTAGGCGGATTGGCAACTCGGAAATTTCCATAGGTGTGAATGTGTGAATGAATGTGTGCATTGCCCTGTGAAGGACTGGCGCCCCCTCTGGGGTGTGTTCCTCCCTTGTGCCCAGTGATTCTGGGTAGACTCTGGACTCACCCCAACTCTGAACTTGTTAACCGGATACAGACAATGAATAAATGAATGTATGTTGTCATGGTATTTTAACTTCCCTGAGGTCAATAGTATTGTACCTTGTTATTAATGATGGGTTGAGTGAAGGCATCAAAATAACAGTCAGGAACTAAAGTCTCTAATGACAACACTGTCTTCTGGAAACAGGAGATTATCTCTGCTATGACCTCCTAACACAAACACACACACACACACACAGTAATAATCAACACAATGAGACACACAATACAATACAGCAATTCAGCTCAACAATACAACCAAAAAGGACTTCATACGGTCAACAGTAATTTCAATGGATTCATTTAACTTCAACTGATACATTAAATGGATCAACCCTTAACATATTTTTAGTTAAACTGAACAAGACCCATACCTGGAAGTCATCGATGGAGGGCTGGAAATACAGTGTGTAAGTGTCCACCATCAGTTCGGTAATAAACATGGGCAAAAGTGATGTTTCTGCAGTCTGCTCTGATCCACCGGCCTATCGGACACACACACAAACACACACACACACACACACTCAACAACTGTTGGAGTAACATGACACAAAGTAAATGTTTCTCCTATAAAAACTTCACTGTTATCACATTACAGTGTCTTCAAAAAAATTACTCATGTCACACACAAATTAAGAGTTTGTAGAGGGGCATAACACGGGGCTGAACATTAGAGAGGTTAAGAAATGCTGACAATATTCTATATAACCAAAAGATTGTAGACATCACCAAATCCAGCATTTCTCCAATGGATGGTGTTAATTATTTACTGTTAATAGTTTTTATATTCTTTTCCATGTCACTTTGCTGCAGTAAAAACCTTTCCACTTCTGGAAAGACTTAAAAGCAATGTCTATGATTGTGGGGGTAAGCTGTTCACTCATTTCCTTACGTTTAGAAGTTCTGTGTCTTTAAAGGTGGAATGGTACTACCTTCGTTACCACCTGTTTGTTGCTGAAAAATGTGGCTGACATTTAACTTGTCTGTAAGGTATTATTTACTTTTTGAACTACTACAGAAACTCATTTGTTACTCAAGCTGTTTAGTTTGTAGGGCTTTATTATTGGTGGAGGTCAATTAGTCCAGGCCTCAGTTTACTAGTGAGGGGTTTTATACCCCTCTAGGCAATTCTATGCATTGTGCACAGTGATACTAGGCTTATATGCTGCTGCTGAAGAATGTCCCATTTTTTTCATACATTGGTTTGGACATTATTATAATGCTGTGTGGGCTGGGACCAAAATGGGTGCCTTTTACAGTAGAGAAATTGATTAATTATAAGGGTGTCCAAAGACTCTTGGAAATATAGTGTTGCTCCTCAACAAAGCAGATTCAATATATACCCACCTTCTTCTGGGTTTCAAGGTTGGTGTCACTGCTAACCCAACTATGTATGAGTTCATGTGAGGGTGTGTATCTATTCTGCTCCTCGAGCACACCCAGTAATTTGCTAATGGAGCTGACAGCCAGCACATGCATAGTGTTCATTATCAGGTAGTCAGCCAGGCGGATAAAACTGCACAAACACACACACACACCAGCACACACTCAACAACAGTTGGGATAATATGGCACAAAGCTATTTTTTCCCTATAAAAAAGTTCAGTTATTACATTACAGTGTCTTCACATGTTCATGCATAATATTTATGAGCATTTGCTACCTGCAACTGCTGACTGTATAATACTGGTTATGCAGGGTTTCTTACAGTTCTGTACAGTTAGTGTGGCCACCCTTTGTTGTCAATGTCATTCACCCCCTCCCCCACCCCCACAATTCGTTTTGTGCAATTCGTATTTTAGGAGTAGAAACAGTGACTTCTCTAGCATATTAAATTACTTTAATACACATGTTGACACGTGCTTAACAGGGCGGTGGATCTACTTCCCTAAAATACATTTTTGGAGGGTGTGATGTCTGTATGTATCTAAGTGTGTAAAAACACTTGCCAGGTAAGACGACTGCAGTGGTATCTCTTGTTGGCCTGCTCTGTGTAGCTCATTTTCTCTGGAGCCTCCCCATACTGCATCTCAAAATCCACACCCTGTTTACTGTCATCTGCGTCTAACAAGTTAAAATAGATAAGAAGCAACGTTTTCATATCACAATCCTTTTTCTTTGGTTCTCTGTTTTAATGAGGGGGTTATGGTTTTATTCTTCTCATTCCTTGTGATTTTAACACTAAAACCCCATTTAACATTAGTGAGGTCAGGTGTGGATCGTGGATGATTAATTCTTCATCACAAATACCACTTCAACTCATCCTGACTTATCCCTCATTCTTCCTGAAGAAAGCACTATTTAGAGGATGCAGCTCCATTGCTCCACAAGCCAATGCTGAGCTGCTTTAAAGCCCTCCAGCTTTTCAATGCTTGCTTTTGGACATTAGAATGATGTGAAGTCAATCCAGTGCAAAACAATTGATTTCTTTTTTTTCCAATGGAGGTTAAACTTTTTTCTGTGTCCACAAGATGTACAAGTAACTGAATTCACTAATTATAATGGCTGTGTCTACAAAATATTGGAAAAATATATATATTTAAATATGTATTTCCAAAAAAAAAACTTCTTAACTTTCAGTGGAAGTCAATGTAAAGTAGATTTATTCCATGTACTTTTTAAGCATTTCTATTGGTTTATCCCTCATTATTGTTTTACACAATATAAAGGACAGCAGCTGTGTTTAAATGATTTTAAAAATTGAGTTACTTGTTTCTGGACAGTGACAATATATATACCTGGATCAGACACAGCAGAGCTGCTGGAGTTTTTAAACACTTTCGACTCGCTGCACAATCTATTAAGCACACTTTCTAGATGTAAAGTCATAAATAGTAGCTCATCATGTACTTTTTGTTGGTCATCCATATATATATATATATGTGTGTGTGTGTGTGTGTGTGTGTGTGTGTTTATGTGCTTACCAGTTTCAAAGTTATTGTAATCTGGAGTGTATCCAGCTTCTAACATGGCAGCGCGACAAGCAGTCCCTACCACCTCCTTTACTAACTCTCTGAACTCATCTAAACGAGACGACACCTACAAAACACACACACACACACTTACAATTATGAATACAACCAATGAGATTTGTACAATTAAGCAACACTAATCATGTGCAGATAGATTCCCATATACACTTATTCAAAGGCAGGAATGCATGAGCATGGCAATATGAATTAAGATTAGGTTCATTTATGCAATTTCTGAAAGAAGCAATCAGTCATTTTCTCCTATTATTTTTCTTCATGTTAAAAAACAGCCATTATGCTGTCCACTGGATACATCAGAGATTCTGTACCAACCTGGCCACCACCATGTGGGGTACCCACTCTATTAACCATAAACTAGTTTATCCAGAGACTACAAATCAGTCTTATTCATCATTTCCTATGAGTTGCAGTCACATACATTAATCAGCCATAACATTAAAATTAAAAACACTCATTGTCTTATTAGCCCCACATACTATATAGTACATATTTTGAGTTATAAATAAAGTGATCCATGAAAGACAACCAGTGAACTGGCAACCGGATTCTGGGCACACAAGGCTCATTGTTATGTGTTGGGAAAGAATACTGTTACACGATCTAATCGCACAGAAGAGCTGTAGCTCATTTTGCTGAGAAAGTTGATGCAGATTATGATAGAAAGGTGTCACCACAAAAGTTCGACAACTACAGGCTGTAGTTCACCATTTGCTCTGCAAAAGTTATTAGCCTCCTTTCTCCCTGTTCTTCAGTGGTCAGAACACTGACAGGACCACCACAGAGCAGGTATGTGTTGAGTGGAAGATCATTTTCATCACAGCTGTGGTGAACACCGATGTGGTGGTGGTGATGTGCTAGTGTTTCTTTCGCTGGCACGAGTGCTGCTGTCCACCATAATAGACACGCAAATCATGTTGGTCCACCTTGTCGATGGTTCTCTGTCCAGCAGTGACACTGATGTTTTTAAAAACTCCAGGAGCACTGCTGTGTCTGATCCACTTGTACCAGCACAACAAACACTAACACAAAACCACTGTCACTGCAGCGTTGAGAATGATCCACCACCCAAATAATACCTGTACTCTTAGGGTCAAGAACAAGGTGATAGTGGGCTAATAAGGTATGCAGACAGTCTGTAAATGTAGAACAACAAAGTGCACCTATATGGTAAGTAAAGTGGATAAAATGAACAATGAATTTAGAAAAAAAAAGTAAAGAAATAAATAAAAAATAAAGAAATAAATATTTTTTATTGCTATGGCTTATGGGTGTAATTCTCACATGTTTGTGAGTAAATAAATATTTGGTTCTAAAAATAACTGATTGCTCCGTCAAATTAATTTGCTTTAACCTGATAATTATTGTTCAGTTTGAAAGTATAAAAAATAAACATAAAATCTGGACAAAATAAGTGTCCAGCTAAAACATTTAGTTTCTGACCTCTTCAAGCTGAGTGTACTGTGTGTCCTGAAAGTCCTGCAAGGTGTATGTGTGCTCCTTCTCTATTCTGCAAAGACCCATGTCACTGATACGATAACACATCTCCCTGATATCAATCAGAGCTGGCCGCAGAGTCTGTAAAACCATCACACAATGAGAATGACAATTTAACGACAACATTGCTTGTATAAACTTTTTTTAGTATAAACTTGTACTATAATGTGTGGTTTAAGGCTGATGTGTTAACCTGTGGCATTAGATTAGGACACATCCCTTTTGCTTCAAATACAATCATATGCAAAAGTTTGAGCACTTTTGGTCACATGAGACCAGTTATATATATATATATATATATATATATATATATATATATATATATATACATATATATATATATATATATATATATATATATATATATATATTTTTTTTTTTTACTATAACGTTTGCTCAGTAAAATCATATCAAACAAACAGTAATTGTGTATTGTTGTGTGCAGAAGTTATGATTATGATGTTACCTTTATTTCCACACTGAAAATCAACAGAGTATGTCATCTAGGGCAACCATAACATACTACTGAAATGGTACTTTTATTCTGTAATAAACTAATTATACAAATGGAAATATTAACATATTAGCATCTTATTATTACTACTGAATCAAAAAAATGTATGAAATCAAGATAACGGTAAGAAATTTAATAAAGAGCTTTGCGAGTTGTTATTCTCCCACCTCATTGATGAAAAAGAGGCGCTCCTGCAGTGAGCGTTTGGCTTTCATGATGTTTTTGGAGCGGACGTTAGTGCGCCACACGTGGAAGGCCTTCCATTTGCGGAAGAGAACAAAGGCAGGAATGCGGAGAAGACGGCGGTGGTAGCGGTGTTCCTGCTCCCAACGCCCCAGAGGCAGGAAGTCCACCTGACCGTGACAGTAGTGGGTCACCCCCTGACCGCTGATCGTGTAGTAGTCCGACCTGTTCATGTTCTCATATTTCACGATCCTGTCAACATTTACTGAATTTAATCCTTTAAATTCCAGTTGAGGTAAACGATGATTAGCAGAACGTTTTTGAGTGAAAGAAATTAAATAAAAGTGTACTAGCGATAAAACTGAACAAACATAGTAGCAACCATCTTAAAATCTGAATTTAATGATTTTTTAAATGTTTTTTAAGAATTCTTATGTTTTTAAGGACAATTTAAGGATTTTTCTAAAAACAATATGAAAATAAATGAAAGGAGAAATTTAAAACATCTTTTCATCAGATATTTTTGTGAATCTGCCCATCTTTAACTCACTCACTCACTCAGTCTTGTTTAGCAGGCTGAATATTGTCCATAATGGTAACTGCTTATCCAGTTCAGGTTCGCAGTGGGTCCGGAGCGTACCCGAAATCACTGGGCGCGAGGGGGAGCCAGTTCTTTGCAGGGCTACAAACACTCACTCACACCTATGGACACTTTTGAGTAGCCAATCCACCACATGTGTTTTTTGGACCATGGGAGGAAACCGGAGCCCCTGGAGGAAACCCACTCAGAGAACTCTTCACAAACAGTCACCTTGAGCAGAGCTCAACCCCACAACCCCTGTTAAAAGTAGTTTTTCTGAAAAGTTTATTTACTGTTTTTACACTTGTTCTATAAAGCACAGCTCACATGACCTAAAGAATTAGATTGATTTGTGTTCCCTGAATTAAGGAGTTTATTTTATATAAATTGGGTGCTGCTCATGATGTTGTCCATGTTTGAGATTTATGTGCAGGATCTATGAAACCTCTAGGGTTCTATGTATCCATATAATATCTGTTTCATTATTCAAAGAAGAAACATTGGACATTCATAGCATTATTAACTATTTATTTTCCTGCAAAACTGTAATAATTGCATTGCTTCACATACAGATATATTATGTGTTTATGGTTATAATCTTACCTGAGTTTGAATGCATCATATTTGGTTGATGATTTGGGAAATGCTGAGGTCATGTAGAGGAAGCCCAGGTGAGGGTTGTTCCGAACCACTTGAGCGATTTCTGAAGTGGAGTGAATTCGTGCTTGGATCACTTCCTCCACAGTGCTGAAGCGTAGCGGACTGGATAGAGGGGGAGATGGGGTGTGGCTGATGGGAACCATCGTGACACTGCGACCTTTGGCAGAGCTCCGAGGTCGTTTGGGTGTATGGGCGGAGCTGAGCATTCTTTGTGTCAACTGCATCTGAAAACAGATTTCAGAAGAACTGGCTAGGATGTCATTAAAATTATAATTTATTATTTATTATTATTTATTTATTTAATTATAAATTATAATTCAATATCAAGAAAAAACACTGCAAAATGGTTTGTTTTTATTATTTAAAGCCATGGTTATAATATGTGTATGCATATTGTATCTTAATGTAAATGACATTTTCAAGTGCCACCAAAGGGGTTTCCTCCCATGGTCCAACAACACACGATTGGCTACTCAAAAGTGTCCATAGTTAGTATGTGAGTGAATGTGTGAGTTTGTGTCGCCCTAAGGACATACACCCCCCTCCAGGGTGTGTTCCTGCCTTGTGGCCAGTGATTTTGCGTAGGCTCTGGACCCACCATGATCTGGATTGGATAAGCATTTAAAGACGATGCATGAATTAATGATTAATAGAAGCAACCAAACATGGACAATCTTCAGCCTGCTAAACACGACTGAGTGAGTGTGTGAGTGAGTGAGTGAGTGAGTGAGATAAAGATTGGCAGAGTCACACAGACAATGAATGAGTGAATGAATGAATGAAATTGTTATTTAACTTTAAAAACAAACAAACAAATAAACACACGATACAATACTATCCTCAAGAACAGAACAAATCAACACAAGCATTTGCAGTGCTTTTTCCTTGATGGAATGTAGAACGAATCCAGAGAGGAATAAATTCTTCTCGCTTGTCCTTTTCAAACTACTACATTTTTTAACTAATTTTTTTTGTAATACTATTGAAGATTTAGAATAAAATGAAAAAAGATGGGGAGGATGTTTGTACTGTGAATTTTCAATTATATGCTTTAAAACATATTTGTACATCTGATAAAATATTCTTTTGCATCAAAAATCAAAAGTCTGTTTTTTTTAATAACCAATGGCAGATGCCAATTACTGTAGTCAGTTTCAAGCTATTTCTGAGAATATTGTGGATTCTTTTGTTTTTCATGGCAGGGTACCAACAAAATTGTCCAGGTGTGTATATAAATATATGAGACCTGTTTTTCTCTGAGGTGGTCAGGAAGCTGGGGTAGCTGTAGAGTGGATGGCCGTCTCTCCAGGCCATCGTCCAGCCTCTGTAGCCGAGCAGAGGAGGGAGAAGGGGGCTTCCATCCTGTGCTCATCAGCTTCTCTCTGTTCTTCCTGTGGATGAACTGGGGCTGTTTACTCTCCTGATATTTCTTCAGAGCTGGCTGGAAGCATGAAACAAATACAGCATATGGTTAAAAAAAAGTAATAAATGTTTTTATTATAAAAATTTTTTTTTAAATAAAATGTAACTGTTATTAAAATATATTAAACACTTATTAAAGTTATTGTACTGAAATATTGTAAAAAGCAATAAGTGTCACATTAGTCGATGGTTTAAAAAAAATAACAACTTTACAGTATGTCTCTAACCAGTATCTCCAGCTGGACAGGTTTCTGAGTGGACAAATGCCTGTTGTGAGCCCTGGTGCTGCAGGTCACCACTAGAGCATCTGGGTTTGCCAGAACACTGCTGGTTCCTGCTACTGAAACTAGTCTGGATCTCAGCAGCTCTGCATGCTCCGGACCAAGGCTAACTGAGGGGGAGGCCTTCACCCTCACTGCCCTTCGTTCAGGATCCTCTTGCCCCAGTCCAGCCACATCCCGCTCTGTCTCTCTCTGAGAGAGAGAGGAGAACATGATTGGCACCCCGCTTCCTCTACTGTTCCCTCACTTAGAGATGAAACCTGGTAAAAGATGAAGAGTATTATCCATGTTTATCATATTAATTGTAATATACAATCTTGCACAAAACCCCAGTAAAATGTCATATTTCACTCTTAATAATTTGGACATTAGAATGATGTCTTAATAAATAATCGTATTTATTAAGAATATTCAGATACAGGAATTGGAATATTAAAAATATTTAAATATACTAAATAAAGGAATCATGAATACAATAAAAGAACCGTTTTCAAACAAATCAACTGCCCCAGAACAGAGACCAGACAAAACCAGAGAACCAAAAAGCACGACTGGCTGAAATATTGGTGACATCCATTATTATATAAACAAACACGGCAATAAACACAATGGCCAATACTGAGGGCAGCAACAATTATTATTTATATGTCAATATATTTAACTGTAAGTTGATAATAAAAATAGTTGATGGAATTGCCCTATAAGAGATTTTCATGTAAGTCTCTATATATAACAGCTATAACTTTGGAGGGCTGGAAGTAACTTATTTTCACTGGTGAAAAAAAGGGGTTGAGGTAAATGCATCTGAATTAAATATACATTCAGAAAAATGCAGGTAATATTGACTTGATTTGATCAAATCAACTGTTAGTAGATTAAAAAAGTTGATATTGACAGTGTTGTTTATTATTATTATTATTATTTTTATTATTGTTGTTATTATTATTATTTAAAATGAATGTAAACTGATGCATGTAAAATAAAATATATATTAAAGCCTCCCTAGTGAAAATCAAGTTTTTTTAATTTGTTACCTGTCAAAATGTTAATATCCAAACTTTGATAGACACAGAAGAAAAGGAGAAAAAACCTTTTTATGACACTGTCAGTCTCAGACATACATCATTCCGAATCCCCAGGCTGGGGAGGGGAGGTAGGGAATATAGCTACATAAATACACACATTGAATATATCTGAAACATTTTAAGTCTATTAACATTTGTCTATTTATATTCTATGAAACAATTTGTAAATGTATTATTCTGATCAAAGATGGGTATTTTAGGGGTTTAATTGATAGGAGGACATAATATTAAATGCCATATAAATAAATACACACATATATACTTAGCCTAGTGTTTATTCTCTTAACACCTAAGCAATTTGACATACAATTTGATGTAATTTGTTTAATTTTTTTTTATTATTCTTTTAATTTAAATGCATTTTAACTTTAATTCAACTCCATTTATATTTTCAACATATTTTGTCTTCAACTCCTTCTTTAACTTAAGCTTTAGTGCATTAAATTGTCTCTCTCTTTACTATAAATTTAATGTTTAGATATAAATCGCAAAAACCTCACCTTGTTGTTTCCTAACGTAGCTTTACAGCAGAAAAACAGCACTGGCAAACGACAAATTAACACAAATTATTAGGGCATTTTATACAGAATAACTCCAGCACCTTGCATAAATCAGCATTAAGTATATTTAAACCGTGATATGTTAAAAACAGGACTATTTTACCCACAACTACAAGCACGAGTTAACGCTATTCAGACAGCTGAGGGCTGTGTTTACGGTTGCTGAGCAACGCTCTGGTTACAGAGGGCTGAGAGAAAAATATAATGTAAAAGCCTCTTTAAAATATGGAGCCCAGCTACGGACCCACTAACAAAACGTAAAAAGTTTAAAATAACTATTATATGATAATCCTTATAAGCATAAAATTAATATTTTATATTTACTCAAAAGTAAATAAAAAACACAAGCTATAAAACAATTACATCTAAAAGCACTGGAATATAATTAATTAAATAATATTTTAAAATATTAGTTACTATCTAAAAGCATAATTTGAAATTGGAATAGGTCATGTTGTATAAATTGTCAAATATAGGTAGCTACATTTTGAAAAAAATATAGAGCCAAATAAAATCTCATGCATTTCATATCTACTACCTTCCAAAAACAGGGTTAGGGTTAGATTAGTTTCACATATTCGTTAGGGAGAGTCTGATACCTTTCTCCACCAGTAGCCAAGAACTACTTCTACTGCAGGAAAGAAATTGGAGTGACAAGTAAAGGGAAAAAAAAAATACTATTTCTATTGTGAAAACTGCTATTTTGGCATGGCATGTGTATGCAGTCTTTCGCAGAACAAATACAAAACAATGTGTAAATGAATATACATGATGTACAGGCAGCCTATCAAAATGCAATTGGTAGAATCCTAAAAGTGGGGCAAGATTAGTACACTGAAGGTGCACATTTCACTTTTCATAATCAGACTTTTCTGATGGCACTGACTGCCATTAGGTACCAGGATGAGGTCCTCAGACCCATTGTGAGACCATATGCTGGTGCAGTGGGCCCTGGGTTCCTTCTGATGCCTGGCAATGCTAGGCCTCATGTCGCTGAAGTGTGTCAGCATTTCATACATGATGAAGGCATTGATGCTATGGACTGGCCTGCCCATTGCCCAGAATCTAATCGAGCACATCTGAGACATCATGTCTCCTTCCATCCACCAACACCCTGTTGCACCACAGTGTTGGCCACATTGAGGCCACACACTATTGAGCTTCATTTTAACTTGTCTTGAGGAATTTCCACCCAAGTTAATTTGATTTTCCACTTTTATTTTGAGTGTGATTCCATATCCAGACCTCCATGGGATAATTTTGATTGATACATTGATAATTTTTTTGTTATTTTGTTCTCTACGCATTCCACTATGTAATGAATAAAGATTTCAACTGGAATATATCATTCATTGAGATCTAGGATATGTTAAGGTTCCCTTTAATAATTTTTTTTGAGGTGTGTGTGTGTGTGTGTGTGTGTGTATAAATAATAAAAAAAATATATTACACACAGACATACACCTCCAGATCTCAAAAAGAGAGCACAAAAAACTAATTTCTTTTATAACAGAAACTACATTACATTTATTTTTCATATATTACAGCTATCACATTGCAATGGTAATAACAACTTTTAAAAAACTTTTTAGTTTTAGTTTAGTGCAGAGCTCATTTACTACATTCGCCAAATAAGCCAGTGAAAATTATTTCTAAAAAATATAAAATATCCACACTGTACCCACATGCATCATTTCAAACATCCAGCCCAGAATTAGAAACAATGAATGCAAAATTAATAAATCAGTTTGCCAGGAGGTATAATGTAATTCAGCAGATTTTACAACTTCTGCAAAGCAAAAAGTCTTAAAATGTAATTCACTCCTTAACTATGACTTAATATAAAACGTAATAAAAAGGAATACATTTTCAACAATAATTAGTTAATCCACAACTGTAAAAGTGCCCAAAAACTATGAGAATGATATTTCTCATTCAGCAAAATTAGAATTCACTGTTAGCTGTAGTTGCATCCTCAAGAGAAAACACTTTTGTTTTTCATATCACCTTTTTTGTTGATTACTAAACTACAAATATCAGACTGCTGTTGCCTCACACTCAGTCACAGCCTTGATCATAAGCTCATCTGGTATTTCCTCTTTTTTTGCAAAGATCTTCTCCACTTCTTCCAGGGCTTCCAGGCAGGAGGTGTCATCAGGACAAGCTTCTGTGTGCTCTGAATTAGAACATGAAGTGACCACATGCTGTTCTCGCTCCACAGCTGAAGTAGAAGTCTGACTCAGTTCGATGTTACCCAGCTCATCCATCAGGAACTCTTGATCCTCCTCATCCTGCAGGGAGAGACACAAACTATTTACATGTGTTGTTATCCAATGAACTGTGTATATGAAACCTCTTTGCTGCAGAGAAGTGCTAGGCGACAAAAGGGTTCATATACTGCGTTGACAGTGGTAAATAAGTTTACTACTATTTTACAAAGATGCACAATGCCATAGACATTGCATCCATTCTAAACTACAGTAAACCATTTGAAGGTCAGTTTCTTAAATTGTAAACTTCCTCTGGTTCAATAGCATTATTTCATGACCTGTATAGCACACTACATATGGAGTCTGAAGTGATTTGATATTAAAGCAACACCAGGCAGTACTTTTACCTCAAAATGACAACTTCAAAATCATTGTGATGTGCCACTGACCTGTAATATTGAAAATAGAAACTGTGTGGTTGCTACTCCAGGCTCAGCACTGCAGAAACTGAACTATTGGACTTCAGGAAGCAGGCAAGAATCCTGCTTTTTTATTTTTTATTTTCAAGACAGTGCTGTTCAAGTGAATCCTGCAACACTGGGGGGGGGGGTTAAAAAGATATGCTGTGTCATTACTCAACTGACTGACCTCTTTCAGCATGTAGCTCATACAGACGTCTCGTGGTAGAGGGTAACCTGTGAGTAGTCACAACAGAAAAAAAAATGTTAACTCAATCAAAGATTATGTAAAGGATTTTGTCAAATGGTAATATGATGTCCTTACTAGAGGATCTGTAATTCTGTCTCCTGCATTCAGGATCATGACACCTCTGACACCACACCTCATCTTTTAAATCCACCACAATTCTGAAAAGAAAAAGTGGAAAATGTAAACTACAGAAAAAGACTAAAAATATGCAGCATACAGATGACTATACAATCCAAAGTGGAAGAATATTCATTATCATCAATGTCATAACTGCTGAGCAGACGAGTATTATGCTGGATAATGGGATTAATAACAATCAACTAAAAGTACTTACATGATGTTGTTGCTCTTGTGGTAACGTCCCACATTGTAACACCAGCGATACTTGGCAATGTCATACACCAGCAGCTGCTTCGATACAAAGTAGGTCCAGTGCCTAATGCCTTTTATTTAACCCAGAAACATTATTAGGACCACATTAAAAGCACAGTTCAGCTTCTGTACAGAAATTAATCTTCTGGTTATATCTAATGCTGACTGGTGCTACTGGATTAAATTTGATGGCAATTTTGTTTACACACTAGAAGTTGAAATGTCTAAAACATAAAGTAAAAATAAAGTAAAGAACATGGGTTTTAATTCTCCTGTGCTTACTTCCTTGAATGCCATCTTTGCACACCAGCTTCTGGACAAATTCATCTATGTCCTTGTGAGGGGAAGGTTGCTTTTCACCTGCATGCTCTATGGAAAAAAAGACTTTACATTTTCTTTTATATATTATCAAGTGTTTCAAAAGGGATAAAATGAGGCCTGCTGGATGGAAACATGTGTTTGATTAACTTGTGCAAGGCAGTGCTTATATTTTGTTTTTCAGACATACACCACAACCAGATTTGAGCCTAGTATCAGTACTAACAGCTCTTCACTCCCTATATAATGACGTACATAAGTCATTAGACTATGGGGTCTCCGTTTAAGAGGTACTGTGGCCCCCTATGGGACTGGCATGAGAATGCAGCCGTTTGCTAATCATCTGAACAGGGATGTTTTCAAAAACAGAGAGGAAAATCTCAACATGTATAGATTAAATTTCTATGACAAATTGTTGGGAGTGGCCTTTACACATACAAGAAATATTAGTGCTCTACTGTAATCTGCTTAGTTATAATAATACCTGAGCTCTGTGGGTCATTGTGCTGGGCTGAACGGTGAGATCCTGTCAGACTTTCTGCAGCCTCACAGACCAAAATCCTCTGACCAGTGAAACTGGGAAGAGAATACCACCTTCTGAATTCACAATATTTATTACACTTTGACTATGTCATGTGTGTAATAAAGATATCACGGCCAGGTAACAATTCTTTCCATCGTCAAAAAGTGTCCCAAAGTGACAATAGAATAACTCCTAATACAATAAACAATATTTAAACACAGAGTTGTAGAATTTTAGACATTCCTACCTGACATTAGTTATTAAGGAAGCCAGAAAGACACGTTCCTCTTCTGTGGTCTGCTTGTCAGACCTTGGGATGTAGGCGTTATCTTCAGCTACAGTGAAGGCAGCGTTCTTTCCCAGTTTGGATGACTTGTAGAGGCGGAAGTTGCGATTTTTAGTGTAAACACCTACAGTACAGAGCATACATTGTTGGTTAGAAATAAGCCTTTTCCGTTAATATATTAATTACTATTACTACAGTAAACTTACAGACATTACAACATATCACAAATATTTATGCAGCTGGCTGTCAGTAATAACTACTCCCCCCAGCATTACTCTGCCCCATATCCACCAGACACCAGTGACTGTGGACACTTGCATAAAAAAAAATATTCATTTATCTGAAGTTAAAAGGTTTTAAAGGTTAAAATAACCTTTACTTTCAGCTGCTCCCATGCAGGGTCGCCACAGTGGTCGATCAACCGTGATCCACACTGTTGATCTGGCACAGTTTTTTATGCCGGATGCCCTTCCTGACCAACCCTCGTTATTTATTCACCTACCAATGTGTTTTTTTTTTTTTTTTGGACAGTGGGAGGAAACACACACGGACACGGGGAGAACACACCAAACTCCTCACAGGCACCTAGAGCAGGTGCCTGGAGCTGTGTGACTGCGACACTACCTGCTGCGCCACCGTACTGTCCAGCTTTCAAAATTTAAATTACAGTTTTTGACTGATTTTCACTGTCCACATGAAGAAACACTAGGTACGATTTGTTATTTTAGCTCCTGGTCTCCCTACAGCTGCAGAGTGTAATTCATTTTCACAGCACTGTCCTGAAATCAATGGAAAAGTGTGGCGGAAGCAGGGCATGGTTACCTACCCCTCTCCAAATGTTACACAGTGCAGTTCCTGCAGTGCTGAGCCCAGCTTAGCAACAACAGAGGGTCTATTCTCCTTATTACGGTTCATTATTACCTAAAGTAAAGGCAAGACTAACATCCAGCTGAAAAAACATCTGCTTTGGAAGTTATCCTACCTAGATCCACAAAGAGATGGTTTTGGCCATCTTTAGATTTGACTATTAGAAAGCTCAGGTCTTTATCTTCTTTCTCTTCATGTTTTATTCTCTTTGACTGAGGCTCCTTGCTGGGATCAGCAGTGTCACCTGAAGTGCTTGCTGATGACTCTGATTCTGAGCTTTATTTGAAATAATAATAAAAAGAAAAAGAAAGAAAGTAAAAATTACAACACTATGATACTACCATAGAGTACAAATAAAATGTCAGTGGGAGGAAAAGACATGCTGAAATTAAGTGTACCAATAGGACTAATTAACCCTATTAATTATGCAATGCTAATAGAGACTAAGACCATGCTTATGTTAATAAATACAATGAATCTTGAATGAGCAATATTCAAACTAATCCAGCCAATCATATCAAAGTAAATAAGAGAGAATATGGACAGCCAATAATAAACAAGAATAAGCAAAAACATAGGAGGAGTTGTCTTACCCTTTGTGAAGACTTTTCAGGGCACGTTCAAGGATGGTATGGATAAATCTACCTAGCCGCAACATCCCAAACACCTTCATTACTTAATGGCAAATTACAGCTTTGATACAAAATTCACGTTAACTACTCACATTCATAATAACAGCAGTTCCTAATAACAATAGTCTAAGAGTCTAAAGCGACCATGTTTCAACACTTGTATAAAATCTTTCCTGAAGATTATTTGTCTTTTGGACATATAGAGATTCATTATTAAATTTCTCTTTTTAAGTAACCTTCCTTACTGATGCAATTATGAATGATAAAAAGAGTACATGCAGAGTGTGTGTTCTTCAGTATCTGACACTCACCGACATGGATGTTGTCTTTAAAAACTGAATTGGGGAGAAGGAAGATGAGATGCCGGCTGAACTTCTCAGCAGTGCTGGAGTCTAGATTCAGAACATCATTTCTGGAACACTGTAGACCATACACCTCCTCCAGCTTCTCACACACATACTGTTTTTAAAAGATTAAAAGAAAAATGAAATATACAAATAAGAAGAAAATCATTTATTTCATTAAATATAGAATCTAGTTCAAGTTCAACTGTGAATGAAAGGTTTTTGGAAAAGAAATAAAAACAGGAAAATACTCCATCTGTTTGCTGCTCTCAGGGCAGTGACGCTGCTGTCTAGCATGATTATGGGGAAGAAAGAGGTTTTTTCCTTTAGGAGTGTGAGAATGTAGTATATAATACTCACTATTTCTCTCTTAAAAATAGTAATTTAAAAAAAAAATTAAATAAAAAAAAAACAATTTCTTCGTCACAGTCTTGCAAGATATTGATGAGAAATGTACAAAATTATTATCAGAATATGTTTCCTTCCCACTGAGCAGCCTCTCTGGTCACAGTGAGAGCAGTGGAATAAAGTAAATGTATTTACTAAAGAGGAGTCAACTCCCAAAGCAAACTTTGAGTGTCTGTTGGATCAAATGCTGGATAATGATTCAGAGAGTCCATTTTTAAATGTAACATAACTTGTAAACTAGTGTTTATGAATAGTAAGATATTGTTGGGATATTTCCCAGACAGGGACTAAGCCTAGTCCTGGCATCTATCCTCTACCTTTTAATGGAAAAAGTACAATTCCTATTTTCAATGAAAAATCACAATTCAAAGTGTTGTGTAGTCCAGGACTGGCCTTAATCCTTGGGTGGGAAACCACTCCTGTAAATCTAAAATAGTAAATCCTTTAAAAATATATGACTAAAATCAATGAATTCATTCATTCATTGTTTGTAACTACTTCAGGGTCACGGTGGGTTCGGAGTCTACCCAGAATCAGTGGGCGCAAGGTGGGAATTTACCCTGGAGGGGTGTGACAGACATTTATAACATTAAATATTTTGGGTCTGAGCATGGGCAGAGCCGCAAAGTAGTTCAACAAGATAGCACAACTCATCAGAGCAACGGTTTTACGCACACATAAACCAAAAGGAACGGTATGTAGTGGAGTAAAAAGTAAGATATTTGACTTTGAAATGTAGTAGAATTAAAGTAAAAATCACCCAAAATAGAAACAGATACATTAAAAAAAACTACTTAAGTACACTAACGAATTACATCTTTACTGTCCACCACTGGTGTTTATGTTTTTACCTGAATCAGTAAGGCCACCATCTCTTTGCCGTCCAGATGTGCATTACAGGGTTTATGAAATTCCAAGTCAAAATACAGTTTGCAGACGGCACCCTCTGGGATCACCTCATAGCAGTGCATCAGTGATTGTCTATGAGAACTAGGAAGATAACACCAGTTGAACATATTTTATACTGTGTGTGAACACAGCCTGTATAATATTCATAAAGAAGAACAAAAAAATTGAATGTTAAGGTCATCATGCTCAGTGCCAATTGTCAGGTAGAGCTGGTATACATGAGGTTATAACAAATATAAACACAAGCCAGAACACTGATATTAAAATTAAGTGCTTAGATGCCTAAGACTTTGCACAGTGCTGTATGTTAATGCAAAGTACTGGCAGAGTTAAGTAACATTTCCATCAACATGTAGTGCATACAAACAATTAGACACCTGTAGTAGTGCCAGAGTTCACTGTAGCTGGTCACTAAGAAAATCCTCTGTCCTGCATTTGCTCCCTCTTTCTCTAGAGAAAATACATGCACATCCTGAAAGAGACACAAGCAGAAATTTAACCATATTAGGAAAAGGTTTGTGGCTGGTGTAATAGATAAAACCTCTGTCTTCCACACTGCAGACTCAAATCCCAGCTCAAGCAGGAGCATGACGCTAACTTGATAAGATACCTGCTCCTCTCACACAATAACATTTAAAATTCATGAACATTTGCCAACTGCCATAAAACAACTCAAAATTAAACCAAAAAGATTATGATAATTTTGTCTAAAGTTATTATTATTTTACTTCTTTGCAGTGTTGGCTGAAAGCAAAGGCTGAGCTCTGGCGGGGAAAGATTCTCCAGACAGAGGAGGATTGCCATGGACGGGATAGACGAGGTTTATACTGGCAGGAAATGGGAGAAGCTTGAAAGGACTGAGCCCTCTGCTCCACCAGCTTAAGTCTCTCCTGCCACATTCTCTTGGTCATTCTGACTGTGCTGTTTGGGCTTGGAGTCCAAGTTGAGTGTCGCCTGTCAAAACACAAAGAAGGGGTGGGAAAAAAAAAACATTTATTGCCATTTATTTAAAGTTAAATAGCCCTGGTATATACAAGGTATGAAATGCTTATGTTCCGTTTGAAGGAATAAACATAACTAGGTTAGTCCTTGTCTATGAAAGCTTTGATTTTCAATAGTTGATTTTCTGTATTTAAAAGCTCTTTAACTCTTCAGTAAAAAACGTAGAAGATTTTATTATTTTCATTGTCAATGTGTGTAAAATTATGCTATGTAAAATAAAAGTTTTGTTATTGTAATGTAACGCTTACGTTTCTTAACCTTTCACAAGACTTCCTGTGGCTACTATCCTACTATCACAGTCTTTAGTTCTTTGATTTATGTATAGCTTCACAACAATGTGCCCTGTAATAATTAATGCTAGTTTTATTAAAGAAATTGATCGTTATACCCCCCCCCCCCCCCCCCAATATATGATTATGCATTTTGTTGGTGTATGTTTGCTAATTACATGAGCTATATGAGAAAACATCATTTATCTATATATCATTTAGCTATATTTTTTTTAAAAATGTTATAAATACATGTTCAAAGCTTTCTTAATACATATCACAACATTTGTACTATGCACAAGTAGTTTTATATTTAAACAAGTGATGATAAACGATATCGTATAGCAATATTAGATGACTAATGCCTTTTGTAATTGTTTGTAAATGTTGACAATATCCACAAAATGCTCAGAAGTGTATGGTTTATCACTATAACATCTATTACATTCTAATACGACTTATACATTTTATAAAACATTTACCAACTGTTAATATTACTGTTTTAGCAACAAAGTTTATTAACTCGGCTGTGCAAAAATTTTTATTTAAATCTTTTAAAACCTATAATGAAGTATTTATGTAAGACATTTATCCTACATTTCCTTTACAATTTAGCTATTCATATTTTTTAAAATTTTATTATTATTATTATTATTCTGCTCTGTGGGCTCATCTACTTAGACTGGTCTCAGTTTAGAGATTCATCCGTTTATTTTTCACCCAAATGACCCACAAAGAGAGAGAAAACGTATAAGCTCTTGTGTTTAAAAGAAAAAAAAATTAAGTATTCCCACCGTCGTTGTAGAAGACACATATAATAAAATACAGTACTTTATTAAATGGTAAACTAGAGTATTTTGGGGAAAAGTTAGTTACTTTAAGTGCAGCTTTTTTTACTGTGACGTTACGGTACTCACCTCTGCACCCAATAAGGAACTTTTATTAAGCAACTGCACTGTTACGTCTCTTCCGATAAAGTTAAGTAAGAAGATAAACGCTTTGTTCGTTAACGTTAATATAAGCTTAACTCCAAGCAAAATAACAAAAAAACAAAACATCGGTAAAAAAAAATTATTAAAAACCTAGTCTACTTCCCTTTAGTCACACGAAGGTTCGCATTTTGATGCCTCTTTTTTAATCAATTCATTCACAAACTAATATGTTTCAACTGTGATGAATAAAATCACCAAAGACAGCTCTGTGTTGATATTCGCGGGCTGAAATGCATGTCGGGAAATAGTCAGCTGGGCCGGGCTCCGTTAGTGTTCCGTTTATCGAGGTTAGGATCCCTATATCTAGTGTACACTAGTAAAAACACTAGTGTTAAACTGTAAATCATACAGTACCCAGCGTATTCTAAATGTATGATTAATAATACTGCGAAATAATTAAATATGACTATATATAAGGAAATTAATTCAAAAGAAGACTTGCAGTCAAGGCTGTTTATTTTATTTTATTCATTTATTTTTTTAATGATGTGGCGTGATACAGGGAAGGGAAGGGACCGACAGAAGAATTTGTTTACCTTTTTAGATTTGAATTGTAGTTATTTTTTAAAAGAGCTCAAAAAAAGCAAAGCTAAAATAGTTGTTTTTTGGGACCTGTGGACTACAGCATTGCAATGGCTTTATTTAAAAAAGAAAAAAAGAAAAAAAATCATATGAGTTATGATTTACTCGGTGTAAAATATTTTATTTGGGATCTTTATTTGCGAAAGAAATAAAATATTAAATCCGGCTCAATAAATAGACGTATTCCCTAGAAAGAGATACATTTAATTAAATTAATTATTTTTTATGTATTTCAAACGAATGGGCCTTTTTAAATTTTCGCATGGGACTCTTTAGCGTGGCTGTAGAGGTTTTATAGCATTTGTTTTTAAAGTTTTAGATTTAAAGTCAATATGCACTATGTCTGTGCCCTGGTTTGAGTGGGAATGTGCGGTTTGGAACAGAGCCGCGCGGCGGAATTGGCGCCTTGGTTTAAGTGAAGATGGAGCTGCTGAGTGCGCTGCAACAACTAAAATTAAACAGTGTGTCTAAAGGTAATTATTTGTATTTAATACAGAAAGGACATGGAAATCGCTGTTGTAAGAGCATTTCGCTGCTAATAGGAAAAATAACACGAATGAAGGGATCTACAAAATCTGGTGCTAAAGCTAATCTCGTAAACTCAAAATATTAACGCAACGTCAAAGTAAATTTCCCAGTCTCTACGTAAATATTATTCGATCATTTCTGGAGGTACGGCTTAACGTCTTCACTTTTATTCTGAGATTTTTTTGTTTGTTTGTTTTACAGATATATATTAACCAATTAAAGAGGAATTTTACATGTTTTAAGCCAATTTATCGTTGAGCTACAGTGAGGGTGTTCTAAGCCTCTGCTGGTGTGGTCTAAAAACTCCCAGCCTTTGCATTCTGTTCTCCGGACTGTTTCAACTCAATTCAGTGATTTGGAGGATCGTTTGTGATATAGAACTAATCATCCATCGTCACCAAACATACCTTAAGTTAATGACAACACACACCACCTAAAACAGCACCACCACGTCAATGTCATTTCAGCGCTGAGAAGGATCCACCACTCAAATTACACCGGTCCTGTGGAGGTCCTGGCCGTTGAATAATACAGTGAAAAGAAGCAAACGATGTATGGAGAGCAACAGCACTCCATACAGGACTACAGTCTGTAATTGTAGAATTACAAAACGGTCTTAGGTTATTTAGGTGGTTTTCCTTGCTTCTAAGTTTTTCCATGTTTTCTCGGTATATCTGAAAGTGAAACTGTTACTTGCATGTCTTCTCTTCAGCTTGGGTGGACACAGTCTGGGACTGTGAGTTCACTGACATTGAGCACCTGGACCCTGCCATTGAAGATGAGATAAAAGAAGATGCTGAGATTTTTAAGAATGTTTATAAGCAGTTACTGCCTTTCTCCAATGATGATGACAACCCTCAGGTAAGCTGGATTACTAGAAAGATCCATGTTTACAATTTAAAATATATGCACTAATATTTTACCAGGTTACTCTCCTTTTATGGAGACCCTGTGGCTTTTTAGCAGCCACAGGTTTTATAAACCTGTTATGATTAAATAGACAACTAATTTCAAACCTGTCATTGCTATTGCTAAGGTAAAGTAAATGGTATTTTAAACTTAAAATAACAGCTTTAAAATCATTGTGAATATCCACTGACTTTCAATAGGGAGAATAAGGCCTCTGTTCTCTATGCTTCCAATATGTTCTTTATACTGGCTGTTTCTCTACACTGAAAGGTCAAATAGAGGGTTTAAATAATGTATGCATTATCATTGCATCCTTTATTTGCATATTGCACAGCTTCCCAAATGTATTTTTAAAAGTTGTACCTCACCTAACCATGTGAATCAGTTCAGGTCAGAGGGAGATTTTACAATATAAGATGTATGATTCTTGCCTGTGTTTGCTTAATGCTCTTTTCTTGTGCTACAGAGTGTCTGGACAGTTTTGGGAGAGAATGAGTTATCAGTGAAGTCGCTGGTGGCCGTTTTGGCCTGCTTTGTCCTCGGAGCAAAAGCCAAATCTCCAAGTGTAGAGCAGAGGCACTACAGTCTTCAAGCAGCCTCCCTTTATCTGCTGCTGCTCAAAATCCCAGGTCAGTCACTGGAGTAACTCCACATCCAGTCTGAGAAGCAAATAACCAAAGTATATCTTTTTAAAAGTAAAATGCAGTTAAACAGTTAAGGCCTAATGACATGACATGAAACATACAGTTTTATTCTAAGTTGTGTTGATTCTGACAACCTTTCTGGTTAATTCAGATAACAAACGAGATCCTGATCTGCTGGGGGCAGCCATAGACTTGAGGCTAGAGAAGTGAGCTTAAGGCCATAGGGTCACCTGTGCAATTCCTGGGACCAGCAAGAGAAAAATTAATTCATGGTTGAAGTGCCCTTGAGTAAGGCACCTAACACCCCCCACCCCCCACCCCCAACTGCTCCCTGGGCAGAAGGGTGGTTGGCAGCCCCTGTTCCGGTTGTATATATGTGTGTGTGTGTGTTTACTCCCCCAAGTGTTTGTGAAGAATTGCTCAGTAGTGTATGTTTGTGTGTTCACTACCACGGAGGAGTCAAATGCAGACAAGAAATTTCCCTAAGGGGATCAATAAAGGTGTTCCTTGTTTCTTCTTTTTTCTTTTTCTTCTTTCTTTTCTACTTCACAGTTTGCCCAAAAAGCACTTTGTGGCATATTTTCTGTTATGTGTTATCTCCTGTAATATTTTGACAAGTTTAGGGACTAGATAAAAACTATAATTGTTGTCTTTATTAGGTGTTCAAGTAAGTTTTGGAGATTTTGTTTAATGTATAATTTTAATTCAAAGTTCAAACATTCTGCTATTTTGGCTGTTCTTGCCTAGTATTAGAAATTACAGTTGTACATTTCATTAAATAAATATTAATACCCTTCATTCATTAACACTACCATCGAAATCACCATCTTTACATTGTCTAAATTAAAACTCACATCTACTTTTAGGTACAATGTTAACCCCAGAACAGAGCAGATTGATGCACATGCGTTGCAGCTCTGTATCCTTCATGGAACTAATAATGAATGCAGTGACAAATTTTCTTACTTGACATTTTTTAGGTTATTTTCTGTTGCATATGAAGGCAATTGTGGTTCTCTGCAACAGTCAAGCAGGAGAATGTTTAACTTTTGAATTAACCTAATAGTATCACTTTTCAGCCCCTCAGTCCATTCATTGTCAACAATCAATTTTTGTATAATAGGAGATTTAATTTTAAAACAGATTCAAATTTATGGACAATTGTAGAAATCCTTTTTACATTACAGTGATGGGTCAAAAGTTTTTTTATTTTTTTTTTTTTTGGTCTCTTTTTTAGGTAGTGTCGCTAACAAAGTGTTTCACCAGATTCTTTTTGACGCATGCTTGGAGGTGATACTAAAGTGCTGGCCCCAGAGCACTGGGAAGAAGCGCAAGAAAGATTCTCTGAAGAGCTCTCAGGGTGACCCAAGGACTGGTAAACGGTCCAAACCACCAAAGAAAACTTCTGAGGAGGTCTGGAGCTTTACTTTTTTTTTTGTCTTTGTATATAGCCAATCAAATCTGGGTTCGTTTTACTAGATGTGGTTTTGTAAAGTAATTTATTTTATTCTTTTGGCTGGTCCATGCAAGATAATTTCCCTTTAAAAGTAAACCCCCCTCCCTCCAGATGGAAATTGATGAGGAAGTAGAGGAAGATGAGGAAGAGGAGGTATATTTCTCAGCTGAGAATCTGCTGAGAATACGGGAGGATGTGGTGGCTCTGGTGAGAATGCTGCTCAGGCTCCTGGAGAAGTTTTCACTGAGGGACAAACCACAAAGTGCTGAATACTGCATACGGGTCAGTACCTATCCACTGTGGTAAAGATGGTGATGATGATGACTAGGGTGATACAGCAGTTTACATTTAGATTCCATTTTAAGTTTAATCATCCACTCCTGTCAAATTTATGAAGAACATAATATATTTAACAGAGCTGTCTTGTGTGACAGTAGGTAATATTTGACAGATGCCAAATTTTGAAACGGACTCTTATCTCCTCTCATTTATGTTGACATTTTAAAGTGACTTTCAGCCTGGACTGCTTATTGAATGATTCACTATACAGAAGAGCTAATAGAGTGAGATTGTCTATAAACAGCAGTGACAAAACTGTTTGTAAAACTCTAATAATCTTGTCTGAGATTGATTTTCCAATTTTATTTATGTTCTCTTTACTTGCAGATATTCACGGAACTCACCAACTTTGAGCCAGTTGTTGGAGAGCTGTCATTTGCTGAGAAACGGTAAGTGACGCTCACTATGTCCTCCAGTCAGTGTAAATTCTACTTTTCCACTTTGCCACTGAAAAAAATCTTAATTTTCTGTCTACTCAGAGATATTGACAAATTGGATAGTCTCCCAGAACTAGCCTATCGTGGCCTTTGGCTGCTGTGCTCCTCCAGTCACGGTGAAGGAAATGAGGTGGGCAGAATGTGCTCTTGTTATATATATTTTAGGTAATAGTAGAAGCAGAAACTTAATGGGAAGGATTTTTGTCTGCCAAAGTAGACTCTGTCTGATTGGCAGAAAAGGTTGTATAGTGTAATCCCAGCTTAAGAAATATACATTATATGGAAAGGAACTATTGGGTCACACTCCCTAATCATTAAATTTTAGTGTTTCATTCATTTTAACGTGTCTAAAATCAGGCATCTAGCCATTGGTGAAAGAATGGTTCGTACTCTCACTGAATTTGAGCATGGCACACTAATACTCAACTCAACGCAACTTTATTTATAGAGCACTTTAAAAAACACCAACAGCTAAAACAAAGTGCTGTACAAAAGATCTTTATAAAACAAAATAAAATAAAATAACCAATAAGGAAAAATAAATAACTTAAATAAAAACAAAAACTAATAAAACAAAACAAAAGTATCATGCTGGCTTGAAAGCCAATGAATAAAAATGGGTTTTAAGATAAGTTTTAAAAATCAAAAGTGAAGAAGCCTGCCTAATCTGTAATGGTAGGCTATTCCACAGTTTTGTCGCAGCAATTGAAAAGGCTCCATCTCCTCTGAGCTTACGTTTTGACCTCGGCACCTCCAGGAGCAGCTGATCAGCTGACCTGAGGCACCGAGCAGAGACGTGGCGATGTTGCAGCTCAGTGAGGTAAGGTGTGGCGAGTCCATTTAAAGATTTAAAAACAAATAAGAAAATCTTAAAGTGTACTCTAAAATGCACAGGCAACCAGTGGAGAGAGGCCAGAATGGGAGTCTTACACGAGCCTGTTAAAAGTCAGGCAGCAGTATTTTGTTCCAATTGGAGAGGTCTGAGGGAGGACTGGCTGACTCCAAAATACAGTGCATTGCAGTAATCCAGCCGGGATATGATGAAGGCATGGATTACTGTTTGAAAGTGCTCATGTGTGAGAAATGGCTTCACCTTTGCCAGCTGCCCCCAAATTTAAGATAGTTGGCTTCACATACAAAGTCAAGGGGCCCAAATCAACTGGAGGGGCTTCACAGGGCCCACTGGGACCAAACACCATCACTTATGTTTTGTTTTCATTAAAATGTAAAAAATTTAAAGCCATCCAGTCTTTAATGTCATTGGGACATAACAACAGTGGTTTAATCGAGAAAGCATCTTTCTTTTTTAAAGGGACATATATCTGGCTGTCGTCAGCGTAACAGTGGAATGCAATGCCATGTTTTCTCAAGATAGAGCCCAATGGGAGCAGATAAAGTGAGAAAAGGAGGAGTCCTAAGATTGAGCCCTGTGGAACTCCATATGATAGGGGAGCTGAGGAGTATTCTAAGCCAGCAAAACTCACACACAAAGTTCTGTCCATCAGATAGGACCTAAACCATTCCAAAGCACTACCACAAATGCCAACTAGATGCTGCAAGTGGGAAACTAAAATGTTATGATCCACTGTGTCAAAAGCAGCAGTTAGATCCAGCAGGACAAGAATTGCATGGTCCCCAGAATGATTGGCCAGGAGAATATCATTGAACACCCTGAGCAACGCTGACTCTGTACTGGCTTGCTCACTTGAGGGTTTTACATTTGTTTTTACATTTCATGTCTAATCTTTGTCTTACTGGAATTCTGTGAAGCTGCTTTGTGACAACATCAGTTGTGAAAAGCGCTATATAAATAAATTTGATTTGATTTGATTTGATTACTATACAAGGTTTTAAAACCAGACTGAAAAACCTCCAGAATATTATGCTCATCCAAAAATAATTTCAGTTGAGCATAAACAACTTTCTTTCAAAAGATCTTTTAAATAAAAGGCCGTTTGGAAATGGATACAATACAGTATGGTCGAGGCCAGGTTTCTTGAGCAAGTGTTGTACTACAGCATGTTTAAAACTCACAGGAACAACACCAGAAGACAGGCTGTTGTTAATAATGGCCAGAACCTGCTGCCCTATACTATGAAAAATCTCTTTTAGAAAGTGAGGAGGCAAAACATCACAAGGAGAACCTGAGGGCTTTAAATGGCCCACCACATCCTCCAAGTGCGACAGACTCATCGGCTCAAACCTATCAAATACAGCCAAGTAAGAGGCAGAGTCAGAGGGGTCAACAGCAGGAGCTGTGATAAGAGCTCTTGCAGTAACAATCTTATCAATAAAAAAGTGCAGAAAGTCATTACACATGTCAGGAGATGCTTCCAAACAGACAGGCTGAGGGGCCTTAAGAACAGAATCAATGGTTTTAAATAACACATGTGGCTTATGACAATTTGCCATAATAATATTTGACAAGTGTTCTCTCTTAACCTCTTTGATAGTGCTCTGGTAAGAACGCCAGCAGTCTTTTAACATTTGAAATGAAACCTGCAGCTTATCCTTTTTCCATCGGCGTTCAGCTCTGCGACACTTCTGCTTTGCTGCACGCGCTCGGTCATTGAACCAGGGCTCAGGTTTAACTTTGGGCTGTTTAGTTCTTAATGGAGCCACTGAGTCCAGTATGGTTTGGCAGGAGGAGTGAAACAAGGAGCTGAGCTCCTCCGTATTAACAGAGGCTGAGTCAGGAGGAGAACAAAGCTGGTCGAAAGCGCAGGTGAACTGACCGGCAGTGAAAGAGTTAAAACTCTGACCAAGCCGAGCAGGAGCGCAAGGTTTAAAAGCAGCACAGGATAAAACAACATCAAATAAAACAGGCATGTGATCAGAAAACCCACTATCATGAATCTCTAAATTGAACACAGACAACCCATAAGACAGAACAAGGTCTAAGGTATGTCCATGTTCATGTCTGGGCCCGGACACATACTGCACTAAATTAAAAGAGTCAATGATGTTTACAAAGTCACCAGCGGTTTATCTGGACAGCAGACGTGAATGTTAAAATCCCCGACGATAAGGATGCGATCATAGTTCAGCATATGTCCCGCCAAAAAATCAGAAAAGTCATTTATGAAATTCTTATTGTATTTAGGGGGTCGATAGATGACAGCACACAGCACCGGGTCAGAGCGGCCCACCTCAAATAAAGTGACTTCAAACCTGGAAAATGAGGGTGATACAGTGCGCTGTTTACATTTAAAATTATTTTTAAATCCTCGGCCTGACGTCCGCAGGGTATTAAAATAACCACAGCCAGCCGGCAGAAGTTCGACGAGATCACTGTACTCACCAGCACCAATCCAAGTCTCTGTCACAAAAAGAAAATCCAGGCTTTGGGAAGAGAAGAAGTTCCTCAGGATAAAAGTTTTATTTGCCAGTGATCTGGCGTTCACAAGGCCGATCCTGGCAGGAGCTGAGGCCCGTGCTTTATTCAAATTAGGAGCACGAAGCGGCATCCTCAGGTTGTGGGGATTCACCCCACGCTCGCGGAGCCGGGAAAAGCAGGGGCGGTGGGGACGGGATCCCTCATCCAGGCTGATGACAGGTAACAGGGAGATGCCGATGGGCTCCAGGAAACGCCAGGACACAACGAATGGGGGGGATAATCCATGTCGTGGCTGGGGACTGGATGACGATTGTGAGAGGCAGACCTTTAGTTTCACTAGCCGACCGCCACGTTTACCACGGCGGCCACTTTTTTGTTTGGGCCGAGGCCCGGCGCAAGTGATTCGGAATACCCGATAGGTGCGGGGGCAGAGGATTCTGTCCACTGTGATTAAAAACACCTACATCACAGATATTATATCTGAGATCCAGTAGAAATGGGCGATCATACACCAGTAGAGACTTCACATGTGAAGTGCCAAAGCTTAGCAACACCAACAACACAAGGCAAAGTGAGAGCAGCAGACGGCCAGCCACACACACCGGCGCCATCTTGACACAAATCACCCCACTCCAATAGGATGCCACCTTTGCAAAAAGTCAGTTCTTTAAACTTCTTTGCTCCAAGATATTTCGTGATTCACTCTAGTATTACAAAAAGTGTTGAAAAGTGGAAGCATTTAGAAACCACAGCAACTCAGCCACAAAGTGGCAGACAACATAATTTTACAGAGAGGTGTAGCAGAGGGCTGAAGTGCGTAAATGTCGCCAATGTCTTGCTGACTTAATAACTGCAGAGTTATTCCAGCTGTTCCTGTGAAGAAAAACCTTAATGCCTCAGCATACCAAGACATTTTGGACAATGTTATGCTTCCAACTTTGTAGGAACACGTTTGGGAAGGCCCTTTACTGTTTTCCTCCATGACTTTGCCCCAGTGCACAAAACAAGGTTAATAAAGGCATGGTTGGGTGAGTTTGATTTGGACTGGCCTGCATAGAGCCCTGACCTCAACATCATCAAACGCAAATGAAATGAATTCGAACAGAGAGTCCTTCTCATCAAACGATGATTTACCTCACAAATGTGGTAAACTCTGTGGCATGAATGAGCCAAAAAAATCCCACACAGTCCAAATTCTGGTAGAAAGTATTCCCAGAAGAGTGGAAGCTGTGTTTGAGTATTGCTGCAAAGGAGGGGCCAATATGTCATAAAAGTGATGTCATAACGCTCTTGTAGATGTTATGTGTGGGTGTCCCAATAATTTGGCCAAATAATGTATAAGCAGTGATTCCATAAAATCCATCTTGCAGTGAATATAGCAGTACCAGAGGTTTGCGCATAATGGGGACCACAACCTGCTGCATTGAATTGCTTGTCCTTTGAGGAATGGATAGAGAAAGGAGGCAAAAACTTTCTCTATACCATATACTGTAGGTTTAGTGATTAGGTAATTTCTCATGTTGTTAATGCATCTTTTCACAGAGCAAAGAGTGTTGACACTTTTTCCAGGAAAACATATTACGCTAATGGCATTTACAGCACAATGTAGAATGTTGTTTTCCTTTAGTTAAGTCCATGTTTCAAACAATTGATTTCGTGATTTTCGCTTTTTCCCCTTAACATTAGAATGAGTATCCTAACTAAACAATAAACAATAATTGCAATTAATTATAATAATTTAATTTATTAGTTTAATTTACTTAGCCTATAAGGGTTAGTGTGTCTAACCAGGGAGCAGCGCTAAAGGATTATTGTGTACAGTATAATGCTGTTTCAGACTGTTATGTGGTGCTTTTCAGTGTCGCCGTCGTGTTTTCCACCGGCTGCTGTATGTGATTCTGATGATGAGGAAAGAGGACAGAGCCAAGCCATGTCTGTTAGCACCTTCACAATCTGTATATAAAGCCAGAGATCAGGCTGTTCTCTTTATCAGGTGAGCCTTTTTTTTTCTCCTTTTTTTAAAATTTTTTTTCTCACAAAATGTATTTATTTAATTTATATTGACTTTTTTCAGATTTACACTTAACTCCTTTAAAAAATATTTTTATTTCTCTGAATTTTTTTAATTATAGTCCACAACTTTGATTGTAATGGCACAGGCCATGTGTGCTTAGTTGTTTTATATTGATCGAATTCCTCTACAGGCAGCTCACCAGCTGTGTGTTATTGAGTAAATTTAATTTTCTCTTAACTTAAAACTTTGTTTAGACAGCACTGTCTCTTATTCATTTTAAAATGTTCCCTTTTCCGAATATGCCTGCCCAGAAAACTAGAAAACTCTTTTTGTATTTTACAGTCATGTTGTGGAAGAGCAAAGAGAAGCCACATTGCCACTCCTCAGGATCCTTTTACAACACATCTGCCACCAGGTACATTAGAAAAGATGCTTTGTCACTTTTTAATCATCAAATAAGGTTTATGTAGACATTACTTGAACAAGGACATGTGACTAGAAGCTGGGAGAGGAGACTGCAATTAAATTTGAGCAGCTAAATCTGTTATACGATGTTTTTACCAATCATTGTGAGTTATCAGTTTGTATGGCTGAAAAACAGTGACTATATAAAGGCAGGCTTTATGGTTACGGGTCTTTTCATGCAATATACCTGCAACAAAAAGAAGTCAGTAAAAAATTTTTAAAATGATTTTAAAAAGTCAATGTCGTGATATTGTTATATTTTAATGTTTACTTGACGATGTTATGCAATTAGCCATAATATGGCATATGTTCTTTACATGAGTCGTTTAGGCACAGTGAAGTACAGAAATTAAATTTGTAGTAAAATAAACTTTTTAATAAATAAAATCATTTAATATTTTTAATATATATTACATATATTTAATATAATTATATTAATATAACATTTTTTGTTGCAATAGTGTGTTCTTGAAATTAATAAAAGTATTTTTCATTGTTTTGTCATATCGCCAGGGATATCGTTATCATGAAAATACCCTGAAATATCGTGATATTATTTTATGGCCATATCGCCCACCCCTAGTCTTCATTGTGTTGCAAAAAATTCTCTCTTTGACAGAACAGAGCTACATTCACTTGCACAATGAGTTCTTCATAAATGAACAGTGCGTCTTTTTGGCTACAAATTGGAATGTATAAAAGAAGGATAACTTTGGAAATATTACCAGTTTTTAAAATGATCTCAAAATTTGAATATGTTGCTTATCATCTCAAGGCTACTATGTGTGTATTTGTTGTTGTATATTTCAGATGGTTGAAAAGGCAGAATATCGTGCTAGTGGAGCTCAGGCTGTTGGAAAGCTAACATCTAAAATGCCAAGCCAGGACTATGCTTCTTTTATCAAGTGGCTATATAACTACTCCCAGAACACCAGAGTGAGTAGTCAAAGTTCCCTGCTCTGCATTTTTGCCACATTTTGGGATTTTTTGGGAGTCAAAACTAGCAGTAAATGACTCCCAGCTCACCCAACGGTTTTGACCATATTTGGCTTTACACTCTGTGTGTGTGTGTGAATTGGCCTCACCCTACTCCCCACCACACAACACTATGCCAGCCAGCATGGTCATCTGTCAGCTGGCGTGACAGACCTTGGCTCTCTGCTCTCCTCCAGGGCAGTAGGTTGTCCAGTCATGCTTTATTGACAGCAGAGCAAAAATAGGTAGTAGTTGACATCATGTCTTTGTGGAAGCACATACTTCTCTTTAATCGGTATCTCAGTACTTTGTCATTAAAACGGTACAATACCTCATGTAGTGAGTACCGGTACTTTAAGAAGGAGGTATTTCCAACGAGTGCCACAGGGGGGGCAGTGTGCGCCCGCAGTGCTTTGCCTCCTCTCTCTCCCTTAATGATTTTGCTGCAAGTTTTAGACTTTTCAGACCTTCTAGGAAGTTATTTAAAAAACAAAAAACCTGACTAGCACCAGCGACTTTCTGTACAAACCTTAGCTACTTTTTATAGAAAAGAATTGCTGTTAGCACAACTCATTAGAACACCGGGACTGATCATGAGCGGGAGAGACAGCTCTCGTTGCGGCTTCTCAGCTCCCTCGGAGCAGCACAGTCGGTCTGCACGGCATCTCGCACACATCAGAATGAGCTGCGAATGTGCAAAAAATGCTGCCAAAGACACATTTGCATTCAAACAGTAAACAAGTCATATGATTTGTTAAGTCATAGGGTTGAAGGCACGACTGGACCCAGAAATGGTGAAATGTCACGTGTGGCATCACATTTAACAAGCAGATACCAGTGCTTTTGCTGACCATCCTCAGCTTTAGAGAATGTTTTTTTTACCAATTACTTCTGATTGGTATAGTTTCAGTACCAGTATTAAGATATTTAGGCAGGTATCGTATCAAAAGTCATAATTTTGTAACAATACTAGTCAGAATAGCCATTTTTTGTGGAAAATATATTGTTCCAGAAAGATTTGTGATAAACGATATTTTTGTAATTTTAATACCATTTGTGCCACTGAAATAATGACAATATAATAGAACAACAGTGCAATCACAACTCATCTAAAATTGTGGGGAAACTCTGTTTTCTGGTTTGTTTACGTTCAGAAGCTCTGCATCTTTTAGGGTGGAGGGGGGAAAATGAATGCTTGTACATGGCTGAGATTTAAATTGTGTATAGGTTTTTAACCAAAAAAAGACTTGTATGAAAGCCAAAGAACAGAATAGCATGACTGGATAAAATAATGGTGATGTTAATTTTTATGTAAAAAACATACACAGTGGGCCGACGACTTCTGTAAGCATGTACTTCACAAACGAGATTTTTCTTTTTTCCCCATTCCTGTGTGATTGAAGAAAAGGGTCAGTCATATGGGACATCATTTAGATTGTGGCTAACCAAGACATCCTGATTTGTGAAACACCCCAGGTGATACTGATTGACCTTTGCTTGTCACACATGGGTGGGCATTGTTTATTTCCTCACACTCCGTGTTTGTGTGCAGGTGGCGTTCCGTATGTTTGCTCTGGATGTGGCCATAGTGCTGCTGGGATTGGACGAGCGCGAGGTGGATGACTCCGTGAACTCTGAGCTAGCCTTGTGTCTATCCCATCGTTTTCTGGTACAAAACATAGTGTTTGGTCGTCGCTCTGATGTCTCTCCAACTGTCAGAGGCCATGCCCTTCACTGCCTCGCTCAGTGTCTGGAACTGCCCTCACACAACGCAACCAAGTTTATTCATGAGCTCTTCTCTACATCCTCTACAAGTAAAATGTTCCACTCTTTTAATCGTTTAATTACTACGACTTTAAAACTGTAAATCTCATCTTAATGCAGTGATTGATTTAAGGAAAGTGCAGTAAAAGTGAATTACACTTTGCAACTGTAGGGAAGCCCACGAGCAAAAATACCAAATCTTAAGCCAGGCAACTTAAACTTATGAACACCAGCTATTTCCTGCCATCATTTTTCAAGTGCATGTCTGTCATGGTAGGAGGTTAATGACAGACGATATAAGCAAGAATCCTGCTTGCCAAAGCTCCACTAGCCTAGCTTCCAAGTACTCCGTCCAGACAACGTGTTACTTGTTGATACCTGCTGACAAGACTGCTGACACAATGAGTCAAGCAACCAAAATTTCGGACATGTCGGAAATCCATCCAATCGCCCGACTGGTCAATCGGAGCTCGTTTGGGCACTTAATTGGGGGTCGCTACCCTTCTCATACTGCATGTCAAACATCAGCCAATCAAGCGAAAATTTGGGCCAATCCTGAAATCCAGTCGGCTGCGACCATATCAGGCTTAATATTGAGCTAATATCACAGAGTGTATGCCTGGCTTTGCAGTGTCTAACAATCCAACAAAGAGTATGTGAATTATGCACAGGACACTTGGCATAACATTTTGCCTTCTGAAGCTGACACATTAATGTTCATTAAATCTGTTGCTTATTTGTCTTCTCACATTATTGCAATGTGTCCTTAATTCATGGTCAAAATATGGTGTCTTTTAAACTCACATTTTGAGTTTGTTTAGTCCAGTCTTTGTTTGCCAGTAAAATGTGAATGAAATATGCAGTTATTATATTTTTCTTTCCTCTCTTCTCCTGGTTTTTTCCCCTCTCAGGATCATCTCAATAGCTACATAAGCCCAAGATTTTGCACTACATTTGTGCTTAAGTCACTGCCTTAACATAGTACAACTAAGAAAGTGTCATTAGTGTGTAAGCCACATGTGCACAAATACTTACTGGAGGAGGAAGCAATTTGAAGTTTAATTTCTGACAGACGTTTAGAAGGAAAAAAGGAAAATACACTATTGTACAGTTCTGTTTGCATAATAGAATAACATAAAACATACTATTCACTTCACAGAAAATGTAGAAAATTAATACAATGATTTTTGATCTCTGAATAGTGCAGGGAGATATGAGCAGAAATCAATATCACCATTAATCTTACATTTTACCATGATTACAATTAATCAACGATTATATTATTTTTGTATTTTTGACTTCAGTGACAAGGCTTGTACTGTAAATAAGCTCCAGTATTAAAGCTGGGATATTGCTTGTTAATGTCACTAGGACCTTGTTCCTCTCTTTTTTTTGAGCACTGTTTATATTTGGTGTGTGATTGTGCTTTGGTCACTGAAACTGTTTTTTCTCAGCGTTTACATTTGACTTGTTCAGTGTTGTCTAAATTATAGTCAAAACAAAGCACGTCCAAACCATAGACGCTGTGTTTTTTCTTAGTACGAGCTGCTCAAGTCGCTCAGTCGGCTTCAGAGTTTAGGTTGCTTCCATGAGGCAGATGGAGCAGAATCACATGACCACAGCTTGGTAGCGTGGTTTCAAAGGGGCAGTACATGAACACACAGTGGGGACACAACAGAATAAAAATAATCAGTATAGACAAGATCTGAATGTTGATTAATTCAATTAATTGCCAAGCCCTTTGTGTGAAGTTTACTTTTATTTACATGTACATTTTGGCTGAGCTTTTGGTTGTTATTATATAAAGTGTAATTTCATTTACAGTAGTCCTTAAACAGTTTTTATATAACACGTATTACAGATAATACGTTTTCTCCTTGCTTATAAATTATATTTAGATTTAAGAGGGTGGTCAGACATTTTGTTTTTGTGGTGTTTGTCATTGAAACAGCCTGAGCATAGGAGCATATCGGTTAACGACTATTGGTTAATTTTAGATAGCTGCACAAAAATGCACTCGATCGTTTTCAAATGATATAATGTTGACTGGTATTCTGTTATATTTTTACCCTCTCAGCTGGTGCACAGACTCTGCTGGAGACTGGACGATCAGAGCGTAAGCATAATGTCTCTGTTGTTCTAACTTTGCCTGTTTTATGTCATTATGAATTATTTCCTGATTATGATGTATTTTTTTTAAATAATTTCTTTTTTTTTTCCCAGAAACTCTGAAAAGAACGGAGATGGCTCAGAAAACAGCCATGACGTTTCGGACAATCGAGCTGAGCAAACATAAAAGCCTGGCAGCAGCCAGCCGCAACAGTGGGACTGGCATCTGCCAAAATAACACGTCCTTAGAGTGTATGTTAAAAACCCATCACTATCAAGAGTGGTCCTTATACTGAACATACTAAGCTAGACAACTACTCTGCATGTCTAGGCAATTTCTCATCCAACATTTGTTATTATGCCCCTTTTGCTGCAGTAACAGCTTTTACCCTTTTAGGAAGGCTTCACACAGATTACTATGGAGATATTCAGCATATTCAGAGGTCAGGTGCTGATGGTGAATGATTAGTTTTGGATCACAAATGCCATTTATGACTCTTTCCAAATCTATTTTAAGAAGCATCATTATTCCAGCTTTGAGTAGGAGCATCACATGATGTCAAATTTGAGACATGTGTTTTATGTATTTATTTATTTTGCTGTCTTTTCTTTTTAAAATCTTTTTTAATTTTATGCTTTAGACCAAGAAACCATGGCACTGTTCAAGCAACGTGTCAGTGACCCCAAAACAAACGTCAGGAAATGTGCCCTTGAGGTAAAAACACACTTGCTGTAGGAAATTAACATGCATTTTGGAAATCTTACATGATGATGTAATTTTTATTTATATTGTGTGTGTGTGTGTGTGTGTGTGTGTGCAGACTATCATGAGTCTACTTAAGCACGGTGTGATCCAATGCAGTTCAGAGAATTTGGCCATTCTCTCTGAGCGCTGTCGAGACCCTTCAGTGTCTGTGAAAAAGAAAGCTATGCAGTGTCTCATGGACCTGCTCACTGTAAGTTTATCCTCATGTATTTAGCTTCCATATTTCTTTTGCAATAACTTGAATCAGATATTTCTGTAGTCATTATCTGTTTAATGTAAAGCAGAGCGGTGTTTAATGTATATGTTCTCCATAGAAATGAATCACCCAGGTTCGGAAGAATCCTTAAGAGATTTAAATTATGCCCCAAGTATAATATCTATGTCAATTCAAGTATAATCAATCTATGTATCCATAGAGCAGGGCCTATCTTGGGGTGGCCATATGTAAAATAGTTTTAGAACAATTCTTTAATAGTTCCAAGCAGCAAGGTGTCTAAAATGGCTATTGTATAAAAATATTTTTTAACACTGCTGAAATGACTAATTGTCATTCAAAATATTAAATAATATTTACATCTAATGTTATACTGTTTTATTACTCTTTCTGTGTGTTTGGGTGTGTTTGTGAGAAAATAGGGGCTGTCTGACAACTCTGATGTGCAGGAAGCTTGGCTGCGTGGTGTTGTGCCTGCAGTGGTTGACTCGGAGAGCTCTGTGCAAGAAAAAGCTCTTGAATGCCTCAATTACATTATTATCACTCATATTAAAAGTCACGCCAGTTATTGCCACAACAACACCGCACAAAAACTGGCCTGGGACCTGCTGGGGCTGATATGTGACAAGTGTCAGGACCTCGGGTTAGATGCGCATAAATTATTTTAAGATTTTAAATTATTTAACAATTTTAATTATTGTTAAAGGCGTGTATTAAAACACTCTTTCTTTTCTTGTTTTATGAAGGCGCTACTTTAGCAAGGCATTCAGTGTGTGGGCAAGGCAGCAGAAGTTCTCCACAGCATTTGTGAACAGTCTAATCTGGCACACTAAGAGTGATCATGCTCCGGGGGCTTGGTTACTGTTAGCTAAAGTGGCGGGCTCTTCATCCAAAATCAACTACAGCACAATCCTAGATGCCTGGGATGCTACCGTTAGGTGAGATCTCACATGAGTCCACTGATGGACTGGGTTACTTAATTTTCTAAGTTAAAATAAGTGGCAACTAACATGGAATGGGGATTTTTCATTTCTAAATGAGCTAAAATGTTTGCATAGGCCACATTTATATTCATTCATTCATCACATTAGGCATTAATTTGATTAATAAATGAACACAAATAGTAAATGTGTTACAATGGGTTCTCTATCAGTCCCTATATTCAAATAAACAAAACATGTTATTTAACCTGAGGAAGCTTCATTTTACATAGAATTACATAAAAGGGTTGAACAAATGAGTGATTTTTGTTTCAATATTCACTAGTGCTCCAGTGGTCTCTGTGGCAACAACTTGCCATATCCTAACTGTGATTGGTCACATTGCAGCCGGCATCAAAGATGATACCAAAAGCCGGATTGTTGGTGAGTGTGTTTGATTGTGAATTAAACATAAATGTATAATCTGTATAGAAAACAAATCGTATGCCGTGGGTTTTTTTTTTTTTTTTTAGTATTATTATTTTTTTTTGCTCCCAGGTGATATTCTGATTTGTGCCATATGAACATGTATGATTTTCTTGGGTCAGAGTCTAATTTGGGAGTACTTAACACATTGGATATTCTATAAACAGGACATGAACTTCCCCTCTGAATATGGGAAGTTAGTGTGAGCCTACTACTACTAATACTACTAAATAATAATAATTCATGAATTCTTTTATTGTCTGTAACCGCTTATCCAGTCCAGGGTCGTGGTGGGTCCAGAGCCTACCTGGAAACACTGGGCGACACACACTCACACATAAACTCACACACTCACATCTATGGACACTTTGAGCAGCCAATCCACCTACCAACGTGTGTTTTTTTGGACCTCTTCCTGCTTCATGTACCACTAGTAGTACGTGTACCACAGTTTGAGAACAGCTGCTCGATTTCATTTCAAACAGAAGCTCCACTATAGTACTGAGTGGTATACCATGTAGCATATCATGTAGCATACCTGACCTAACTTTTTTCCATATACTGCCGTAATATTGCTGAAGCAAATGTAACATTTAAGGAAGGGCTCAGTCGAATAATGATTCATCCTGAGCTACAGTGGAAGGCACTTATTGTTAAGAAATGCATTAATAAAAAAACCATGCGAGCTCCAACATATGTACTATTTATATACATAGCATTGCCAGACTCTCTAGGGAAAGTTTGGTGCCTTTCACCACTTAACATAGCCAAGAACCACCTACTACTGCAGAAAAAAGAACTTGACTGACATGCAAAAGGACCAATCACAAGTCTGCTACTATGCAATGACATGTAGAAGGAGGCAATCTTTATGATTCATGTCAGACCAGTAAGAGCCAGTACAAAACGATACACTGATGTGCATATACGTAGATATACAGAGAGCCAATCAGAATGCAACAGGCAGAATCCTGCCAGTGAGGCCAGACACATTAAACATAGCATATATAACTCTGCATGTCTGTTTGTTTAGATGATCTGATGGGTTGGCTGAAAGGATTCAATCTGCCGCTGGAGGTGATCAGTTCTAGTGTTGACACCCTCTTTTGTCTGGGCCAATCAGAGAACACCAAGGACACTGTGGTAACAGGACACTGTTTTTTGTCTATATACACCCAAATAACAATATAACACGCTGTGAGACTTATACATTTCAATCAAGTTGTATTCTGACTGTGTGTGTGTTTTAGACCTTTCTGAATCAGTTTTGTGGAGAACTGGTCTCACTGTGTGAGGAATACCTCTCCAGCATTCTCTTAAATGCGAGAGGAGCCGAGCAGCTAAACGAGGAGTTGCTGGTAAGACATGAACAATGAGATAATTTACTGACCAAAAATGATTTTAGTTTCACTGGCCACAGGTGGAAAAAATTGAGTCTCATATCAGCTAATGCCATGTACTCACTACACAATTTTCAAAATGTCAGTTGCTATGCAACTTGTTTTCTTATAATCTTTTGGTGTTTTTTGTCTTCCAACACGGCATCACAAGTTACACAATCTTTCATGTTCTGGGTTGCACCCTGGTCTTGGAGGAATGTTTCTAACTGTTTTGTTTCACTGTTTAATAGTTTATAGCCGGAATCGTAATAAAGCCTACTGAACTTGAACCGTAATATAGTTTTGCTGGGGAATCTCCTGGGGAGTGCAGACAATACAGTGGAGTAATTACAAAGGACATTCCCCTCAGGCCATGTCTCATGTTCTTATTGGCTGTAGCTCATCTCCACACTCACTGCCAGTCACAGCACCTTTCACACTACCAGAGTTAGACGCTCAAATCTGCTGGATATTTGTCGGGTGTTTTTCAGGCATCTGCGATCGCTCGGCGAGCTCTCGGATTCAACTCAACTCAACTTTATTTATAGAGCACTTTAAAAAACACCAACAGCTGAAACAAAGTCCTGTACAAAAGATGTTTATAAAATAAAATAACCAATAAGAAAAAATCCATCCATCCATTATCTGTAACAGCTTATCCAATTTAGGGTCGCGGGGGGTCCAGAGCCTACCTGGAATCATCGGGCGCAAGGAGGGAATACACCCTGGAGGGGACGCCAGTCCTTCACATGGCAACACAGACACACACATTCACTCACACACTCACACCTATGGACACTTTTTGAGTCGCCAATCCACCTGCAACGTGTGTTTTTGGACTGTGGGAGGAAACCGGAGCACCCGGAGGAAACCCATGCGGACACAGGGAGAACACACCAACTCCTCACAGACAGTCACCTGGAGCGGGAATCGAACCCACAACCTCCAGTCCCCTGGAGCTGTGTGACTGCGACACTACCTGCTGCGCCACCGTGCCGCCTAAGAAAAAATAAATAACTTAAATAAAAACAAAACTAATAAAACAAAACATGTCTCATGCTGGGTTGAAAGCCAAGGAATAAAAATGGGTTTTAAGATAAGTTTTAAAATTCCACAGTTTTGTCGCAGCAATTGAAAAGGCTCCATCTCCTCTGAGCTTACGTTTTGACCTCGGCACCTCCAGGAGCAGCTGATCAGCTGACCTGAGGCACCGAGCAGAGACGTGGGGATGTAGCAGCTCAGTGAGGTAAGGTGGGGCGAGTCCATTTAAAGATTTAAAAACAAATAAGAGAATCTTAAAGTGTACTCTAAAATGTACAGGCAACCAGTGGAGAGAGGCCAGAATGGGAGTTATATGTTCCCTCTTACGTGATCCCGTTAAGAGTCGGGCAGCAGCATTTTGTACCAGTTGGAGACGTCTGAGGGAGGACTGCCTGACTCCAAAATACAGTGCAATGCAGTAATCCAGCCGGGATGTGATGAAGGCATGGATTACTGTTTGAAAGTGCTCATGTGTGAGAAATGGCTTCACCTTTGCCAGCTGCCTCAGGTGGAAAAAGCTGGACTTAACTACTGTGCCTATTTGGCGGTCCAATTTAAAATCACTTGTCTTTGTCTTTGAATAGTTTCTACAGAGCGACTGATCGAGCGCAGAGTGAAAGCCAAATCCCCTCTGAACTGAGGGTTTTGACAACAGTCGCCAACTGGAAAAATGGGGCTATATAATTCAGTGTGAACTTTACATAAAAGACAAGTGTTTTTCAGCACCACCTTGAAACATTCTCAGATAAAGATATGAAAGGGCAGATGAACACTAATCTAGCTATCGCTGTCAATTATAAAACTAATCAAATCATTTAATTGTACAATTGTATGTCATTTACAATCAAGTGAGCTCTAATTCTCTCTCTCTCTCTCTCTCTCTCTCTCTCTCTCTCTCTCTCTCTCTCAGATAAAGTACCTGTATACTCTGGGTGTGGCATCCCTACACTGCCCTGCCAAAGTACAGAAGAGGGTTTTCCTCCTTGTTCAATCCATGCTTACCTCATCTGAGCAGCCTGGTGGGTTTCTTTCCATTCATGCATTTATGCTGTAGCTTTATTCATCACATTTGTGTAAAAATGAGCGTAGATTTGACCACAGCAGTGTGAAATCCATTCTTTGACTGATTCATAAAACATTTGTACAATGTGGAAACAACTGTAGATTGGAGTGCAGTTACTGAGTTAGCTTCATATTCACTCTGGTAAATATGTGTCTCATTTACATTTATTTATATGAAATATGCCCTAGTTCATATATAAATTTCAGCAATGAGCCAATGAAAATGGAATTCAGAGTCTCTTGAATGGCTGTACTCATGATTTAGTTTTATGTCAAGCAGTGTGTGCCCTGCTCCATTTGCTCACCAAACATTCAGGTGTAAAAATAATGATTGGAAACAATAAAATGTGGGGAGAAAAGAAAGTTATTAGATTTCCTAATTACTGTGCAAGTTTTAGGCACCAGAGATTGAGATTTAAAAAGCTATTTTCTGTGATATTGTGTGTGAATGTGTTGGTTTTGAGGTTATCATCCAGTACTTAGTTTTAGCGGTTAATAAATAATGATTTTAAATAATGTGTGCTGCTGGTGTAACAAATTCATGCTATCAAGGAGAATCTGAACAAACACAAGAATCAGTGATTTTTTTATATATATATAAGCACCATGCTTACTGTACTAGGGGTGGGTGATATAAAATAATATCACAATATCTCAGGGTATTTTTGCGAGATAGCGATATATTTGGCAATATGAAAAAACACTGAAAAATACTTTTATTAATTTCCAGAACACACTATTGCACTATTTTTGTACAAACCTAACAATTGAAACATTCAGAAAGAGCAACAAATAAAAGTGTAAGCATTTGTAAGCATTTTGTAAAACTTACTAAGATTCTGACATTGTATAAAATATATATAGAATATTGATATTTTATTTCCAAACCACCTCCAGACGACTGAAGTCACTTTTGGAACAAAATCTTTGAATGCAAAACAAATTTTCACCATACTTCACTATGCCTAAATGACTCATGTAATATAGGCATGCCATGTTGTGTAACTGCATGATGCAATTACATGAACAAGTCAAAAAATATCACAATAATCAGGATATTGATTTTTTATCGTTTGAAAAAGAATTGCGATAATATTGCGCACGATACAATATGGTACAGCCCTACACAGTGCACTCCAGCTTACAAGCATACAGACTAATGCACAGTGTAATAAAGCTTTAATATTGGAACCAACAAGCATTGTAAAATCATAGATTTTATGTCTGAATAATATGCTTCTGCTTTGCTAAGTCTGAGTCTGTGCTATGGTCAGCGTTTAAGTTTTGCAGCCACCACAACACACTCACAGTTTCTGCCGGAGTTGCACTTTATTTTAAGCAACTACAAGGAAATTTCATTTATTTCATTTACCTGCAGGATCTGAAGAAGGAGCAGAGCTACCAGCCAGTCAGCCTCTATCTCAGTTCAAGTCGTCTTCTATGCCCACTGTGGTGCGAGCGCATGCTGTCATCACTCTAGGTATACAAAACCTATTTTGCTTTGCACACAGCCCAACCGTACATTGAGGGTATTCATAGCCATAATGGTGCTGATAAGGTCACCATAGAAGGCTGTAAAATAAGAATTTTATTCTTATTAATTCAGTTTATCAGCTGCTCAACAGGATAGAGGTACCAGTCTGACTATTACAGGTCAGCATCACAGTGAATCTAGTGTTCCTTCAAAGACTGGATTGTTTAAGTGAACAGTGGAGTGATGAAGGCTTTAGACTGCCAAAAACAAAACTCAATCTGCCAAATTCAGTCAATTTTTAACAGTTTTTTTTTTTTTTTTTTTTTTTTTTTTTTTTTTCTCGCACTGAATTGCATGTGGCTCCTTCATAATTATCCTTAGTAGGCTCATGCAATAGAAAGGAGATATTACAAATCAGTTTTTCATAATACTTCTTTCTTCTTTCTTACAACATCCACAGGCAAGCTGTGTTTGCAGCATGAGGAGCTGATGGTGCAATATCTGCCAGCATTTGCACGGGAGTTGGAGGTGGGCCGGGAGATAGCGGTGCGCAGTAATGTGGTGGTGGTGCTGTGTGACCTGTGTGTGAGGTACCCCAACACACTAACCCGATACATCCCCAACATCTCAGCCTGCATCAGAGACACTGAGCCTCTCATCAGAGAGCAGACACTCATCATGCTCACCAACCTGCTGCAGGTTTGGGGAACACACACACACACACACAAACACAACTCCCTCTAGAGTTGCAGGATCTAATAAAATTTTTACAGCACTGTCCTGAAATCAAGGGGTGGAGGAAGAGTGGTGGTTTCCTACCCTCCTCCAGAAGTTACATAGTGCAGTTTCAACAATGCTGAGCCTGAAGTAGCAATGACAGAGGCTCTAGTCTAGTCCCTATTACGGGACGGTGAAGAACCTAAACGAATTTAAAGTTGTAATTTTAAGATAAAAATGCTACCTCGTGTTGCTTTAAAGCTTCTTAAAGAAAAGCAAGTTAAAGTATAGTGCGCATTATGTCCAAACGTGTATAGACACTCATTACAATTATTGAATATCAGATACTTGGAGGCTCACCGAGATTGGAGGCTCATGTGGCTTTTACAGTCTCCATAGAAAAGTGTGTAAATAAATCGGATACTCTGCAGCATCTGCACATGAGATTATGTTCACCATGCTGAATACCAAATGTGTTTAGATTATAGGGTTGTGATTAAAATATGTTTTTAAAACATTTTATAAAGACTTTAAAAATCACTGCTTGCATCTTATATTATACATATTTACTTTCACTCTTCTGCTGCAACTGAGACAACACAGCGCTGCTCTCTTCAGTCCTCACTCTGAGAGAAGCATATAACCAGCATGAAGCAAGGCTAACTGTGATTGAAATTGCCTGTGTCTGTGCTACTTCAGGAGGAGTTTGTCAAATGGAAGGGTTCCCTGTTCTATCGATTTGTTGCTGCATTAGTGGACCCTGACCCATATATTGCAGAGTAAGTCATCAGCTCTAGAAGTCACAATACATCTGCACATTCCTTCAGTTTTTACTAAATTAATTATATTAGCCTTGTAGTTTCAAGCCATTGTCATGACTACCTAATGGCACTGTCCTTGAATTGACTTTTTGTTGCTGCTTTTTAGTCTTTGTGAATATTGTCTGGTGGACTTGCTCCTGAAGAAGAACCCCCTGATGTTCTCTCAACACTTCATCGAGTGTATCTTTCACTTCAACTCATACGAGAAGCACAAGAAGTACAACAAATTCTCCCAGACTGAGAGGTAGGTTTATCACAGTGGCATTAAGTGACATTTAATAAATAAAATAAAATGTTCTTATTCTATATTTTACGTTACAGTGTGCGCGCTCCCGACACGTAGGCTGTCCCAGTTCTTAGATACCTCATTATGCTGTCTACTAAGATCTTTATTTGGCTGAATTTTAAGGCAGCATTGAATCATTTCTTAGGGAATCACGGTTCCCAAAGTGCCCTTGAACAAGGCACTGAACCCACAACTGCTCCCTGGGCACTGAGGTTAAATATAACAGATCTACACAAACTATAAATAAGAAATGAATAAATACAAGAAAGTTCAATTAAAGGCATGAAGCCAAAGTGGACAGTGGACCATTTAGCAGTATAATTTCAGCAATACATTAACTCATTCACATTATGTAATACAGAAATAATAGTGCCTTTGTGCTTCTCGACACTGTTAGAAGTGGAAGGATCTGAGTCAATTATTTTTTCCCCATCATTCATTAATCTATATTTTTTAGAACAAGAGTGTCACATCTATGTTAGCAATTAAATACTTTATATTTTCGACAAATTTAAGTATCAGCCCAATGCCAGTAATCTTTAAAAACCTTTTTTTAATTTTTCAGTACTGCTATAATTGCTATATCACTGTGCATCACTAGAATTTGATTTGCATTGTTTTCTAGTAATTTGCCCCAACTTTGCATTCCATGTTTTGTGTGTGGTCCGACAGTGAGAAGAGCAAGTTCTCCCTCAAAGGGTCGGTGAACCAAGGCAAACGTTTCAGAATCTACAGGTTTCTACTGAAAAACTTCACAGATGAACAGCGGTTTAATATTATCACCAGAATCAGCCAGGATGTGCTTGGTGAGTGTATGTTGTAGATGTAGGAAATGCTACAATAGAAATGATAATTACGATAAAGATGAGGCTAGCACCTCGTCTCTGGAACTCCCTTCCCCCACTTGTTCAAAAGGCCAACTCTATTTCTACTTTTAAACCCTACTACTTCTCTCTTGCCTTCAGTCCCAATTAATGTTAGTCTGGCCGTTATTATTTTGTCTCTCTATGGTGATTTTATAATTATGTTTTGTCCTCATGTCTGACTTTTGTGTATATTTGTTCTGAAAATTGTAAGTAACTTTGAGTACTCAAAAAGTGCTATACAAATATTATGTATTATTATTATCAGAATTAACATATATTATTATATTTATTGGGGTTTTATGCACAGCCTGCTTTGCAGACTCTGAGCTGCCGCTGGACTCTGAGGGAGCCGAGCTGCTGGCCGATGTGTTTGATGTTCTCTCTCTAAAAGAGATCAAGCTGACAGCCATGAGTGGCCCTGCCCCTGGCGACGAGCCTCCTGAAGACGAGGTGGCTGTGGCTAAAGCTGTCCTGCAGAAAAAGCTCATCTCGCAGGTCAGATTGTCTGTCCCATATAAACTCACTTTTACACATTCTGCATTCCACACATTTATCATCTGGGTATTTGTTACATTAATTCTAGACCTAGGTGATATGGACTAGAAATTCAAAAGATTTTTTTAAGAAATATCAGTCAAATGTTACTGATATGATTAAAAAATCATATGAGATTATTTGCAGCAATTTATACACATCATTCACAGCAATTTATACTCTCCATAATATTGCAATTAATTGTCTGGCTAATTGTACTTGTTGTGCTTCTTTGTGCTGTTTTGTGTGAAGACGTAATATGATTTATCAAGAGTAATGCCTTATTCTTATTTTTATGTACATTTTTGATATTTAATTATTTGATTACTATTGTGTATGTTGTCTTGGTTGTGTTTTATGGAATGCTGCTTTTCATGGAATGTGTTCAACAGTCCCATTTCAATTGGCCTTTTCTAGCTCTGTGTTTGGGTTAAACATTGCATGTGTTCTCTATGAGCAGGTGCAGAAAAAGAACTTTGTGGAGAATGTTGTTCCCATGGTCATTGCTTTGAAGAACATGCTGGAGGAACACCGTTCCCCCGTCCTCAAACATCTCATGGCTTTCCTGCAGGTAAGATACATCACAAAGTCGAAGGGTAAAGAGACAAATACCATAGAATAAACAAACAGCATTTTTGAAAGTGATTCTTTATATTTTTAAGTAGATTGTGACCCACAAGAACAATTAAATTGCAAGATGTGAATGAACCAGTTGACATCCACACATGGGACGTACTGTTCAAAATATTACAGTCTCTAATAAAGAAAAAAAAATTTTGCAGGTGACCATGCAGGACTATCGCAACGAGGTGAAGGAGCTGTTTGCCGGTGATGAGCAGTTAGCCGCAGAGGTGGAGTTTAACCTGAAGTTGTTTGAAAAGCAGAAAGAACAGGAGCAGCAGGAGTTGGAACAGCAACTCAGCAACTTTACTCTATCTCCAAAACCAAAAGTGAGTCTTGTGCATTTTAACAGTAATTTATTAATTCATTGTCTAACCTCTGCATCCAGTTTAGGATTGCGGTGGGTCTGGAGATTACTCGGAAATTTAGGGCAGGATTATTAAATCATCATTCATGGTCTGTAACCGATTATCCAGTTCATGGTCACAGTGGGTCTGGAGCCTACGGAATCACTGGGCGCAAGGCACAGCTTGTCTGTGAGGAGTTTGGTGTGTTCTCCTCGTGTCCGCTTGGGTTTCATCCGGGTGCTCCCGTTTCCTCCCACGGTCCAAAAACACACGTTGGCAACACACACACTCACAGATTCACTCACACCTACAGACAATTTTGAGTCACCAATCCACCTACCAACGTGTTTTTGGAGCGTGGGAAGAAACCGTAGCACCCGGAGGAAACCCATGCAGACACAGGGAGAACACACCAAACTCCTCACAGACAGTCACCTGGAGCAGGACTCAAACCTACAACCTCCAGGTCCCTGGAGCTGTGTGCTACACTACCGTGCCACCTGGCAGGATTATTCTTCGGGATCAATCTGTGCCTTTTAAGGTCCTACAAGGTCCTGATATTAATGTTTTTTCATACTAGACTCGTTTTTCAAACTAGAGTCGTTTAACTGCTAATAACACATTACGTTTACATAGTTAATACAGTTAATATAAATGTTTTTTGTAATGCAAAAGGGAAAAATATAGAAAAGAAATATAAAAAAGAAAAAATTTGAAACATTGCTTGGGTCTGAATGCATTTTTAAAATATTTTCTAAATTGAACGTCTTCACCAGTACTTGTTGACATGAATGCTCCTCGTTCATGAGTCTGTTCCTCTCTAATACAATATTGTTTGTGTTCAGGGCAGCACTGCTACTTCTCCTGGTGCAACTCTCTCCGGAGTTGGTGGTAGGCCAGGTTTTGCGACTCCTGTGGCCCATGGACAGAACCCCAAATCTGCTGACATGCTTAGGTAATCCCAGCCATTTCCACTCTCTTCTTACTTGACTTTACTACAGTGGTTCCCAGACATTTTCTGCAGTGCTCTGTTTTTTTTTTTTAAAGATGAGAATTTTGAGCTAGCATATTCTGCCATACATGTATGGAAACCCGTAGTGTCTCAATATAGTGTCTCATTATCTCAGTATATATACTCTCTCAAAATAATAATTATAATTTTATAAATATATATATATATATACACACACACACACACACACACAAGTATCTTAATATATTGACGTGGTTTCTAAAATAATGAGATGTTATCTTAATATTTCAAGATTCTAACCCACAAATTAAAAAAAAATTTAAATAGATCTTTATTTTTGTATTGGGTAGCAGAAACATGTATATGTCTTTTGCTTCCAGTCTCCACTGGAATTTATTTTAAATGTGGTATTCATACAGAGCTGCACATTCTTATTAAAAAAAAACAAAAAACAAAATTAAGTTACAAATCTAATTTACAGTGGGATTATTATAAGTGACACGTACAGTTTTCGTGCCTCTGGTGTAGTGGGCAGGACGCTAGGCTTCAGATGATATATTTTTTAATAATTAAATAAATATTAGGCGAAGATAACACTATAATATTATTTTTATGTATTAATGTTCATTCATTCATTCTGTATGTATTAATGTTAAAATAAAAAATCGAGTTGGACCCCTTTTTGATCATCATATATTTTAACAGTCTACTTCTACTTTCTCCTTTTTTTTCCCCATTTCTCTCTCTCTCTCTCTCTCTCTCTCTCTCTCTCTCTCCCTCTGTTTATCTCAGACGTCGTACCTTTGCTGGTATGCTTACTCCTGTGGGAAGAAGAGGTTTGCAGAGTATGATCTCCACAGGTAAAAAAAAAAATTGTCTGCTATGATCAAAATGTGACAATGTACCACTGGGTACAATTTGACAAAAAATGTATTCTCTAACTTATAAAAGCTAAAAGGTTATGATTAATGTGGTAATTAGCAATGAATTCTTTTCTGCTCCACACACCCTTTGTTTTGTTTGGTTTTTTTTTTTTGTTGTTTTTTTTTTGGTGCATATGAACTACTAATATATCAGTATTAATCCATCTGACAAACTAATTAAACTTTGCACTTTTATAATGTTAAATGTTCCAAATAAAATTAAAAGTTGCAATATAAACAGAGCACAAAAATAAGGAAATTTGTGTTTGGTAGATAATTTCTTTGTTGTAACAATGCTTCTTGGCAATAAGTCTTATAGCACTGGAAAGCCTGTTAATTTCCCTGTTCAATGGTGCCACATTTGTAAGGAACGTGCATTTGTGGGATGAGCAGTAGAGCTGAGTATGTGGGTTGCACCCATGAAAAATAAAAACCTCTATTGTTAGGCTCCACTGCTAGTTAAGTACATTTAGTTATTTCTTTTGTATACCACATTTGGATAAAAAAAAGTTGTTTTCTGTTCTGATTTCTTTAACAGGCTCTGCAAAAGCAGTTTATGATGGCAGAGCTATCAGCACACCACAAGGTAGGAAGAAATTAATGTTCACAATCATGTTTAGAGCGAATTTGCTTGGTTTCATGGATTTAAAAAAAATGTCCTGTCTAGTGTGCACCACTAAGATTTTATGCTTCTCTGCAGAGAGCATCAATGAAGTGACATTTGGAGAACAAGTCAGTGCCATTCACTATGATGGAGCAGGTATTCTTTCACATTTCTCTGCTAAATTAACAGCAGTCTCTTAGCTGTTTAGTCTCTGCTAGACTAAACAGCTAAGTTATTTAGTCTTAAGGTTTAGTAATTTGGATGTAATTGTGTTCACCACTTGACTGAATGTTGTGATGTTTGTTTGTAAACAGGCAGGCATAACATACCCGGAGATGAGAGTGTTCTACATCTGATGTCACCTGAGAATAAGTAAGTTCTTTGTATGTTCATTGTTGCAAGTAGCTGCCAATTCAGGTTAAATTGATTTCTACAGTGTTTTATAAAAATACAAACAAATACAAAATTAATTACCCCATACAAGAGTGCCTGAGGTGACAAAACTGAGGGAAGGAATTTTGAGAGAAACCAAGCCTTACAACAGTGACCCACCAAGTGTCTTAATTTAAAACTGCATAGGTAGAAGCAGCCTTGCATTCTGTTTAAGTAATGGAGGCCTTTAGTAAAGTTCTGTGCTGTATCAGTCTCATCATATACACAGGTTTTGGTACATTAGGATGACAGATGCCACAAGTGAAGATAGACGTGTAGAGTGTAGCAGACATGAGGGTATTTATTAAGTTTATTATTTCATTAGTTCTGTATGGAGTAATAGAGAATGAGTAGATTGGTAGTGTGTGGCTAGTGACGACATCAGGCTTAATTATAACTGCTAGACTAAAAGGAGAAAATCAGAATGTAACACAGACATGAGAGCATCCAGGAACAATGGCATTTCCCCCAGTCCACCATCAACAAACCAGAGAGATCTTGGTGCATGCTATCTAGTAATTTAGGTGGAGAGAGATGGGGCTAATGCTACAGAAACACCCACATTTAACTGAAGACTTTCAAGTTGCTTGTAAATTCTAGAGTTTTGGGGGGGGGGTTTAAAGAGGGAGCTGCTTGAAAAATATATAATTAAAGACGTCATGTGTGCCATTAAATATTTGCAGAGTTAAAGATTAACACAAAAAATGTTTAAGCAAATAAATCTTTAGGCAAAATTACAACAGGGCTACATTTTTTAATAGTACACCGCACCTCCAAGGGAAGATTGGATTAATGTTGAATGTGCTGTGAGCAGTTCTGTTATTTATTTCCTAGTTTTTCCTCCCATTTATCTACTGGTTTCTATACTTTCAGAAAAAAATGGTACTGTACAGGTACATTGTTGTGTTTGTGTCCCCATGTGTTTTTCTGTACATTTATAAGTATTCATTTGTTAATATTCTTTTCCAGAGCACCAGCACCCAGGCAGTGGAATGTGGAATCTCCCATTGTCAGAAAAAGCAGAAGCAAGAAAAGGCAGCAGTGAACATGCGCTTATGATTTAAATTACATTTAAAATTCCAACTATATTTTCATATGGTCTACAATATCCCAGCTTTATCACTATATTTTATTCTTAATCCTCATGTAATTTAATTGTGCATTTTTCTTATATAAATAAAGTAATCATTCCAAGTAGTCATTTCAAATAAACAACTCAGCTAGTTACCATGGGATACTTTAAATAAGGTACATAGAACTACTCTTATTGCATTTTTAATGTGATTTAAATTTTTTTAAACGTCTGTTTTATGAATTATACTGTAATCTTTTGTCATAGTTTTTAACCAAGTTGATGTTCTGTCACCTGTGTGCTTAAGGTTGCTTAGTGCACTTTCTTAAGTTATAGCTTCATTAGCAGTTCTTAAGTTACAAGACATCTGAACAACTGAATGTTCCAATTTAAAAAGGAAAATGTTCAGGCAAATATAATTTCTATTCTTTAATTTAAACATATTCATTTCCACTAGGGTCAGCATGTACACTCTAAATATTTCATACTTTTTTAGAGAAGGTTTATATTTGTTTTATCCCATGAGAATATTGTCTAATCACTTGAAGTGGTTCATGGTTCAATAGGACTGTGTTTAAGATTTCAGGATAAGAACACCCTGCAAAGGGGGAAAAAATTTATGTTTATATAGGTTCATAATTTTCACCTTGTAAATATAAATTTGTTATATATAACACACATTATCTGGTGATTTAGGGTCCATTATTACAGCTCTTACTCAACCATCAATCTTTCATCAACCATGATATAAATTTACAAATAAGAGTACAAAACAATAGTTTTGGCCATATCTGCTACTCTCCAGTTTGTGTTCCCTGCTTGATTTAGACTGCGCATAAGAACACCACAGTAATAGCTCACCAGCAGAGACAGCTTTCCACAGGACACTGGGACAGATGTGGAATTTTGCACTCCCCCTACAGATAAAGAGAATAATTCGATTGTACAGCACTGTCAAGAGGGAGGAGTATGAAGTAAGATTACTGTCAAAAATAGACCACTCATGCTCACTATATTGAATCGATTGGTCATCTGCTCAACGTATTTTTGAGTGTTTTCTCATTTTTCAATTCGTGTTTGTAATCTAGAAGTTTTACCCTTAATAATTTAAGTCGTATGCACAAGTCTTTATAATAATATATTTTTGAAATTGTAGTCGTACAAAACACATAATAGACATTTGTGTACAAATTAAATATTTATGTACGAATGAACATGCACATGTTTATTTTTGACAGTAATCTTACTCCACAGGAGGTGAGGGTGTTTTCCTACCCTCCTCAGTGTTACACACTGCAGTTTCTGAGGTGGAGAACCTGGAGTAGCGACGACAGAGACTATGTATTTCCGCATTTATAAGTCATTGAAGCATCACAATGTTTTTTAAGCGGTGCAAAGGTAAAATTACCTTTAATGCTGATATATATATATATATATAATGTATGTGTGTGTGTGTGATTTTATTTTCGACTAGAAATCTCAAAAATGGATTACATTCCCCTAATCACCGCTAGAAAGTGGCAGACTGCTGTCTTATTAAAGAGGGAATGAACCCTTCTCTGTGATATATCACATGACCATGGACCCTCTTTCACGTGATAGCTCGGATTGCGATTGGCCGTTGCTAGGTAAATCGCTAAGGGAGTTGTAGACGCTCTAGAGCGATGCATTGTGGGAAAGAGAAAGAAAAACTTGTATGTATCCAACGAAAAAATCAAAATGAAGGTGAGCGAATAAACAGTTCAGTGGAAGTGTTTAAATGGTTCATACGTTTCTTATTCAGTTAATGTTATTTCGACAGCGTTCCACCATAAAAAGCAATGTTGCATAATAAGGGTGCAACGTTAGCTTGTGCAAGCAGATATAAGAAAATGCATCTTTTAAAAGGTTTTTAACGGTTTATTGGTTTAATTTTTTTTTTAGCGTGTGTTTACTCTCTCTGAAAGAGCCTGGAGCGGATCCTGTTTACAATACAAATGGCAGAAGGATTTAGGGAATTATCTCGCTGTTGCAGGGTAAGATATGCTGAAAAAATAAGTTTATGGTTCATTAAAATAAGACTGGCTCTCGAATGATTTTCCGTTTACTATATAGTGCCCTGAAATTGAATAAATTCTAGATTTTAGCGCACTATTGGTACTGTAAGATTGGTGTACATATGGCTGTATCCTAAAGAACGGTCCATTAGCTAAATATTTTCATTTTTATTAAGTCTCCTTCATTTTATAAGTCATCTGTCTCACAGATACGCAGTAAGAATGGGGAAAATATACCCTATTTTTTTCTATAATGGGCAACACATACAAAATTTTGAATGAACCAGTTTGTGCCCCACACACTGGGTCCCCCACATGGGGATGGCCATGTTTTAAATTGGATAAGTACAGAAGCATAATCTATATAATTAGGTTTTTTCACTGCATTAAAAATCACTAGAGAAAAGGAATGCTCCACTCTGTGTAGGACTTTTGTGATCACAAAATTTTAAGATTCACTCTGAAGGATGGATGTAGACATGATAATGATTTTTATTTCTCCAATGTCCAGACCCGACAATTCTGTCAAGATTTTCGACCGCCATGGACAAAAGATGAACGAACTTAACCTCCCTGGGTAAATCTACATAATCATTGTGCTGTACTTTAAATATAAGGCTGGAATGGGGTTCTTATAAATTTTCAATTAATCAACTTCTGTATTTACATTTGCCGCAGTCCTGTTACAGATATGTATGTGTATATGATGTATGTGTGAATTTTTCCAAAGGGACTTCAGATGCATCTATTAGTAAACTATTTATAAATATGTAAAAAAAAAAAAATTAATGCAGTTACTAAACTGCAAAAGCACGATGGTGGGTTTGAAACTCATTTATTTATTTATTTTTAATATTTATATCGTTTAGGAGGTGCGTGTCTCTGGACTGGGATAAAGATGGTGACACCCTGGCAGTAATTGCAGAAAAATCAAGCTCAGTTCATTTGTGGGATGCCAACGTCAATAAGATTTCACAACTGGACAGCGGCATGAAGTGAGTGTGCATGTGTGTCTGTGTCTATAGACCCTTTCACATATGCACTGTAACACAGAAATTTTACAGATCTGTGTCTGAGTCTGATGGTTTGTTTGTGTTCATGTGGCCCGAAGATTATTTAACCATTATTTTTTACCTCTGATTTATTTTTTAATTCTGTTCAGTAACTATTTGTTCTCATTTGTCTCAGAGATCAACTATCATTCCTCCTCTGGTCTAAAACTGGTCCATTGTTGGCTGTTGGTACATCTAAGGGAAATCTGCTAATCTACAATCAGCAAACATCACGAAAGATACCTGTTTTAGGTAACACTGACTGACTTCAGTATTCCAATTTACTTTTTAGAAGTGCTACAAACTCCTAACACTACACACTCAGGCTGCCCAATATATAGTTTCATAGTAGATATTAAATTGATAGAGAGCTAGAGAAAGAACACTTTATACGTCTGTATTGTCAAACGTTTTCACCCATCCAAATCATTGAATTCAGGTCTTCCAATCACTTCCATACTCACATGTAAAACCAAGCACCTACGCATGCAGAGTCTTTCTACAAATATTTGTGAAATAGTCCAGTCGTGAACTGTCCTCGCTACAAAATTTTCCACAGTCAACTGTCAGTGGTATTATAACAAAGTGGAAGTGATTGGTAACAACAGCAACTCAGCCACAAAGTGGTAGGTCATGACATAGCGGGATCATTTAATGCCAGCTTTCGCCAACTTTCTGCAGGATCACTCACTACAGACGTTCAAACTACATGTGGTTTTTAGATTAGCTCAAGAACCGTGTGCAGAAGTCTTTATGGAATGGGTTTTCATGGCCAAGCAGCTGCAGCCTTACATCACCAAGCACAATGCAAAGCATAGGATTTGCCACTGGACTGTAGAGAAGTGGAGACGTGTTCTCTGGAGTGACGAATCATACTTCTCTGTCTGGAAATCCAATTGAAGAGTCTGGGTTTGGCAATTTCAAAGAAAACAGTACTTGTCTGACTGCACTGTGTCAAATGTAAAGTTTGGCAGAGGGGGGATTATGGTGTGGAGTTGTTTTTCAGAAGTTGGGCCCGGCCCATTAGTTTCTTTGAAAGGAACTTTTAATGCTTCAGCATACCAAGAGATTTGAGTAGACTTTCATGCTTCCTTTGTGTGAACAGTTTGGGGATGGCCCCTTTCTGTTCCAACATGACTGCACACCAGTGCACAAAGCAAGGTCCGTAAAGACATGGACAAGCGAGTTTGGTGTGGAAAAACTTGACTAACTATGTCCCTGGACGTTCAAAATAGGTCTAAAAGTAGTCTGTCCATCAAGGACATATTATCCATCTTAAGTTAGTTAAGTGGTGACCAATGGATAATGTCAATGGACGTCCAAAATACGTCTAATAGTCGTCTTTTGAATGTCTGTGTTTGGACGTCTTTTCAACTTTCATTTTCAACCTTAAGAGAACGTTGATTAGACAGCAGTCATGCCGTTATTTCAACGTTGAATCGACGTCTAATCTAACATCAGTTCTCATCTAACATCAGTGTCGGACCTCACAAATGCGCTGTTGGAGGAATGGCAAAAAAAGTCCCTTAAACACACTCCTAAACCTTGTGGAAACCTTCCCAGAAGAGCTGAAGATGTTATAGCTGCAAAGGGTGAGCCAACATATTAAAACCCAATGGATTAAGAATGGGATGTCACTCCAGTTCGCGACCCTGAAATGGACAAGCGGAAAAGAAGATGATATGAGATGTCATGCAAGTTCATATTTTTGCAAAGGCTGACGATTGAATTCGTTTGGCAATATAATGTATGTACTGAAAGAAACTACAGATACATAAATTAAACATTTGCAATAATGTTATCACAGTAATCTGCAATATGCAAATGACCAACTCTCCTTTATATTGAAATGTCATAAGTGTTGAAAATCTTAAGAAATTGCATCTCAGTAAATCACAATATGTTTAGTGTATTGCATATAATATGTTAAATATATATTTATTATGTAAATAATACTTTTTTTTAATAAGCATACCTGAAGTGCCTACCAACACACAGACTATGAAGCATGACAGTTCAGTCAATTTTGTGGGCTACCTAAGTCACAAAACTTGGTATAAAATGAACTATGCATATTTTGCTCTGCTTCTGATGTCAGTCAAAACACTAAACTCACATTTGTGTGAGAGAGTTTCTGATCACTTGCTTCTTACAGCTGTGCACTCAAGTTGATGTGCACATAGATTATTATTACTATTAAAAGGAACAAGTGTTCAACCGGACTTTCGGAGCAGGGCTGTTTCAACAGGTTGTGAACAGTGTTGTGTTGTTTTATCCTTGTGGAATTTTGACCAAAGAATTTTGTAGACATGTCATTAAGACCCCAGGAACTGTGGTAATATGTCCCTGAAAAAAAAAATGTAGCTCAGTATGTAAAATATTATGTAAAATCTCATATTCATAGTTCTGTAAAGAAGTCTCAGTAATAAGTAAAAAACCTAAATAATAATATCAAATATGAAAAACAACATATTGTTTTGATATTTATTATTTTACTCATCCTTTGTGTTGTGTGAAACATTCATGAAGAATGGACCAATACAAACACTCCAGTTACTTGGAACAAAACCTCTTTATATGAACTTACATTAAAATTAAGATGTTTGCCTTCTATTCTAAAGCTGGAATTGTGGACATACTTGTGGTTTTTGTGGACAGTATGTTTTGCTGTAGTGTGACATTTGTAAGTGAGCAGTCTCATAGGTTTTTCTGTGAGGGATTTAATGAATTAAGATACTTATGCAAGTGAAAAATATATAATTATTTAGGTCAAAACCATACCTCAGATTATCGATTGACCAATGTTTTAAAATAACGTGCAAGCAGTATACTGCAATATGTAGTGATATATCTGCAATACAGGATTGTATCGGGGTGTGTGTGTGTGTGTGTGTGTGTGCGCGCGCGCATAGGTAAGCACACTAAACGGATCACCTGTGGATGCTGGAGTTCTCAGAATCTTTTAGCTCTGGGCAGTGAGGATCGCAACATAACTGTCAGCAACCATGAAGGAGACACCATTCGACAGGTATGAGCTTATTATGTGAAAGGTAATGCTTCAGATGTTAACTTTTATTCTAGTAACCAAGTCATTATTTTGAACTTATTCTTTGCATTGAGTTGGTCGAATTGATTAAAAAAACAAAAACAAATAAAAATAAAACAAATAAAAAACAGATCTTTATGTGGTATATTCACAGCCTATGCATCCAGTATATTGTAGTGTTTAGAGAGGTGACATTATCTAAAAAATGTGATTTTGTGAAAATGTGAAAATTTACTTGTGGCATATAACCTTATTTGCCTCTTTGAAAACTAATATCTCTCTCTCTCTCTCTCTCTCTCTCTCTCTCTCTCTCTCTCAGACCTCTGTTAGGGCAGATCCTGCTGATATTCAGTTCTCTGTGATGAAGACAGACGAAAGAGCATCACCAGGAGAGAGCACTGTGGGTACTCTCTCGCTCTCTTTCTGTCTCTCTCTTACTTGTGTACACAAGCGTCTAAGTCTTTTTCAGGGGGTGCATTTTTGAAGCAGTGTATACTGAAGGTCATAACTTGTGCTTGATATTTTTCTTTATTCACTTGGAAAGTTTGATCGTTGATTGATGGAGTAATGTGAGTTTCTTAATCTGACAAACTAACAGGATTTATGTTATGTTAACAGAGCAACAAGCAAACATTTTTATATCTATGCAAATATTTTTAAGTTGAATAAGTAATAAATTCAGAGTTATTTAACATTAAGGAGTACTTACATTTATTCTACATTACATTTGGTTACATTTAGTTACATTTATACGGTCTTAGAGTTACATCTGACCCTTTAAGGGCAACCATTACGCTGATGTAGCCCTCTGTGAAAATGAGTTTGGCACCCCTGTGTTAGGGGATTGGTAGCCAAGTCTGGCACATCCCTGCTTGTGCAGTTCTGCATCAGGGGCCAGAAACTAAGGGCAGCTCTGAAGGAGAAACAGCTGAAAGGTCTAGTCAGCGGTTGTGGTAGCACATGGAACTGGTGGCATTGAGTCATCAGCGAGGCCAGTGTGGATTTACGGTTGTTGATGGTTAAGGGTAAGGTAGGACTGTAAAGCAAGCTTGGAGGGGGGTGGGTCTGGGACGCCAGACTTCAATGTTGAGCATTCTGGAGGTGTTGTGGGCTTAATTCAACGAAACACTGATGAGGTTAGATGCCTACCTGATGACCCCTGTGAAAAGCTAGTGATGCAGTAGGTGGTGTGGGCACTCGTGATGGGCTCAATGAGTAATAGGTATTTTACATCTTATCTTGTGTATGATTATGATTACTGAAAGAAATTCAGGGCTGCCAATATCTTTGGCCATGACTGTATTTTGTTATCCATTGATTTACAAAATACTGGTATAAATCTTGACCCATTATGTTGAATAGAATCAGTATGTAAACCTAGCAGCCATTGCTAAAATGCTTTTGTGGGCATCGCATGTGTAATTGTAGCACATGCAGTGTGTATAATGAGTGTGATATTTGTCGTGTGGAAAGGGTTGGTTATTTGTTCTGGTGCTATGTGGAGTTCAGTGATGATTAATTGACTACTGCTTGGAAAGATGCATTGCTTTGTCTACTCAGTGACCTTTGACTTTCAGGTTAGTGTGGCAGTAGGGAAGAAGACCCTGTTCCTGTTTAACCTGAATGACCCCGATAACCCCATCGAACTGGCCTTCCAGCAGCGCTACGGCAACATCATCTCATACCGCTGGTACATCATCTCATACTTCAACACAGTAATTCATTTGGCTTGTCAAAGCCAAATTACTGTTTTTTGTAATTTTCTTCTCATCATTATTCTCGTTGAGATTTTGTAAATGCTACTCATCCTAGGGGTTGCAAGGTACAGCAATGAAACTTCAAATGATTATAGATCCTATACCAACTCGGGTTGCTTGTGCTTTTTGGGGCGCTTCAAAAGTGGGAATTTTTCTCTTAGGAATACATGGGCCAAAATTTCAACTTGCTCGAACTCGGTCAGTTTTCAAGCTATGACCACAAGATTTCACACGGTGAGGCCTGGGCACACTGGGACCTGTCACTTCAGGTTTCAGACCCATCACACTTATCCATCTTGTTTAATTCCTCATTAAATATCACTCCATTAATTTAAATGGGGATGGCTAGACCGGGTGATGTCATAAGCCACTCTATCTCAGGTGGCTTTCTGAATAAGCTTTTTGTCTTCTAAAATCCTTATGCTTTCGCCTAGAAACTTAATTTAAAATTTAAATGGTAGGAAAATGTCCCCTCTCTAACACCTATACATATGAATCCACTTCATGGTAAAGTTTTTGAGTTATGTGTGTTTGTTCGGCACTATGGAGGGTCCCAGGCCCAGATGTCCATTTATTTGATAGGCCGTTTAAGGTTTTAAAGTTTTTTTGCAGTGATCATTTATTTTAAGTGGAGACCAAATTAACTTTCTATGTCAAATTCAATGTCAAAGTCTTTGTAAGGTTTTACTGGTCATTTGAAAGTGTGTAAATTGTATGAACCCTGCAGCTTAGGTGCAGGGGCATCAAAATCCAGTAAATTAATTGATACATCAGTTTACCCCATTTACGTTTTAGGACACTATTGAGTGTGTTGCCGTATTTCTGAGTGTCCGAATTGTAAAGTTTAATTAGAGCGTGATTTTGAGGGCACTATAATCTCACTATAATAAGTTTGACTGACATGACATCAAGTCTTCCACAAGACCAGTCTGCCTCTGTGTTTAGAATTCTTTCCTATTCACTATGTACTCTTGATTTATAGTGAACATTTTAGCTCACTACATATGCTGAATGTGGATCAGGATGCATTGAGAGTTTTTTGCTACTAAGTAACTCGTCCACTTCTGTTTCTAGTACAACATTAGGGCCACTTAGGTCCAATTGTGTTTCTAGCACTAATTAAATAGCACCTCACTTTATATCACAGTACTAATAGGGAGCCATTTTGTCATAATTTCTGTGTTCTCACTAGAGCTAGTTCTCTAGTACTGGCAGCATGTTCTTCACATTGCCATGGTGATATGTAAATTGTTCTGTGATTTGACCCTCCCTCATAGCTCAGAACCGACATCAAGCAGCAATGTTTTTAGAGGGGCTTTATTATATAAATATATAAAATATTGCAAGAAAGGTTTATCATCTCAAATAAGTAACTACAGACCAATTTCTAATTTCAACAATTCCGTTCATTGGCATAATCATTGAGAAAATAGTTTTCAGGCAAAGCACTAGCTTGTTGTCCTTAAACAGCAGCCTATACAAATTCCAGTCTGGGATCTAATCACAGCACTAAGACTTCTCTAATCAAGGTAATTAATGACATTCGCTTAAATATGGAGACTAGAAAGGTATTTCTTCTATTACTTCTTGACATCAGTGCTACCTTTTATACCACTGACCATAAGATTTTTATTGATAGACTCCCATGTTGGACACCCAGGAACAGCCCTAAAGTGGTCGTTTCATACCCCAAATGCAGGAACTTCTTTGTAGAAATTGAAAATAATATTTCGGAGAACATGCCAGTGACCTATGGTGTCCCCCAGGGTTCTGTTCTTGGTCCACTTTTATTTAATTTATACATGCTTCCTCTTGGGCGGCACGGTTGCGCAGCAGGTAGTGTAGCAGTCACATAGCTCCAGGGACCTGGAGGTTGTGGGTTCGATTCCCGCTCCAGGTGACTGTCTGTGAGGAGTTGGTGTGTTCTCCCCGTGTCGGAGTGGGTTTCCTCCGGGTGCTCCGGTTTCCTCCCACAGTCAAAAAACACACGTTGCAGGTGGATTGGCGCCTCAAAAAGTGAGTGTGACCCGAAAGAGTGAGTGTGTGTGTCTGTGTTGCCCTGTGAAAGACTGGCGGTGTATTCCTGCCTTGCGCCCAATGATTCCAAGTAGGCTCTGGACCCACCGCGACCCTGAATTGGATAAGCGGTTACAGATAATGAATGAATGAATGATTCCTCTTGGCCAGATTCTACAAAATTATGGGCTGTCCTATCACAGCTATGCAGATGATACTCAGATTTACATGGCCCTCTCCCCAAATGACACTGGTCCAGTTGACTCATTATGTAAGTGCCTTGAACACATTACTAACTGGATGGGACACAACTTTCTGCAACCGATTAAAGATATAACAGAGATTATTCTATTTAGGATCACCAATGAGAGAGACAGATTGGCTGCGTATCTGGACTTGAGAGCCCTCGAATCTAAAGAACTGGCTTACACCCTTGGTGTATTAATGGATTCAGATCTTCGTTTTAGTAGTCATATTAAAGCAGTTACTAGATCAGCATTTTACCATCTTAAGAACATCAGTAAGATTAGAGATTTTCTGACTAAACCAGACCTGGAGAAACTTATCCATGCTTTTATTTCTAGCAGGATTGATTACTATAATGTTCTCTTAACTGGACTTCCAAAAAAGACCATTAAACAGCTTCAGGTGATTCAAAATGCAGCTGCCAGAGTTCTTACTAGGAGCAAAAGAAGATATCACATAACCCCTGTAGTGGATATGATAAATGTGTATTAATTTCTAATAAGACTTTCTGAAGATGTGATTTTAAATACCCAAGCTTTCGCTAGTTTTCAGAGACATCTCTAACCAAGATCGTAAGGTGAAATAAACCTCCAGAGCAGGCCCGTAAAACCCCCTCCAAAGACCCCTTTTTATGACTTAAGGACCCCCAGGGTCAAGAAAAGAATGCAGAGAGACACAGAGACTCAATCTTGATTGAAACTCACAATGCCCTCTTTAAAGGACACCTTTTTAAGGACTGTTAACTCTAAAAGACTCAAACATCCCAAAGTTCTTACATGGAAAACAAGTTGCATATGGGCACAACTGTTTGAAATTAATCCTGTTTTGACAATCAAAATAGGTGGAATTAATTTACATCTACATTTACATTTACATTAATTTAAGTCATTTTTGTTTATATGAATTTATGTAGAACCAAGGTAGTCACATACTATGTGTTTAGTTGGTTAATAATTATATAGAACATGGTTATCTTTTTCTTAATGATATTACTTTGTGTTAACATATAATCTTTTATATTGCAAAGTATTCACTCAGGGATGGTCAAGTCTTTGTCTTGTCAAGTGTCATAAATTCTATGTGATGCCACTCCCAAGGTACAGGAAACAGCCAGTCAGGAGCAAGAAAAGCTCCAATTCTCCCTCATTGAGGACAAATCAGGTATTCGAGGCGGGTTTTCTAAACTCTGGTTAAAAACCTGTGGCGCCAAATGACACAAGCTTTTTCCAGCTTTTGAGCTTTTTAAGCTTTTTGAGCTTTTTGGGCTTCTGCCCCTTTTTCTCCGATGTTCGACTCTTCACTTCACGGCTCCAGACACTTGGGGCGTTGTCTCTTTTAGCTTTTTCAAGGCTAAAAAAGTAAAATGACCTGAGTTTTTGAAATGACTCTGCAGGCGTCAGACTCATGGCTTTCTTAAACAGTCTTGGACCTTTAAAGTGTGGTCCAGATAGAAACTACAGATTAAGAAAAGCTATAGTTTAACCCTCGCAAAATTTCAACGGCACATCCAGAGCATGAAGGAAACCTTAGACCTCTGACCCTCCAAACGACGACAATGCCATGAAGAAGACTGCTGCACGCACCCTCAGAATGATCTTCTGAGATGCGGAAACCTGCCCAGGAGAGGCCTGCATGGATGTGTCTCTCTCTCACAAGGCAGCAGATCAGCGACGACGAAGAATCCCCACAGAGACCTTCAGAACACCACCAGCTCCGACGGCTGCGTCTGAAAGCCTCGGGAGAAAATGAATGCCCGCAGTTGCAACCTACAAGGCCCGCGTCTGCAATTCTCCAGGAAGTCGTGCCGGAAGGCACCGTCAGCGACATGCTCCCCGTTCATCTCCGGATACATAAGGTCACATGGTTTCATGTCTCTCATGACTCATGGGTTGGTACTGAAAGTTTGCTGGGATAAACTATAGCCTTTCTTAGAACTTAGGATAATAATTATCATAGAGAAATTCCCTCATATATTAATCTCCCTGTTCCCTCATATATCGCTGTAATCCATTTTATTATATGAATGTCTAATCAATATTCATTATTTGATATTATTATTAATAAACCAGTTGTGTGATAAAACCAATCCTTGGTTATTTGTTTGTGTGTGCACCTTTCTTGTATGGAATTATAACTTCTAGTTCAGATTCCATTTCAGAGTCAAGAACCCACGGCGGATCAATGAGCATAATTCATTAATAATAGTTCATTCTAGCTAATTCTGCTGTTCCTACTTCCTACTTGTCTAAGCTAAAATTAAGACAGGTAAAGACACTGCATATTAGTTAATGGCTTCCAAACATGGAGTTTAGCAAAATGAATTAAATAATTAATTATTAATAAAATAATAATGAATTATCATTGACTCCGCTATGTAGTGCAAATGCCACCGCAACGTGTGCATACTACTTCCACTACACCCCATTCTCAAATCCTTACATTTCTTATATTGTATCATTTTATATTGTTTTGATCATTTTTATCATGTTTTCTTTTACTCTTTTTTATGTATTTCCTTTTATTCATTCATTCATTCATTCATTATCTGTAACCACTTATCCAGTTCAGGGTCGCGGTGGGTTCAGAGCCTACCTGGACTCATTGGGCACAAGGCGGGGGTGCCAGTCCTTCACAGGGCAACATACACACTCACACCTATGGACACTTTGGAGTCACGAATCCACTTACCAACGTGTGTTTTTGGACTGTGGGAGGAAACCGGAGCACCCTGAAGAAACCTACTCGGACACAGGGAGAACACACCAACTCCTCACAGACCCTGGAGCTGTGTGACTGCGACACTACCTGCTGCCCCTATTTCCTTTTATTGCTGTATTTTAATTGTTTTAATGGACTTTTATGATTTTTATTCTTGCTTTTAATTTAACTGTTTGTTCTGTAAAACACTTTGAATTTTTGTATGAAAGGTGATCTATAAAAAAACTTGCCTTTCCTTGCCGTGGTCTATCAGTAAAGTTAATATACACTTTTAAACACTTGCACATTTATATTAATTTGAAGTTCCACTGTATAGGTGTACGTTATAAACTGTAGCGTATATGTTGTTGTACAATGTATTACCCCATTTATACCTTCATTATTTCTGACCATAGGAGCTGTGTTTACCAAATGATTTGCTTATTTACCATTCTCTGTCTCTCTCTCTCTCTCTGGTCTGTAGGTATGGGGATGGCTACATAATGATTGGGTTTTCTCATGGCTATTTTGTGGTCATCTCCACACACATCAGAGAGATCGGTCAAGAGCTCTTTCAGGCCCACAACCACAAAGATAGCCTGACCAGCATCTCAATCTCACAGGCCCTAAACAAAGCTGCATCATGTGGGGACAACTGGTATGTGTGTGCACATCTGTTGTCTCCAGTAGATACATTTTTGAGGCATTTCTCTTGTTTATTAGTATTTGTATATGAATAAATATAATGCGTTTTGTGCGTGACATAACTCTCTATAACTGCTGTGTCTCGTTAGTGTGAAGATTCACGACTTAACTGATTTGAAGGAGATGGATGCTATCGTCACTTTGGAGGAAGAGACTAAAGGTGCCTGGCTTTACACACACACCCACACATACAAACCAGAATAAGGTGAAACTACTCTCTTTTTTTTGTTCTTTATATTTTTTATTAATTCCTACTTTTTTCCTTCTTTTTATAATTTCAGTAATCTTAAGTTTGCTCAAATTTGCCTTTTCTCATTTCTTTGTGTTATTTATGCTCATTGTTTCTTTTGAAAAATGCAGTTTCTCTCTCTCTCTCTCTCTCTCTCTCTCTCTCTCTCTCTCTCTCTCTCTCTCTCTCTCTCTCAGGTTTGGATCAGATCTGCTGGACAGATGATGGTCAGTTACTGGCCATTTCCTCTCAGCAGGGCAGTCTGTATGTGTATTTGACAAAGCTGCCCATTCTAGGGAGTAGCTGTGGGACACGTATTGCCTTCCTTACATCTCTACTGGAGGTCACTGTAGCTAATCAGGTGGAGGGGGTGAGGAGCATGCACGTGAACACACACACACACACACACTCAAACATGTTTATTATCTCTTTCTGACACACAAACCCCACTTTCAGAAAATTGTGAGATGAGAACTGCTTGTGAAAAAATTGTGATGTGTAAATGATAATTTGGGGACTGAAGATAATAATCAGTAAATGTAACTTTATTTCATACGTTTGGATAAATAGTGTACTTTTGTTCATGTTTATAGAAAACAGAATGTCATGCAGGTGTCAGAAATTTACTAACGTTATTTTTAGAAGTGAAACACCTCATGAAACTGGCTTAAAAATCAATCACTCATTAACAAAATGCTCCATTAGGGGCAATATTTAATGCTTCACATCAATGACACATTGTGTCCTTCTTTTCAGAATGCAGGGTTAATAAACACTTTCCCCTTTCCACTTTGTTCCTGTCCTCACAGGATCCCACTGTTGCTGTAGCAGTGGAGGTGGAACCTAACTTCATTGCAGTAGGGCCTTATCATCTTGCTGTGGGGATGAATAACAGAGCATGGTTTTATGCTTTGGGAAGCAATGGTGAGTATATGTTTTTAGGCTGTTTATGTTGATAAGTGATACATTAGCTATGGAGCTATTTAATTTTCTCACTTCTTACTGCGTGTATGTTTGTATGCGATCTTTTAGGTGTGCAGCGTCTTAAAGACACAGAGTATCTGGGGACAGTGGCCAGTTTGTGTCTAAACTGTGATTATGCAGCTGCTCTGTTTGAAGGAAAGGTTCAGCTGCATGTGGTAGGAGGATTTCAGTGTTTAGTCTTTTTTTTGTGGTCCATAAATGCTGGATATTGACATGATATTGACATAGTTTTAAATCATGTATCACATCTCTTGCCCTTGAATGATAACTGCCATCACCCAGGATGCTTAATAGAAGCAGTCATTGGGGGGTTTTGCATATGTGAAGAAACTTGCTGGGCAGCACGGTGGCGCAGCAGGTAGTGTTGCAGTCACACAGCTCCAGGGACCTGGAGGTTGTGGGTTCGATTCCCGCTCCGGGTGACTGTCTGTGAGGAGTTGGTGTGTTCTCCCCGTGTCCGCGTGGGTTTCCTCCAGGTGCTCCGGTTTCCTCCCACGGTCCAAAAACACACGTTGGTAGGTGGATTGCCGACTCGAAATTGTGAGTGTGTGAGTGAATATGTGTGTGTGTCTGTGTTGCCCTGTGAAGGACTGGCGCCCCCTCCAGGGTGTATTCCCGCCTTGCGCCCAATGATTCCAGGTAGGCACTGGACCCCCGCGACCCTGAATTGGATAAGCGGTTACAGATAACGAATGAATGAATGAAAGAAACTTGCTACAATCAGATTTGCAATATCACATGTGGTTCAAAAGTTATCAACCCAGATAACTCAAAACTTTTGTTGTTTGTTACAGCGCTATCTTTGGTCAGAATGGATAGGAACACTCTTTCCTGTAGCGCTGAGTATTTAGGGCCTAGTTGAGCCTGTAACAAGCCTGTTTTACTGACCCCTTCCAAACCACTTTGTCTACTAGTAATAGTGCCCTTTGTGGAGATTGTTCATCCAATATATTTATGGACAATATGTGTTTATAAATTAGTTTACACAGGAACTACATCCATTGTAGCTCTCTTGTTACATGACTTACTTCAGGAGACATATCAGCGATATACATTTAGATAATGTACAAAATATGATGTCCTAAGATGATGGATGATACCTGTGTGTGTCTGTTTAAGATTGAAGATGAAGATCAGGATGTTGAGGAGGACAGACAGACCAAGCTCTTCCCTGAACCAGACCAGAAATACCGCATCCTCAGCCATGCCCTTACCACTGAGTTCCTCTTTTATGGAACAGATGTAGGACACAGGACCTTTGTATTAAACCAGAGAGCAGTTTGAGTATATGTCTTGCCTTACTGGGCTTATATTCTCTCTCTCTCTCTCTCTCTCTCTCTCTCTCTCTCTCTCTCTCTCTCTCTCTCACTCTCTCTCTCTCACTCTCTCTCTCACTCATAGACTGGTCTGATACAGTGTTTCTACATTGAGGACTGGCAGAGTGTTAATGAATATCGCCACCCGGTGGGCATTCGTAAAGTCTTCCCTGACCTAAATGGCACTAGGCTGGTCTTTATTGATGACAAGAGCGACGGATTTCTTTACTGTCCGGTAGGGTTATTATGGTAACACAATTTTGACATAGTGTTTCACAGTGCCTAATAACCAAAAGATAATATGCTAAAAATTTAAATAACCATTCTTTATGGGATTTAGACCCCTAGACAATGGTTGTAATATTGTTTTTAATGAGTGTCTTTGTTTTCACATGTATGAGCAATAAAGTTTTCTGCTAGTGTTTGTCTATCTGGAAACCCATCAGTGATTTTCCTGTAGTGTTTCCTGTTGTCAGTACTATTTGAAACACCTGCATTCTGCATAGGCCTGCACCTTTTATTAGAACAAGACACGGCTTATGAATTTATCAAAAAGTTATTTGACAGCTAATTTCATCGTTTTGTGTAGACATTTCCATCCTGCTAAATGTGAGTGAGAGAGATTGATCACAAGCCAAGTTGATGAGCTGTTTCACTTACAAAATAAGAGTTTTCTTCAGAAATCTTGTGAATAGTTGTTTATTATTCTGAAGTCGTTTTGCTTCTCCACTCATTTACACAGGTGGATGACTCACTGTTTGAGATTCCAGACTTCTCTCCAATGATAACGGGTGTGTTATGGGAAAACTCAGTCAATGATAAATCAGTTTTTGTGGCGTTTGATGAGGATAAAGTCTACACTTATGCATTTCACAAGGACACCATACAAGGTAGAGAACTCACACTGCTGTCTTTTTTTTTTTTTTGAATGATTGACCTATTACTTTAGATTCATTGCCAAATTGTAGTTCATAGGCTAGTTTCTTGATATTTGACTTATGCTGCTTTGTTTAGGACTCCAAGTGTGTTTTTCAGAATGTTTGTTTAGTAATGAGTAAGTTGTGTACACAGTGTAATTGTTTGTTTTTTTGTTATTACTCTGAAAATATTTGCTCTAAAATATTACTCTAAAATATAATCAATTTTAGTCTTTCTATGTTTCTTTTTCTTTCTCTTTTAACCACTCCCTATTTCTCTGTTTCTTTTTTTATTCTTATACTCTTATAATTTTTCTATTTCTCTCTCTCTCTCTCTCTTTCTTTTTTGTCAGGCTCTAAGGTAATCCTAGTGGGCTCTACAAAGCTGCAGTTTTCACATAAGCCCCTGCTGCTGTACAACGGGGAGCTGACGTGTCAGACACAGAGTGGAAAGACGAGCAGCGTTATTCTGTCCACACACTCTTTCCTCAACAGCACACGCAATGACTTCAGCAAAGAGCATCTCCTGCAAGCTATCAAACTCAAGAGGTACACAGTATTATTAATTTGTTATTCCAATAAAAAGTTCTTTCTGCTGTATCTGTGCCACCAACATTATGAACCCTGTAAAATCTGAATATATGGATCTCTGTTGTTGTCTTGCAAATGGTTGCATGCCCAGTTTTGAACTGTTTGTCAGGAAAAATTTGTTGATTCAGTTCAATACTCTTCAACAGAGTTCAGGTCAGTTAGTTTCAGCCCAAATGGTAAACATTAGAACATACAAATATGAATCAAATAATGTTGCCAAATATGGTTGATTCTGACAAACTAAATATAGAGTACATGCAACAATTTTATTGTTGTTTTGTTAAACAAGGAAATCAAAAATCTCATTAATGCACTGCATTATCGTATCACCCCTTGTGGAGCAATCCTTAAATGTAAGTATTTGAGAAATAGTGCCCCTTGTGGTGCAATTCATAACAATGTATGAGTAAGTAGGTTAGTTACAAGTAGTAGGGTAGTTACAAGGGTTCCTTTTGGCTGTTCAGTGTTAATTTCGAAATGAAACATTTTTCTTTTGGAAAGAATAAACAAATATTACACAATTTTTATATATATATATCTCTTTTCTTACTTATTATACTTAACCTAGACCTTTTGTATATAATTTTTTTTGTTGTGGGTGGTGGTGCAGGTTTACGGAGGCATGGAATGTGTGTAAAGCACTGGGTGACAGTGAAGCATGGGCTGAGCTTGGCAGGGCATGTCTCCATCACATGGAGGTGGAGCTAGCCATCAGAGTTTACCGTAGCATGGGCAATGTAGGAATGGTGCTATCCCTGGAGGACATCAAGGTGTGTGTGTGTGTATGAATTTGATACATACAAATGTGCATCTCAGTAAATTAGAATATTTAATATAATGTGTTGAAATGATTTAAAAAAATCTCTTAATTGCATTTTAAGTGGTAGAACTAAGCAAATTAATAGAAATTTTACAGTTTCAATCTTGTTTGTTTTTTCCTCTTACTTTCATGCTCTTAGGGGATAGAGGATCAGAATTTGTTGGCAGGGCACTTGGCCATGTTTCTCAATGATTATAATCAAGCTCAGGACCTTTACCTGGCCTCATCATACCCTATGGCAGCGCTGGAGGTCTTAAAAACACAGACATACAGACATTAAAACATGAAAAGTGCACAGAAAAAGCAATTTTTAAATATTTTACTACAGCAAACATGATGTTGGTTAAACTTTTTTTTTGTGTGTGTAGATGAGAAGGGATCTGCTGCATTGGGACAGTGCCCTGCAGCTGGCAAAGAGACTCCGCCCTAAAGAAATCCCATATATATCTAAGGAATATGCCATACAGCTAGAGTTTGTGTAATTATACTTACCTTTTTTTTTCATGTCCAGGTCATCACACTTAATTATATCTTAATGTACAATTTTTTCAATTAATGTTGCTTTTCGACTGCATGGTACACTACTCGCTTTTTGGTCTTTGGTACCTGGTTTGTTTCCTATGGAGGAATATCAATATTTGAATTATATTTGTCTGAATATTTTATATTTGAATTATTTTTGTATGTCATTTGATATACTTGACATTTTGAGCTGGTGTAATATTCAGATTTGAAATATTCATGTTAAGAACAATTCAGGTTATACAAATCCAGATTTAAAAATTCTGATTTAAAAACTACAGACCCATAAACCCAAATCTAAAAAAGATTCAAATGGCAAAAATCCAAATTCAGGCCAGAGATCAACCAGCAGTTTTTTCAGGAAAAGTAAACTTCCACAGAGAGGTGTGGAATCTGGGTAATTTCAGTAATTAATCTTGTTGGTCCAAGCTACATTTCAAAACAAGGGGTGTTTGGCTTCACACCCTGGGGTTCCATCTGGAGCTGATGACTTTGTGTGTTATTGGCAGAGCCCTCTCTTAACAGTGTAATTGCAGGCTACTAATAATTGGTGGAATTATTTGGCATAGCCTGAGAAAAAATTTAAAAAGTTATCTAGATTCATAGGCAATGAATGTCTGAATAAGTAGTTCATATAGTTAATTGGTTAGGAAGCATTTATATAATAATAGTAATAAGAAGAGGTAACTTGTAATGTTTCTTTATATGATTTTTAATTGTTAAACACCTGTCAATCAGTCTAACTATTAATCAGTTAGACCGACTCCATGCAAAGAATCAAAAATTCTCTATATTATAATTATGTATTATTAAAATTATTTGCTTAAGGCTTGCTTTTTGTCAAGCAATATTTAAGAAAATCAATAAAACACACAGTACACACAGTGAATGAGAGAGGTGTTTTACTGCGAAGCTTCAGGTAACTGCTAAACCTTGCAATTAGCACTATGTCCACTCTTTGAGCTAACACTGGGCAAGTTAAACTAGCTTGGCCCTCTCCACAAGCTAACTCTGGTGCAATTAAACTTCATTTTGTGTACATCCTCATAACACCAACCAAACCCATCCAGATATTCTCTTGCATGCACAATTCAAGTCAGTCAGTCAGGCTCAAATTTTGATAGCCTCTAAACTTTTTGCGAAAAAACAGCTCCAACATGACTATTACAATAAAATTAGAATCAGCCTACAAATATTTATTCTATCAAACTTGGTTTCATTTTATTCAAACAGCTATTTCATACATTTGAACAGTGATTAAATACACATCAACAGAGGTGTATTAATCTAGCACTGTATTTTATTTAATGCACTTTTCTCTGCTGTTTGTCACCCACTAGTGGAGATTACACAAATGCACTGGCTCACTATGAGAAAGGAATAACTGGAGACAATAAGGTGAGTGTTAATTTGCCTAATGTAGAACAGGGCAGTGACGCAAAGATGCATGTGCAGGTGTACATTTTTTGTGTGTGTGATTCCAGGAACATGATGGGAGTTGTCTGGCTGGGGTTGCCCGCATGTCCATCAGAATGGGAGACATTCGCAAAGGAGCCAATCAAGCCATCAAACACCCTAGCAGAACTCTGAAGAAAGAGTGTGGAGCAATCCTGGAAAGCATGAAGGTATGTGTTTGTTTGTGAGAGAGAGTTTGATGACTACATTGTATCTTAATTGTGCTTAGTTTTGTTCTGATCCTCCAATCGAATATGTATAATTAGTACAGTTCTATTAATGTGACGAACATTTTGTATAATGAGCCCAAACATATGTGTAAATAAGTACTAATCGTTTTAGGGGTCAAAAATGAATTCGTCAGAATGTGGGGACCCAGCTGAACTGTGGATCTATGTTGGATCAATATCAAAATGTTGACCTTAGTATTGTTTAGGGACGAGCATGAATATTAGATCAATCAGTAATTCGAGAACATGATTTGAAATTTGATTTGTAAATTAGGACAGTTGATTATATGCAAATTAGATTTACTAGAGTTACTCCTTTTCATTTAAGCAACATATCAGTGCTATCCAAAATAGTAACTTTATAGGAGAAGGAAAAAAACCTTGTTATATTTCAATGGAAGTCATTGTAAAAATATTTGATTCAAAGTAATTTTGGAACATTTCTATTTGTCCATCCCTCATGAATTTTTCATGCAATGAAAGATGCAAAGATGCAAAAAGACGCAAAAAACAACAGCTGCTGTCAGGTTATTCAAACGTAGTGCGATATATTGCGTTAAGCAAGCATGGGTTGCATCGCTCCATTCGAAATAATGGGACGAGGTGGCACAAATCAAGCGTTCTGTGTCTGCAGGCTGAGATAGAAGGACTTTTAGTTTAGGTATAAACATGGAAAATTAGACATTACTAGTAACTGTATTATTCAAATTGTTTTAAATATTTATGTTTTATTATAAGGTAGCAGTGTAGAAGAAGAATTGTAGTAATAAGTTAAATGTTCGGTAACACTTTTCTGTGTCTCATTTTTTGAAGGCTACCTAGCACATATATACAAAACATTTTTAAATGGTTATTCCAAAAGGCATCAGCTGTCATAACTCTGATGTCAAGTTAACAAAACTTTTTTTTTTTTTTACATTACAGTGAAATTTTCACTGTCCCTTTTTCAAATACCATGGTGCTGTAATGACACATTTATGTATGTTTCATTTAGAAGGTGCTGTTTGACATGCTATGCAATTAACAAGCATTTGGGGGCCACCGAAAACATTCATTCATTCATTCATTCATTATCTGTTACCGCTTATCCAGTTCAGGGTCGCGGTGGGTCCAGAACCTACCTGGAATCATTAGGCGCAAGGCGGGAATACACCCTGGAGGGGGCGCCAGTCCTTCACAGGGCAACACAGACTCACACACATTCACACCCACGCGAACACAGGGAGAACACAACAACTCCTCAGTCAGTCATCCGGAGCGGGAATCGAACCCACAACCTCCAGGTCCCTGGAGCTGTGTGACACTACCTGCTGCGCCACCGTGCCGCCCCCACCGAAAACATTATATATTTCATTAAGGTGACATGGTATTTGAATGAGAACATAATTATTTATCTCCTTTTCCAAAATGCAAATGTTCTTAATTTTTAAATGAATTCCCTTGCTCATTAATTAATTATCTTTTCATAGCTTGTCCAATTTTTTTGTGTACATAACATTTGCCACTTGAGTGTATAAAATACTACTACACATGTATACTCAACAATTTCTGGCAATATCATTCATTTTCCTGATGTTCTTTCTCTGGTTGGCTAAAGGTATTAAATAATTACACCTTTACTTTTTGTGCTATATGAATCCTAAGTTAGAACTAACTTACAAGTAGGTAAGGTTATAACTATAATATAATATCACAAATCTTACAAACCTAAAGATATAATAGCTTGCTTTTAGACTTTTTTCTATAAGCCATTTAACACACATCAACTGGCAGGTTGTATATATTTAATATAAAGATCTTCAGTGACGTTAGCTACAGATAAACTCTAAGAAAATCTTAGCTATTTGAACCTATTCCTGCTCTGTCAAAAAATATATGTGTGCATCTCAATAAATGAAATGAACTTTTTGATGATATTCTATTTCAGTAATTCAATTCAAAAAGTGAAACTCATATTTTATTTAGATTCATTAGAAAACAGAGTGATCTATTTCAAGTGTTTATTTCTTTTAACGTTGATGATTATGTCTTACAGCCAATGAAAACCCAAAAATCATTCTCTCAGAAAATTAGTATAATCAACACATAACACCTGCAAATGTTTCCTAAACCTTTAAAATGGTCCTTTATTCAGGTTCAGTAGGCTACACAAACATGGGGCAGACTGCTAACTTGACAGATGTCCAGAATCCAGTCATTGACATCCTCCTGTTGTATCCAAGCATATTAATGGAAAGTTGTGTGGAAGGAAAAAGTGTGGTAGAAAAAGGTGCACAAGCAACAGGGAAAACTGCATCCTTGAAAGGATTGTCAAGAAAAGACCATTCAAAAAGGAGTGGACTGCTGCTGGAGTCAGTGCTTCAACAGCCATCACACACAGACGTATCCAGGACATGGTCCACAGCTGTCACCTTCCTTGTGTCAAACCACTAATGACTCAGAGACAACACCAGAAGTGTCTTACGTGGGCAAAGGAGAAAAAGGAACTGGACTGTTGCTTAGTGTCCAAAGTCTTGTTTTCAGAAGAATGTAAATTTTGCATTTCATTTGGAAATCAAGGCCCCAGTCTATGGTATATTGTAAAGAGGAAAATGAGAGACACCAGACCTAAAAATGCAGACAAGCTGAAGGCCTCTATCAAAGCAACCTGGGCTTCCATAACAACTCAGCAATCACCTTCATGCCACGTGACATTGATGCAGTAATTCATGCAAAGACAAAGAATTGAGTGCATATTATACTGTACATACTTTTCAGTAGGCCAACTTTTCTGTATTAAAAACATTTTTTAAATTGGTCTTATATTCTAATTTATTATATACTAAGAGTTTTGGGTTTTCATTGACTGTAAGCCATAATTATCAACTTTAAAAGAAATAAACGCTTACAATTGATCACTATGTAATGAATCTATATATGAGGGTCACATTTTGAATTGAACTAATGAAATAAATGAACGTTTTGGTGATATTCTAATTTATTGAGATGCACCTGTACATGAACTACTTGCTAAGTGTTTTTTTTTTCTTGGTGCAAATCTGGTTTCAACAGAAAGAAACAATGGACTAACGATGGTATTTTAGCAAATAGCATGTATTCTGTTCTATGCTGTGATCATTAGCTTAAGAAGATAGCTTAAGCATTAGCAGAAGAGGCAGGCCTGTCTGTGAAATTCCACACAATTCTGGTATCTTTTAACAATTTAGCAAATCATATTTTGTAAGTGTGGTCAAATGAAATCATAGGGAACACTGCTGACAGTAGTAATGGTTGTGTTTTTTGGTTTTTTTTTTGTAGCAATATTCGGAGGCTGCACAGCTGTATGAGAAAGGCCAGTATTACGACAAGGCTGCTTCAGTCTACATTCGCTGCAAGAACTGGTACACTGAAGACATTTATTTTTGCTCTTATTACATTTACATATCACATTTCTGTGAAAGTTTCATAAAAACAAGAATGATATTTGTTAATACTCTGGAATATTTATTTAACTGAAAAATAACTGAGCAATTTTATTGTATTTTGTAGATATATTATACAACCCCACTTCCAATGAAGTTGGTACATTGTTTAAAACATATATAAAAACAGAATACGATGATTTGCAAATCCTTTTCAAACTGTATTCAGTTGAATACACTACAAAGACCAGATGTTCAAACGTATAAATTTTATTGTTTTTTTGAAAATACAAAAAAAGTTGGGACAGGGGCATGTTTACCGCTATGTTACATCACCTTTCCTTTTAACAACACTCAATAAGCATTTGGGAACTGAGGACACTAATTGTCCACACATTTTCAATGGGAGACAGGTCTGGACTGCAGGCAGTACCTACAATTTTTACTACGAAGCCACACTGTTGTAACAAGTGCAGAATGAGGCTTGGCATTGTCTTGCTGAAATAAACAGGGACATCCCTGGAAAAGACGTGGCTTGGATGGCAGCATATGTTGCTCCAAAACCTGAATGTACCTTTCAGCAATAATGGTGCCTTCACAGATGTGCAAGTTACCCATGCTATGGGCACTAACACACCCCGATACCATGAGAGATGCTGGCTTTTGAACTTTGCTGTGATAACTATCCGGAAAGTCCTGTTCCTCTTTGGCCCGGAGAACACGACATCCATGATTCCAAAAGCAATCTGAAATGTGGACTCGTCAGACCATAGGACACTTTTCCACTTTGCGTCAGTCCAGCTCAGATGAGCTCGAGCCCTGAGAAGCCTGCTGTGTTTCTGGGTGTTGTTGATATATGTCTTTCACTTTGCATGGTAGAGTTTTAACTTGCACTTGTAGATGGACAGATGAACTGTGTTCAATGACAATGATTTTCTGAAGTGTTCCAGAGCCCATAAGGTAATATTTGTTACAGAAGGATCTGTCTGAAGGATCGAAGGTCACAAGCATTCAATTTTGGTTTTTGGCCTTGCTACTTACTTGCAGAGATTTCTTCAGATTCTCTGAATCTTTTGATGATATTATGGACTGTAGATTATGGAGCGTGAAATCACTAAATTCCTTGCAATTGTACATTGAGAAACTTTGTTCTTAAACTGTTGGACGATTTGCTCACGCAGTTGTTCCCTAAGTGGTGAAACTCGCCCCATCCTTGCTTGTGAACGACTGAGCCCTTCGGGATTCTACCTTTATATCCAACCATCACACTCCTGTTTCCTATTAACCTGTTCACCTGTGGAATGTCCCAGACAGGTGGTTTTTGAGCATTCCTCAACTTTCCCAGTCTTTTGGAACGTGTTGCAGGGCTTAAATTCAAAATGAGTAAATATTTGCAAAAAACAATAAAGTTTATCCATTTGAACACTTAATACCTTGTCTTTGTAGTGTATTCAATTGAATATAGGTTGAAAAGGATTTGCAAATCATTGTATTTTGTTTTTATTTATGTTTTACACAACATCCCAACGTCATTGGAATTGGGGTTGTATAATCGAAATACACATATACAGTTTGATCCTGGCAACACACTGGCAGCATTTTCCCCACTGTTACCTCAAATTTGCTTTTAATTGCACATACACTTTGCACATATTAAACAGATTGATGCATCAGTGGCCACAACTTCCCAACATTTCCAGACATTGTATTGTATTCCAAACAATGGTTTGTATTGTTTTATTGAAAAGGTCACTTTTTCTAATGTAGTATATGTGTGAATGTTTTTGATCTATTCCAGGGCAAAGGTTGGAGAGCTGCTGACCCATGTGAGCTCTCCCAAAATTCACTTGCAGTATGCCAAGGCCAAGGAGGCTGATGGGAGGTATGTGTGCTACATATGTTGGAAAACATTGGATATGCTGGATGCTAATGCACATTGTATAATGCTTATACTGACAGCAGCAATAATAATACCATTTATGTAAATAACACATTTTGATACATGCAGTTCAAAGTATTTAGAATGCAGGGATATTATAGAAATAAATCTAACTAAAATGGTTATAAAATACACTAAATTTAATTTAGCATGAATATAATTATTGAATCAAATATAATGAAGTCCAATTTTAAACAATAGAAGATCAAGAAACTAAATAAATCTAAATAATAGAAAAACTCTATACTTATAATGGTCACAAACTAATTCTGTGTGTGTGTGTGTGTGTGTGTTCTTTGTGTTTGTAGATATAAAGAGGCTGTGATGGCATATGAGAGTGCACAGGATTGGGAAAGTATGATCCGGATCCTACTGGACCATCTGAACAATCCAGAGGAGGCTGTCCGTATCGTCAGAGAAACTCAGTCTGTTGTTGGAGCAAAGATGGTTGCCAGGTCTGAGAGACAGAAAGTGAGGGAGGAAGGGAGATGGAGAAGGAGAGAAATAGAAAGAGAGAGGCACTTATAAATTAAGAGAGTTAGAGAGAAATAAAAAATTTATTTAGGTATTGGGCGGCACTGTGGTGCAGCAGGTAGTGTCGCAGTCACACAGCTCCAGGGACCTGGAGGTTGTGGGTTCAAGGTGCAAACAAGGTCCAAAAACACTTGTTTGTGGATTGGCGACTCAAAAGTGTCTGTAGGTGTGAGTGTGTGTCACCCTGTAAAGGACTGGCACCCCCTCCAGGGTGTGACCCACCGCAACTCTGAGCTGGATAAGCGGTTACAGACAATAAACAAATGAATGTAAAGGTAGTATTTCCAAGGAAATACTAAAAAGACTATTAGTTAGACCATTAATTAGACTATTAAAACAAGCATTCTTTGCTGTGTTTAAAAGACCTTTTTTTAATCCATTGAATCCTGTGCTGCTGTTTACAGGTTTTTCTTGCATCTGAATGATTATGCTTCTGCTATTCAGTTCCTGGTGCTGTCCCACTGTAGTGATGAGGCATTTCAGTTGGCGCAGCAGCACGGACAGATGGAGGTCTACGCTGACATCATTGGTGAGTACTGCACACACTCTCTGACAAAATGATCTCACTCATAACACTCAGCTGGGTGTTCAGAAGAGTATAAAAGCTACTTTCATTTCTACTTTCACTTCTGCAGAACAGGATAACGACTGGAGCACACAATTTGTAATTACATGACATTGGGGTACCCAAAGATGCTGATGTTACATTTAGCTGTACCATATGCACTATAAAGAAGCACAGATAGCGTAAAATCAGTCCCAAGCCATCCCAAGTTAACTGTTTGATGAAGTCACAGATGTTGTCTTGAAACACAGGTTTCCCTCATTTTTGAAACACATATCCCTACCATGTTACTGTTCCAGTCCAGTTTATTGTGGAGGAAATGGACACAAAAGTAATGTGGGACAATGACTGTCCTCCTAGGCCCTTGCATGAACACCTCTGACTTTAAGAGCAGAAGTCTGACATTGGCCATTGTGAAAATGTGAAATGAACAGTATCGTTCTAGGACACGCTGTTTCTTCACTCCCCCAACTTAGTTTTTCCTTCCGGTACTAAGCATCAAATCAGAAACCTTTTAGTCTTAAGCCCAGCTGCCTTACTTTTAGGCCATGGTTGCCCCATAATATCTGTTCGATATTATGTATGTACTAACAACTGATAAAATCCTGTGTTAAAAACAGCTCTAGTAAACAGTAAAATTTGTGGGGTTTTGTTTTGTTTTTTCAACATAATACATAGGACACTACTAATGTGTTTTAAATGTGTAGATGTACCCCTCTGGCTGATTAGCTACCTATCATTAAGCCATTTGTCAGTTTCTGATGAAACTTCTTAGGTATCATGTGTCATTTATAACTGTAATTATGTATTTGTGTGTGTTTTTGCAGGTCCTGAGGCCACTGTGGAGGACTACCAGAGTATAGCGCTATATTTTGAGGGCGAGAAGAAACATCTGCAAGCTGGGACGTTTTTCCACAAATGTGGCCAGTACAGCAGAGTGAGCTCTCCATCTCATATTTACACTCCTTTAACCCCTATTGCCTATTTTCTTAGACTGGCTTCCCAAACTTTTTTGGGAGTGGTTGGTATGATGGAATTCAGATAAATAGCTGTTACAGGCTCACCAACCTTTCATCAGGCCCAACTTAATAGACAATTGTGCACATCAAGCAGCAAAGTGAAATTAAAACTGGAGAATGTTGCTCCACTGGTGTTTGTGTTCGTGTTATATATGGCTACATCAGTGAGGGGTTTGCATAAATCGCTGTACGTTTGGGGAAACTTTCCTGGTTTGAAAGTGTGTCATTTTGTGGCATATATGTTTCTTTAGGATAAACATAAAATTCTCTGTTTGAGTAAGTTGTAAAAATAGGACCTCCTCAGTTCTAGACATTAATTACACAATTGACAGCAACAATTAGGCACATGATCTTACAAATCTCTCTCTCTTTTTCTCTTTCTCTTTCTCTCAGGCACTGAAACACTTCCTGAAGTGTCCCAATAGTGATGATAATTTGGCTATAGAAATGGCAATTGAGACGGTGAGTATGTAATAAAAGACATAGGATGTGCTGATGCTGATGCTGATGATAGGATGTGTCGCAGTCACACAGCTCCAGGGACCTGGAGGTTGTGGGTTCAAGTCCTGCTCCGGGTGACTGTCCGTGAGGAGTTGGGTGTGTTCTCCCTGTGTCTATGTGGGTGTCCTCCGGGTGCTCTGGTTTCCTCCCACGGTCCAAAAACACAATTTGGATTGGTTGGTGACTCAAGTGTCCATAGGTGTGAGTGGGTGAGTGAATATATGTGTGTGGCCCTGTGAAGGACTGGCGCCCCCTCCAGGGTGTGTTCCTGCCTTGTGCCCAATGATTCTGGGTGGGCTCCGGACTCACCGCGACCCTGAACTGAAAAAGGCATTACAGATTTAGATTTAATGAATGAACACAACGTAACTGCTGGAAAATCTTGGCTACTAATACTTATTCAGTAATAATCTGTATTAACCTGAATTTTAACAGGTTGGAGAAGCCAAAGATGAGGCCCTGACCAATCAGCTCATTGACTACCTAATGGGAGAGAGTGACGGAATGCCAAAGGTAATATACCTCTTTAATCGGCTGACATATTTGCTTAGAAATTTGTTGTGACATTAAAAAGCTTGTCATGTTGAATGATCAAATGCAAGGAATGAAAAGATAGTTTAGCCAAAAATGCTATGAGGCTAATTGTGAAAAGAATGAGTTTTAATGTGTGATGTAACGGTTCATCTGGTAGGTTGGTTGAAATTCTTCCTGAGTATTCATCCCCTTAGCGTTTTTATATTTTGTTGCATTACTAACTGGAGTGGAACTCAAATTGAATTCTATCTGTAATGTATCTAATTGACCTAATGAAAATCCAGATTTTTGATGTGTAATAAAAAAACTCCTTTAGGGTTAAGATCTTTTCCAACCAGTTAACTTCAGACGTCACATAATAAATTGATTAAGGTTAACAATTTGTGTCAAATCAAAGTGTCACCTGATTTCTCAAATAAGGTTACAATAAATACACCTGTTCTGAAAGGCCCATATCTGCAGCCAAACTAAGCAAGGAGCTTCATAAACAGGTCATTGATAAAGTTGTTTATCAGGGTTTGGGTGGGAGTGACTATCCAATGTAATACCATTAAATCGTTAACAAAATAGCAAAAAATATGTCTGGCAGGATATTCTGTACTTTTTTCAAATTCAAGTTGAAAATGCTCAATCAATTGTATTTTTGGCAATTGCATTTCCCACCTGAGTGTGCATTATTCAGTATAGAATTCAAATTCATGTGCAAAACCTTAATTTGCATTTGCTTCTCTGTGTACAAAGGCTGCCAATTTTAAAATGGATAAAAAAATCAAAGACCTTCTTATATTAAATTTAATTCTCAGTATGACTGAAATTTAACATTAAAAACACAACAACAATCTCCCATTTGCAGTATTGTTTCTCATCGCTAGGCTCCAGCTCTACTGTGAATATGCATTCACTCATCTGGCAGTTCCACCCACTGCATTTTACTGAGTGGAGTGACTGATAGATGGTGGAAATGCAAATATAAACAGGATTGAATTTACAAAGCTCATGCAGTTGCAAATACACAGTTTAAATAACATTGTAAATTAGCTTTGAATATGAAAAAATCTAGAACAGGCAGCCTTAGAATATGGCATCACTACAAACATGACAAGAGAAAGCCACCCACTAAAACTCACACCAGACAAAGAGGACATTTATCAGAGGTTTAAAAAATACCACAAAGATTACACTTAAGAAGCTGCAAAAAGCTACAGTAAAGACAAGGGCATCTGTCCAAAGGACCACTTACACTCCACAGAGCAGGGCTTTTTGCAAAACCTGATATGTTTGGGCCATACAGTCTACTTCTAGATATGTATGAGGTAGCATGTTGGTCATTCTAGCTTTGTGTTCATTTTTTAGCCATTTTAGTATTATTGGCAAAACTATCTGTTAAGACTCTTTATCTAAGTCTCTCTACTTTTTATGTTTTTTTCCCCCCTTTTATTCATATGCACTCATTATCACTCAAACTCGCTCATTTCTTTGGTCCACACCTGTCGTTCTCTGCATGTAGTCTCTCTCCGTGAGTAGCCCACCACTTCATTTGCTGCTGCCCCATCGCAGGGAACCAGCAGAAGCAAAGCAATGTGTTTGTTTGCGTTTTTGTGTTTGTGTGTTTCAGTATAGACTCTTTAATTTTGTGCTGTATTTTTTATGTGTGAAACATATATAGTCTGTTGTGTACGGTTGTCACAGATAATTTAAATAGCCCCCCAAAAAATTCATATATATATATATATATATATATATATATATATATATATATATATATATATATATATATATATATGAATAATATATAATATATATATATAAATAAATATATATATATATAAATATATATAAATAATAAATAATATATATATACACCTCAAATATATATTCTGTATGCAGCAGATACATTTTTGCCTGATGATAATGCATTAATTCATATTATTAATAATTTTCTTAATTTCCAGAGTCGGAGTTCATTTTTGACACATTTGGCTCCCCTGGTCAAATAATGTTTTGCTGAGAAGAAATAATTGAACACAGAATGACAGCCCTACCATGACGTTCACTGTAGTAGAAGAGAGTGATATTGTGTTGATTGAAGCGCGTGATTAAGTAGCAACAACACACAAGTAAAGCATATATTTGGCTTATTTGTTTTTGGCTCGTTCCCCCTTTCCCAGGATGCAAAGTACCTGTTTCGTTTGTATATGGCATTAAAACAGTACAGAGAGGCTGCAAGGACGGCCATCATCATCGCCAGGGAGGAGCAGTCGGCAGGTGTGTGTGCATCTGTTTGTGTGTATGTGTCTTGTTAGTCCTGTGGATAAACACTAACTGTAGGTTTCTGTTCGTAAGGCCAGTCATTTAAAAGCCTGCTTTAAAAAAAAGCCTACTCAAGCAAGTGTCACTTGTCATATCACTTTCTAGAGTGACATCAAATAAAGCAACCTATATGACAGCTGACACGTGTTGGACTGAACCCGGGGTTGATCTCCTACCCTCCTCTGAGATTACAAAGGGCAGTTTCTGTAATGCCGAACCCCGAGTAGCAATGACAGAGGCACTATTCTCCCTAGTATAGGTCAGTGAAACATCTCAAAGTCTTACCTAGTGTTTTTTGTTTGTTTGTTTGGACTGCCTACCACGCTGGCCTAGAAGAGGCATTTTCTCTTACTGACTGACTGACTCCTAATGATGAAACGCGCATGCGCAAATAGGAACGTTATTTCCCCTTTGGTGTTAGTTCAGCCATATTTGACAAGGTGGTGCTACTGCACCGTCTGTTGTTTTTTTCAGCCATATTTCACATAGTCCTTTTTCCACCAACGTGGAACTGGAACTGTTCTAGTTTGTGAAATTTGGAGCCATTCGGCACGCTTCCACCAATATAAACTGGTTCACAAACCAGATAAATGAGTTCCCAGCTGGAAGCAAAGAAGAGTACGTTCTTCAGCATGAAACGTGGCTTTGTCTATGGGCATGTCAAGATTCAGTATCTCAAGAACGAGTTTAGAGCCTCAAACACAGCATTATCACCCAGTGGAGCTCAGCAGGGTCATTTACAAAGTTTCATATAATTAAATAATAGGAAATAAAACAGGAACATGCTCTGTTTGTGTGTGTTTCTGGGGCTGTGTTTGGCTGTGTGTTAGTTACGTTTCTTTGAAACATTTACACACGTATTATATCTATTAACATGTTACATTGACCAAAATAAGTAATTGTAATTCCTAAAATCAACAAAATGTTCTTGGTGTTCTTTTTACTTTGGAGGTAGCTCATCTAGTATTTATTTTTCATTAAGAAGAACAAGAAAAACTCTTAAGTGTTAAATATTATGAACAAAACCTTGTGTTCATTTTTTTTTATTTCTGCAGTAATTAGTCCTGCCCTCCATATTTCCTGTACAACACAATCATATAATGAAAAACACATGTAAACAAAGACATTGATATGAAGCACCAAAGCTTCTCCAGACCTTCAAATAACAAGGGTGTATATTTTGGGCTTGCCTGGATTTCTTTTTTCTTGTTTTAAGAATACAGGTATAGTTCAAATGATTAACATCTCTAGCACAACTTACCATCTTTTGTCACTAGTTTGACATTCCCAGTCAGAAGAAAGCAATTGGTCAAATAAATTTGCATTGTTACATAATATTGACATAACATAACAGACATAACATGTCATAAGTATATATATTTTTGGGTTTAGTTATAGATTATTATGTAGTGTATTGATTATGTGTATTGATTTCAGATGACATAAAAGGCATATGTAGGTGCTAAGTAGGCTTATTAGTCTTGTCACACCCACTACTAATGGTAACTTTTAACACTGATAACTTTTAATGGCAGTTCATTGCCTTTTGGTTGAAGATTTCTCAGTTTAGGTGCTGGTGTAGTATTGCTTAGCTGTATTACAACAGAAGCCTAGGGAAGTCCCTACAAGTTTATAAATAATAACTTTTGAATATAATGTGTAATTGTTTATTGGCATGGGAATTCAGTACCCATTCATATTTGGGTACAAATTTTACATTTTAAATTAAGTCATATAGACATTAGAAGGTATAATATTTATGTTTAAATACTCATCATTTGTGTGTAAAAAAAAAAAAAAAAAGTAATTGTGTTTTTTTTTGGGGCTTTTTAACAAAATAGATATATTTATTTATATAAATGTAAAGGAATGTAAATGAACTCTGTTACTTACTATTTTATGTGTGTGTCTGTGTTGTAGGTAACTACAGGAATGCTCATGATGTCTTATTTAGTATGTACATGGAACTTCTCACACAGAAGATTAAAATCCCAGCAGAGATGGCCACTAATCTAATGATACTGCACAGCTACATATTGGTGAAGGTAGAACACACACACACACACACACGCATACCTACACACAACAATTTCTAAAAGAATGTGAAATCGTACATAAAAATGTAAGAATATTTAAAATTGCCCTCATTTCCCTCTTATATTGATTTTATTTGTTTTCCTGGGTGTTAATCCAGTGCATTTGGAACACATGCACAACTTGGTTCACACATTCTGGATTAAATAGGATGGCCCACTGTTTCCTCTATCACTCAGTATGATGCTAGACAATACAGGCATCTTTTTTGCTGACGCGACAGATCTGTACAGTTAGCATTCTCCTTTAAATGAGTTGAACCGTCCAGAGACATGTTTGTCAGGAGTTTAAGAATAGTCTGTTGCTGGCTTGACATGTCTCATGGGAAGCAAGTACTTGGCAAATTTTTATGTAGTATAATTGTCAGTGTGTGTTAGTGATGTTTTAATTGTGGCTTATTTATTGATTTAATTGTAAAAGTAATGATTTTTGTCAGATCCATGTGAAGAGAGGAGACCATCTAAAAGCAGCTCGCATGCTGATCCGAGTTTCAAACAACATCAGCAAATTCCCTTCACGTGAGTAACATAGACACAAATAATCACATACAAACATACATCATTTGGACAGATTAGGTTCAGGACTTCCCCTTTCCTCTCAAGAGGTCAGACTTATGAGGCTTACACAACTTACTTACACAAATGAGCGCAAGACACATTTGTGATCTTTGGATTTTGAAGCTAAAAAGAAAATGCAATAATCCACTTATTTACAAAGAAAAGTGTACATAATTGTAGTAAAATATCTACCTGCGCTAGCTCAAGGCAGAAAAAGTGAATGAGCCTTCTCTGTTTTTCCTACATTTTTACAAGCTTCATATTTAACTTTTCAGTTTCAGCTTAAATGTGTCACTACACAAGACTGATGTTATTTTCCTTATTGGTTTTTCCCTTCCACCTTAAATGTCATTTTAAACAAAACACTCTTTTTTTTTTTAAAACACACAAACCACCATGTTTATACATTTAATTCATTCATACGTGCCTGTAATTTGACAGTTTTTCACATATGACTTGCTAACATGTTCAGGAGAAAATTTGCCAACTCTGGATCTGTCTTATAGTTCTGCGGCACTCTATGATGCCAGCTTCTTTCAAATACCTCACACATATTTACTCTTGTTGTGCTCCGTCTCTGCTCATTGAGCTTTCTAGAAAGATACCAAGTCTTGTAAAATCTAGAAGAAAGTCTAGTCTACAGTAATCCTTGTTACTGGCTCGCTTATGTTTGTTTTTGTCTGATATCATATTTTACACCTGTAATCCCAAGATGTGAAAACATTATTGAGGGTTGGGCAATGGGTGGGATCTTAGGCCGAAACACCAACAGAGTTTAACTCTGGTAAAGAAAATTCCTCTAAGAAGAATATACTTGCTGTAGCACTGCTGTCAGAGACATCAGTGCTTCGATTTAGCATGTTTTACTTAATCTCTGATGACACAACCTTGTAATTTTATGATTTACTACAATATATTTATTACATATTTCTCCTTTAACTCTAGACATTGTTCCCATCCTAACATCGGCTGTAATTGAATGTCATCGTGCTGGACTGAAGAACTCGTCCTTCAGCTATGCAGCAATGCTGATGAGGCCGGAGTACCGCAACAAAATTGACCCCAAATACAAGAAGAAAATTGAGGCTATGGTCCGGTAAGACACAAATACTTCACCAGGAATAGATACATTATTTTCCATTTCTACCTGTCCTTACGTCTTGTCTCTGTCTAATGCAGACGTCCAGACACTTCTGAAGTGGAGGAGGACAATTCCCCATGTCCATATTGCGGATTCAGCCTGCCAGAGTGTGAGCTCCTCTGTCCTGGCTGCAAGAACAACTTGCCATATTGTATAGCAACGGTACGGATAGATCCATACCAGAACTTTACCTGAAGCTGTGTTACCAGCCGTGAATTGCACAAAGCAGTAGACAGACATAAATATTCTTAATGCTCAGCTAAAAATGCCTTGAAGTTGTTCATTGAGAGAACTAGTGATGATATTTAGCATTTTTCCCCTCAATTATCTACTAAAAAACATAAGTTTATCATATATTATTCCAGGATATTCAACCTCTTCCAAAATCTTTAACACAGCCCACAATGTTTACTTTCTGAACCTGAGTGTAGTTAAACAAAACTTTAGTTTAAATGTGAGGCCCATACAGATTTATTTAGAATCTGCAAATAGAATAACACTGTTACTCTATTGTAAATAATCACATAGTATCCTCAAACTGTCTGTAAATTTTAAGATGCTTTCTCTCTTAGGGTCGTCACATGGTGAAAGAGGACTGGTGTGTGTGCCCGCACTGTGACTTTCCTGCTCTGTTTTCTTTGTTTACACAGTATGTCGATCCAGTACTTTCATATATCCATCCATCCATCAGTTCAGTCATTCATCCATTTACTCACCTCTCGTTTATTTATACATCCATCTGTCAACTTGCCATATTTTCACTACACCTACTCAGTGTTCAGTTTGCCATGAATTTGCGATTGAATGATCTGATAATAAACCATGAGCCTCAGTTGGGATTCTTGTAAAATATGTTTAAAACCAGAATCTGTGATGATGTTTCCCTCAAACCTTAGTTTAACTGACAAAAATCCAGAAAATGTTTTCAGTGTTTTAATGAACAACATAAACACTATAATAAAGATTAAAAATGTGTATTATAATATATAAAATTTGGTTATTGTAATATAGATATATATAACATTTGATGCCTGCAACACACTCCAACACTAGTCTCTATGATTATGAAAAAAAAATGATTTCATACTTGTGCTACAGTTATTGTGGATATTTCTTAAATATTCCTTTCTTTATGTGTTTACATCAGAATGTTGGAGACTGAGTCAGTGTGTCCCATGTGCTCAGAAAACGTGAGCGTGAATCAGCTGAAGAAAATCTCAGACTGCTCCCGATACCTGCAGCAGGACCAGCTACAGCCTTAATATATACACACACACACACACCCATGCACCTCATTTAACTCCCAGTTGTCCCTGAAAAATAGTAATACAGTAACACGCTGGTACTTTTCTAAAATATTTGTATTTTATAATCAGAAAAACTGTATGTATTTTCTATTTATCTTGCAACAAATTAAATATAGCCTCATTAATTGAGGTGTTTGTGAGCCTGACAAAATTTTTATTTTTTTTTTGCTTGGTTTATGTAATATCTATTCATAAATGTTTTGTGTTATTGTGAGATGGACAAACTAGTCCTTCTGCATAATGACTGCCATTGCTTAACTTCTTACTTGTTTTAAGATTTCATTTAATCAATTAGATATTGCTTTTGAACAAAGAAGTGCGTCATTTCAGACAGAGTGGTGATATTTAGCCCATCTTCTAGATTAATTTTCATCAAAGTTCAAAACATTTTCCACAGATGGAATAGTAAATACTTTGATTCAGAAACTTTATAGGATTAAGGCTAAAATTATAAGTATTAATTTGTGTTATTCAATATTTCTTGTGCTGAAAGACACAAACAATTACAGAAGAACAGCAGTGAATGTCAGTTGCACCTGTATACAATCCTTGTACAACAAAATATGATTTTTAAATATAGAATGCCCATACTTCAGCAGTCTTATATCAGGTGTCTTAATGAGTGGTCTATGTGCTGATCATGCATTTGTGGCTTTGTTAGACTACACATCCTGCACACCATCCTAAGATTCTTTTCACTCTCTTGTCGGACAATTAAGCATATGTTCATTCACCTGCCAAGTCATGAAAAATTAAATGTATTCAATTCTACCAAGTGGCAGCATCTGCTGAGTCTGCAGAAGGTACCCCTTTCATAGCCACAGCTACATGGAATTGGTCCTTAGCACTTTCCTAGCACTGAAAAGAATACCAACAGAAAGTCATAGCCACCAGAGATATGCCTAATAATCCTGAACCTCTCGAGAGTGGTTGGCTACATTCATTCCTCTGACTTTCCTCCAGACCCTATACTGTCTTGGCCTCAGCAGTTTGAGGAAACTCTCCTGGTCCATACACAAAGGACAGATATGCCATTTTCCATACTTCTCCCAAGTAGGGCTGTGACATTGAAGTGTTGTTTTCACTGTTAGGGACTCATTTGGCCTTCGTAATCTGAGTGTAAACTGTGTTGGCATTCAAGACAATAAAGGGGACATTCACTTTCTATAAAATCCAGAGAATTCTTCAACATTTTCTAGTTCTCCAGTCTGTCTATATGCTCAAAACTAGCCAAAAGTGTTCACGAAGTCCCATTATCAGTAAATGAGAAAAAAACAAACTGTCATGGTGTGGTATGTTAAGCTTTCTCTCTCCCAGCTCATGGCAAAGTAAAAAGAGTTTTGGAAAGAACTCCAAACATTGAAAAGTATACACTGAGAAGAGGTTATTGCTCCATTCCTACTCCATTGGTGGGAAATATTGACTTATTTCTGCTGTTTCAGATTACTTAAGGTGGAAATGAAAAAGTTAAATGCATTACTGCAAAGTGCTACAAAACAACTTGAGTTTCAAAATGAGTTTCTGTGGTAATTTGAACAGTGAATAAAAACTTACAGACAAGTTCAACTTCAGCAAACTACAATAGTTATTTTCCTCAAACATGCTGCTAAAAGATGCATAGCATCTGAGTGTAAACAAACCAGGTGGAACAGCATTTCCCCACAATTCAAAGTGTCCCTTTAAGTCATGTCTGCTTGGTGGGAGCACTGGAGCAACTCTGCCGAAGTTGTACCAGTTTATGGACAGGATACAATGTATAGCCAAGAATTTGGAGGTCTTCAGGAGTGGGGATCAGGATATAGCATATCTGCTTATAGCAGACAGTGTCTTTCAGTCATCTTACTGAAAATGTGTGCTGAGCAGCTGTGCAGAATCCTTCACCATATGTTTTACCTGACGTGCAGCCAAAAATGTGTCCCAGTTAGGTGGAAAACTTCTTGTGCATTTCTTGTCTTGATGGCACTAAATGATTACAGGCCTGTTGCTCTGACGTCTCACCTGATGTAGACACAGGAAAGGCTGCTGAGTGCTGACCTGAGAACAGGACAGACCTGCCCTGGAGTTCTTGTGTTCTACATATTAAGATGGCTTTGCAGTGGATGATGGGAGGATAGTTATCTGTTTTTACACCCATGCATTCAACGTAATTCTGCCTTTGGGGACAAGCTTTGGCAGATACAGGTGGATAAACACATGGATGGACAGTGGACTACTTGACTCAGACATGGCAATGAGGTTCCTGTATTAGCACTGTGCCTATTAAACCAGTACATCTTTGATTTCAGGCACAATTCATGCCGTCTGCAGACATTCTCTAATGTCACGGCCATGGTGGGGGTATATCAGAAATGGAAAGGAGGTTGAATACAGAGCAGATGACAGACTTTGTTGACAGGTGTTTACTGAACCAACTGCAGTGCAACATCAGTAAGATAAAGAAGGTGGTGAGCTTTAGATAGCAAAAACCTCCATCTTCGTTAGTCACCATCAATGGAGTTGGTTAGAACTTTAGCACGAATTAAACATGCACTTGAACAACAACCTGGACTAGAGTTCTAACACCTGTGCAGTGATCAAGAAAGGAGAGATTCATCTTTACTATCTGAGTAGATTTAGTCCTTTTGGGGTTTGCACAAAGCTTGTAAGGGTATTTGACTTGATTGTTGTTGCTGGTACTGTTTGCTGCAGCAACATCCCTGACGAAAGTGCTCTGAAGTAACGAGATAAATGGATCAGGAAGCATTGCTCTGTTGGTGTCAAGCTGAACTCTATGAAGTTTTGGCAGAACATCGGACTCTCAGAATCTGCAATTATGGCCAATACATCACGACCACTGCATACAACAGTGAAAAAACAGAAGCGCATTTAGTAAAATATTCTCAGCTCCACTGAGCATACAGGAGCACTTTGTAGTTCTAGTTACGGACTGTAGTTAAGCTATTGCGCTGCATAATTTGTGTGCCCCTTTCACCCTGTTATTCAATTTTCACTATGATGACAGTGCAGGTATGATTTGCGTGGTGGATTATTCTCAGTGCGGCAGTGACACTGACAGTGCTGGCATGTTAGTGTTCACTGTGCTGGTATGAGTGATTCTGTCACAGCAGTGCTATGCAGTACACTCAGAAATATCCATTATTTCTGGTTGTAATTGTACAAATACAGTGGGCACATATACACTCAGCTCAGTGTGTGTAGAAACAAGGTGGTGGTAGTAATGCTATGGCAGATTTGAGGGTCTTATTTATATATCTAGATAAATCACGGTCTTGTAACGTCATGTTTTAATGTACCACTAACCCTCCACCAAACCCCACCCCCTCCCGTTTATTACTGTATAGCCTATGTGTGTTCTGGTGCTGTATGTATGCGACTGCGACACTGCAGTTCCCTTTGGGATCAATAAAGCTTTATCTTACTTCTGTAAAGAGCCCATTGCACACTTGCAGGGTGTGAAGCTGAGTGTGATGTGGCTGGCATGCAAATCATCTCCTTCAAGTCTCAGGCCATGGTTATCACCTGAAAAAAGAATTGCATGCCTCTTCAAGGTAAGAGGGAAGAACCAACACCAAGTGGAGGAGTATAAGTGTTTAAGTATCTTGGGGTTTTGTTCACTGTAGTGATGAAGAGAGAGCTGAGCTATAAAACAAAGCTCTCTAATTACCAGTTGATGTATGTTTGAGAAATAACAACAGTACAAAATGGTGGATGCAAGCAGCTGTAATGTTTTTTTTTTTTTTCTGTCAGATAGCTGACATCACTTTCTGTGACAGGCTGAGGACCACTGTGATCAGGAAGGAGCTTGGAAACACTGCTCTACCTGATATCGATTCCCTCTGGTTGACTCTGTATGAAGGTATACCATAACATACAAGATGGAGGCTCCAATATAGACCTAAGTCTATAAACTCTGGAGGGACCATATCTCCTGTTTGGCCTGGGATCACCTTGGGATATCTCAGGAAGAGCTGGATGAAGCAGCTAGAGACCGGGACACTTGGGCATCTTTATTTGTACTACCAGTACTTGGCATCCTTGGTATAGAGGAACTTCCTTTGATATAGAATGTCCAGGCTACAATCCACAGCAAGTCTCCAGGGGAATAAAGAGAGTAATAAATATGTCAGAGACAGTGGCTCATTAGTTGCAGCCCAGTTTGTGTTGGTCGTCCTCAAGTCCTTTATCAGTGAATACAGGAGGCTGCCCAAAGGATGCTGTTGGCTGGATATCTTTGGTTGGTGGACTATTCTCAGTCCAACTGTGATACTAAGGGCTCTAGCAGCACTGCTGTGTCTGATCCACTCATACCAGCGCAACATGTCATGTCAGTGTCATTGCAGCGCTGAGAATGATCCACCACCCACATCATACCTGCTCTGTGGTGATTCTGTGGTGGTCCTGATCATTGAAGAGCAGGGTGAAATGGGGATGATAATATATGCAGAGTACTACAGTACTAAGTACTAAGTGTACTACAGTCGGTGATTGTAGAACTACAAAATGCTCCTGTGTGGTCAGTGGAGCTGAGAGAATAGACAATGAGTTTAGATACAAGCCAAGCGTTCCTAATCCAGTGATCGTTCAGTGTACTATACTACTTAGCTTCTCAGAAAGGTGCAGATGAGTGATTCCCTGGTTGTTCGTTGTCCAACAAAAATGCACGGCTGCATATTGCGCATGCTCACTCACTTGGGGACATGCCAACTGAAAAAAGCTTTTGCTAGAAATAGATTCTCTTTGCCTGTCCTGCCAAATGTGTCATATGTGCCAACAGACACACCACTATTCTGTCTGCCAATCGTCAAGGTCACCTTGAGCCCAAGGGATGGACATACTAGTCCTAGGGTCACATTCTGGTTCTTGTTGACTTAGGAAATATCCAGTTTATACAAAATGCAAACTCAAATGTCAAATAATTGCAGACCCCTGATCCAACCAAGTTTGAATAGTAAGGTACTTGCTGATGTTCAAAGAAGAACAATTCATTTCTGGGTTTGTAGCTATTATTGCTCAGTTTCAGTAAGCATTTGCATGTTTTGACTTAATGAGATTTTTTTTAAACCTTAAATGTATCCTTTGCATAATGCTCATGTTTTGTTTGTGTTGTTTCCCAAAAGCGTATTCTGAAGGCCATGCCAACAAAGTTTTAATTTGTATATATGTTTGCAGTCTTTTGGTCTCTCAATACATTTAACAACATTCAGACGGATTTTTTTCCCCCAAAGGTTTGGACACATTAAGGCCATTTAATGTGGTTGAAATGTTCTATGTCCAGGGTTACTATATGAGGTTTGACTGAGTACAATGAGCACTGTGTTCAAATTAGTCCTTGACAGATGGTGTTTGTGTGTGTGTGTGTGTGTGTGTGTGTATGTGTGTGAGAGAGAGAGAGAGAGAGACCTGTAGATATGTTTAAAGTACTAGTTAGACTGTATATGTGTTTAAAAATAAAGACAGCCTCAACAGACGGCTGATAAATGAGAAACAGAGGATTTTCCTCCGACGGTCCAAAAACACACATTGGTAGATGGATTGGTGACTCAAAAATTGTCCCTAGGTCTGAGTGTGTGTCGCCCTGTGAAGGACTGCCATCCCCTCAAGGGTGTATTCCTGCCGTGAACCCAGTGATTCTGGGTAGGCTCTGGACTCACCGCAACCCTGAACTGGATAAGCGTTTACAATGAATAAACTTATATATATATTATAATATATATTTATTAATATATATATATATATATATATATATATATATATATATATATATATATATATATATATATATATATATTCTATTCAGTCTGTCATGTAGCTGTATAAGAGGCCCAACTCCTACTGCCAAATGCATTCCCCAAACCATGACACTTCATCCTACACATTTCATTGACATCTTTAGATGGTCTTCATGAAGATTGTTTCCTATCTGACCCAAAAAGTGAACTTTGGGCCACTTCTCCACTCTCCACGCATATTCCTCAGCAAAGGTTAGTCTGGCGTTTTGAGTCATTCTGCTAATGGCTCAAGGTTTGGTCACTGCAGTGGGGACTTTCAGTCCAAATGCTCTTAAATGTTGAGACACTGTATGATGAGACAGATCCTTACCCGGTTTAGTGCTGAAATGAATGAGATTGTGACATTGTTAAGATGTAATATTCTAGAAATCACAGATTTGGAATGACCAGCCTCTCGTGTTACAGCCTATAGGGTCAACTCCTTTGGCCCTAATCTGAACAACCTGCTGCTAGAGGGTTTCAGTCACATTAGAAAGGCTTGCCATTTTGCAAACTCAGTGAAAACTGGAAAGGTAGGCTGACAGTTAATTAAGTAAATTAGTCCCAGATTAACACCAATAACTGGGAGGTGTCTGAAAGTGTTCTCCAAGTTTGATCAGTGTTCTTTTTCAGATATCTCATTTAGGTTTTTTTATACTGTGCTTCAGAATATACATAACTCATGAAATATGCTTAAAAGATTGCCCTTTTTCTCCTGTTCGGATAATTAAAAATAGGACTACACAGTGACCTTGACATTTAGGAAAGTGTATGTTGTAATTCTGATCTCCAGTGTATACAGTATATGAATTTTCTGCTTTCCTGGAATTCCTCATTATACATTATACCATAACAGAATGGTGCATGGCTTTAGTGGTGCATGTTAATGAAGGAAGCTTTGATTTTCTTCTCCTTCAAGCACCTGTGCTTTCATTTTCACTTTTATTTAATTACAGTGTAAATAAATGTCTAATTCAACACCTATGGGTTCAGCCTGTATAATAAGCATAAAACAAAATATATTTTCTAACAGGTTCATTGGCACTGTAGGCCATTTTTCACCAGTCATAAATCTGAGTAAGGGGAGCTAGTAGCTACACACTCTGTGTGTGTGTGTGTGTGTGTGTGTGTGTGTGTGTGTGTGTGTGTGTGTGTGTTCATCCTCTGCAGTGGGCTGGCAGTGTGCCACTTTCTGAACTGACCGTCCTCACCACTATTACACAAATCCTGTACGCACTCACTGACCATTATATTTCATCCACTAGATCCATCACATGACCTGCAACAGACTCACGGGCTCACACATTTCAGTATGTGCAATCACAAACATGCTATACCATTATAGCTAGCCCACTCAGCCTTACTTCAAATATCCTCTTCCTTGGAGAGATTGTGTTAGATACTCTACCTCACTCACTCTCTCCCACTCACTCTCAGCTTCTTAAGCACCATCTATCATTCATTCACACACACCCCTTTCTCTCTCTCTCTCTCATACACACACACACATATTACTGTGTATTTCTGCCTTAGTGAGGTATGTATATGTCTTGATAATGTGTTGCTGTAGATTTATTTGTGGAGAAAGACCGATATTACATTTTTGTTTGCATCACTGCCCCCATTGCCTATTCATGCATTGTTACAGTTGTGCACCTATTATTCTTTAGGAAAGCCCCCTTTTAATTATGTATCTTGATGTATCTTTTGGAATAACACATTTAAAAAAAACAAAATATCACTCATTTCTAATTTAAGTGTCAACATTTGTCACTCAAAAAAGAGCTCACTGCACATACTTGCTAACACATGCCTTCATTAATCCACAGACAGTCCCAGTATAAATCTGGAGAGAAATGTCTCAGTGGAATATAAAAAACAGTTAGCATAGCAGCACAGAGTCAGCTTTTCGGCAAAGAAACAAAAATGACATATTACCAATGCAATTATGTTAACAAAGCCTGATCAAACTTCTCTTTTATGGATGTTTATCACAGTTTATACCGCAGTTAGTTCCAGTCACACACACAGACTTTTTTACAACCACTGTATCACTCCGCTGAGCTGTTTCTAACGTCTCTCTGAGCCCTGCTCTATTAAATTTTTCACCACTAAATAAACTTAAGCTCATTTTTCACACCAATGAACTGTCTTCAGTTTACTTCGAGAGTATACACTTAATCGTGTACCACTTAAACCCATTTTCAGTTTTGTAAACACGTACGTTTAACTTATTTCTTGTAATAAATGGAGATCTGAGGGCAGTGACTGGCACTAAAGTACCCTAGTATTATCCTTAATCTGAAAGAGCATAAAACAATAACTATGAACTAATAAAATTAAATGACTTAATTATACATAAAAATACAAAACAAGCAATAAGAACGAAAAGAGAAAACGGATATTAGCAGAGCCCATAGGAGATTTGCTAAAATTGTCTTTACGTTTGTGAGGAGTTTTTAGTTGCACATTCAGGACGTGCCTAAAATCATTCGCTATACCTTAGTGCACTAACAACTGTCATAATGGAGGTTTTAAAATGAGCACACCATATTTAAAATTATGTTCTGCGGTCATGGTATTGATATAACATTATATTAGAATAATATACTGTTTGGCTGGTTTACTTCACTCGTATGTTGCACTACAAAGGCAACGTACTGAAATTTGAGAGTTGCAGCTAAGCACATCGGACTAGATAAAGACTGTTTTGGGCAGAATTGGTTTATCTGGAACAGTTTATTCAGTAGATTAGCGGTTTGGGTAGTTTACTTAGACGGTTAGTGATAATAAAGTGTTAGTGAGTTGAGGCTGATCAAGTCTGGGCAGTGAGTGCTGTGCAGAGTTACTATAGCAACCAGCTGCTTGTTGAGGAACTATAATTTAGCGGAAGTATGTTCCCATATTAAAAACATATTTGACGCCACTTTCACAGCTCCGTTTATTTATTTCACACTTAAATGTATTACTCAAACTGTTGTATAAACACAGGAGAACACTTGAGTTATCATGAAATAACGATACGGCTGAGATGTACTGTACTATCCTTCATCTCATAGTTGTGCCACATCACAACCGTGCTATTATTTTATGATAACACACACCCTCTCGTGTTTTATTGCTAAAATAACTCACTGTCCTGTCATTATACATATATACATATATTATACATAATGCTTTATCAATATAACGTGTTATATTTCCAGTCCATTTTTAGCCAGACGAGTCTAAAAATATGTTTGTGAGTACTTCTCAAATGAATGTGAAATAATGACAGGCATGAGGACTGCTCAGTCAGAAGGCAGTGTAACACTCAAATATTATTGCCATTTTATTGGCCCACCACAGTTTTACATTGAAAAGCTTTGACTCCTTCACTCATGTATTCTATACAAAGAATGTTAAATAGGTGTAAAAGTTTGGATGAGGTTGTTGCACACTGAACCTCTATTGGCGTATACATTGGGCCCAGTTTCAGTCTCTCCAGACACACAGGGTCTGACAGTCCAAGTGAGGGTGAAAGATTTCCCTGTGATTTTGGGACAGCAAGTTCTTCTTATTGGTAGGGGCCACAGGTGCATTGTTCTCCACAAGTGAAAAGGGGCAGTATATATCTTTATGTAAGGCAAAGCAATATATGAAAGTTATGAAAAATCTCTTCCAAATCCTCTTGGGAACATGAGGGTGGAGTCTTTTTCTCACAGGGTATTCCCTCTGGAGAGGAGATCTGCCATGATGTTCCTATGGCCTAGCACATGGGTCATGTGCAGTGAGCTGAAAAGCATGCTGCTCCACAGAACTAAATGAATTATAGCTAATGCAACAGAACAGAGTGTGTGCATCCTGACAGTTTATGTATTATTATACTGCGCATCTGGACTAGAATTTGTTGGCTCAGAAGAAGAGGCGTGATGTGTCTCCGAGCTAAAAACACTGAAAGCACATGGCCTTTATGCCATTGATGTTTCTGAACCCTTGAAAACTGCTCCCCATCCAGTAAGTAATGTATCTGTCATGACTACTAAACTAAGAGAGAATACCAACATAGAACTTGGTGCTAGAAATCCCTCATCATACAATCATCCATCCATTATCTGTAACCGCTTATCCAATTTAGGGTCGCGGGGGGTCCAGAGCCTACCTGGAATCATCGGGCGCAAGGCGGGAATACACCCTGGAGGGGACGCCAGTCCTTCACAGGGCAACACAGACACACACATATTCACTCACACACACGGACACTTTCGAGTCGCCAATCCACCTGCGTGTGTTTTTGGACTGTGGGAGGAAACCGGAGCACCCGGAGGAAACCCACGCGGACAACACACCAACTCCTCACAGACAGTCACCCGGAGCGGGAATCGAACCCACAACCTCCAGGCCCCTGGAGCTGTGTGACTGCGACACTACCTGCTGCGCCACCGTGCCGCCCATCATACAATCAGACAATCATAAATAATTGTCTAAATAAACTAATATACTGGGGATTAATTGTCACAAGAGAGCCAAACCTGCCTCCATTCATTTGGTGAAATCCTATGAGGTGGGGGTGTGGCAAACCCAAATCATGAGAAACTTCTTAACCGCTGCCTTGAAGGCAAATCTCTGGTACTTTCCAAAAGCTGAAGGTATTTAAATATGCTTTCTGGAAATTGCCCGTAGTGAACTATGATGAATGGAGCCACACAGTCTGAATGTGTATTGGTATCAGGTGTTTGTTGAAAACCAAAGAGATCACAATCAGGATATATGTTGTGTAAAAGCTGCTTTCTGAGTCTAATACTTACCAAAATATCTGGCTGCAAAATATAAACTGGTTCTCCCTTTTCCACAGTCTCTGCCTCTGAATGGGAATAATGCAAATTGAATTCTGTACCCTGGCGAGATGATGGCTAGGACCCATGGATGAACTGTACATGCGCACCAGGCATCAACATGAGTAGAGAGGAGGGGGTGCCCACTCATGCTCAGCATGTGGGAGGGCACCCTTTGTTGAGCTGGGTAAGAAGTGACTCTCTGATTTTGTGGTTTTGTGCCACTTTGTGCCCAGAGTGTGCAAAATGCACTTTTACCATGTCCCTTTAATGTGGGAATTAAATTGGCAGTGTAATCTATAGGGATAAGTCTGCGGCACAGAGGATTTTTTAGGACCAACAAGGGAAAGCCAAAGCAGTGGATGCAGCAATTTACTCAGAGAGTTCCCAAACAGAATTATGACAGAGAACCGCCTGGATTACCATAGCAACTGCCTAACAATCCCTACCTGAAATATCTTGCAGCTAGCAATATTATAGTAATTTTATGAAATTTAGTTGGCAGTGCATTGGATATCTCTGCATATCTCTGTAGATTCTACACAAAATATACTATTTTTAGCTGTAAAAGCATGATAAGATAACTTGTTCGGTCAAAATTAGAATTTCGCCACTTACTTTTGTATAGTATATATTACACTTTATTTTCTTTTTTTTCCATTGCATGTATGCACACAGCAAATTTACCAGTGTTAAATCAACACCATTAGTGTAAAAATGTAAACTTGTCAACACTCTCAGTGTTAATTTAACACTGGTGAATTTGCTGTGTAGTACATATATTAAAGTTTTAAAATATGAATTACACAGGCACAAGCATATCTGGTGATCCATTAATATGACTTCTTTGACAAAGGCTTCTTTGAAGAAATTGTGATTTGGAGTTATGTTTGACCTTTTGTAATAAAAAAAAACTTGATTAATCAAAGTAATAATCAATATCGATCATTAAAATTTACAGTGAATCCATAAAATATTTCTTTACCCCCTCACCCACTTGTTTTTAAACTGATTTCAAAAGAGAGTTTTCCCGCCAAATTTCTCCTTCCAGCTTGCGCATGCAATAGGACACGTGCGTGCACGCTCCCTCCATCTTCGCTTGGGACAGGAGCCGCTCTTTCTTTCTCGCTCTCTTTCTCCTTACTGCCCCCACCCTCTCTCACACACACTTCCTCTCTGTGTAACCCACTCTCATATACACACACACACACACACACACGCACACATACACATACACAGTGACTAAGAGAGATGGACTCTGCCAGCAGCGCTCGCTGACACTAGGATCGTGCGCGAGGAGTGAAGAGTGACGTGATCATAATTCCATGAGGTAAGACTGCTTATCTTTCATGACGTCATTTTCGGCATCGTTTTATATCCATGTGTGCAGTTTTAAGTCAAGGGCAAGTGCACATCTCGACTCATGACTCTGCAACTTTTCCCTGGCGCTTCCATGTCGCTATGAAAAGGAGACTGATTTGTTTGTTTGGTTGTTAGTTGTTTGTGTGCAATAAAAATGCTGTAGCCCTCCCCTCTCCTCTGCTGCAGAGCTGCAGTGAAGGTTCAGGTGTTGGATCAGGTCCAGAGTTTTGTTTTAGACTCCTTCTTTTTCTCTTGAACCATACATTTTGATCACATTTAACCCTTATTAATATCTTTTTAATAATTAAATATGTGCTTTAATTGACACACATAAGCATTTCTGTGCTTCACTTGTCAGCAAAAGTCCAGCCCATGTGCCTTAAATGCATAAGAACTGCTTTTGATATTGTGTGACTATATACAAGCATTTTAAAGGTAAATTATGTGTTATTAAGTGTTGGCAAGACATTTTGGAGTCAGTACGAAGTGGAATAAAGCCCCCTGAATGTTTCTGACATGTTTTCTGACATATTTTTAAGATAAAACTCTTCAAAACTGTGTTGTTGTCGTTAGCTGTGTAGCTAACAGATATGAGCTGAGGAAAAATCTGCAGAATTATAAGTAAATGTGCTTTGGCTAGAGACGGTATCCATATCTATATTTTGGCAGATATTCACAGACTATTCTGGATTGGATATTAATTCCAAATAAATCTCCTCAGCCTAATTTAGCCTAATTTAGACAATCTCCCACTGAGATGTGTAATTAATGCTTTTTTATTTTGGGTACTGCTGCTAGATTTTAGGACAGAGTATCAGTTGTAGTAGTAATTATTTACTTATGATATTAGTTTCTTGGTTAAATTGCCATATCTTTTTTTAAAAAAACTTAATCTAAGTACATGATACAGATGAAATTTGTAATTAGTAAAATGTATTTTTGGGGCGGCATGGTGAGAGTAGATTTGCAGTCACACAGCTCCAGGGACCTGGAGGTTTTGGGGTCAAGTCCCGCTCCGGGTGACTGTCTGTGAGGAGTTTGGTGTGTTTGGTGTGTCCGCGTGGGTTTTCTCCAGGTGCTCCAGTTTCCTCTCACGGTCCAAAAACACACATTGGTAGGTGAACTGGTGATTAAACAGTGTCCGTAGGTGTGAATGTGTGTGTCCTGTGTCGTCCTGTAAAGGACTGGCGCCCCCTCCAGGTTGTGTTCCTGCCTTGTGCTCAATGATTCCGGGACAGGCTCTGGACCCACCACAACCCTGAACTAGAAAGTGGTTACAAGCAATGAACGAAAAATGTATTTTTGTGATCCTTCTGATTTGGGTTTCCTCACTTTTCAATAATGCACACAAGTGGGCTAATAACACCCCCTTGTGGAGGCCTGTGCATACATTATTTACATTTAATTAGCAAACTCTAGAAGCTAACATAGAATTTGCATTGTCATCTTAGAAAATCAGGCCATTGTGACTGTCCTAAACTTAATTGAAGAGGCTTATTTAAAACAAATTCTTTCAAAGGCAAATAAAAAGAATATAAGATAGAGTTTGTATGAACATACAAATCAATGTCGGAAAAGTGAAAAGGTGCCAAACATTCTAGTTCTTGTTTGTCAGCAGATCAAACTGTGTGTGTGTGTGTGTGTGTGTGTGTGTGTGTGTGTGTGTGTGTGTGTGTTTGTGTTTGTGTGGTGCAGGCGTGCAGTCATGGTTCTGAGGGGAATGTTCTTGTTGCTGCTGCTTGTTCAATTTTCTGCTGAGGGCACTGCCAAAGAAGGAGGCAAACCCAAGAAAGGCAAGAAGGGCAAACAAGTCATCTGTCCCTCGTGAGCCTCTCTCTATTTACCTCTTTTTTTCACTCTCTCTCATATTCAAATATGCTAATGTCTTTATGTTTTGTTTCCTGTTATTCAGTGTATATGTAAATGCCACACTATGACAAAGCTTACTCAGTCCTAAACCTAAAGGAACACTATGTAGTATTTTTATCTTAAAATTATAGCTTCAAATTCATTGTGCTTTTTCACTCACTTATTATAGGGAGAATAGAGTCTCTGTTGTTGCTACTTCAGGCTCGGCACTGCATGCATTACAATATGTAACCTTTGGAGGATGGTTTCAAAAACAATACCTCCATTTGATTTCAAATGTACCCACAGTATCATAACATTAATTATTTTCCTCACTCTGAGGACACCATAAGGAATGTTTAGCTCTTTCTGAGGTGTTTCTAGTGGCATAATTTAGAGGTTATGAGCAAGATCATAACAAAAATAATCACACATTGCCAAGGCCCAAATCCAGAGGCAAAAATTGAGAGAAACAAAGAAAGAATTCTGTACACGTGCAGACAAAAAGCTGAAGTGAAACAACATGGCCAATCTTCACATCATTAGAGCCCTAATACACTGTTTAATAGTAGACTTACTGATACAAGCGCCAGGATTGGTCAGCTCTTGCTCCTTGCACTGTGCTGTTATCACCTATAGTCTATTAAAGCACATAAATTATGTTATATTTACCTGTCCTCATTTCCCATAATGTGTAATTGTGTTTAAAAATGCAGTTTAGGCCTAGTTATTTGTATTTATTTTAGAATAACCCAATAACAAAAAGATGCAAACATTAAAGCAAGACTTTTACCTCATGCCACCGGAACAGAGGAAGAACCAGGGGTCCACGTGTTCTGTGATAAGTTGGTACTTGGTGTTTTTTGTTTGATAATGGGTAGTACTTGGTCTAAAAACTTTGAGAATCACTGTATTAATTAATTTTCAACCCATATAAAACCTCACCTCTAGTTTTTGGACAAACAGCTCACCACTTTTAAGCTTTCTGCAATGTTGTTTGAGTATCCCCTTTTCTTGCCATCTGGCAAAGTAGTGGTTTCTCTTTCTGATTATTTTGTACCTTTGTTCTAGGGTTCGGGTTAGGGTTCTATCTTTTCCATCTAGTTTTGTAGTCTTCAGTGTTGACCTTGCACCCTTAAGAGCAAGGTCTGCCCATTTGGTGTTAATTGTTGCTGTAGCTCCATAGAACACTATGTGGCATGAAAAGGAATGTAGATATACCATTTTGCTCTAAATGGTAGAATGTTGGTGTGATACATTGATGTGGTTTTTTAGCCTATTTACAGAGCTTCAGTTGTTCTGTACTAAACATTTTGAAACATGACTACCCCCGTTTGAGGTAACCTCTCTATGGCGCTCAAACGAATGCATTCAGAAACTGCAAAGCAGTTTAATTTTAATGTAAGTTGCATGTAACATATAAAAGTTAAGATAAGCAAAGTATCAAATATTCATGGACATTTTCAATTTAAGCTGCTAAAATGACTACAAATTACTATTTTTAAGGCATTATTAATATTCCTTTTAGCCACAGAAACTAAAAAGGATGCATGTCAACATTGTACATGATATGAAAACATTAAATTAGTGTGCTGAAAGCAAGAACGATTTTATTGAGGCTCTTGATTGAACAATGTTCTAGAGTCTTGGGTACATTACCTAAATTTGTGCTTTTCAGCCCTGGGTTTATCAGAGATTTTCAGAATTGGAGCTTGTTATATCTCTGCACTATAGTAAAAAAAAAGATTTAGCCTTTGTGTCAGTGTAACTTATTCTCATTAGTCTGGACCACTTTAATTCCCAAGTGGTGTTCAGAACTCATTATAATCTGCGTTAATGCTGATGCCACTTATTGCAGAGGTTTTAATAAGTCTAAGTTGATAAGGCAGCTAGGTTACTGACTTAAAAAGAGATGAAATTGAAATGCATGGATGTGTGTGCAGTCTCGCATGTCTATCTGCCTGTGTGCATCCATTTTTTTATTATAGTCAGTTATCAGCCGAGGACCTCGATCGAGTTCCTGCCAACTCAACCAGTAACATCCTCAACCGCCTGCTGGTGACTTATGACTCCCGTATCAGGCCCAACTTTAAAGGTAATACCCATTTATCTACACAGACAGAGCTTCATTCTTTTAGAATGTGACTCCAGGTCCTTTAATCCTCTTTAGCAATAAAAAAAGCATGGCGTTATTCAGTATTAAGTGTTTCACAGATGAAACTCATTGAAAAGAGTGGGAAAAGGGCTTAAAGAATTTCAGCTTCAAAATATGTAATCCATACAACATTGGGGCTTGAATACTGTATTGGAATACTTATTCATTCACTCATTTTCTTTAACTTCTTCTTCCTGTTCTGGGTTGCTCGTGTGCAAAATCATTGCTCAAATTGTTCTGGAGGCAGCAGTGCCTTCAAGGCAGAAGAATTGAAATTGGTTACAAGCTAAAAGGCTTGGATGCATGTTATTGCTTAACATAAATTGGAGCAGAGATTTTCAATTACGAGCTATAAACCAGCAGAGCTCCACCTAAACCCTCATGGCTTGCCGGCTTTGACTGCTAGAAATGACTTGGGAATGGAAGAAATGAATGTGCAATATATATATATATATATTTCTTTTTTTTTTTTTTTTACTGCAGACATAGTTCTTTTGCAAAAAAAAAAATACAGTATTTTGTTTTGCTTGAATGGAGGATAATGTAACTGCCTCTGAGGCATCACTTCCAAAAAATTATGAAATAGAACTAAGTGTACAGTAATAAAAAGAAAATCATACTGCACACTTATTTCTTCCATAGACATTACTGGCAGTCAGAGCAGGTGAACACAGAGCACTAGGCATAGCTTTACTGGTTTATGGCACATTATTTGAAAATCTCCACCCAGTGTGTGTTAACCAATCACACTCACCTCCACATTTTGACTCATAACCATTCCATCCATCCATTATCTGTAACCGCTTATCCAATTTAGGGTCGCGGGGGGTCCAGAGCCTACCTGGAATCATTGGGCGCAATACACCCTGGAGGGGACGCCAGTCCTTCACAGGGCAACACAGACACATTCACACCTACGGACTTTCGAGTCACCAATCCACCTGCAACGTGTGTTTTTGGACTGTGGGAGGAAACCGGAGCACCCAGAGGAAACCCACGCGGACACGGGGAGAACACACCAACTCCTCACAGACAGTCACCCGGAGCGGGAATCGAACCCACAACCTCCAGGCCCCTGGAGCTGTGTGACTGCGACACTACCTGCTGCGCCACCGTGCTGCCGACTCATAACCAATTACATTCATTCTGCCTTGACGGCAGTGCTGCCCCCAAAGTAGTAATTTTGCACACAAGCTTCTAGGTTTCAGTGGGTATGAATCAATTAAAACAAATTAGAATCCGAATCACTTTATTGGCCACTGTGCTTGCAAACAGAGGAATTTTTTCTCTGCATTTAACCCAATCCGTGCAGTGAAACACACGGTTACCTGGGGATCAGTTGGGGGTTAGGCGGCTTGCTCAAGAGCACTTCAGTCATGACCTGCCAGCTCTGGGGATCCTTCCGGTTACAAGCCCAGTTCCCTAACTACCAGGCCACAGCTGCCCTCAGTGGGGACAATGTAGGAAAACACCCTGGACAAGGTGCCAGTCCATCACAGGGAATCACAAGTTCACCCACTTACTCACACACACTGTTGGACAATTTTGCACAGCCAATCCGCCTACCAACATGTGTTTTTGGATTGCCGAAGCACCGGCAACTAGAGCAAGAAATCCATGCTGCCACTGGAAGAACAGACCATTATTTCATCACAGTGTCTGATATACTTCGATCAGCAATAACATTACTTCTACTTCTTCCTACACCCAGTGTTCATTTTTTCAGCTCAGTTACACATATAGGCACATTGTGTAGTTCTACAATTACAGACTTTAGTTGCCCTGCATGCATTGTAGGCGCCTTCACTCTGAACTTCAATGGTTAGGACTCTCACAGGCCACCTCAGAGCAGTTATTCTTTGTGGGGTTAATCATTCTCAGCACTGCAGTGATGCTGATATGTCATTAGCATGTAACTGCATGTCAGTGGATCAATGGATCTGACCCAGCAGTGCTGCTGGAGTTTTTAAACAGTGTGCCCACTCATTGTCCACTCTATTAGACACACCAGCCTTGTTGATCCTGCTTTTTAGATGTAAAGTCAGATGCAGCAGCTCGTTTGTTGCTGCACCCATCTGCTAGCCTTTCATCAGTTCTCATAAGATGTTGTCCATAGGACACTGTTAGCTGGGTATTTTGGTCTGGTGGACTGTGCTCAGTTTTGCAGCCACACATAAGGTTCAAAATTTAACACATACTAACACACCACCACAAAGTCAGTGTCAATGCAGTTCTAAGAATAATCCACTAATAATGACCTGTGAAGTGGTGCTGCGGAGCTCCTGACCATTAAAAATGGCAAAAGAGGGCTAACAATTATGCAGAGCAACATACTGTATATACTACATTCTGTAATTGTAAATCTACAAATTGCAGCTCTACGTTAAAGGAATTGGTTGTTAAATGTTGTATATTAGAGCTGTTGTATACTTATATCACAGAAAGTCATATGTATAGTTGCTAGTGAGCTCACTGTGATGCTTATTTGAAAGTAGGATAGAGGCTGCAGAACATGAGCAAATTCTATGGCTTCACACAGCAGAGTGTTAGGCCATGCAGTATGTCTCTGTGGAATTAAAACTTGTCATACAGAACCACTGAAGATCTATGGCCCTGGTTTTCACTTGTTCAAATGTTATGACCTCTTTTTGTTATTAGAGTGGAGGTTTGAAACCATATTTTTCTCGATTTGCTTGGTTTTCTCAAATAATATCTAAGGATAGGACTGGGATGGCACCAGTCACACACACTTCCATGCATAATTACACCTGACCTGAGAAAGCCCACTTAACCATATGTGCACACGGCTGGTGCTGTGCTTTGACAGAAATTCCACTAGAAGGCAATTGTTCATGTTCATGTCTGTATGTGTGTGTGTGTGTGTGTGCAGGCATTCCAGTGGAGGATAAGGTGAACATTTTCATCAACAGCTTTGGTTCAATACAGGAGACTACCATGGTAATCACTGTCCTCCAGAACAGTTGTTGTGTATTGTTTATTTTTCATGTATTTTTCACTAGAGATTCACTTTTGATAATTGCAGGGTGTATGTACTATAAAGTACATATACTTTACACATTTTTAATGACTATTATCAAACCTCTTTATATCCCTCAGTGTTCCTCTGTATCTCTCTCATTCTCTGTCTATGTGTATGATTCCCGCAGGACTACCGGGTAAATATTTTCTTGCGACAGCGCTGGAATGACCCACGCCTGCGTTTGCCAACAGACTTCAAGTCCGACGCACTGACTGTGGACCCCAAAATGTTCCAGTGCTTGTGGAAGCCTGACCTTTTCTTCGCCAATGAGAAGAATGCCAACTTCCATGATGTGACACAGGAAAACATTCTGTTATTTATCTTTCGGAATGGCGATGTCCTTATTAGCATGAGGTGAGCTATGGTTAAAGTTAAGAAAGTTAAAAAAAAAAAAAAAAAGAGGGGAACTGTGAACTGGTGAATATTTACTACAGTTTTGGGAATTACATGACATGTATTTTATATGGAATGATACAGAGTACATGATACAGACATAAAAGTAAGTGTTCTTATATAATAAGTCATGAAACCTGTGGGTTACGATGAGTTTAGGTGTGTTATGCGTTTTAGGGCTTGACTTGCTCCCAATGATACCGGGTAGGTTTGTGACCCAACACGCCCCTTAACAAGAGAAAGAGCTTCCAGAAAATGAATGAATGAACGAATCTTACCCATCTTACACTGATCTAAACCGTTATCAACCCACCATAGAGCCACGGGCCTTTCTTCCCCTGTAGCCCTTTAAATTAATTTCAGGGCCAATTGTTGATTGAGTATCTCTAATATTATTATATATTATTTTGTGCTCGTGTGTACGTTTGCCTGTGTGTAACTTGGTAGTGTGTAAGTGGCTGTGCTGAGCTCTGTGCTATTGTGCACTCTGTAAATGCCTTTATAGCAGATGAAAGAATGTTCTGGATTTTCATCGCCATGTGTGTGGGAGCCTTAGGCCAACACACACACACATACACACACACACGCACACACTGAGTGTTTTCCTCATCTGCTACTGAAGCTCCACACGCAACCAGGCCTAATGAACCTTGCAGCATGAAAATGCGTGTGTGCACTCTGATGAAATCTCAGATACAGGGTTCCAGGGTTGAACATTTTTAGCAAGTTATTTTGACCAATAACAAACATTTGTTAGTCAGAAATTTACTGTTCAACCGGCCATTCTAAAAAACAAAAAGGTGAATCAAAACGGAAATTGAAATATGATTGCCTGAAATTAATTTAAAGACATTGTGAATTACTTGGTGTAAATACAGCATTCAACATTATAGTACATTTTGCTCCAGTGTCAACTAGAGGATGATGGCTACCCTGCTTAAATCTTGCCTCTAAAGGGAGTTTTTTCTTGCCACTGTTGCATCAGCTATGCTCACTTGGGGTGTGTGTGTGTTTCTGTGTGTGTGTGTCTGTGTGTGTGTGTGTGTGATTGCAGGTTATCAGTCACTCTGTCCTGCCCTCTGGATCTGACCCTTTTCCCTATGGACACACAACTGTGCAAAATGCAGCTAGAAAGCTGTAAGAACACACACTCATACACACAATATATATATATATATATATATATTATCAGTACGTACTGTAATTTTTGTATGTTGTGAGGTGAAGGTGTCATCGATTATTCTTCAGGCACAATCTTCTACATCCTGGATTGTTTTTATGTTTATGAAAAATCCACATGAATATCTGGCTTCTCAGTAGAACAATGCCCAGAGCACAGCATATTAGTCATGTGGGCATAATACTCTGGCTCATCAGTTTTGTTATGTATGAAGGTTTTTGTTAAAGTTAAATGTATTAATTGTGTGTTTGTGTGTGTGTGTTTGCAGTTGGCTACACCACCAAGGACCTGGTATTTATGTGGCAGTCTGGAGACCCTGTTCAAATGGATGAAATTGCACTGCCACAGTTTGATGTCAAACAAGAGGATATTGAGTATGGCAACTGTACTAAATTCTATCCTGGAACAGGTACAAAAACACATGGGTACATGCATGTACACCATGTACTTGCACACACACACACACACACACATACAATGTTACTCCCTTATAGCATTGTTTTCAGAAACCATCCCATGAGGCAGGAAAATGCTGACTTCTCATTTCAAAGCTCTCCCAATTTGCACCTGAGTGCACTCAAGCATAGCTCTTCAGAACTTTATCTACAACTAAAAAAAAAAGTTTTTTTTCATTTCTGTCTATAGGTTTTATTCCACAGCAGTAAATGCATAACATTTGACAAAGTCACTGGCAAAACGAATTAAATTCAAAAGCAAACCTGAGCCATTTTAATGTGGAAATATAGTAAATATATAGTATATACATCAATTCAGTACAACTGATGAAGTGGGAGTGTATTGGAAGTGTAGATGGAGATGAACGTCAACAGAATGCATGTACGTGTAAGGGTTGCTGAGGGATGAGGGGTGCGGACTGACGGAGGGCGGACGCAAACGCTGAGAACACAGACTTTATTTACAAAACAAACACAAACGAACTAGAACAGGAAGCGAGCATGAAACGGGCGTGAGACGAAACAAGAGGAACGAGCAGGAGAAACGAACACGAGAGACGAGCAAGAGACACGAAGAACACGGCGAACATACAAAGAGCAATCTAAAGAACTATGAACACGAAACAAGTAACAATGTACACCGCGAACGAAACATGGAACAAGGTACAATGAACGACAAGAGGAAGTGAGACGAGAGGGCTTAAATACAATAACAAACGAGAAACACCTGAAGACCATAACGAGGGTGACGTAAAAGAGGCGGAGACGAAGGTAGAGACAAAGGCGGAACAGAGGCGGGGCATGAACATAAACAAAACAAAGCCATGTGCTGAGAACAGGAAAACACGAGACGAGACGAGACGTGAGTGTGACAGTACGGAATTTTTTTTCACTCTACTTATTTTTATAGGGTTTAGTGTAGATGTGGACATTCTTGTTGTGGTCATTTTTTAAATGCTAAATAGATAACAATGTATTCCAAATATATTGTTTGTTTATTTATTTATTTTATTTTATTATATTTTTTTTTGCAGGGGGTAGGGGGGGGTGGTATATGTTTGCTGCTTTATATCATACTTGAGTCCAAATCAAATCATCTTGAGTCTTTGAGGTTTTAGTCGAATCACACCTAAAGTCAGTGAGGTCTAAATGAAGTCTTGAATCCTTGAACTATAAATCTCAGTTAAGTCCTGAATCTTCAAAAAGTGCAATTTTGAGTTGAATCTTGGATCTCTTATGAGCCAGAGATTAGTGTCATATCTTAGAGGTGCAAGTCTATGTGCCAAATTTTAAGTTCTGAATGTCATGTATGCTTAAACTTTTTTTATTATTATTATTTTATTTTAATTTTCTTTTTAGAAGTAAACAAGTCCTTGATTGGGGAATTGAAACAGCAGCTTTATAAGGTATAAGCTGCTGGTGTTTAAAAGTAGGTAAGCTACAGCTAGAGATGGGCTGTTACAAATTACAAATACTTGCTAAACATGAAATGTATTAAAATACAATACAAATTACTGGTTTAAAAAATATATATTTTTAAATAAAAGTAAATTATAATTTGAAAGTACAAAGCATTAGACATTGATATTATCGGATATTAGGCATTTAGTAGCCTTATATGACTCTGACTGGTCTTGAAAACAGAATCTCTGCTAGTTTCACACATCACATGTTTGCTATGGCCAGTCAGGATATATTGGATATCCGAGGCTGTAAAATTAGGAGTGTTTTCTTGGTGGATTCTGTCAGTGAACCGAACAATGAAGCCACACTGAAGCACAAGTGAGTAAATATCAAAATGAAAGATTTGTAACTGTTGCATGACTTGCTTTCTTTTATTTTTTTAACCTTAATATTATTAACATGGACTTGATGAAGGCTGAACCTATGTGCAGACAAACTTTATTAAACGTAAAGAGAAGCAAATATGATGCACACAACCAACAGACAAATAAGGACAAACACAGGAACAATACACAATACAAAAAACACAGAGAGCAAGACCTGACAGTGCTATGCAAGCTATTTCTCTGTTAAGAATGACCACTATGAAACAACAGAATGTAGCTTGGTATAAATAAAATAAAAATATAGAAACGGGCAATAAGTCTAGCAAACACAGCTTCCCATATGAAGACTAACCATAAAATACCACTGTTCCAGGCTGCTTAAGCATGTTTGTGATATTGGATGGTGCCAAAGTCACTAGTTAGTAAATATATTTGCCCATCCTAGAGTACGTTTTTGCAATTTATTGAGTTTAATGCTATTCAGTAAGCACAATGTGGCAAGCTCCACATGCTTAGGGTAGTTGGCAGACCATTCAACCATCTGGATTGCAATTTTATGTTTGATTAGTTGTTGATTTAAGTTGTTGAAATACATATAATATGCTATTTAATGTACCACTGGATTCCAGATTTAAATGGTAAAGCCATTTTCACAAATAACATACTCTAGTGTCAAAAAATACACTGCCTGGTCAAAAATCTTTGATTATGGCATGCATTCGCTGTAGCATCATTATTTATTTCTATCCAGAGTTGCATTAATTTTTCCCCAAGATCTTGTATTTATGATGGGAGATTTAGACCACTGCGCAAAGTCTTCTCCAGCACATCCAAAAGATTCTGAATGGGGTTCAGGTCTGGACTCTGTGGTGGCAAATCCATGTGTGAAAATGATGTCTCATGCTCCCTGAAGCACTATTTCACAATTTGAGCATGATCAATCCCGGCATTGTCATCTTGGAATATGTCCCCGTCACCCGGAAACAAAAAATCCATTGATGGAATAACCTGGTCATTCAGTATATTCAGGTAGTCAGCTGACCTCATTCTTTGGGCACATAATGTTGCTGTACCTAGTTATAACCGACAGCAGCAACCCCAGATCATAGCACTGCCCTCACAGGCTTGTACGGTAGGCACTAGGAATGGTGGGTGCATCACTTCAGCCGCCTCTCATCTTACCCTGATGTGCCCACTCTAGAACAGAGTAAATCCAGACCACGTGACCTGCTTCAGAGTCCAATCTTTATGCTCTCTAGCACATTGAAGCAGTTTTTGCCTGTTAGTCTGTTTAGTCCCAATCCCTTGAGTTCCCTTCGCATAGTGTGTGTGAAAATGCTCTTAATTTCACTATTAAACATATCCCTAAGTTCTGCTCTTTTTTTCTACAATTTGATTTTACCAAAGGTTTAAGTGATCGCCAATCACAATCATTCAATCATTCAATCACTAAAGACAGTTCTTAACCTGGTTTTAGTAGTTTCAGCAATCTCTTTAGATGTTTTCTCTGCTTGATGCATGCCAATAATAATAATAACAGATTGACATCTTTTCCACGACCACATGACGTGTCTTTTGAGATGGTGGTTTAACAAATGAGAAGCTACTCAATGCATTAGTTAGGGTTAAATAACTTGTTGACAGCTGAAACATAAGCACCCATGCATGGAGGCTCTTAGTTATTTGCTTAGTTAAATCCAGGTGGTGGACTTTTTTTTGGCCAGGTGGTGTATAGCGTGAATAGTACAGGTCCCAAAACAGAACTTGGTTTATACAGATTTTCAATTACTTTTACAAACAGGTAACAGTTGTTCAGGTTGGATTGACCTTTTGCAATTTCATAGAAGTTCAAGATAAAAAAAAAATCACTGTAGATTGGTAATCTTTTGCTGTGTGACACTGCGAAGAAATGAAATGCCAAGCTCAGTCAAGCTCAGCACTTGTGAGCTGTAAGCGAAATAAAATAATCGCAAGCACATCACTGAGCCCATAGATCTAGTAGTTTAGAGAATGTTTTTGTTTGAAGAAATAATGACTTATGCTCTGTGAAGAACTGGTGCCCCCTCCAGTGTGTATTCCCGCCTTGCGCCCAGTGATTCTGGGAAGGCTCCGGACCCACCACAACCCTGAACTGGATAAGCTGTGACAGACTATGAATGAATGAAATAATGACTTAATATTACCAATATAATACATTAAATTGCTGGTGTACACATATTACACCATTTATTCCTATAAACAGAGATACCTCACAGACATTTTTCACTGCTATAGCTCAGGTTTATACAGTTGCAGATGGATGAAGAGCTGAGCAGTGCCATCAAGCTGGACAGTTTTCTTGCAGCAACTCAAGTGAGCAGATCTCGCTACATTCTTATAATGTAGAATGATAAACCACAAGAAAACCACTGACTGGTGAAGTGAACACAATTATCTCCTTACAATGACACCTGTCAAGGGGTGGGATATATTAGACAGCAAGTGAAAAGTCATTTCCTGAAGTTGATGTATTGGAAGGAGGTGTGCAAAATGTGCAAGCAGCCCCATATACAATGAACTGCGATGTACTGTAGGTTTTAACATCAGTGAGGCTTACACACCCATGAACCAGTCACTGGTTAACAGTATACCCAGAACACCTTCCACCAGACCTGCTGTTGGAGATATGATTTGAAAATAATATTATGACTATCATAATTTAGCCATGGTCACTGTGATATTTATTTTCCAGATTGAAACCATTTAACATCAAGAACTGACTTCACTTGCTGCCTAATATATCCCACATTTTGAGAGGTGTTAAGCTATTTACTTTGTTACTTCCCAACACTGCTAAATAAATCCTGCTATTTACACTAATCAGCCAACACATTAAAATGACTCCCTTGTTTCTGCCTTGAGTACTTCGTTAGCCATGTTTTTCTCTGTTTATAAATGCTCAAGGCCTCTACAACACCACCCTAGAGCAAGATTTTTTTTGGGTGGTGGACCATAGTCAAAACTTGGACCATAGTCAACACTGTGTCACTGATGTAGTCGTGCCGTGTTAGTGTGTATTGTGTTGTTACAAGTGGATCAGAGACAGCGGTGTTGCTGAAGTTTTTACCACTGTGCCTATTCACTCGCAACTCTTTTAGACATTGCTACCTTTTTGGTTCACCTTGTATAGTAATCAGAGACAAGGGTGAACAGAGAATTCTGAAAAAAAGACAAGTAGATTATAACACTATTCTCAACACCATCTGTAGCCACAGTTTTTGAAATGATAAAGAAATTCATAAGTGTCAGGGCAAATATTACCTATTGTAGAGGACACTAGATTCAGACTGTAAGGTTAATTTATGTAAACAGTTACTGTCAACTTAGATTTCTCCTACTGAAAGCAGATTTGAAAACAAACAATGAATGGTTACATTTTAACCTGTAGCTTTTAAACCTGAGGTTAATATCTAGTTGTTAAAAAAGCATATTTTATGTTGGAACAAAACAAAATGTTTTTCATATTTTAAAACCATAAAATATTGTTAAATATTGTAACATTTTAAAAGAAAAATGCTCCATATCATGCATCTGAATTCATCATGAATAGAACAATAGGAATCATCCAAAGTAATTTAATTTTAAATATTTCTTACATATAAAGGTAAGATTTTTTATTCATTTTCCTGTAATGTTATTACTACTGAGATATGAGATATTCATACACATGTACAAACACACACACACACACACACACACACACATTATCACATGAGCGTTAAATATACAATTCAGTCATGTCTAAGTATATAAAATCCTTTAAGTGCTGGACAACCTTTCATAATACGTGCTACTAACACTAGCCTCTTGATTACCATGCAATAAACATTATGGTTTATGCTGTAACCAGTACCAAAGAGACAAATTATAATTTGTAGGTAACACATAATTTGTAGGCGAGTCTTAACATAAATTGTTCTAAAATAACATAAACATGATTTGTCTTGTAAACACAGCTCCATCCAGCTCTGTCACAGCCGAGAGTGAAAGTAATTAAAAATTTCAGTTCTACAGTGATCCACAATCAATTTCTTAAATTGTCCATTATCTTCCATCACTGCCTCCACACATCACAGGAGCATAAATCCATTACAAGCACATACATTTTGCTGTTGGCCATACTGTACTACAGTAATAAAGTAGCTTAAGTGTAGTCCTTTCATACAAGTGTCTTTCATTACATAATATTCCATTCACTCCTTATGTAAGAGTACTGAGCCACATAAATCTACCTCTCTGTAATTTCTCTCTCTCTTTCTCTCTCTCTCTCTCTAAGTTCAAGTACAAGATAAATTCATCTTCCTTTCTCACACAAGGTCATCTATAAATACACACTTAGACATACACATGCACCACGAATCAGTCAGTATATAATAGAATTAGCATCCAACCTAGTTTACATACAACAAGATATTATAATATTGTTCTTCCCTTTTCACACAAGGTCATCATGATATAATACTTATAGATCTCTTATGTATAAAGACCCTTAAACACACACACACACACACACACACACTATATGTAATGCTGAATTTATGTTACATTTTGTACAGATAATCCATGTTACTAATTTGAATATGTAGATCATTAATTTGATATGTAGATCATTTTGTTATCCTTACCCCACTAAACAATTATTTTCAAAATATCTGCAAACCAGCTGTCACTCTGTAAGACTCATTATCCATAAAATGTTTTCAAAAACAGGAAGAGGATGCTCAAGTAAATGTTGACCCCACACACAATGGTAGTCAAAGGATCTTCAATAATCTGTCAATATTTGGGAGGGCACTCTTAAGTCTTTGTCTCTCTTTCTGTCTGTAGGCTATTACACCTGTGTGGAAGTGATATTCACTCTTAGGAGACAGGTGGGCTTCTATATGATGGGTGTATATGCTCCCACTCTGCTTATTGTGGTGCTGTCATGGCTGTCATTCTGGATCAACCCTGATGCCAGTGCAGCTCGAGTTCCATTAGGTCAGTCTGTCTGTCAACCAATATAAAAACCTGAGAAAACCACTGTGCACCATGCATTTGTGTTACTGACCTAAACTGAACAGCACTAAATGTAAGGTACAATAGTCTGTTAAAACCGTAGTCTGTAGTCTATTCCTGAAATGGAAAATTTATAGGAAATATCATGATAAAAATCTGTTTTGAGCTTTTGTCCAAGCTCCTTAGGCTTTTATACAAATTTTTATAAACTCCAGTAACCCAAAAAGAACTAATAATCTGTTTAATCCATTTACATGGTTCACATTTCATACGAAATCTAAAAATCAGGTGTTTAACGTCATCAAATTACATTGAAAACATAAATAAACCTAGACAGTTAGTTTCTGGGCAAGTCTGTAAAAGCAGCACCTGGTCTCCCCCTACAGTTGCAGAGTGTACACTATTAAAAATAAAGGTGCTGCAAGGGTTCTTTGAGCGATGCCGTACAACAATACTGTTTCTGGAAATCTACCACTCTGCACAATTTAGCTCCAATTCTAATATGCACCTGATCCAGGTAATGAAGAACCTCAGGGGCATTTGAATATTAGAGCCTGGGGTGTGTGAATCTGAAAACTCCAGGATGGTAGATCCCCAGGACCAGGAATGAGCATCCCTGCCATAAAAGAACCACTTTTTGGTCCATAGAGAACCATGTTTTTTTAAGAAATGTGTGAGTGTGAAGAAACTTTTAAAGGTTTAAAAATCCATCACTCTATCTTAAGGTTCTTTACCAATTTACACAAATTATCAAAAATGGTTCTTTATGGAACCAAAAGTGTTTTTTCTATGGCATTGTTCAAAAAACCCTTTGTGGCACCTCTATTTTTAAGAGTGTAAATAGCACTCTGGGTTGCTTCCCACCACAACATGGTGCAGTTTCTGAAGTGCTCAGCCCATAGTAGCAACAACAGAATTACAATGATTTTGAAGCTGTAATTATAAAGTAAAAATAATATTTGGTGTTGCTTTAAGTCTAATAAACAAATAACTCAGATTTATAATAAAATAACGATTAAAAAGATAACATGTCTGATTTATGTGGTATATCATGTCTATAATAAAAGACTTATTTTTTTTTATAATATCAGCTGTAATGTCAGATGCATTCTCCATCTTCCCAAGCCCCGCCCTTCTTTTCTCCCCTCATCTCTCCATTTTCGTCCTCTCATAGGCTCCACTTCTCTCTCCCTCCTTCCTCTCATCTGTCCATCTGTCCATTCCAAGGATGAGTACTGCTCAGAGGTCAGTTTGTGGAGTTAAAATAGTTGTTCTAATCTCGATTTATAATCAGCAAAATGAATAAAAATCTTTCTCTCTCTTGCTATCTTTCTCTCTCTCTCTCCCCCTTTTTTCTGTCCCTTTTAACATCTTTTTCATTCTCTTCCACCTGCTTTGTCTCTTTGCTCTTTCTCACTGTCTCTCTCTCTCTCTCTCTCTTTGCAGGTATTCTCTCCGTTTTGTCTCTGTCCTCTGAGTGTACGTCTCTGGCATCTGAGCTGCCGAAGGTCTCATATGTGAAGGCCATTGATATCTGGATGATTGCCTGTCTGCTCTACGGATTCGCCTCACTGGTGGAGTACGCTGTGGTTCAGGTGTGTGTGTGTGTGTGTATGTGTGTAATTTTTGCTCAATTTTCTCCTTGGTTTTAGTCATTAATCATCATGCTATCATGCTGGCAGTGTGAAGACTAGAGCATTATTACTCAGAGACCACATCATTCAAACAACTTCATTTGAACCCCACACACTAACAGAACACTAACTACCCAGATTTTTTATGTTGCCTAACAGATGCCCATATTTTCATGTGGAAGAGCGAGGGCTGTTCTCCCCAAATAGAGAGAAAGAGAGAGAAAGTGAGAAAGAGAGAGACAGAGAGAGAGAGAGAGAGAGAGCGAGAGAGAGTCAATTGTAGTCTCTTTTTGCATCACTGGATATTGAACTTAACCAGATGATGCTTAAGACAGTTGGCTGGTAAGAAGCCCCTCTGTTTATATGTTTAAAAGGTAGTGGGTGTGTGAGTGACATAAACGCTACCATCGTCCTACCATCATCTCCTTATATGTATGCACGCACACACAAAATAATCACAGTGACTCAGTATTCTTCAGCAACACAGACTTCAGTGCTAAATCAGCACCAGGGAGGTGTCTATCATTAAAGACAGTAAAACATCCCTTCAGCAATAAAGACAGCAGCACACCTTAGCATGCTCGAGGATTTACTAGATGTTCAAAGTTAGCAGACATCTGCTCGTCCAAATTTTACCCAGAGTTGATGTTAGCCCTCTTTGCTGCAACAATAACTTAAATTTGATGACTTGTACACTACAATGTCCTTGTGTGCTAAAAGCAGGTCATGAAAGTTCAGCAGCAGAACACTGCCCCAAGCACTAAATTCTCTCAACCAACAGCTTTTTAGACAAGTGTTCCTAATGTTTAGGCTCATTGGTGTAAACTGTAATGAACTGGCTTTGTGAAAATCTGGCTTTACTGTAGTATTGCTTTCAGCCCGGCTTAAAGGAACACTAGGTAGGTTTTGGTCATTTTGCTCCTGGATTCCCCCTACATTTGCACAGTGTAATTCACATTTACAGCAAGTAGGGTGGGTCACTACTCACCTTCAAAAGTTGCATAGTGCAGTTTCTACAATTCTGAGTCTGAAGTAACAACAACAGAGGCTCTATAATCACTATTACAAGTCAGTGAAGCATCACAATGATTTTTTAGGTAAAAATACTTCTAAGTGTTGTGTTTATCAATATGCATGTAACAGTGCATTTATTTTTATTAACACGTGAGCTGGTTCCATTGTTCTGAAACATTTTACAGGTTATGCTGAACAGTCCTAAGCGTATAGAGGCAGAGAAGGCAAAGATGGCACAGAAAGACAAGGAGAGAGAAAAAGAGGGAAAAACTCCAGCCAAAGCCAACTCAGTCAACGGCACTGGAGGAACTCCTATTCATGTCAGCACATTACAAGTAAATCACCTTTACTTTAATTGAGCCCTTGCAACAAAGAAACTTAGGATAGGCTCTAGATGGAAAAATATTGCCTGATAAACTAAAAAAATACTTTTTTAATTTAATTTAATTTTAATTAGAGGACATTTTCACATGTATGGTTATTTGTTTCAAGGGCTTGATTGTTAACTGACATTGTGATATTTTGCAGTAATTTGCAGTATTTTTAAGAAATATTGTCCCCATATGCCTTGGACTTGGAATTTAAAAAGCTGCTGATTATGAGACCAAAAATGTACCTCCAATTGTTAAACATAACATTCAGGATTTTAATTTGAAGAAAAAAAAACAAACACTTTTTATTACATTCTGAGGATGTTTTCTCACCATTTGCTGCTCTCCAGTCTGATCGTGTTTGAAACCAGTCTAATGTGTTCACGAAGCTCATCTTTGAAAAGGTTTAAAAAACAGGTCTCAAATGTTGGAAAGCATGAACGGAGATGGAAATATTGCTCTATTCCTGCTCCATAAGTTGGTCATATTGACTTATTTTTGCTGTATATGGAAAGGAGAACACTTACTACATGAACGTAAACACAGAGTGAAAGTGCTACAAAACTAAAGAACAATTGTAGATGTTGCCTTTAAGATCTTCTTTTCTGTCAATCAGCAGTTTCTCATATTTTTTCTTTTTTTCTGAATTTGCTTATACAAATGTGTGATTAAAAACCACACAGGCAAAGGTTTATGGACAACTGCTTTTCTTTACTAAGGAATTTGTCCTTTTACTCTCCTGGGACTAATTTTTGGAACATTTCTGTGAAGATTGGATTGCATTCATTCACAAGAGCTTTCATGAGTTACGGAATGTTGGATAATTATTTCAGGACTATAAACAACATTCTGGCTCATCCCAGAATTATAGAATAGTGCTGCATCATTTCAGAGAACAAAGTTCCACTGTTACCCAGCCCCAATACTGTGGGATTTTATATCCCTTTAGCCCACACCTGGCATTGAGCATTTTGACCTTAAATTCATGTACAGCTGAGATTATTTAAACTTGTGTGCTCAGTTGAACATCTGTGTCCACAATGACTTATCTACAAACATTTGGACATATAGTGAAATTACTGAATAACCAGGCATATGTATGAGTGTGTGAAGTCAGAGACATGTGTGTAAAGGCAGAAAGGAGATGGCTGTAATTGAGTCGGCTGCTCTTAGCACACTCAGCGGGACACGGGCGCAGAAGAGAGCAAAGGTTTCTGTGGGATTGAGTCTAACGTGACCCGACAGCTGAGGGGCCTGGAGCCATGGAGCAGCGACATTGTGTGGGGGACACGAGTATGATTGTGTGTGGGTGTGTGAGTGTAAAGGTTATGTTAGGGGTGAAATCAAGAAGTAATATCAGGTTAAAATAGCTGAATTATTGTGTCCTGGGTAGAGAGAGGTCATAATGTGAGGTGGATGTTATTTCTGTCTTATGCACATTGTCAGAAAGATTTACTGTGAGAATGCTAACATTTTTGCATACAATGTTTATTCTTTTTTTCTTATACTCATGTCTTTTTTGTTGCATGGCGACATAAATTTGATATATAAGCAAATGTGTCACTTAATTAGAAAATTAAAAATCACCTTGCTGGTGGTTAGGGAGTGTATCCCAGCTTTTTATCCACAGTTTGTGTTTGTTTGGCATCCTCTGGCACTTCATGATCAGTTAATAGCCACCAAGCCAGAATATTTGGATGGTGAATCATTATCAACCTAGCATTCATATCAGCGTAGTTATCAACGTTGTTTTATACACCTGCTGGTAAGCATGTTCTTATTAATTTATAAGTTTTAGGGTCTATACAGAGCATCTAAATTACATAGATATTTCCTACTGCTAGACGTAACCCTACAAATTTTCTTTAATTAGTGAACAATGTGTTGCCCTTGAGGCACTTATTTAGTTTCTTCTTTGCCCATTATTAAAATTAATGATTATTTGTTGTTTAGTTTAAAAGTGACCAGAACAATATTAAAATAATAACCATATAAGAACTTTTAGTTTGACCACTTTAATTTGGCTCCCACGGCTGGTGATGACGTCACTTCTGGTTCTACTGCGGGGATTAGCCGGGAAAATAAAACGTATCAGACATGCACTCATGCTCTGGATGTGTTCCACTTGAAATGAAACATCATAGAGGCAATGGTGTAAGTTCAGCTAGTAATAAATATGTTCATATGTTAAAAACCCTATGTTAAAAAGTGTTAAGAACCGTAAGTTAAAACAAATGGATAAAAGCAGTATATTTGCATGTGTATAGGCTAACAGCCCTATTGGCAGCTATTGTTGGTGCAGGAAAATAATATATGCATTTATGTTTACAACTATGTATAGTGTGGTGTATAATTAAGAGAGTAGACGTTCAATATTTTGTATTGTTTATATTTTACAGTTTTCACCTGAATGTTAATGAGGAAGAGTGACAGTAAATGGTCAATCTTATTATGGCTCAGTCTTCATTGACTCTGGTTTAACTTAGTGTTTAGTCAGATTATGGCACACTGCACGAGAACACTACAGTGAAAAAGCAGCATTTGATGTTTACAAGTGGTCAAGATGGTGACGAGCAGCAAATCCTCTGTATCCAGTACTAAGAGTAGCAAGACATCATCATCTTCGTCAAGTGTGGCACTTGCCAGGGTTAAAGCAGAAGCTGCTAAGGTGAGAGCATCATATGCTAACCAAGAGGCCAAGCTGAAAATCGAAAAGGCTGCTAAAGAAGCAGAGAAAATCACAAGAGATGCACAAACTCAACTAGAAACAGTAAGGATAGAAACAGAGTTGGAAGTGCTGGCACTGCAGCGAGATGCTGACGTGGCCATGGTGCAGGCACAAGTGCTGGAGGACGCTGAAGCAATGTGTATTGTAGGCGAAGAAGGGAAGTCAGAATCAGAAAAGATTAAAATTGAACGCACAAGTGAATATGTAAGATCCCAGAATGACTTCCAGAATCATTTCCACTCCACATCCTTACCTGAGGCTTCTTCACTCCATGTGAAATCGCAAGACAGCTTAGTAACATGGCGTCCACAAGGGGGAGATGTTGCACAATTAAAGCCTGTGGATAATCAGCTAAAGTTCAAAAATGCTGACGAAATGAATTTACCTGCATCAAACGTACACAATGCAACTAATGTTGAGACAAAATATGACATCAGAGGAACAGATACCACCATGAACGTACCGGACCAGTCATATACTTCACAGCATATTCCAGTGGCCAGCATACCACCTCAAGCAGAGCCTGTGTCACAGTATTTGGCACGACGAGACCTCGTCATTTCAGGTCTGTACCACTTTGATGATAAGCCTGAAAATTATCGTGCGTGGTATTCCTCATTCACAAATGCAGTTAGCGAAGTTCAACTCACAGCAACTCAGGAATTAGACCTCATGACTAAATGGCTGGGAAAGGAATCTAGGGAACATGTGAAACGCATACGTTCAGTGTATGTCACCAATGCCAATCTAGCTTTACGTAAAGCAAGGGAGAGGCTATGCGAGTGCTATGCTGCACTAGAAATAATTGAAAAGTTATTGTTTCAGAAGTTGGACAACTTTCCAAGGATTTCAGCCAAAGATTATTCTAAATTACGTGAACTGGGAGATTTGCTTAAGGAGATACGAGGCGCCAAAGAAGATGGTTACCTTAATGGCCTGTCGTATCTGGACACTTCCCGCGGAATTGGACCAATTGTAGAAAAACTTCCTTTCTGGTTCCAGGAGAAGTGGGTGTCCTCAGGGTCAGCGTACAAAGAAATGAACCATGGTCGCTTCCCCCCCTTTGAGTACTTCTGCGAGTTTGTGTGCCATGAAGCAAAGAAGCGTAATGACCCCAGCTTTATTCATGAAGGAATCACTTCATCTATAAAAACTGTTAAAACCATTGTGAAGAATTTCAATGCTAACCAACCTGTCTCAGTGCACAAAACCAGTGTAGCTTTAGCTGATGATGACCTTAATAGGAACTGTCCATTACATAATAAACCACACCCTTTCAAAAAATGCAGGACATTCAGAAACAAATCTCTTGAAGACAGAAAGGCCTTTCTCAAGGAGAAAGGTATATGTTTCAAATGTTGTTCTTCAGTCTCCCACCTAGCCAAAGATTGCAGGTTCACCATGAAGTGTTCGGAGTGTGACAGCACTTATCACGATACGGCCATGCATCCAGGTCCACCGTCTCAATCCATCAGAGCTTCTTCACCACCACAAGAGGATGGCGGGGAGGGAGAATTTTCTAACACAGCTGTTGTTAGAACAAGCTGCACAGAAGTTTGCGGTACAGAACAGTGGAATCGCTCATGCTCAAAGATCAGCCTGGCAAGGCTATACCCCAAGGGTTCTAGGGACACAGCAATTAAAGCCTATGTAATTCTAGATGACCAGAGCAATCGCTCATTAGCCCGACCAGTATTTTTTGAGCTATTCAATGTGGAGAGTAAACCATTCTCCTACCATCTCAGAACTTGTTCTGGTATGGTGGAAGTTTCAGGCAGAAAAGCAGATGGATTGCAGATCGAGTCATTGGATGGCAAGGTTCTCATTTCTCTGCCACCACTCATCGAGTGCCATGAAATCCTGAATAATAGATCTGAGATCCCAACACCAAATGCAGTCCTACACCAGCCACACCTCTGTCACCTAGCCAAACATATACCAGAACTGGACCCAGGAGCAGAAATACTCCTGCTACTAGGAAGAGATGTCCTTAGGGTACATAAGGTTAGGCACCAAGTTAACGGACCATCCAATGCGCCTTTTGCTCAACGGCTCGACCTGGGCTGGGTAGTAATAGGAGAGGTGTGTTTGGGCAGCGCACACAAACCAACAGTAAATGTGTTCAAGACCAATGTGTTGGGCAGTGGCCGTCATTCAATTTTTCAACTCTGTAAGAGCTTTATGCATATCAAGGAGATGCCACAGAGTTTTAACAGGTCTAGCAAAGGAACTGAGAGAATGCTGGGTCAGACAGTATTTAGCCAAACAGAGGCTGACAATAAACCTGCTCCATCATGGGAAGATGTCATTTTCTTAGAGATAATGGATACTGATGTTTACAGAGATAGCAATAAAAGTTGGGTGGCACCATTACCATTCAAAGTACCACGCCAGGTTTTACCAAATAATAAAGAACAGGTGGTTACCCGGTTTGCATCCCTCCAACGTACTCTTAAAAGAAAACCTGAAGTGCAGGATCAGTATGTAGGATTCATGGAGAAAATATTTGCCAGTGGACATGCTGAGGTTGCACCGCCCCTAAAAGCAGGTGAGGAATGCTGGTACCTCCCAACATTCGGGGTTTACCATCCTCAAAAACCCAACCAGATAAGGGTAGTTTTCGATTCCAGTGCTCAGTATCTTGGTGTCTCCCTTAATGATGTGCTCCTGAAGGGCCCTGATCTTAATAACTCACTCCTTGGTGTCCTGCTACGTTTTCGGAAAGAGAAGATTGCAATCATGGCCGACATTCAGCAGATGTTTCATTGTTTCTTGGTGGATGAAAACCACCGCAACTTCCTCCGATTTTTATGGCACAAGAATAATGACGTCACTAAGAAAGTTATTGAGTATAGGATGAAGGTCCATGTGTTTGGTAATCGGCCTTCTCCTGCTGTGGCCATCTACGGGCTGCGAAGAGCCATCAAAGAAGGCATGCAGAAGCATGGTGCTGACACTGTCAGGTTTGTCGAAAGGCATTTTTACGTTGACGATGGTTTGATATCTGTATCGTCAGAGACTGCAGCAATTGACCTACTTCAAAGTACGCAGGCCTCACTTGCAGAATCAAATCTTCGTTTGCATAAGTTCATGTCAAACTGTCAGGCAGTTATGGAGGCCTTCCCGCCTGAGGATTGTGCTCCAACGTTCAAGGATCTAGATCTGAATGGAGAAATTGCACCTGCTCAGCGGAGCTTAGGTTTGTTTTGGGAATTCCAGACTCATCAAACAAATCATTCACCCGTCGTGGAATTCTCTCCACAGTCAATAGTGTTTTTGACCCATTGGGTCTGCTGGCACCTATTACTATTGAGGGGAGAGCTCTCCTCCGGGAACTTACTTCTGAGCTGTCTGATTGGGACTCACCTCTCCCAAGGGACAAGTTAACCAAATGGGAAGCTTGGAGAAATTCTCTTCAAGATCTAAAACACCTTCACGTCCCAAGAATGTATGTAACAACCTCATTCACTCAGGCAGTGCACACAGAACTGTGTGTGTTCTCCAATGCATCAACTAAGGCAATCGGTGCTGTTGCATACCTGAAGGTGATTAAGGAACATGGTCAAATTGAGGTAGGATTCGTTATGGGCAAGGCCAAGTTAACACCTCAGTGTGGAGTTACCATTCCAAGGCTGGAGTTGTGCGCTGCAGTTTTGGCAGTAGAATTGGCGGACCTCATTCAGGAGGAGCTAGACCTGAAGTTGGATGCCATCACGTTTTATACAGACAGCAAAGTAGTTCTTGGCTATATTAGCAACGAGTCCAAACGATTTTATATGTATGTGCACAATAGAGTTCGCCGTATCCGGCAGTCCTCAAAGCCCGAACAATGGCGTTATGTACGTACAGAGGAAAATCCTGCCGACCATGCATCAAGATCTTTACCTACATCCCGCTTGGTGCAGTCCTCTTGGTTCACCGGGCCAGCCTTCCTGTATCAACCACCTGGACAAGAAATGCAAACAAATGAGACATTTCAGCTCATTTATCCTGAGGAAGATCCAGAAATTCGTCCACAAATACAAACCTGTGCCACCATCCTCAAAGAACCAACACTAACCATTGGCCGTTTCCAACGCTTCTCCACCTTTACTTCCCTGGTAAGAGGAGTTGCGTTACTTGTCCACATTGCAAGACCTCATAAACACTCAAACCAGAAGAGTGAATGCAAAGGCTGGCACAGTTTTAACACACCTCGTACTACAGATGAGATGGTTCAAGCGAGAAATGTTATCCTTAAGGCGACACAACAACTAGCCTTTGAAAAAGAACTGTCAGCGCTAAGAGCCAACAAACCAATACCCAAAGGCAGCCCCTTGCAGAAACTCAGCCCAGTCCTGGAGGACGACCTTATCTGTGTTGGAGGCAGGCTGGAACACTCTGATCTTGCAGCTGTCGAGAAGAACCCCATAATTCTGCCCAAGGACAACCACATCTCCCTACTTCTCACACGGCATTATCATGAACAGGTGAGACATCAAGGCCGTCACCTAACAGAAGGAGCTGTTAGGGCAGCAGGATTCTGGATCGTGGGAGGCAAGACTTTAATTAATTCAATACTCCACAAATGTGTAACTTGTGGCAAATTACGCAGAAAGTTGGAAGAACAGCGAATGGCGGATCTTCCCTCTGAGCGCCTCAAAACCTGCCCTCCCTTTACATATGTAGGACTTGATGTATTTGGGCCCTGGTCTGTCACAACCAGACGCACCAGAGCAGGACAAGCAGAGAGTAAGCGGTGGGCTATCATGTTCAGCTGTATGAGTTCAAGGGCTGTGCATATTGAGGTCATTGATTCTTTGGACACATCTAGCTGTATAAATGCTCTTAGACGCTTCTTTGCACTCAGAGGCCATGCAAAGCAGCTCCATTCTGATTGTGGGACCAACTTTGTTGGAGCCTGCAAGGAGCTTGTTATGAACCAAACTGTTCAGAGATACATCAGTGAACAGGGATGTAGCTGGAAATTTAACCCACCACATGCCTCTCATATGGGAGGCTCTTGGGAGCGCATGATTGGCATTACCAGAAAAATACTTGATGCAATGCTTCTTCAACAGAAGGTTCGTTTGACTCATGATGTGCTTTGCACGTTAATGGCAGAAGTCACAGCCATCATGAATGCACGTCCACTAATACCTGTGTCAGTAGACCCGGAGAAACCTTCTATACTCTCACCGTCAATGCTCCTTACACAGAAGAGCGGAGTTCCTCCTCCTCCTGGAGATTTCTCGGACAAGGACCTGTACACAAAGCAGTGGAGACAAGTTCAAGCTCTTGCAAATCAGTTCTGGGCTCGCTGGAGGTGTGAATACTTGCCTTCCTTGCAACACAGACAAAGGTGGACAACACCACGCCGGAATCTTCAGGTCGGTAACATAGTTCTGCTCAGGGATAAGCAAACCACTCGGAACTGCTGGCCCATGGCCAGAATCACTGCCACATTCCCTGGAAAGGATGGACATGTAAGAAAGGTTGAGGTGAAGACTACTGACCAAGGCAACATAAAAACCTTTCTTAGACCAATCACGGAAATTGTTTTGCTTCTACCCAAAGACTGATCAGAACTTTCAAATTTACAGTGACCTCGCATAGGTCAGACGGGGAGTGTGTTGCCCTTGAGGCACTTATTTAGTTTCTTCTTTGCCCATTATTAAAATTAATGATTATTTGTTGTTTAGTTTAAAAGTGACCAAGTGAACAATATTAAAATAATAACCATATAAGAACTTTTAGTTTGACCACTTTAATTTGGCTCCCACGGCTGGTGATGACGTCACTTCCGGTTCTACTGCGGGGATTAGCCGGGAAAATAAAACGTGTCAGACGTGCACTCATGCTCTGGATGTGTTCCACTTGAAATGAAACATCATAGAGGCAATGCTGTAAGTTCAGCTAGTAATAAATATGTTCATATGTTAACTGTAAGTTAAAACAAATGGATAAAAGCAGTATATTTGCATGTGTATAGGCTAACAGCCCTATTGGCAGCTATTGTTGGTGCAGGAAAATAATATATGCATTTATGTTTACAACTATGTATAGTGTGGTGTATAATTAAGAGAGTAGACGTTCAATATTTTGTATTGTTTATATTTTACAGTTTTCACCTGAATGTTAATGAGGAAGAGTGACAGTAAATGGTCAATCTTACTATGGCTCAGTCTTCATTGACTCTGGTTTAACTTAGTGTTTAGTCAGATTATGGCACACTGCATGAGAACACTACAAACAATTTTCAAATTGCATTGACTCCATATAACTCATTTTCTACTACAAAAAAAGGCCAGTCTGAAGGTACAATTTATGTGTTACTATTAAAGTGAGTAGTGATTAAATACGTTCTTTGTGTTTCGTGTATTATATCCCCAGGTTGTCGAAACTCGCTGTAAGAAAGTGTGTACCTCTAAATCGGATCTGCGCTCCAATGACTTCAGCATAGTGGGCTCCCTCCCACGAGACTTTGAGCTGTCCAACTTTGACTGCTACGGCAAGCCCATTGAGGTGGCCAATGCCCTGGGCAAATCTCAGAACAAAAACAACAAGAAGCCGCCGCCTGCCAAGCCGGTCATTCCCTCTGCCGCCAAACGCGTCGACCTTTACGCCCGTGCTCTTTTCCCTTTTACCTTCCTTTTCTTCAACATCATCTATTGGTCTGTTTACCTGTGAGGATCACGGCTGATGTGGTAGGGCCTTAGATCTCTAACCACACAATAATTCAATAGTTATTCAATGCATCGAGAAATTTCATTGCTCTGGATTATATTAGGTTTGATTTAGAACTGAATACACAAATAATATCAGTTTATTTAATTTCCAGTCAAAATGACTGCTAAGTGTATTTCACATATTTTTATAAACATTTAACAGTAAATTACACAATAGCTGCAACAATAAATATATTCTCTGATCTTTACTTATGCCCCCCACCCAAACTACCATGTTTACTCTTCCACTTGTCCATTTTTTTTCCAATTCAATTATAGCAGCGTCCTCCAATAAAAGCTGTTCCCAATCAAATCTGTGGCGTCTTGTTACATTTTAAAGAGACATTAACAGATGTTACTGAGAAAAAAAAATTCTGCTTTTTTTGTGACCCTGAGAAAAAGCATGTGCTTGTGCTTAAATGGTTCTGACTGGAGATTAAATATGGATGCGATATGACCAATACCTCATGCTTTATTTCAAATTGAGTTGTAGATTCTGACATTCCAAAATCAATACTGTTGAATCGCCACATACAGATTGATACATCACAATACACGGATGCACTTTGTTTACCTCTAGAATGTGTGTTTGAGTGTATACTTTGATTGTGAACATGCATGGCAAAAATGTTTCAAGCATGTCGGAAACATAAAAGCCACCAACCAACCTTCTCCACCTCCACATTGTTTTGAAAAGAGCAATAAAGTATGGAAGTCTATTTCTGCCATTTTAAATATAAAATCTATTGTATTGTATGAAACACTACACAATAAAGTAATTTAACTGCTCCAAATTGATTTGAAATACAATTTTAATATTAACTTACTTGATTTTTGGAGTGAGGGGCAGCCGTGATAGATTCAAGTAGCAGAAATATTCTTCCACGAGAAAGACTCCTAGTTTGCCTACATTTTGGCTGTGATGTGTTCCCAATATTGTGTTGTTCTCATGTAGCTGCTTGAACTTACCAACTTTAAAAAGAGTAATGCATCATGTATAAATGCAATGTTTTCTTTTGTTGGAAACAAGAATGCCATTTTTTGGACAACATGATTTTGTAGAAAAAGCTTTGCAGCCATATTACACCCCGAGTGATGGTGTAGATCATAGGTGTGACTAAATGCCTAATGAACTGCCTTGCTCTCTACATAAGCTCTTGTGTAGGCATGCAGGCAAATTAAAACTTTATAAAACCGCTTATTGATTCACTAAAATCAGACCTTTATGAAATCGGTGATCACTCACTCCCACACACTTGCTAACTGTACTCAAGTAATGAACTTCTACCACAAGACAACCAAACACAAGCAAACAAATTAGCTAGCAAGTTGACATGTTGAAACAGTAGCCTTGACCCCACTAAACTAGCAAGCATGCTATTAAAGAAGTTATCCAGATCTGGCACAAATTACAAAATGACTGAACTAAAATTAAATATCACTTGCTGGTTCCAAATTGTGCCTATATTTGCCAATACCTAGCTTACTAGGGATTGAGAAACTGTATGTATCTGCATCAGGAGCATTCTACACCTCTCTCTCTCTCTCTCTCTCTCTCTCTGTCTCTCTCTGTGTGTGTGTGTGTGTGCGCCCCATTAAGTCTGTGTTAACATTCTCTGCTTTTTCTGAATGATGTTACATGTTGAAGTGCAGACTGTACATTTTAAATATGTATAAGTTCGGGTGAGTGGGTAAAGTTGAGTAAAGGTCATTATGATATCAAAAATAGTTGAGGAGAAAGGGGCTGTGGTTTGTATGGCTGTGTAAATAATAAACCATTGCTGCTGTATTTCAGCCCTGCAATAAAGATCTACATTAATCCAGCACAAACATCTGTGCTCTTCTTTCAGTGTCTGTCTTTTATTCTGTGGGCATAGACAGCATGGATGTCATAGATATATTTTCATACATTTGTGACAAAGACACTGTGTAGTTTAAAGATGGTTTGTGATATAATGTGATGTACCCCCATGGCAGTTGATTTAGTGCCATTGTTACCAAAGACTACAAATTAAAATGCTCTGATAATTTCAGAAATTTTGTAGGCTACAATAAAGCATGGCTTTGAATTACACAAGGACTAGAAAACGCCGAGCAAATTCACTACAAGAACTACATTTCCCATAATGCCCCAGCGCCTTTCCAAAATCTTCAGCCGCTAACTCTTTCACTCAGAGCTAGTTTATTTCTGTGGTTTACGCGGAGTAAAGGGCATTCGTAAAATATTTTAAAGAAAGTCAGCTTCTCAACAAACAAGGTAGTTATGGCTCATAATGATATATTTTAAAATATATGCAATATATTACACCATTACAACAAACACTCAGACATTCACTGACCTTAGAAAATGGTAATTTAACACCACCCATTCTCTCAACTTCTTACCACAACATAAGCAGAAATGTATAAAACACATCAAGAACTCAACATCCACTACAAGCTCATTGTAATGTCTGCTCCGTTTTAATGTGGAAGGGAACATTTGAATAAGAACCTAAACGTAATTATTTGGTGGCTGTAGTTGCAGTTGATCAATACATTGATGTATAAACTTGATGGCTAAAGCGCATTGGTTAAAATGCTTTTAAAAAATGTTTTACTTTACATGATTCACCAAAAAAGAATTTAGGGTCGGTTCTAATAAGTACACTGTAAACTGTTAGAAAACATAGTTAAAATATAAATTAAGATTCTGTGCTGCTTCAGAAAATATGATGCCTAGTTGTGCAGTTAAACTGCTGTATTTGTTGCTTACCTTTATTGCTGTATTTATATATAAAAAATATTTATTATTGACATATTATAGTTGTTACATTGTCCTATAATATATTATATATGTTATATAATATATAATATATATTATGACCCCTGACTACAAAGGTGCCCCCCCCCCCCCCAATTGCCATTGTATGATTCGCACCCTGGTATTAACAAATTCCAGAAACTGGTGCCAGACATCTTTATGTTTCTTATACCGACCCCAAGAAATAGCAGCTTCCAGTAGAGCAATTCGTGTAGAGTAACGTTTGAGTCTGACGCCCTCTGCTGAATAATTTTTAAAACTACATTTTATAAGGAAAATAATCAACTAGGTGTGGTATGGGAGAATTTTATTATAAAGCCAAGTCCCAAGCAGGGCTTCTTTAAAGGGGACATATTATGAAAAAAACAAACAAACAACATTTTAATAATGTGCATTAGCGCATTCATTTGGGGATCTGGACCTCCTATCAACCCACAAACTGAAATAAACAACACGTAGTCTCTTCAATCACAGCACTGGAACACAAAGGTGAGGTACAGCAGGGCAAAGCAAGCACATCAGATGATGAAACGTATGTGTAGTGATTAAAAGGAGAATGGAGGGGGAAAAAAATACAAGGCAAGAGAAATTGGCTCAGTACTAGACTATATGCTCACTCACGCCTCACTCCTGTGAACTCACACTGAAGTCAACAGTGGCTCATTGTCATTTAAATGAACAGGAGCCATTCTGGACCTTCCATAAAATGTCCTGTCATGATTATGGAGCCCCTTAGGTGTCAGGGTAGAATAAATTTTATAATAATAATAATAATAATAATAATAATGAATTACACTTATATAGCGCCTTTCACACACCCAAGAACACTTTAGAATGAGAAAGAAAAAATATAATTTTCAGAGGAAGTGTTTTGCAAAAAGCAAAAAGTATTTGAGCTGAGTTTTGAAGATAGAAAGAGAGGAGGAAGAGTAGATGGAGATAAGTAATGAGGTACTAAGTTTGGGGACAGCAACGCTGAAAGACCTACCACCCATTGAGGAGAGCCTGTATCTAGAGATTGTCAGAAGGTGGCCAGAATCAGCGGATCTGAGTTTACGCAGTGGGGTATATGTGTGTAGACGTGAGGACAGGTAGCAAGGCCATGTAAGTCCTTAAATGTCAGCAGCAAGATTTTGTGTTCGGTAACCAGGAGCCAGTGAAGCTGGTGGAGGACAGGGGTGATAGGCAAGGATTGCTTAGAGTGTGTTAAGACTCTGGCCATGGAGTTTTGAATATACTGAAGAGGGAGCAGTGTATTAGCAAGTAAGACATGGAACAAAGAATTACAGTAATCTAACCGTGAAGTAATGAATGCATGCACCAGTATCTCAGCAACTTTACAGGAAAGTAAAGGACGAAGTCTAGCTATATCTTGCAGATGGAAAAATTCAGATATTGTTAGAGATTTGATTTGTGGGACAAAACTGAGAGAAGAATCAAACAACACCAAGATTTTGTATAGAGGATGATGAGCAGACAGGGATATTATCAATAATAATGAGGGGACAATGTGAATAGGCAGAAATGACTGACTTGGTACCAACAAACAGAAAATCAGTTTTTAAAGGGTTAAACTTGAGAAAGTTCGCTTTTAACCAGTATGTTAACTCCTGAATACAGGATAACAGTGAAGATGGAGGGAATGATTCAGCGGGTTTGAGACAAAGATATATCTAAATGTCATTAGCATAACAAAGAAAATTGAGGATATGGAAATGGATAATATTACCAAGAAGAAGTAAATAGATGATAAACAGCAAGGGACCCAGAACAGAACCCTGGGGTACTCCCTGAGTTACTGGGGCAGTAACTGATTTGTGCTTCCTGACACTAACAAACTGAGACCTATCTTGTAAATAAGAAATGAACCAGGATAACAGGATTTTAGAGGCAAAGGTAGGTTAGACCTAGGTTTAAATTCTCCATAACAGTGCAATCAAGACCTGCTTTTTTAACAATGGGGGTCTAATTAGAGGCCTAAAACATTATTTCCCAATTTAATAATTATTTCAGTTCAATTAGTCAAATTGATTATTATTATGTAACACTAATTAAACTGAGGAAACAATTTATTTAAATAATTGTTTATTACATGATTTAAAAATTAGAGTCTATTCCAGTAGATTGGGAGAACACAAGTAAATACAGTAAATTATTTATATAATTAAAGTAATGTTTTAAAGGAGCACTATGTAACAATAACTGTACTAAAATGAAGAAATTGAAGCACTGGCATCTGTTACAGCAGTGCTGCATCCAGAATGTTCTTCTTTAAGGAATGTCTGTTCATGGGTGGTACTCTGTTTTTTGTTTCGGCCTGTGATCCCACCCACCACCCTTGCATAGTGGCCTGTTTAGGGTGGAACAGACAAAAAAAATACATCTACATCCTCAAATTGTGTTTAAAATGGAATGGAAAATCAATAAGGAAGATAACATCAACCTTTAATAGTGAACCATTTAAAGTGAAAATGGAAAGTCACATGTGAAGCTGGTAAATGACGGTTCTTGATTTTCACTAGTATTTAGTGAAATGATGTACACTTTCCTGTGTAATTACGTTATCCAACTTTCCAACGTTCTTGAACCCGTCTTATATTCGTTTATGTAGGCTCAGTTTTCCTTTAACCTGGCAACCTGCTTGAGCTTTGTGTTTGGTGAAGAGGGGGAGCGAGGCAGGTAACTCTCTCCAGTGTTTTGAATTTGGATTAGAGTACCCATCTGAAATGCTTGTTGTCAGTATTAAAGATCTTTAGGTCAGTATTTAAGAGATTCAATAGTTATTGTCATGTGTGCAGTAAATCACAGTTACACTGAACAAAGAAATCCTTATTCTGTGTTCCTTCTTTTCTGGCTATGTAAAGAATAAATATATTAATATAAATACTAAAAAAGGGAACAATTAGAAAATCGGGCTTAGCCCCAAAACACAGCTGTCCATGTGGACCCATTTCTCTTAAGCTTAAGAGTGAATGAGTGATGCGATGCCCATATTCTATACCAGTATATAAAGGCATCTACTACTAAAGCATGCTCAGCACATCTGACATCACTGATTGAGAACAATTTTTTTAATCCTAGAACATTATTTACCATATTTATCTCAAAACGTACAAAAAATGAGATGAGTACTATTTGTAATTGGTCTGTATTGCCGGCTTACCTTCACACTTAAAGAAAAAAAAGATGGTTCTAAAGGGTTCTTTGGTAAAGAAAGTGGTTCTGTATAGAACTCTGAACACCTGAAGAACATTTTACATGGTTCTGTATGGCCCCAAAAAGCGTTCCTGTGTTGTTACGATGTCAAGCTTGTAAAAACTGAAGTAACTCTTTTTGGTGCCATATACACTCTCAGAAAAAAAGTACGGTAGAGGTGCATTATTGGTCACTAAAGGTACACACACTGTAAATGTATCTTTAAAGGTACAACAGGTGTCTAAAATCCAGTTGTGTTTCCTAAAGGTACATTACATTGTCTCCTCCAGAAGGAGAGGTGAATATTTGTAATATTTCATTATAGAACTGTGTAAAATAAGACAACATAATATAAGTCCTGGAGATAAAACGGAACATATGAAATTTACAATTATAATAGAATATGGTACAATTGTTCTCTAACAAAAAGTACAGAAATAACCCTTGTCTATATAGGTGCTAAATAGAACTATCTATAGCACATTCTCCATCAATCGGAGGAACCCTTTCATGATGCAAACAAACCTTTACAAAAAGTTGTTTGAGTATTCAGGGTTCGATATAGAACCTTTTTTTTTTTTAAATCAAAGGACCCTTGAAAAACCATGTGTGTGGGCTTATTCATTTTGTTTGTGTTTTAATCTTGGATTTCTATAAAGCTATTTGTTGACACCATCAGGTAAAATGGGAAAAGTGCAATACAAACGTTTGACCTGACTTCATAAGAAGGCCTCTAGCATGCACTTGAGCAGTTTGCAGCTGAGTGTGAAGTGGTCCGTATGCAGATCAGCACATCCAAAACTGGATATTGTTAACTCTCACAAAAAAATGGCACAATCCCTCGATGTAGAGGGTGAGAACTTGCACCAAGTGAAGGAGATCAAGTTTCTCTGGGTCTTGTTCATGAGTGACGGAAAGAGGGATCATGGGATTGGCCGTGGGTGCAGTTTCAAGTACATGTGGTTGCTGTACTGAACTGAACAGAAGAAGGAGCATGAAGCAAAGCTCTCAATTTACTGTTTAATCTTTGTCCATACATAATTACCATTGTGGTAACATTTTTGTTCATATTGCCCAGGCCTTTTACAGAGTGTTGTTAAAAGTAGAGGTGATGCAACACAATGGTACACATGCCCCGTCCCAAATCTTTTGGAAATGAGGTTTGTATGTCTCTATATGTGTCTATCTGCCTATTAATCTATTGACACAGATCAACCATATTATATCCACCTCTTTGTCTCAATGTCCATTTTCTCAGCTCCAGTGACCGTACAGGAGCACTACAATTACAGACTAGTCCATCTATTACTCTGCATACATTGTTTGCTCTCTTTCACCCTGTTCTTCAGTGGTCGGGACCACCACAGAGCAGGGACGATTTGAGTGGTGGATTATTCTCATGGCACTGCAGTGACACTGACGTGGTGGTGGTGTGTTGGTGTGTGTTGCCCTGATAAAAGGGGATCAGACACAGCAGAGCTGCTTGAGTTTTTAAACCTTTCAGTTTTACTGTTGGACTGAGAATAGTCCACTAACCAAAAATATCTAGCCAACAGCATCGTGTGTCCATGGATAAAAGACTAGAGAGCAACAAACAAAAACTGTGCAGCAAAAGATGAGCTAATGTCTCTGACCACTTGTACCAGCTCAACACACATTAACACACCACCATCAGATCAGTGTCACTGTGGCGGTCCTTTGGGGGTCCTGACCATTTAAAACGGGGTGAAAGGGAGCACAGAAAACTGGGAGATGGATTACAGTATGTAATTGTAGAACTACAAAGTGCTTCTGTATGGTCAGTGTAGCTTAGAGAATGGTGAGTGTAGAAACAAGGAGGTGGTCATAATGTTCTTGTTGATTACTGTATATAAGTCGACTGATTAAAAAAAAGTACTTAGTTGCACTTAATAGCATTTTTCTTTTTTCACGTCTGAAGCTTTTAATAATGGTCATTTAAATGTAAAATAAATGGATCAATGTAAGATTATTCATTCATTATCTGTAACCGCTTATCCAGTTCAGGGTCACGGTGGGTCTAGAGCCTACCTGGAATCATTGGGCGTAAGGCGAGAATACACCCTGGAGGGGGCGCCAGTCCTTCACAGGGCAACACAGACACATATTCACTCACACACTCATAATTTCTAGTCGCCAATCCACCTACCAACGTGTGTTTTTGGACTGTGGGAGGAAACCGGAGCACCTGGAGGAAACCCACGCGGACACTGTCCTCACAGACAGTCACCCGGAGCGGGAATCGAACCCACAACCTCCAGGCCCCTGGAGCTATGTGACTGCAACACTACCTGCTGCGCCACCGTGCCACCCAATGTAAGATTAGCACAATGGAATTAATTTTGATGTGTCAATCGATAAAAAAATTAATCACACTAATACAGTTTTTCTCAGTTGCTAAAACACAAAACTCTGTTGTCTGAATCAAATTCTCAGTGTCCTAAACCCATTTATTGAAATTGTCACCATTTTGGCAGAAACTTAAGCAATATTTTCACCTATTAAGACACAATTTGCAAACATATTTTCAGCCACTAAAACACATTTTGCGCTGTGATGCACATGGGTTGCATAATGGTAAGCACAGGTAGCAAAAGTGAAACTCAAATAAAGCACCAGTGTCACAACTTAAACACAGCCACTCTAAACTGATCACACATGTGACCAATGATGTGAAGAAACCAATATAAGCCAGTACAAGGGTCCCGGTCGTAGAAGTTTTACTATGGATAGAAACAGAGAGGCAGAGTAAGGGGAATATGTGGAAGAGGTGGAAGAAAAGGAGGGACGAGATGAAGAATGATAATTTCAGATGAAATACGGGCAACCATCATTGACCACGTTCTTGTCCATGAACGTTCTTGACTATGAGGGAAGCAGGACTTCAAATTCAGCCCAACCTGAGTAGATTCACAGTGCCCACCATAGTCCGAACATTCAGAGAGGAGAAAAGGTAATTGCTTTATATGTTTACAGTATGACTCAATACAGATCTGTAAAATGGTTTTTCATTACATGATTTTCCTAAAACATTTGCAGGCTTAGTACTTCATGTAATATTTTGTAACGGCATGTTCTTTTGTAGAATCACAAGACTACCACATCGCAGGGGAGGACGTCTATGTTGAACCCACACCAAGAGACCCTCATTGTTGACATGGTCCCTCAAAGACAAGTGTAATCATACTGCGTGAAATACAGCAGAGAATGTTTCAACTGGATTCCTCAGACCGTCTACATGAATATATTTACATGGATGAACATGGGTTCAATCTCGCCAAAATGAGGAGGAGAGGCAGGAACATGATTGACCAATGAGCAATTGTTGCAGTCCCTGGCCAGCGTGTTGGCAATATCATGTTATGTGCTTCCATCAGCAATCATGGGGTTCTCCACCATCATCCCACATTGGGGGCATACAACACTCAACTCTCTTGGCATTTATGAGTGATCTTGAGATATTGTGTTAGGGTGTGAGCAGCAGGAACATGAACAGTCAGGACATCCTGTCTATGTCGTTGTGTGGGACAATGTGAGTTTTCACCGTCCCATCCAGGTCAGACAGTGGTTCAATATCAACCAAGATTTCCTAAATGTTTTTCTTCCACCAAACTCCATTTTCCTCAACCCAACAGAGGAGTTCTTCTCTTCATGGTGTTGGAAAGTTTGTGACCAGCAACCCGAAACCAGATCTCTTGCAGGCCATGGAACTGGCCTGTAATGACATAGGTGTGGATGCATGCTATACATGGACCCAGCATACTAGGAGTTATTTCCCATGCTGCCTGGCCAGGGAGAATGTGGCCTGTGATGTAGATGATGTCCTGTGTCATGACCCAGCACGTCGACATAATGCTGTGCTAGAGTAGATACTGTATGCACGTCTGCTATAATGTGTATATATATATATATATATATATATATATATATATATATATATATATATATATATATATATATATATATTTACACAAAACATAATTACTTATTTTTGTTAAACAAGAGTTTTGTTTTGAAGCTGCATTTTCCTTTGTGGGCAATAAAAATTATTTCTACAGGTTCATGATCTGATCATTGTGTTTTCCTTTTTTCAGTGTTGTGTGTAATGACTGTTCAGTGCTCTTTTTCATTGTGATTGACTCGAGGCCTGATTTGACAACATTGTTTGGTTTTGAGCACTGCTTGGACTGTTTTGAGGCAATACTTTGTGTTGGAGGAAGAGTTAGAGGTTTTGTGAATTTAGTGTGTGAATTGGGTTGTGTTTACAGTTTGGAGAAATGGATGCATGGTTTCAGGAAATGTGTCTTGGCAATTGAGAAAAACTGTAATATGTATCTAAACACGTGTGGCAAGTATCAGGTACTGGCAAATAATAATAATAATAATAATAATAATAATAATAATAATAATAATAATTCTTGCTCCCAGTTTAAATGGAGAAATATTTACTCACTCTTTGTGTCTGTGAAATATTGATGGAACATTGCAATGAAGGCTTTGTTGAATTGTGACTAATCACATAGTACAACAGTATGAAGTTACACCATCCTTCACCATCTAATTGAATGGGACAAAATAGACCCAGGAGGACCTTACTGCTGACACAGAAAAATAAATATTCCAGAAGTAACCCGGGAAAGCCAGAATCCTTCTGGTAGAACATCCTATGGAAGATGGGCTTTTTGATTAAGCATATCACAATACCATTTAGAGAAAACACAATGATCCCTACGTTTAGTTGGGTTGTGATTTAGAGCCCTCCTTCAGGTAACGGTCTCTGAGGAGTTTGGTGTGTCTTCCCCATGGCTGTGTGGATTTCTTCCAGATGCTCCGGATTCCTCCCACAGTCCAAAAACACATGGTAGGTGGATTGGCCATGCAAAAGTGTCCATAAGTGTGAATGTGTGCGTGTGGTGCTCTTTGATGGACTGGCATCCCTGGGTGTGTTCTGCCTTGTGCCCAGCGATTCTAAGCAGGCTCCGGACCCACCATGACCCTGAAGTAGACACAATGAGGGAATGAAAAAATTCTGCAAAGAAAACAGCACAGCGACTGTTATCAAACATGGTGGTTCCTAGATGTGTAGTGTTGCTTTGCTGCTGGAAATAGATACCCATCTGGAAGTAATTACCTTGGATTTGTCCATGCATTGTGAAATCTGAAGATTACCAAAGAAATGTTAGTATAGGTCCCAGTGTCAAAAATAATATTTGTCACAGGACATGGGACTCCCAGCAGGACAATGGCCCAAAGGGTCTTTTTTTTGTGTAGAGTTCCAAAGTAGACAGTAATCCAGAGTCCAGATCAAAGTTTCATAGAACACCTGTAGAGAGAATGGTCCAAAATTCTCATAGAGATGTTTAAGAAACCTAATAATGGTAATAGGATTATATTTGTTTCTAAAGTGTGTGCTATCAAATATAATGGTGATTACGGTGCCAATTCGATATGTGTGGAAGAAATAAACAGGTGGAGAACAACCTATTTGTAATCGCAACATATTCTGGGAGAAGTAGTGTATTTTCTGAAAGAAAAAAAAAAAACAACGTGCAGAGATACCGATATTTTTGGCCATTAATGTCACCGACTGCCTCAGTGGGAGTGAACTACGGCTCGGCTGCGCTCGGCTCTTTCCGCCTTCATTAGCATTCTCTGTGCGTCCGCTGACGGAGCCGCAGAGGAGGTGCGCGAGCAGCCTGCATCATCGCGCGCCCTCTTCAGCCGCGAGATACTCAACGTCTACTGTCCCGTTCAAACGACTGAATCGTTTAAAAAGAGAATATTTTCTTTTCGTTTTTTTGTTTTCTTCTTTCTTTATTGTATTTTTGCTCTATATGCCATGAGTGGAGACGGTGAAAGGCGGTGAACAGTCGATGTGGATGTCGAAAAAAGGAAGATGATGAATCTCTCCGGTTTCCTCTTGCCTGCTTTATGGGGACTGGCGCTCGGCGGATCACCCAGCGTCCAAATCGGTGAGAACAGCCTGTTCGAAATACAGAAACACTCGAAAAACCTTGTAACACTTCCATTTTTGCTTCCAGCGTCATCCTATAAAATGATTGTTCGACAGTGGGAACGGGGTGGGAATTATATTAGCCGCACGGATTTTTAAAAATTCAGTGGTTGATTATGGTCTATTTAGTGTTATTTCAAACGTGTAGATACCCGTTCTCCGTGAATGAAACATTTCTGTTTATCTCGAATTTATTTAGGCTGCATAAGTGTCAGTGTGACATTTATAATCAACACGGAACCGTTGGAACCGTTCACATTTGAATGTGAATAGAATTCGGAGCGCCAGGATGATTTTGGCAGTGTATGAAGACGTTATTTTGTTTTATGTGTTTGTTTACACCCTTAATGAGGAATAATGCTCCCAATACTTAAGAAATTGATGTTTTGTGTCAACGTTTTTGACGTTGGTTTCTTATGCCTGTTTGATTACCGTCTGTATGCGGAATAAATGATCCCAACATGTGGTACGTTACTATTATGGACTTATAATTCAATTAATATTCGCCAGTTTTTATTGTATTATTCATGCCACTTTAAATGATGCAAAAAATGTAACTGGTGAATGTAACCGCTGCACTATTTAAGGTGGAATGGAGTATTCCAATATGAATCCAGCAGCCCCATGACTGCGGTGTAGTTTTTAACCCCTTTAACTCCTAAAGAACCCTATATGGAGGACCATTTAATTTCTCACTCAAGTAGTTAGCTACTTACCTGCTTAACATAAATGGTAGCTACTCGTTAGTATATATTATTACAATAGGCCTTAATTGTTAATGTATGTAAATAATGATATTGTATCTTTGTTAATTTAAGACTAAGAACTGAGTCTAGATTTCATTATAAAAATGACCACTCCTATATTGGACACACTTTTCTTACTCTTATTTGTTTGCATGCAGGCGGCCTCTTCCCACGGGGAGCGGACCAGGAGTACAGTGCATTTCGGGTTGGAATGTTTCAATTCGGCACAGCAGAGTTTCGCCTCACACCCCACATTGATAACCTGGAGGTGGCCAACAGCTTCGCCATTACAAACTGCTGTATGTGCACACTGATTCTAGCTTTTTTTGTCTTTACATCTTCGCTGTTGTAACAAAACCTTCCCTCACTTTTTGTATTTCCAGTTTTCGTAATCTGAAAACAACAGCCTTTTAACACAAACAAAAGTTTAACACAAACAGAATAATGGGGATAGTCCAGATTAACTTCCATTCAAAGTTAAGATGAAAATATATTTTGTTCCAACAGCGACATGTTTTGGGTGTTTTCTTGGTGAAGAATGTGTTTTTGCATGTTAGAATATTAAGAAACAAAAGAGCTGTCATACAGATGTCTTGAAGTATCTCAATACATTTTTTTATTTCAAAGCTCTAGTAGTAAAAAAAAAAACAACAACCAGAGATTTCCATTGGTTCCTGAGCACTACAGCTAAGGCTGTGGAAAGAGCACCATAAAGTCAGGAACACACACGAGTGTGTGAGAGAGAGAGAATCAGAGCAAATTTTTTAATTTATTCAATGTGGCCACTTTCCATCTTTAGGGTGTGTGCTCTTAAATATTTGAAGGACTCAGTAGTGGGATTTTTTAATGTGGTAAAGTGGAAATATTGTTTGTTTTGGAGCTTGAAATTAGGATTTATTCATATTTTTGAAGATGTTAGTTGTTACATTTGACTAATTGTTCTACAGAATTCTTTGAATGTTTTTTTACAGTGAACAGCAAGTCTGAACAGAGCTGAAGTATTGGGGAATGAACTTCAGTATATGAAACTTTATGTAAATGAGTGTGGCTGCTGTGCTGTGTCTAGCCAATCAGGCAAGAGTAGGTTGGTACGTCAATGACAGTGTCCAACACAGAATGCATTCTGCGATTTACATTAAAATAAACCTCACAAACATGTCTACATGTGGTGAGCAGAGAAATCCTGGACAGCGAAATTCTGTGAAAAAATGTGGGCTGTTATCTGCCTGTCAAACTACATATATGACCTTGCCCAATGTTAAAACATGTTTTAATTTCTTTGTGTGATGTATCCAAACTAAAAAACACATGCATGTGGTGCTAATTCTGGAAGAATAGTTGAAAAATGTACCAACCCTTGTACTAATATACATAAATAAATAGAGGAAAAACTGATGTAGAAAAACTTCCAAAATAAAGGGCTGAATAAAGCCAGAAGGCAAACCAGAGTAAACATCAGTGTAGCTTTCTAGCAGTGGAGGAACCGAAGGACACAAAAAGGCCTGAAAAAAGCTGCAAAAGTTATTGTTTGACTATTAGACAGGTAATTTTTTTTAAATATATTTTGTGTATGGGGGGATAATGTTAAGTGTGAATGAGATTTCAGGAAGGGATAATGTTTGAAAACAATGCCTTTGGCTCCTTGCTCCTCACAGCTTGCTGGCTTTCTCTGTCAGTTAAATCAAGCTTCCCAGTTTGTGTTTTATGTGTGTGTCTTTAGAAAGAGGGTCGAACTATAGGTTGGGGTTTGATTGGATAATATTTTCAAAATCTACTCCAATTTTAAGCTTTAATTTTCTTAAATGACCATTGATAAATGATTCAGATAATTGGTTGTTTGGAAGTGAGATCGCTTACATTTAAAAGTTAAGACCAAGGCTGGTCAACTAATAAAATCATACTCCGTGCACAGCTCTGTTGACACAAAGGTCCCAACATAGGAATGAACAGACAGATTGTGGCTAGTATTAATGTTACTACTGTGTTGGTGACAAGTGGGCATGCATATATATATATATATATATATATATATATATATATATATATATATATATATATATATATATATATATACACACTCACATGTGGGCTCTATATATTCAATTTATATATTAATTGTTTATATTTTTACATTGACTCATCTCCACAACAGAAGGGAGCAGCAGAGTAGTGCTAACAGAAACTGTCTTTGCCCTTAAGGCTTCTCTCTCAACTTTCAAACAACTGCTGCTTTAAAAACTGAGGACTAACACTAGGCATTGAAAATGGCCCAGAGTAGCAGAGTTTACAGAAAAGCACACAGTAGAATTTCTGTGCTTGTTTTTATTACTAAAATGATGAAAATGAAATGGGAGAAATTGGTTTGGTTTGTTTAACAGTGAAACACTGCATACTTAGACCCCTGTGTTTCCCTCTCTTTTATACACAGTAAATTCCCCAGTGTTAAATCAACACTATTAGGGTTAACTTAACACTGAGAATGATAAACTATTACACTAACAGTGTTAATTTAACACTGGTGAAGTTACTGTGTATCCTTGAAATAAGTGTGATTTTTCAGCTCTTTATTTGAATTCTCTGCTATAAATGGCTATGTTTATTTACACTGCACACTTGTCTCCTCTCCCAAATGAATACTACGGGGAGTCGATTCCAAATAAAGCTGATTCTTTGACTCTGGACCTGTCTAGCTTGGTCCTGCTTTTATACCCCTGGCTTTTAACACCTCCTGTGAGCCTCTCCTATATAGCTTCAAAAAAAAAAAGCCCTAGAACAAGTGACATGTTAACATTTTGTTTTAGAATTGATTTATTTATTAAAAAGGTAACTGTTAAATAAAATATATTGTAATGCTGCAATTTGTTGCCAGGAAATGGCAACAAATACCTAAGATCCTTCCCCTTGGATCTGTTATAATCATGATTTAGTACATTATAAATAAGGGAGAAACATGACATTTTAAAGGGACATAAAATGAAAACCTCACTTTCTCAGTGCATGTGCAGATTATTTTGGGAATCTGGAGTGCCTACGTAAAGATCCCCAAATTAATGTACTAATGCACTCAAAGTGATTTATCATCTTCATAATATGTGCTCTTTAATGTAAAGTACATTAACAGGGGCAAATGTAAACTCAAAACTCTGGAGACTTCTCCTCATATTACTCTAGAGGTCATTCACCTGTTTCTTTGTATTGAGATAGTCACTAATGATGGATTTTGAATGGAGCATTGTGAATGAAACGGACAATGCATGCATGCATGGTGAACTATGTGATTTATTTGATCTCTGTGTTTATAGGAAATATCACAGCACTCCTCATATCACTCTAGGCTTGGTCTTGTCCTAAAAGGAATGGAGAATCTACAAAACCTCAGTTGCTTCTGCAAATGTTTTTGAAGGGTTTCTTTTCTCATAACTTGCAGCTCTGTGGATGTGTGTAGAGAGGCTGATCCTGATGATTAGTTAACAAGGACTAATATGGTATTATGATACATTTTTTATTGATTTATATCGATAATTAAGATTATAATTTTGTAACATTTTCACAGTTTTAAATAACCCTTCTAAAAATTGTTGAGTGGAAACACCAAATTATCATGAAAATCTGACACACTGAAAAATGTACCATAAATCTTGCATACATTCAATACATACAACATAAATATTTCCAAAGTTCAGTGGCAGGCTCTGCTCAGGAGCTTAACAACCTTACATTTTACAGTGTTTAACTGTGTCTAAAGTAGAGCAATTGCATGACCATGTCTTTCCCATTAGCTGTAAATAAAAAGGTATCATGTTATCATGGTCTGTTGGGAGATAGTATTACATCTTTATGTCCATGTTTATGTTATTGTTAGCTGATGTTAATTGGCTGATTAGTTCTTTGGCTACTCAAACCAAAAGTTTATTTACATGGAACTTTCATACACTGTGGTAATTCAAAGTGCTTTACAAATGAGAAAATACAAAGACAAAAAAAATACTGAAAACCTTTTTTTATGAAAAGCTTTATAATATTCCTGGGATTTAGCACCTCGGAAATGTGTTTGCACATATAGTTACAAAATAAAAGAAAGATTATACTTTGCGTAATATCAGGTATCGGTTTGTAATAGTTTGCTAACCACTAAATTAGCTTGTGGACTAAAGCTTCATCACACCACTGCTGGCAAACACACCAGTTATCTATACTTTATTCACCACAAACCAGTCTTGTTCAGTGCATGTTCCGATAAAAACTGCCCAAATGGAGAGCTAACGAGTCCTTTTAAAGACTTTGTTTCCTTATGGTCTGCTCAAGATTGGCTTTTTGTGTGTCACTTATATCACTGTCCATTATGAAGGGATCTGATAGGCTGTTTAAGATCTAGAGTGGGAGCTCAGTTGGAGTTTGCGTATCTGTTTTTTGTTTTCCTGGCTGTTCACATTTAATGCATTTAAGTGGAACTATTGAATTTCTTATCAAACATTTTTCTTAATATTAGCAGTGATCATTATATATAACTATTGTTTTATCGCCCAGGCCTACAGTACTTGGATTTGATAATCATTTACCTAAGTAAATCATTAAGTCTAATGTGAAAATGTACAAGAATGCAACTTTTTCCCAGAGCTTTCATTATATTGCCATGGTTTATGGCGGGTGACTGGTAGGGTGAGGATCAGCTGCAGTGTGGTATGATCAGAAAATCCAAAATGGTTGGTGTACACATGATCCAGCCTGTTCTCTCTCCTTGTAGGTGTGGAAAAATGTTGGTAATAGCTGGGAAGAATCTTTCTCAGATTTTCATGGTTTAAATGGCCTGCAACAACATTGAAACTCTGAGTGCTTGTTCTGAAGTGAGCTGACTTTGTCATACAGCAACTTCATTCTGTGCTACGTAAACAGTGATGATCTAACAGCACAGAGGTCTTGTAAATAATGGGACCGGCACTTTAACAATTCTTGCAATGGAACCTGTAGTGAGTGAGCTGCTCAGACGAGACCGCTGTCTCTTGGCCTGGTTTCCAGAGAAGCCTGTTATTGTTTAGTTAATCTGTTAGCTTTGCTTGTAGTACCATTTTATCCATTTTATCTTACTTCCAGCAGTGCTTGCATGACTGTGCTAGGTTTTGCTGGTGATGATCTTGTTAGTGTTGGTCCAGTGACAGGTTGGACACAGAGACCCACTTAATACAATTTTAAAAGGCACCTTGTTATGACCTGAAGAGAATGCAGCATCTAATCGCGCCATGGCTGAATCTGGAGGCTTATCTGCATATTGGCCAATGGTGCATAGCACCAGGGTTGTAGTGGTAGACAATTCAACTTTCTATACTGTATGTAACTTGCTAGCAAGCCAGCTCTTTTGCTGTTAAAGCTGTATTTACCGTATGGGTCACATTTCTACCAGTAAAATAATCAAATGGATGGGACACTGGGCCAGACTTAAAAAAAAGAAGTGCAAAGATAAAAATATATATTCACATCAGTACATGTGGAGGATTTAGTGCTGAAGACAGAAGGAGAAATGAGTGAGTAGGCACTTTCTCCATTTCAATGACAGTCCCTCTATCCTGACAATCAGCAGTCACCTTGAGAGAGGGAAAGAGGATGGGAAAGAGAGACTGAAAACTAAAAAAAATGAATAATAAAAAAAAAGTGCAGAAGAGGTTAAAGCAGAGATATTCTAGTCATTTTCAGCAAGTCCAAGTCAGGTCTCAGCTCAGTGAGCTCAAGTCCAAGTCAGCTCTCAATTCTTTGAGGGGCAAGTCCAAGTCAAGTCTCAAGCCTTTCATCACAAGTCCAAGTTGAGTCCCAAGCCTCTTATGGTTGAAATGCATGAATGCCATCTGGTCCGGCCTACATCACTGCACTGCTATTTCGTATGAGTTTAAATCATGTATTTTATTCTTATTTTTTTTTAGCACACACTACAGTGTCAAAACTGATTATGTTGTATGGTCACTTTTAAAAGTATATTTCAATGCAATGTGTAGATACCCACAAAAAAAGCTTCACAATTGCTATTTTTTTTCTGCACTACAGGATGCATGTTTGTGTTTACCATCTGTTATGATTAATTATTACCTGGCTGTCTAGCCCAGGCATTTCATTCATAACATTTCATTCAGTCTTCGAAGAAAAGAAAAAAAAAAAACTGTATTGTAAGAGGTCAGGGCGGTACCTATTTTTAAGCCTGCTTTATGTGACTGACTACATAGATTAATAGAGGAGATTATTGCGAACGGCACGGTGCATGCAGCATGTTTACTGTGTCTGGTGAATATGAAAAAGAAAAAGGATGTTGCCTCTTTTTTGGGAAAAATGCCAAAGGTGTACAAATGCAAAAAAATACCAAAATGTTACAAAAGATTTTTATGTTAGTATGAGTGGCTCCAGTGATCATTCAGTGTATTAATTTTAATTTGTTAAACATCTTAACATGTTAACATGTGAAAGTTTATACCTCAGCTCTCCTTTTTTGCCACTATTTCACAACAGTGAACTTCTGACTTCAGTTCACTTTGGCCAATTTGAAGAGAAGACGAATTGCAGAATATCTCGCTGTTTGGTAACACTTTAATATATCGATCTGTACCTCGAAACAGTCAGGGATGTATGTACTGTTTCATTTACAGGTGCTACTTTGTTGTATTTCCCTCCAAACCTGATTTCGATGTCAGTTTTCCCTAATCATTCAATTTAAAACAACTAGTTTCAGTAACTACTAGTATGCAGTGCTTTTTTCTTCACAGCATCTCTGATTCTTAGAGTACACATGGACATTTTTAGAAAATGCTTTTTTTTTAATATTAACAGGTAAATTTAAATTATACACAACAATAATATATGTCATGACACCGTAGTGAGATTTTACCTACTATTACTTCAGAAGTGGGCAGTGTTTTTATTTTGTATGTAGAAGACTCTTACAAGCACCTTTTTCTGTTTAGGAGAACTTGTCTCTGTCTCTCTCTGTGCCTCTGAGGGTGCTCTCTATGTCTCTCCCTGTTGGGATAACAGAGGAGAAGAGGGCCACAAATTAAGCAACCCCAACCAAAAGAACTATGTGGACCATAGAACACCAGTTCTGCCTGCAGGTCAATCTGCTGCTCCTACTGTGGCAGAGGTTCCATGGTCTGCAAAGCTCTCTGTATCAGCCACTGCAAATAGAGGAGAACAATATGTGGGGCCTTCCCTACACTGAACTTTCTCAGAGCAGCTCCCTAGGCCTAGATGCACCTCACTCAGGTGTCTGTCTTTAGCATAAGGCTAATAAGCAGGATTGCTAATAGTAACAGCCTAGCCTCCCTCTCACTGTCCCACTGGGCCCTGCTCAAATCAATGATTTACATATACTTTAAAAATGAGTGCTATCCATCTCAGCAAAGAACAGACACTGGAGCAATGTCTGACTAAACCCTGACACAAGTGTTACAACTGATGTTACAGCTATGTTATGGTGGTTTATGGAAAATCATAATATATGGGTGCTGGCACTACTGCTATTTCCATAAAACATTTTGACACCATCACATTGTAAAATGTGCTGTACAAATAGATTTGACATGACTACAAATTGGTAACATTTTTGGGGAATAATTTAAGTTTATAAAAAACTTTGAGTGAATTCTAGAACAGATATTTTCTATAGAGTTGACTCTACATGGCATGCCAAGGTAGGTGGTAGCCTTTCTGCAGACTGGCCTTTGCTAGGATTTGCATGCTGGCTCACAAAGATTCTGTACCCTACAATACAGGAAATGCTAGAATAACCCTCTTCCTGGGTTGGTGACCATCACACTTCAAAAGACCAGACTAACTCCCTAATGGTGCTTTTCCACTGCATGGTATCGGCTCAACTGGAATTAGCTTGGCAGGGCCTAAAGCAAGTTTACCTGGTTGCTCCACTAGCACAGATCCCCTGCAAAATGTAGGTGGTGACTCTAACAGGAACCACAGACTTTGAAAACCACTACAATGGAAGTGCTGTTTATTTGTTCCAGCTCTCATTGGAATTTATCATTGGCCACCGATCCTAGGAGCATTTTGTTAGCTAGTTTGTGCTGTGCTTGCTGGACATGTAAATGGTTTGAAAATGTTTATGTACTTATGTTGGGTGCAGGGATGCCATCCATTTTCCCACTATGAAGGCTCTGATGTTACAGTGGGACGAACCCCATGTAGCTGCTGGCTCTCCTCGGGGCATTTAGAACTCACTGAGCTCAGAGAAGTAGCTCACGTTCTGCCATCACGATACTCATGTTATTTCAGCTATTCTGAGTTCAGTCTAAACTTGTATTGATATCCAGTGAAGAAATACACAGCCTTCAAATGCTTGTCATTGAAATTGAATTGAAAATAACGTGACTCCAACTGGATAAAACTGAAAAATTATTTTTTAAATAAATCTATGGATGTTGTGAGCACTGAAACAGCTTTTGTCTCATCATCAGTTAGTCAACTAATTTAGTTGTGAATTACTATATATACAATGAATTAAATCACTTTTTATTTACTTTGGAGCTTAAGTGGGCAGCCAGGCAGTGTTGTTAGTGTGCAGATTTTAAAAAATATGTGACTATGTAACAAAATGTGCACTGTCATTTATGTCAACTATATCACTGATAGGTTTTGAGATTGGGATATATACAAGGATTTGTGTGTTAATTCCTATTAAGGGAAAAATCGTCATACATTCACATAGGGATGGGAGGTATCCACATTTTTAATACCATCATAATGTCTCAAAATATTAACACAGTATATAGTATTACAGGGGAGGTGCACTGTCAAATTGAGTAAGCCTCATATCTGAGAGTGTGGTTTGAGTGAAGGGTTTTCGACAGTTCAGCTCAGCACAGCCCGACAGTGCACATTGACACGTTAATGACAAAAAAAAAAAGAAAGTTTTGGAGAGAGCAAATTTCAGCTAAAGGGGCTGGAGGAACAGAAACATATGAAAGGTGTGAAATAAGACAGGTTCTACACTGCTTTTTAGAAGCATAGCTGGCCAACTAACAGGCACATGTGGATTAGCACACCACAGCAGATTTTCCAGCGAGCTGAAGCTCAAATCACACATAATTAGTGAATAAAGCTTCATACTTGTGAGAACAAAGTGAAGGGTATTCTGACGTTGTCTGTTTTCAGCTTCCTTCATCTGTCTTTTAACCTAAACTCAGCACTAAATTCACAACTGCAGCGGGCTACTTGGCTTGTGTTGCCCCACCTGCTTTCAGATTGTGTCATCACGAGTTAGTGAGCTCCCAGAACGCACCCTCCCTGTGGCTCTCTTAAATGAACATGAATTAACTTTCTGACCACACACACTTCATAAATACAGCCCTCTTTTTTATACCGCAGTATACAGTATTATCGTTATACTGACCAATGCTAATGTCACATAAAATTCACAAATAGCTGTGAGGCTGGGTTGAATGTTGACACCCATGCAAAATCTGACTCATGTTCACACACCTTATGCAGTGCTATGGATTGCATTGACAGTTTCAGCGGGAGTGAAATGACTAATGATATCAGTTATTTGTTAGCAACATTAAAGAAGAGAATTTTTGACACAACATATGATTCATATGTCTGATTTACACTTGGAAACCATTTGATATTGCTTTAGATTATTGCACTTCTTTATATAGAAAAACAGCTTAAAGGTCAAACAGAACATTATCTTCATCTTTTGAAGGCTCTTTTTTTTAGTATTTAAAACAGCAGACTATAGTATAGCATTTTGGACTGTACATTAAACTCCATGGGCTGTATTTTCTTAGTTACTCTCATAGTAAACCCTCTTAGTGCCACCTTATGCTAATAACCTGTGCCACGGGGGCAGATTTTGCCATTTGGTAGTTTGGTGGACAGGAAAATTCCACCATCAATCTGAGCACAATGGGCAGGGCACACCGGGCCTGGTATCACCTCTGCTGCATCGCCTGTGTCAGAGTTATTGTACAACTGTGTAAAGCTGTCATTTGAACTGTGGACCCAGTAAGGACACTGAGTGTCCCAGAGGAGACAAATAATTTCTTTTATCGTTTATTTGTACTGATCCAATCACAGGATCATCTTTCATTTCCTTGTTGCATACTTCTTGGGAGATCTGCATTAGACAAATTTCAGACAGGGGTGACCATGGGTGGTAAAAATTATCAATGCTGTATAGTGATATTTTTGGTTTCAAAACAGTATCAATATTTTATTATTAATAATGTGAAGGCATTATAAGGATTGGTTAATTTGAAAAATTCCCCGCTTTCCTTGTCCACAAGGTGGAGGTAACTATCTGGAGTGACCAATGTTCATAAAAATTAGTCAAATAAAAAATACTAATGTTCAATGTGTAGATGGGAGATGGGCCAGTCATGTTTAAATCATGGCATGTGTAATCGTGAAGCACTTGCAAAATACAACAACCTCACAGAGCATCCATGGCAAGCTGTGAATAGTGAGCCTAATGTAAATTGGCCTGTGGTATAAAATCAATCAATACTTGATGTTCTTGGATTTACCAGTCACTGCATAATTCATGTGTAAATGTGAAATACTTGGGAAATACAGCAAACATACAGTCTCACTTTACCCAGTATCACCCAGGGCTAGCTAGCTATGGATAGTGAAGCAAATGTAAAAGATCCTGTGGTATACATTCAAACAACACATTCTTGGATTTACTGGGGTTACCACCTAATTCACTGAGCGCTATAAAAATAACACAATCCATTACATACTTCATTTGCAAAGACCTAGATACATGTAATGTTGTAGTGTTTTTAGTTTAGTGTATTTTGGCCATGTACAGCTAACTTTGCTGAATCATTTACTAAAACAGAAAGAATTGCTTTATTGTGCAATTCGTGGATGTCAGGGACAGTGGAATTCTGTGTTACAATATCAGAACATTATCTCAGAGACGACTGGCAGCCTTTTCATCCATACTCCAAACTAGAGCTACCCATTAAATATATGCAGTGGCAAATATTGCAGAATTTCTGTAAAATACAGTGTGGGTATGGAGCCTTGCTGATAAAAACTTCATAGTAGTAGCAGTTACTGCCAACATGGTCATCGCTGCTCAGTTACATTGGGCACCTTCATGTTAAGTGTTTTTCTCATGCCAAATATGGCCTCACAGAAAAAGCAGAAATTGTTATAGGTTACAATGAGGCTACACTCCTGCCACTCAGTGAACTGGTGGCAAGCTCATGGGTAGTTTATTCCTTTCCTGGCCTAGCTAGCTGAAAGACACACCTTTGTGTCACAGGTACTAGTGCCTCAGCAGAACAACTGGTGACATAATCACATCACAAAAGAACACTGTGACCTCCGAACATCATGATGAGCTTGTCTTTTTGTGAGCAAGAATGCTGATGTCTCTTCACTGTCCAAATTTTTAGGCTTTATCAAAGCCTGAAAATCAAGGGGAAACGTACGTTTTAATTTACTTTTTTAATTTTACTTCTTTTGCTATTTCATGATTGCTTTTATCTCATCATGAGATTGGAGTTACAGTAATGTTTTAATTATTTTTTAATGAGGCTTTACATTTCAGCTTTTTATATAAACGGTAAGTCACTGGAGGTCATGCGTTTTCCCAATTTCTTGGCAAAACCATGGCACCACATGGCTTCTTGTAGCTTACTGCTAGAATGTCACATGACAGATAAATGAAGACATACATAAAATTAACATGGTCAGTTAGACCAGAGTAGAGTGTGGCTTCAGAAAATTGTTAAAAGATATGCTAAATAGTAGTACTGTTTTCTTTACACATACTATAGATACTAGCAAATGATCCAGTAGAATCACTTCCAATCAAATGTGCCTCACATTCTTCAGCTAATTAATGTTAAAGCTGTAAAAATTATTGGATGTTCCAGCAGGTATATTATTATATGTGAATGAACTCTGCAGTAAATGAAGGATCAAGTATGAAGGCTGCTAATCCACTGGTATACAACTTTATAGTATCAGTAAATATCCTATAGGTGGTATATAATGCTTTCTACCTAATGTTCAGATAGAAGAATGTTTAATTGAACTCTTTCTCTTCCACTCTCTCTCTCACTCACTCTCTCACACACACACGCTCATGTTCAAAGGCCTCATTGGCAGGAATACTGCCACTCTTGGTAGCATCCCCAGAGACAGATGCAGCAGGCTTGCTGGCATGTTGAGTAAGTGATGGTGGTTCAAAGCTTTACGTTTTGTAGTCTGGCTTCATGTGCTCTGCTTACAAAGTACTCCAGATGAGCAGAAAGCACAGACAGGAAAGGGTGTGAAAACCAATAAAACACACATACACACACAAAATATTCTCCTTTCTTCATGTTGCCCATAAGTAAGTATAATTGGATGCAGTTTACATTTCTATTCAATTTACAATGATGAATTTGCAGATTGACAGTGCAGTAATATGTTGTCAGTAATTTAAATATGAGTGTGGATTATCAAAATATGTTGTTGTATATGTAAATAGGGAATAATAAAATGCTCAAACAAAGTCATACATTGCTCTTTGCTGTTATATTGACATGTACACATATACACTCAACATTATTTATTTTCTCTTACAACTGCAAATGCATGCATACTGTAAATACAGCCATACATTAGCTATCTGACAGTACAGGTGGTGGTTAATAAATTAGAATATTATGAAAAAGTTGATTTATTTCAGTAATTCCATTCAAAATGTGAAACTTGTATATTATACTCATTCATTACACACGGACTGATATATTTCAAGTGTTTATTTCTTTTAATTTGATGATGATAGCTGACAACTAATGAAAAACCCAAATTCAGTATCTCAGAAAATTTGAATATTGTAGACAACTGGTGCCTAAGGCCTTTAAATGGTCTCTCAGTCTAGTTCTGTAGGCTACACAATCATGGAGAAGACTGCTGACTTGACAGTTGTCCAAAAGATGACCATCGACACCTTACACAAGCAGGGCAAGACACAAACATCATTACTAAAGAGGCTGGCTGTTCACAGAGCTCTGTGTCCAAGAACATTAATAGAGAGGCGAAGGGAAGGATACGATGTGGTTGAAAAAAGTGTACAAGCAATAGGGATAACCACACCCTGGAGAGGACTGTGAAACAAAACTCATTCAAAAATATGGGGGAGATTCACAAAGACTGGACTGCAGCTGGACTCAGTGCTTCAAGGACCATCATGCACAGACGTATGCAAGACAAGGGTTTCAGCTGTCGCATTCCTTGTGTCAAGCCACTCTTGAACAAGAGACAGTGTCAGAATCGTCTCGCATGGGCTAAAGACAAAAAGGGAATTTTTCATAAGAAATAAAAATTTTCTTAAAAAAAGTCTTTAAGGATTAGAGACAGATTATCTCTTCATAAAATGCTCTAGGTCACATGAGACTCTCTTAATGAGAGAGCTGAGATTGTTCTGAACACTTTCACATAAAACATGTGAGCAATATATTATAATACAAGTACTTTAAAGACGAGTTTCTGAAAATTGAGAAAATGTCCTTAGACCCAAAAGGGTTAAGGACCATGGTCTCCCTGTTTTTAATTGTCCAACAAACTCATCTGACCTTAACCCCATATAAAATCTATGGGGTATTGTGAAGAGGAAGTTGCAATACACCAGACCCAACAATGCAGAAGAGCTTAAGGCAAATATCAGACCAACCTGGGCTCTCATAACACCTGAGCAGTTCAACAGACTGATCGACTCCATGCCACGCTGCATTGCTGCAGTAATTCAGACAAAAGGAGGCCCAACTAAGTATTGAGTGCTGTACATGCTCATACTTTTCATGTTCATACTTTTCAGTTGGCCAGCATTTCTAAAAATCCTCTTTTTGTATTGGTCTTAAATAATATTCAAATTTTCTGAGATACTGAATTTGGGGTTTTCATTAGTTGTCAGTTAAATTCATCAAATTGAAAGAAATAAACACTTGAAATATATCAGTCTGTGTGTAATGAATGAGTATAATATACAAGTTTCACATTTTGAATGGAATTACTCAAATAAATCAATTTTTTCATGATATTCATGATAATTTAATGACCAGCACCTGTATAGTTAAAACAGAGCAGCTAAGTAGGGCAGCTAAATTTACTGCTCCACTGTTTCAGCCTTCAAATGAACACAAGCTAAACCTCTTGTCAGTGTGTGTGTGTGTGTGCACGTGTGTGAAGGTGTGTTGTTGTTGTTGTTCTTGTGTCATTTTGTCTCTCTGTCCACATCTGTGACATTTATGCTCTCCCCTCCTTCTCCCTCTCTCTTTGCTCTCAACAAGACCGTATGAAATGTTTTCAAATTCTACAAGAATTTGCCAGATACTATGTTTGTATTTTTGAATAAGGCTAAAGGAAATAGTATCCTTTAACAGGCCTGGTTGTTTTATCCTCTACATACTCTTTTCATTACTGAATTCACTACTGGTTATATTTGTAATTTACAAATAATTTAAAAGATTAACACCATAATACGAGTTCTGGAGTAAATTGCAATAATGTACATTTCCACCAGTGATTGTCATCTGCAGGATTTTTTAATTTTTGCAGAAGTTGATTGGCAACCAGATTTGTGCTGATAGTATCTGAGTAAGATTTATATTTACAAACTGATAACAGTTAGTTAGGTAAGCTCTAAACCAAGTGCTACTTCTGTAACCCTAATTATTTTTTTAATCTTTAAATACTGTGTAGTAAAATGTTCTATGGTCTCATATGGGCCAGATGTCAGGTGTCTTGTGGAACAAAGCTGGAATATATCACAATATGCGCTGTAACCGAAATCAAGCCCAGCCCATGATAGCTGGCCAACATGTTGCCCACACAACTTTTGCCAGTGCCATAACTGAGCAGTAAGTGCCAAAAGTGAGACAGATTTGGCCCAAATATGTCTGCTGTCTGGGAACTAATCCAGGTTTTTTGTTGTTTTTCTTGTAGCCAGTACAGATTCTGAATATAGTGCATCTAGAGCACTTAGGCTGGACTCTTTATTTGTTGTTAGTGCTCAATTATTTCTGGACATTTCCTTGGATAACACATATGTCCCATGTCTGATTTTTAAAAGTCAAATTCAATGCAATTTGAGCTGTTCACACAGCCACACAAACAACAAATGTGTGTAACATATTAAGAAACAAATCATATTTGTCTTGGTTATTGCTGATTTTGTGACTTGGCTCAGATTTCTTCCATAACACACCTGACATTTGGCCCATATAAGGGGGATAGCTTATCTATATTAACCCCAGTGTCAAAACTGAGTCAAAAATTTGGTTCCAATAGTAAGTGAAAACCATAACATTCTGGGTAAACCTGTTGAGTCTAGAATAAATAAAAATATATATTTTAGTGAAAATTGTGCTTTGCCAAGATTAATATTAAAATCTTCAACAATTATTAATTGTCAATTAAATGTCAGTAATTCCTGCAGGAACTGCAGGGCCCTGGTGGCCTATAAATTGTAAGTAGAGAGCAATAATTACTTTTTGCAGAAGGATTATTCACATTAAGAAACAGGATTTCAAACAAAGAGAGTTGGTACCCTCTTTTCTGGATTAACCCAAGAATACTCATAAGTTATGCTCCCCCTGAGTTCTTCAAATCAGGTATAAGGTTGGTATAAGTTGGTGTCCAATTTAATGTCGATTGGACTTTCACTTTGTCAATTGTGGGGTGACACACCAAATGTCGCAGCATCTTGTGTTCCCGCCAGCTCCAGCTCACACTGAAATAACAGTGTCTGATTGGAGTTGTTACTGTTTGACCTGCACAAGTCATAAACTTCCAGGAATAAAATATGAATATATTGTGAATATAGTCACAATATTTCATGAAATATAGTAAGAATATATTGAGAATAAACAAAAATCTGAATATTCTGACCTTATCTCTCAGCATCTAAAAATTCTCAGTGAGAGATTTAGTCAGTATTTTCTATCTGAGTGTGCTGGACGGTAGGTCTGCGTTGATCTGCTGTTGTCACAATTTTATATTCAAGTAAGTATGTTTTTAAAAAATGATGACTGATTGCAGCTGCTGGTGTTTGTGTGTGTGTGTGTGTGTGTGGTGTCAGATGGATTAATATTTATTTATTTATAGATTGGGGTCTTTAAAATTTTGTTCACTATTAAAATGTGCCATGATCAAAATAAAGGTTGAGAAACGCTGGATTACAGCAATGTGTTCGTCTGGTCATATCCCATCACAGTCATGACAAGTGAAAATTTTGTTTAAAATGATGGCTTGAGATGAAAATTATATATTGAGCAGTCCTAGTTTTAGATCAAAGAGTTCAATTTTGGTCATAGGGCCCAAAATATGTGAACACTAATATGTGAACATCATCAAAATGTTGACTGAATTGAGAAGTGAATGTTAATAAGTAATGTGTTTTTTAATTAACATTATTCTGATCTAATTTAGGAAAATCTCTATATACCTACTCCTTACAGAGCTCTAAAGAGCAAAGTAATATCAGGTGTTGGTGATTACATAGTTTTGTACTAACGTCTGTTCAGATGTTTGTATCTGATTGTATCAGTTTTAATTCTTAACGTCTTGATATTCATGTTCAGGGATATTTATGTTGCAGATACACTATAAGGCTTTTTTAATAATTAGTTTGCAGTGTTTATGCTTCTCACTACATATCAGGGAATGATAAGTGTGCCAGTCTGGCTTAGCTACACAACACCCTCCAAACCTGTTATGATAGATCATATGCTTCCTTGTGCAATCTTGTGCCAAGTAAAGCAAGCCGGTTCCTGGATTACAGTGCTAGTGTAGCTGTTAAAATCAGATTCCAGAGTGTGAAAGTAAACTGCAGTATGCACTGCTTGCTGGTCATAGAGCATCTTCAGAGAATGAAGCCTGCAGTATTTTTCCAAGTCATAATGGCATTCATTAATCAGATTGGCTTAATTCTGATACATGCTCTCAAGCCTAGTGTTGGGCATCTTTCTACCCCTGTAGCAAATGCATGTCATTGATTATGATGATGTTACCCTCATGTACTGCTCCAGCTACGTCTCAAACCAACAGGTTAAGACGTGTGAAATATAGAAACATACACAAATTAAAAACTGTATCAGTAATAGATTCACTTTAAAGCAGATAAACATTTTTGGACTTGTTGTCCAAGTGTAAATCATAGTTATATTCTGTTTAGGAAATTATTGTTTAGGCTGAATATAGAGCAGTTTTTTTGAGTGTGCTTCATTCATCCAGCAGACAAATATAGAGCTAATAAATCAACTATATTATAACAATATGGGCAAAGGTATTGCGACGCCTACCCATAACACCTACAGGAATTTTTATGACATCCCATTCTAAATCCATAGGCATTAATATGGATTTGGTCCCCTGTTTTCTGCTATAACAGCTTCAACTCTTTTGGGAAGGCATTCTGCAAGAATGTGTCTGTAGGAATTTTTGCCCATTCATCCAGAAGAGCATTTGTTAGGTCAGACACTGATGTTGGACGAGAGGGCCTGGCTCAAATTTTTCGTTCTAGTTCATCCATTTGATGGGGTTGTGGTCAGGGCTCTGTGTCGGCCATTCAGGTTCTTCCACACTAAACCCATCCGACCATGCCTTTCTGGACATGGCTTTGTGCAGTGTCACAGTCATTGTGGAACAGAATACGGCCTTCCCCAAACTGTTCCCACAAAATTGGAAGCATAATAACTGTCCAAAATGTCTTGGTATGCTGAATTCCAGTCTAGGCCAAGCCCTGAAACCCCTGAAAAAACAATCCCATAACATTATCCTTCTCCAACAAACCTTACAGTTGGCACAAAGCAGTAAGGCAGGTAAGGTTCTCCTGGCTTGTGCCAAACCAATGGATGTGCATGTCATGAAGCTCCCAGTACACACATTTTGTGGCGATGTTAGTGCCAGATGAGATTTGAAACTTACAGCAAATGCCAGATCCCTGTCTTTTTTTATTGCCATTTTCACAAAAGTTAAACCTATCAGGGTTGTTGCAGACAATATTTTTTTTACTTAAGTAGTCATTTAGGAAATTTAATCTAATAAAGCTCTAGTTTTACTAAAGCATTGTAAACTAAAGTACTTTGGAACTTTAGGATCTCTTATTATTGAGTGTTTTCTACAATGGATTGATTAATCATGGATCACTGGACATAGCAGAAAGCCACGCGCAAATACATCGGATGCCTTGATAAGAAACGTAATGAATTGCACGAAACGAATTGTGGGGGTGTTGGGAGGGGGATGGACTACATTGTCAAGGCAACCGGTGTTTTTTGTCAAGGCAGCCATACTAACTGTAAAGCACTGTGGGAATCCCTGCACCAAGAGAGCTTAAGGTGGCACTACTACACTTTGTGAACTAAATTTGGAACCATTTGGCATGTTTCCACCGACATAAACTGGTTCACGAACCAGAAAGACTTGTTCCCAGCTGAAAACAAAGAACAGCAGCTTCAGCGCGAACCATGGCTGAATAATAGAATATAAGACAGGAACATGCTCTCTTTGTATGTTTCTGGGGCTGTGTTTGGCAAAACACCATGCACGTTGGCCAGAGCCTCGGCTCGGCTTTGGTTAGTTCAACAACTCAGCAGGACGGCGCGGAACTCTGCAACATAAACAAACATACTATATCTTACAGAGAGAGAAGGACTGCTGAATTTGTCTTATTTCACATGAGTGTGTGTCTTTGTGGGAGGAAACATTTTGTAGCGTTAGTGTGTTTATAAAACTCCATATAGCTGTGCACAGCCTCCTTAAACTTCACATGTTTTACTCTAACCAGTTACATTAAATAAATAAGTAACTGTAATTTTTAAAATCAACAAAATGTTCTTGGACTTTTTGGTATTTATTTTTAAATAACATTTGGTATTTATTTTTAAATAAAAAGAACAAGAAAAGCACTGATGTTGATGTTATATATTATGAACAAATCTTTGTGCTCCTTTTTTATTTCTGCATTTATTAGTCTTGCCCACCTATATTTTTTGTACAACACAATCACATAATAAAAACCACACGTAAACAAAGACATTCATATGAAGCACCAAAGCTTCTCCAGATTTCCATTGACAAGGGTATGTATTTTTCCTGTTTTTGAAATGCCAGAAACACCTCTGTGACAATGGCTATATGGCTAATTGCGGTCCAGCTAAACTAGGCTTGCCTATTTTTTTATTTTTTATTTTTTTTTGCTTTTGTTTCTAAGTTTGTTAAAATCCAGAACGACATTCTTTCAATAAGGTTGTAAGGTGACATCTCAAGGCAGCGAGCAGATGGTCAGTTAAGCCTGTCTGCCTGCTGCCTGGCTTCAGCTCTGTTTTGCCAGCAGTGGTTTATTCTTGCTACTAGACTATGGGAAATGCTGTAGAGCGACACCCTCCCACAAGGGGTGAACCCTGTACCTTCTCATCAAATATAGACCAATTATCTATAAACCATAGATTTTCTGAACATCACTTGGACACCCAGCGGTGTAATCCTGAACTCAAGAAAGGCACTAATTTATTTTCAAAAATTTATTCCTCCCCTCTGAAATGATGTGCCTCATTTAGTTCCTAGACATTTGTTCCCACTAAAGAGGGAAGAAAAGCTTATTTTGGCTGTTTCAGACTTTCCTGTCCTGTACAATGTGAACATCATATGTTAGTGTGATTTTATTATGGGGAAGGGTTAGGGATGGGTGGTACCTATATTTTTCATACGTCATACCATCTCAAAATATTATCGCGGTATGCAGTATTACCGTGTGGAGGGGGGAGCTCTGGCAGGCTGCGCTGAGCCTTATATCTGTGAGCACAAAGGCGAGTGAATTTAGCTAAACACATCCCGACAGTGCACATCGACACACGTGTAAAATACTGTAAAATACATTCATTCATTATCTGTAACCGCTTATCCGGTTCAGGGTCGCGGTGGGTCCAGAGCCTACCTCTAATCATTGGGTGCAAAGCAGAATACACCCTGGAGGGGGCGCCAGTCCTTCACAGGGCAACACAGACACACACACACACATCCAATAAACACTCGGACACTATTGAGTCGCCAATCCACCTACCAACGTGTATTTTTGGACTGTGGGAGGAAACTGGAGCACCCGGAGGAAACCCACGCGGACACTTGGAAAACACACCAACTCCTCACAGACAGTCACCCGGAGCGGGAATCGAACCCACAAGCTGTGTGACTGCGACACTACCTGCTGTGCCACCGTGCCGCCCTTCTGTAAAATACACTGATTAACACAATTAACTATTCTTCCCCTACATAATGTAGTTATCGCTGCCAGATGTGGGCTTGAAGTTACTCAAGATAAAACTCCCCTCTCCTTTGAAAAAAAAGACTCTCTGCTGCTATAAGCTACACGAGTGAAGGTCCAAATCAGGCAGGTGTCGCAAATTGGGTAGCCACCGTTTTCTGTTAACAGTGATCACTGTTGCTAGGCAAAATGTGCATGAAGGTTTTAAATATGGCCGCTCAGTGAGACAAAATCTGTTTATGTGTATTCAGGTTTTAAATTAAATTAAATTAAGTTAAATAGAAAAGCCAAAATTTCTGTCCTCTTTATGAAGGGACTCTTACTCTAAAGTAGAAGTTGCAGGAAGTACAAATGGCTATCAATCTGTTATACTGAAGTAAACAGTCTAGATTTAAAGCAGAGGTACATTAACATTGAATTCAGATGTTGTGAGGTGGTTCTTGGTGTGTGTGTGTATCGTGTATTTTACAATGGCTTTTAGTAAGGCTCAGCCAGTTGGATTTTAGGACCGTAAATAGCCATTTTATGATAATGCATTGGATATGGTCTGGGCCAATTTAACCACCTCTTTAATATTATCCTCAGACTACTGAGGGAAAAAAAAAATATATATATATATATAAATTTGGCACAAATGGAACACACTGTAGCACATTTCAGAAGTGTTGGTGAAATTACACTTCTTTTTTTTTCTTTTTACAGTCTGTTCGCAGTTTTCACGGGGTGTGTATGCCATCTTCGGCTTCTATGATAAGAAATCAGTGAACACCATCACATCATTCTGCGAGACTCTTCACGTGTCCTTCATTACGCCCAGTTTCCCTGCAGATGGCCTTAACCAGTTTGTGCTGCAGATGAGGCCAGATATTAAAGGCCCTCTCATCAGCCTGGTAGAGTACTACAAATGGGAGAAGTTTGCCTACCTGTATGACAGCGACAGAGGTATGTAAATAAAAATTTTTGCATTTTTTTCCATGTAAGTCTTTCTGTCAAATGCTATATGTATATAAGTCAACACCTCTACACATAAAAGACATATATACACAAAAACTCTAATCCATAGAGTATTTGTGGTGTTGTGAGTGGATCAGACACAGTAGAGCTGATGGAGTTTTAAAAATTGTCCGCTCATTGTTCATTCTAGTAGACACTCCTACCTTGTTATTCCACCTTGTAGATGTAAAGTCAGAGATATTAGCACATCTGTTGCTGTACAGTTTGTGTTGGTCATCCTCTAGTCCTCCATCAGTGATCATAGGATGCTTTTCACTGGATATTTTTGATTGGTGGACTGTTCTTAGTCCAGCAGTGACAATGAGGAGTTAAAAAACTCCGGCAAGTCTTCTGAGTCTGATCCACTTGCACCAGTTGCACCAGTCTGTACTGTTCTCTCCCTGGGCAGCACGATGGCAGGTAGTGTTGCAGTCACACAGCTCCACGGACCAAGAGGTTGTGGGTTCTAGTCCCACTCTGGGTGACTGTCTGTGAGGAGTTTTGTGAGGACTTACACTCGTTGGTAGGTGGATTGGTGACTCAAAATTGTCCTTAAGTGTGAGTGAATGTGTGTGTTGGACTGGAGCCCCCTCCAGGGTGTGTTCTGGACCCATCGCGACCCTGAACTGGATTAGCCGTTACAGATGAATGAATGAATGTCCTCTCCCCCTCTGTAATAACAAAAATATATCATTTCAGTTGTAAACAATGATGACATCATGAGATTTACTCAGTCTTGAAATTAATGTCTCAGCTGCAAGTAAACATTGTGTGAGTAAAGAAATTGAGTAGCAGAATAACATATGCATTTTGAAGGAGCACATATTTTTAGGTGTTTTTCCAAACTGGATTGCTGTACTAGGAGATACTTAACTGAAGATGTTGATGAAATTGTCTATTCCTTACTTACGTTTTCACTGGGCCACTGTATCAAATACAGTAAACTCTCCAGGTTTTAGGTATATTTTTTGCACCAGTTAGAAGTGTTACCATGTCCAGATTTAAAATACTATTTATGAATACAGTCATGCCCCGTTTAATGTCCTTCCAATTAATATCCGTTTGCATTAAATGTCATGATCTTAAATATTTACAATGGTTTAGTGGCTGCTGTAAACATTCTGACCTAATTTATACAGGGACGTGTAGCCAGTCAAGCAAAGCGTCCTGGCCCTTTAAAGGAACACTAGGTAATATTCTTAACTTAAAATTACAGCTTTAAAAACATCGTAATGATCCACTGAGAAGTAAAAGGGAAGACTTCTGTTGTTGCTCTGATACTAGAGGAGAGTAGGATATTTTTTTTTTCCTGAGATCAGTTTGTGTTTCTTTTTTTGTGTGTTCAAAGTGGGGTACAGAGTTATTGTGGGAGGTGGTGGCTGGAAGAATTTAAACTAAGAGACTTTCCTCTTATTATTCCTCTAATTATTTTCATTAGAAAAATAAACACTGGATATAGTGGCCAAAACAGCCCCAACACGGGCAGGTAGCCAGTAGGTAGCATTACCAACAAAGACATTTGTTGTATTGTACTATACAGTAATTTTATTGTACTGTATTTAGTGTTGTCATTATTATATTTTAATCACTAATATTCAATTACACTATGATACAGTGGCCAAATATGACTATGTAACTATGGTAATGTCCAGTGAATGTCCACTTCTGTAAATGTCGAGTTTAGACAGATGTAACCACACATGAGACTGCTTTGGACTCTTTTGATATTGCCCTGACTGTATTACATTTGACCTGAAATTTGGCACAGATTTATTTAATGAGAATGTCTGTGATTAGGGGGAAACTCCGTTCTCTATGGTTTGTTTATCTTCAGGTGCTCCATGTCTTTTAAATTGGAATGTGTTTTTGAGGAAGTTAACAACATTACTTGTTTGTACATGGCTGAAGTTTAAGATGTCTGTAACTCTAAATTACCACAGAAACTCATTTGTAACTTGAGTTATTTAAGTTTAGATCTGTTTACTTTAAAACAGTTAGCACTCTCCTGAATTTGGGGACAGTTTGATCTTAAGTTATCCAAAAAAGCAAAAATGGAATATTACCCAAATATGGTGCAGGAATAGAGCAATATCCTCATCACTGTTTGTGCTCCAGGTGCCTTTTCTGTGCCATGAGCAGAAAGAGAAAGCCTAGCATACAGACCTAGACACTTTGGATTTTTTTATGCATTTACACACATTGGGTCTTCACATTAGACCCCCCACCATCCCACCCCTTTCTCTCTCACACACATTCTCTCAACATGTCATATTTATTCAATCACACTTACAGTTGCCTTGCAGAAACACATTAAGATGCAGGCCTGTAACAATCACAGAATGACTCTCAAGCTGAAACCAGTTCTATAATGAATGACTAATAATGAATGTGCTACTAATGTAATAATGTAGTTATTTTCACCTGCATTTATGATGGAGTGTTTAAATCTTGTCTGTAAAACTAAAACTGCCAATGATTGGCCTAGTAGTATCTCTTTCATTCTGATATATAGTGTGGCTTAGCATAATGTGCAGAAGTAATTCTGTTTTACAGTCTATGTGTAAACATTTTATAAATATTTTTTGTATCCAAATGTTTGTAAAAAACCTTTACAGTTGCTGAATTCAGTTAATATACGTTGAACACATTGTGGACACAGTCATTCAGTTGTGCATTAACAGCGGGTATAATTCTCCAATAAAGGCTTGAAAGAAAATGGGAAGCTCTAGAGCAGTGCCATATAACCCCATTTGCACCATGCTCAATACCAAGCATCAGCTTGTGGAAAGTAAGACCCTCAAGGATTGCTTTCACTGAAGCGTAATATACCCCCATCCAGTGATAACGAAATGGGTTGGAGTGGCATTTGTGATATAAAATCATCCAACATCAGTACTAGACCTCACTAATGTTTATAAGGCTAAATACGGTTAAATCCTTAAAGCAATGTTCAAAATACAATGTAATTCCTTTAAAAAGGCAAGAAGCTGTTATTTCAACAAATGAGGGGCTCCTTATTAATACCCTCGGTTTCAGAACAGCTATAATCCTTCTACATGATAACTTATTAATTATAGACTTTAAACAGTATGTCACTGCATGTGAATCTTTTTCCTGATCTTTTGGGTCACAAATGTAGACATCCACGTAGTTTTGGCCATATTGTGTATCTTGCAAATGTGTATATATATCATTCTGTCAGGACCTATTTTGCGAATGCATAGCTAGCTGGTGATATGAATGCTCTGCTCCACCGCAGGCATGGATGAAGCAGAACAGTACTGACATTAGATATAGCGTTTACTCTTGGCTATGTTGCAGGCTGATAGTGGCAATATTAAGATAATGCTCTGTGTGTTTTTGTTTTTATTTTTTTAATCAATGTTGTAATGACTTTTTTTTTGCTATTATTCTAAAATATTGTAACACTGAAAAAAGTAGTGCTTTGTATATATTGATTGTCAAAATGTGTGAAAATATTTAGCTTGTAATTCAGTTTAATTAGTTTTTGTGAAGTAGAAATAGAAACAATGCAGCAGTGTCTTATTTAGTGTGACACAATAAAATAATAGTCAGTATTCATTACTTATGTTTAATTACATTTAATATATTACACTGAATTGAATCCAGTTGAAGAATACTAATTATTACACTTGCGCCAATTATTGCAATTATTATTATTTATTTATTTATTTATTTCATTTTTTTGTGTGGGGGGAGTGTAGATTGCATTCACAGAAATGTTCTTTACTTTCTACATTGCTTAGTTTATTTGTTAATTGTAACACAGATTGTGCAAAATTAAATAATAATGTTTATTTTATTCTCTCGAATTTTCATAATGTGGAGGAGGTTGCCCTAGGGGTTGGTGAGTTTTTGTCCTTTTTTTTTTGTTTTGCTTTGTTTTGTTTTGTTTGTTTTTGTGTTGATTATTACCCTCCTGCGCTGACACTTCTGATTGAGCTTAGTGGCTAATTACTGAGCCCACTGTGAATCAGGTTCATTGCAGCCTGGAAACAGTGCACTGAAATGCAAGGAGAAGGGCAGGAAAGATATTGAATTTTAAGTTTGTGTTTTAAAAAACTAAAAGGGTCATTTATTTTTTGCACACTGTTAATTCATAGATTTTGTTTTAGTGGTAATGTAAGGTTTGTGTTTACTATTAATAATAATAATTACAATAATAAAAACAACAACCATTGACTCCTATATATAGTATCACTAAAATAAATGTAGAGATACTGAGTTACAACCACTAATTTTTCTACAGTGAGCTTTGTGTTGTGTGAATGTAGTTTTTATTATACAAAGACTGTGAAATAAAAATAAATGAGAAGTAAAGGAGCACATTTTGGAAGCTATTATCTGCAACATATTCTAGTTAAATGGTCCACTGTGTGGGTTAATGACTGAGAAAAGAAAACACGATTTTCACTGTATTTTTAGACAACTCTATAAAAAAATATCAGAGTTTACATATGATTACATATAAAGAGTATTTTGAGTTATCTTGGTTATATAAGTCACAAAACACTTACTGCTGTCACTCATTTTAATTTATATGCCTATGGTTCATAAAAAATTATTCAGTTCGGTTTGTTTACAGTCTCCAATTTCTCTTAGCTGCCCCCATTACAAATTTTACACAGAGGATAGAACCTGGGGGAAGTCTTTGGTAGCTTAAGCAGAGAATCTCTGGCTTCAGTTCCATCTCGTTAACAGATATTAACATATTAATATTTAATATTTTACATCCATGTTTTACAACTGAGCTCTCCTGGTATAATTCTCAGTGTTGTGCTTTGGGTACTTGACCTTATATAGGTATTTCACTGTAAATTAGACATTGCAGTTTGGGTTTAATTATTAGTAAATTCCCAGTTATTAGTGCAGTAGTTCTTAAGAGTGCATTAGAGATGTTTAATTGTTGTGCAGTGGTGGCTGGTGCAACTCCCAGTGCTGACTGGTGGACAATCAGTTTTAAAATAAACAAAAGAAGACCCAGGCTGTATGAAAGGTGGTATGAAAGAAGTGGTTTATGTCTCTAAGATTAATAAACTCCCACCCATGTTACCCATATGCTTATATAAATATTGTAGCCTTACATCTGCTGTTTATGAATACAATATTCTGTTATTTTGATAATTGAGTAATTAAAAAAAATATAAAATGTTGAAATATAAACACAATACTGAGATTGTTCCTCTATTATGCTGAAAAATGCAATAAAGATGGGTTTAAATATACTTAAACATATGACATTATCAATAAATTCATATACAGTTTTCATTGGTGTAAATGTTCTTCACAGAGTAAATTTATTGGCAAACATATAAAAACCTTTAAGTCTAGTTCTGTACCTGAACCTTTTCACCATATTCAACTTGGTGATGTGACAGATACCCCCTCAGTTATTATTTACATTGTTGCTGTCTGATTTAAAAAAAAAAAAAATCCAATACAGCAACTTTACAGGAGAATGGAAAAGAAAACTTAACTTTCAATGGAAATCAATGTAGAAAGTCTTCCATTAGTGGCCCCTGAACAGGAAGGCAGTCATTAACTCAAAGAGAGTAGAGAGGTGGCATTAGTTCAGTTTGAATTTATGGATTATAGAGAATATGAATATTGACAGAATGTGGCAAGCAACTCTGACAGATCTAAAACTAAAAGGAGAGAACCAGCAGATAACACAGACCTGGGGGAACTCTGAAACTCTGGCACCCTTCTGCTCTACCGTCAACAAACCTGAATGATTGCGTGTGAGCAGTGGCACAACAGCACCAGCACTGTTTAGCACAATTCCCTATTTAAATGAACCCCTGGATCTACAGCCTTTATCTAAGGGGAAATGTTAATTACTAAAAGTTAGACTAAGCAAGTAAATTCTCAGCATAGACTTAAAGACCAAGACAAATTTTGACCAAAGCATAATGCCCAAGTAACTGTGTTAATTGTGTTAAAAACAATATACTTCCCCATTGGATATTTTCATTGCATTAATATGGTTAAATATCTGAATCTACTCTTACCAGAGAGGCAAAGGTTTCTTTCAGGGACATTAGGAACATATTCTACAGTGTATAGTGTATGTTAAATCTGTGGTTTCAGGCAGAGGAATGAATCCCTCCCTGAGAGACCTAAATATGAAATCAGCCGTAGTCTTTGGCTTTTATCCGAGAGTGGGAGAGGGACAGAAAGAGAAAAAGCAAGTGAGAGTGTATATGTATGTGTGTGGGGTGAATATGGGGGAGGGGGTAGTGTAAGAAGAGAGAGAAACAAGAAGCAAGAGATGAAAAACAGCAAATGGAGAGAATGCAGGCTGAATACAGATAGAGAAGACAAATTAGATGGAATATAACTCTTCAGAATGTTTTCTAACAGCTTTTTTAGAGTACAATTTCTAGCAGGTATATGTCTTTGCTGATAATTTAGATTAATTTTTGTTTTTGGTTAAACAGGATTGAGGTTATATTCAAGCAGAGATGGGTCCCAAATCATACTGAAGCTTAGCTTAGGAGTTAAAGTACAAAGCATCCAACAATCCATCTATCTATCAATCATCATATTAATACTGTATGTATTACATTTAAAACAGTGGCTAGGGGTGCCACAGTGTTTAAATCATATGGCATGGAATGGGAGAGGGGTGCTGCAGCTACTGCTCACAAGTTTCGTTGAGGAATATAAATGTTCTAAGTTAAGTCACAAAGTGATATTTTTAGGATGTAAGGATGCTGTGATAAAAGCAGCACTGCCAGTCACAAAATTAGAAAAGAAGTGGTAATGCAGGTAGCTGGGAGCTCAATAGATCTAGGAGACATGATTGGCCAAGTGTGTTGCAGAAGAGTAGGCCTTGAGTCAAGTGATTAGTGGAAAGTTTTTAACAAGGCCACATTCCAGAGAGAAGTTGAATGATGACTAGTTTTATTCGCAAGCAGGTAGAGAAATAAAATGGTGTGCAACAGCAGTGTCACAAACAAAACAAGGCCATTGTCTTCATTGGCAAAATCTAGAGAAGCAGAAGATCACTTGGCAAGAGTTGTGGGCAAGATGTATTACATTTCTAAGAGTGTATTGTGTTAACTAGGCTAAGGCCTGACATGGTGTACTCTGGAAGTAAACAGTTTATTCTATAGGGTAAACAATTTCATTTGGGGTTGCAGTAGACCAAACTTTTTAAAGTTAGCAGCTGAAGTTGGCTTAGTTGTGTGGTGTTTTAGGTACATGAAAGCCCAGGCAGGTAAGTGGGGTGGAGTGTATTGCTCACATGGAACTGGTGGCACTGAACATGCATTAACAGTGCCAGTGGGGCTAGGTATAGCCTTAGTCACCACAGAGGCCAGTGTGGATGTACGGTAGTCGATAGTGCAGGCAGTAGATATAGTATGTAAAGTACATATAGAACTGGTGGCAAATTAATGGTGCCAGTGGGGCTTGGTTTTGCTTTAGTCACCAGGAAAGCCAAGATGACTATACTTATAAGATTATGTTGGGTCTTTAAAGCTAGCTTGGAGGGTGGAGAGTCTGGGATGCAAGACTTCACTGTTGAGCCTTTTGGAGTTGTTGTGGGTTTAATTTAGCAAAACACTGACAGTACACTGACCCTAGATAACCCCAAGATAAGACGGTCACACATACATTCATGTGCATCCAATTCAGTATTCAAAATGGTTAACTTCATGCAAACCAGTATTCATAGTCATATGTGTTAAAAGTATTTTAAATTACTTTTGAGGGGCAGTATGTGTACATATACATTCAAAAAAATAATATCTCTCTGTCAGGTTTGTCCACCTTGCAGGCTGTCTTGGACACGGCAGCTGAGAGGAAGTGGCAGGTGACAGCAATAAATGTTGGCAACCTGAAGGATGAGAGGAAAGATGAGGCTTATCGCTCACTGTTTCAGGATCTGGAGAACAAGAAAGAGAGGAGAGTCATCCTTGATTGTGAACAGGACAAAGTTAAAGACATCATGGAACAGGTAAGAGAGAGTGTTTGCTATGTCAGTATAACTCTTCTATAATCTTTCTCTGTCCTTCATTTTATCTCTCAACTCTGTCTCTACTGATATCTCTGCCTTTCTTTCTGTCTCTCTCCTGATTCTCTTCTGTTTTTACTTTTATCTGTATCCTTATTCCTTCCTTTCTTCTTCTTCTTGTTCTCTAGCTTACTCTAGCTGTTTCTGCATTTCATTGTCTCTCTCTCCCTTTATCTCTTTATTTGCCTGTCTTTCTCACCCTCTACCTTCCTTTGACATACAGAGACATACTTTTGTCAATGTTATTTATACATAATGTTTGCTAAGGTTCTATTAAAACAGCTCTTTTTCAAAATGATTACAAAAAGTATATGCCCCACATCCAATGACTGTTCATGGAGTATTAGAGAAACATACACTCATTTAAAAAAAAATAGTATTTAAAAATCTATCTGCCTCAGGGAGGAAAATCAATACGTCAGATCAAAATTATTGGTCTCTCTGAAGTTAATGTTGCATATAAATGAAACATTAGTAAAGTTAAATTCTTATGGTCCATGGAAATGAAACCACAGTGCTTTCTGTTGATCGCAGCTTCTAAATTAATAACTGTGTAGGCACATATGTATTTGCATGTTACATAAATGTTTTAGTTACAGGATCTATCTATAAATTACCCTGCATGGTATAAATTTGTTTTTGAGGGTGTATGTTTGAAATATATACAAATAGCTGAAAACAATACTGACATGGACAAAGTATGCTTTTTTAATGCCTTACATGTTCTTTTAATGACAGATTATCTTTGTATAAATGCACTTAATATTGCCATCTGTTCTTTACCAGCATACTCTTTGGTCCAGTTTCCTAAATGGAGTTGAAAGACATTAATACTTGCAGATTAATGATCATACTGTATATACTTCATTTATAGGTGCTGTACAAATGTCAGAGACCGCCAGTCTTTTTCTTTTCTTATTTCCAGTCAAAAGACATTAAGTTTTCAGCAGATGGTTCTGAGAACCCCAGCAGCAAATTCATGTGCAAATTTCCTTTTATTTATCTAGTTCCTTAAGTAGTAGCTTCCTCACAGCTTCATATTGTTTAAGAATCATAGAGTTGTCTTGACAGATGGAAAAATATATTAAAATATAAATCTCTCTCTCTTATATATATATATATATATATATATATATATATATATATATATATATATATATATATATATATATATATAAATTTTCAATTATTATTTTGCTTTGCCATCATTTCATTTTAAATATATTGTCATATATTTTCTTTTTATGCAAGCAGACCATTTATCTAATCTTATCAGAAATGTTGAAAAATGAATAGGTTTTGTTTAATGTTGATATTTACTGGAAAATAGTGAAATTTGGTGAAGTTTATAAATAATTTCAAGCTGAATACATAAGTAAATAGGATAAACTATTATAGAGAAGCTGCACTAAATAGTTGTTGGGTACAATGGAAAGAAGTCGGATTACTCAGTTAAGAAAATACAACATCTGCTAATATACTACTCTAAATGTAATATACTGCTGCTATGTGTAACTTCAAAAAGCCTGAAGTGTTTATAGATGTAGGGCTAAATTTGAATGGAATTTTTAGGACCACGTCTTCATGTATTAATGACATGCACAGGCTTAAGAAGACGTTCAATCTTGATTGGCTGGTTACCTGAGTAATGTTTTCAGGGGCTTGGCTGACAGTACAGATCTGTACAGATCTGAAAATTAGTGAATGAAAAGAGAGATAATGCTGATTAAGCAACAATCTGAATATGGAATTGTTATGAATTGTGCTAGCTGGCAATGCAAGGCGAGCTCATTGGATAAGCAGAGGGAGCCTGTGAGCTAAGCACTGCAAGCTTACCAGCAAGGCAGAACGGAGCTTGTCAGCAAGGCATGGTGGAACTCACTAGTGAGGCAAAAGGAGCTCACCAGTGATGCAAGGGAAGTTCGCCGATGAGGCGTAGGCTGTTTGCGAAAGAAGGCTTTTGATATACAGTACTGTGCAAAAGTTTTAGGCACCCTATTTTTTGAGTACAAATTGTTTGAGATATTGATATAGATATTTATTTTAAGAATTATGTATTACTGAGTCAGTACAAAAACATTTTACGTTTACTCTACCAGTAATAATAATAATAATAATTATGTTACAAAAAATAATAATTTTATATCTGTAAGGAAAGCAACTTATTAAAAAACTTTATAAAACTCTATAAACTGTACTGAGGACTAATATTTAAGAAGATAAAAAAAGCAAATGGTCGTATGCAGTAATATTTGCTGCACATTGTTGTCTTTTTATTTCAAGTAATAAAGAATTAATCCCATTATTTTTGAAGTCATCTTTACTAACAATTTTTGCATGTGCCTAAAACATTTGCACAGAACCGTAAATAAATATTTTTCGTTTAAATTTTTTCAAATTTCTTGAATGTTCAGTGCTTTGTGCATAAATCTTATACCATTTCCATTACTGAGATCTCATTAATTTCTGTTTGAATTGTCTAAAATGTGAACGTGTACACAGTCATAACAGAAATCTGCTCAGATGGCAGGAAATCGAATGCAGCAACACTAGGTGTGTAAAGAGAAGCAAATGTGAGCATTAAAGGGTAAACTTTAGCATGCTCACTGTGTTTACACATACACACACAGACACATCATTCTCTTCAAATCCACCATGATTTCATGAATTGAAATACACGGTTAAATAGCATAATATCTGATCAATAATTATTTTCAGTCATTTCAAATCCAGAGTTGAGAACACTGAGAAGACAAAAAGGAGCATATGAGTCACTCTCTACCCACTACAGCAAGAGAAGAGCAAGAGGAGGAAGAAGAGGAGGATGTGTGGAACATAAACAAGACTAGATTTAAAACATCAATACTCCTAAACCACTACATTTCCCACAGTACCTTGCAAGTCCAATGGCAATCGCTTGTGATATTACTTTATTTACACCAAGAGCCTAATATTCACATGAAGTTTATTGTGTATTCTCAGTGTGACTGTGTGCCCGGAACCCTGACCCACATATGGTGACAGTTTGGTACAAATACACATACCAATCGCCACCAAAGCTATCTGCACAATGACACATATCCATCAGAATAATTGCCAATGCTCCTATTTTGCAAAAAAGTGCATATTTAAATGTGCACAAGGCTTTTCTATTTTTTAAGGTTACCATTTTTTTTCAACTGAGTTTGGCCTGACAGCTCTAATACCTCATATACAATACTATCTACAAACCTTTAACTAATTAGTTACAATATCAGTATCAAAATCTTAATGCAAATATTCAGTTTACCTGCTGGTTTGTGAACCAGTTCTTCCCCCCCATATTGGGGAACGCTTCAACTGCTGTGTCTAACCCACTCATACTAGAACAACACACACTAACACACCACCACCGTGTCAGTGTCACTGCAGCACTGAGAAACATCCACCATTCAAATCATACCTGCTCTGTGGTGGTCATTTGAGGTTCTGACCATTGAAGAACAGGGTGAAAGGGATGCAGAAAGTATGCAGATGTGTCCAGAGGTACTTCTGTATGGTCAGTGGAGCTGAGACAATGGACAGTGAATTTCGAAAACAAGGTGGTGGTTTTAATTCAAAGTCTGTTGTTTCAGTAGTTCATTTTATGTGCAGAAATCCAACTATGTGGATGGTGTAATAGATTCTGCCCTGTAAAGAGATTTATATTCATAAGTATAATTTCAGAAGTATCATTGAAATAGCAGGATACTTCCATAATATTTGTCCTTGCTAATATCCCTTTTTCTTGTTTGTTTTATTGTTTGCAGGTCATCACAATTGGGCTGCATGTAAAAGGATATCATTACATCATCGCTAATTTTGTAAGTTGATCAAACAAATAATTCAGACCATATTCTGACATAATTCTTACTTTCTGCATGTGTATTTTGTGTGTGCACGCACCTGTGTGGATCAGCATAATGACACAAAAATGATCAAATATGTATATACAATCCCTGCTTCAAGAAAAGATGGTATTTTTGGAAAATGTTATAAAAACAAGAATTTGAATTTTTTTATTATTCACTTGAATCTTTATCAAACATAAAAAGTACAAACAATATGTTAATATTTACAAAATATATCAAGTTAATCAGCCAAATCATTGGATTTTGTTTATTTGTACTGCTGTTAGTTAAATTAAGGATCAAGAGAATTGACATATCACATATTCTTGTTTATTGCTTTTCCTATAATAATATAATAAGCAGAAAGAGGATTTGTAATTGCATTATTATTGTGCACCATTTTTTTCTGTTCAGGGATTTTTGGATGGAGACCTCTCAAAGATCCAGTATGGTGGAGCAAATGTGTCCGGATTTCAGATTGTGGATTTTGACGACCCTCTTGTTTCTAAGTTTGACCAGAGATGGGAGGCTCTGGAGGAGAAAGAGTACCCTGGAGCAGACAGCAAGATACGCGTGAGTGTGTGTGTGTTTAACAGATGCATCTGTTTGTGCATGAATGTTAATTTCCAGATTACTGCAGCTGTTGACCTCTGTTGAGTTATTGAGAACCACTTTTCAAAAGAATAATAGCAGATTACACCAATGTGCCATATCAAAAGCTTATATCCACCAACATTAAAACAATAATTATTATGTCTATTTTCACAGAGAGAAAATGTAATGCAGGTCGTTGCTAAAGTACACTGATTAAGCCCATGTCTTCACAGTTATTAATGTTTTCACATGAGCATTTACAAACCCTATATATATAGTTTTTTGCTTAAGTATTTGGCAATTTTGAATTTGATGCCAACAATTACTGCTGTATTACATTGCCTCTTCTTTTAACAATTCTATAAATGTTTGGGAATTGAGCAGACTATTTTCAAAATTAAAATGTTTTCACATTTTTTCTTGTTGATTTTCCGCTGTTCAAAATGTAGGCGTCACATTTACAGTGTTTTTTGTTTTGAAATGAATGTATATGTGTGGGTGTGTGTGTTTGTGTGTGTATGTGTATGTGAATGTGATGACTCCCTGCAGTATACATCAGCCCTGACGTATGATGCGGTTCAGGTGATGGCAGAAGCATTCCGTTTCTTGCATAAACAAAGAATTGACATCACCCGTCGTGGCAACAATGGAGACTGCTTGGCCAATCCAGCAGTCCCTTGGGCTCAGGGGGTAGAAATAGAACGTGCCCTGAAACAGGTTTATCTTACTTCTGATATAGTAGCATTATATTGCCCAATGCTGTTTTGTCTGAAAATTTTGAAACTGTGACATATATGTGTGTGTGTGTATATGTCTGTGTATATCAGGTGCGGGTGGATGGTCTAACGGGAAACATTCAGTTTGACCAATACGGCAGGAGAGTGAATTATTCTGTTAACATCATGGAGCTGAAAAACAGTGGCCCAGTAAAAGTATGCTGTTCTTACATGCAAATATACAAACACAAGCAAATTCATGTACATGTTTATAAAAAGAGATAGGTGTAGACCGAATGTACATGACATGGGTTATTCATACAACCCAAATCTAACAGCGGTAAAAGTGTCAGATTGTACTCTGAAAGTGATCTTCTGCTCTGACAGCTGCCTGCAGATACAAATGACCTAACTACACTGATTTTATACTTCATCCTAGTACTCTGAACACATCCAACAAATACTTAGCTGTATGACTGCACAAATATTTTTTTGGAACCTTTACATTAGTAAAATCACAGAACTTATTAATAATCAGACAAGTCACTAAACAGTTTCTGAGCATTTTTTAAACTGTGGGTCAGCCTGACTAATCTCAGAAATCACTTGCCATATTTTTTGTAATTTTACTTTATAATTACACAGTGTAGATTACAATGATTCAAGTCTGACACCAGTTTTTATACACTGAAATAAGAATATTAAATATGTTTACTTTTTGGTCATTGTATAGGTTTGGGTATAAAAGCATTGTTAATATCAAAGTTAATCTTTCTGGACACAAAAGTTTTTTATTTGTTACACTTTCCTACCAGTTAGTATAAACTTTTAAAGTTTTTGAAAATTTGATGCACCATAGCATTATATGATTAATATATGATTGTATATTTTCCTACATATATCAGCAACAAAACTGGTTCTACATTATTAAAAGCAGCTGACCTCAGCAGTAAGTTTCTGAATATGCAGTACTATAAATAGAAAAAAATTATTTTTGTTTCTCCCCACACCAGATTGGCTACTGGAATGAGGTCGATAAAATGGTAGTGACCAAATCAGATCTTTTCCCCAATGACACAATGGGCATGGAGAACAAGACAGTTATTGTGACAACCATCTTGGTAAAACCATGCAAAATATTATTTTAATATTCTGTTATTTAAATGTAAAATATACGGACAACAGCTTTAACACTTCTGCATGTACTAATGTGTTTCTTTTTGTTTTGTTTTTGCTTTGTAGGAAGCACCTTACGTGATGTTGAAGAAGAACTCTGAATTATTTACTGATAATGATCGTTATGAGGGATACTGTGTGGACTTGGCAGCTGAGATTGCAAAGCATTGTGGGTTTAAATACCAGTTGAAGATAGTGGGCGATGGGAAATATGGTGCAAGGGACGCTGAGACCAAAATTTGGAATGGCATGGTGGGCGAGCTGGTGTATGGGGTGAGGACCATGCAACATATCATTGCTGTCCAAAATATATTGTATATCTCCAAAATAGTAACTTTACAGGATGGGAGAAAGTGCACTTAAATTGTAATGCAAGTTCATTCAAAAGGCTATTCATTTTTAGATATTTTGGACCATTCCAACTGGTCCATTTCTCATGAAATTTTTAGACAATGTCTAGGAGGTGTGTTATTTTCAAAATCTGTTTACACATACAATAAACAATAATGGAAATACAGTTTTTTTAGAGAGCAGTATATGCAGATACATGCAACAAATATTCAGAATAAGGAGAAGCATATATTTTTTAAATGGTTTAGCATAATAATGCATGCTCTCATATTCATTTTTCTTATAGTAAGAAATAAACAGACACACCTTGATGATATATGATATGATGTACATATTTTACATAATTTTTATTTGTATTATTTTTTTTTTATTCCTGCTGTTTTTATGCTTTCATTTGCTTTCAGTACATTTTTATTTTTGCAGAAAAAAAAGAGTTTCGGCCATGAAGGCTAATTACCTGTTATTTGCTGTAACTGATAAAGATACAAACGCTTTTGTTTATGTCCAAACACTCACATATTTTTTCTTCATCTCTCTTTCTTTTACTCTGTCCCTGAGTCAGAAAGCAGACATAGCAGTTGCTCCGCTGACTATAACATTGGTTCGTGAAGAGGTGATTGACTTTTCCAAGCCCTTCATGAGCCTGGGCATTTCCATCATGATCAAGAAGCCACAGAAGTCCAAGCCTGGTGTCTTCTCTTTCCTGGACCCATTGGCTTATGAAATCTGGATGTGCATCGTCTTTGCCTACATCGGCGTTAGCGTGGTTCTCTTCCTCGTTAGCCGCTTTAGTCCCTACGAGTGGCACACAGAAGAGTTTGAGGACGGACAGCTGGGAGCGAGCGAGTCCACTAATGAATTTGGCATCTTTAATAGTCTCTGGTTTTCTCTGGGTGCTTTTATGCAGCAGGGATGCGATATTTCGCCAAGGTTGGTGTGTGAGTTGATGCTAGCTGGTGTGCTGGCAAGCTCACATTATGTGCTGTTTTCAGTGCGGCTTTGAGCGTCAGCAGTTCACCCTGGATTAGCCACTGTGTTTATACGCTCAGACTCCTGCTGCTTCTACCTTGTGGTGACAGAAATTACTCTTTTGCTGTCTCATTTTTAATCCCCCCTCTAATCTCCGTTCACTGAGACACTCCCAGGGTTTGAAGATTGAACAAATGCAGGAGTAGGTACTTTCGATTGGGGTTGAACTTTGAAACCTTGGTTGGAAGTTTCTTACTTGAGCGTATACTCACCTGGCAGGGCACTGTAAGTCGCAGAAGGTCGCTTTTTCCTTCACTCTTGGAGTGGTATCGTGTTTCGGCTGCATATTCCCCATTTTCACTTAAAGCTAAAGGTTATATCACTATAAAGCTATACCACTAGACTTTACATCTTTTTCTCTACATGTTCCCCTTCTTTCTATCCTTTTTCTTCTTAATTTCTTTCTCTTTGTGTTTGATAATATGGTCCCATTTTACTTTTTTTCCCCTTGGTGTGAAGCTGGTAGAATATAGATAGAAAATTATAGCTGCAATTTTTTTTGGTTTCCATAATGCCATAGAGTACAACTACAAGACATGTAATGGATTTGTGAAAGATTTAAATGTCTACATTTAGACATACTTTTAGAATTAAGTGGATGTGTGATATTTTTCATATATCGGCTAACTTGTCATCCAAGTACTAGATAAATTGATTTTTGCATTAGCATAAAATCACATAATTATCTATTTTAATTTGTTACATAAATACATTTTTTCTATTATTCTAGTGTTTCTGAATGTATGGGAGTGTATTTGATGGTGTTTTGTTGCATATAGATCCTTATCTGGGCGTATAGTTGGTGGTGTCTGGTGGTTCTTCACCCTCATCATCATTTCCTCTTACACGGCTAACCTGGCTGCCTTCCTCACTGTGGAGAGAATGGTATCACCAATTGAGAGTGCAGAAGATCTTGCCAAGCAGACAGAGATTGCCTATGGAACACTTGATGCAGGCTCAACCAAAGAGTTCTTCAGGGTGAGAATGAGAAACATGACGTCTTAGAAATGTATTTAATCAAAGGTTTTATTATTTGTGGTAGTTCAAGTCCCTGCCCAGGCACCCACATTATACTGTACCACAAGAGTACTTGGGCAAGATTCCTAATACTACCTAAGTCTATCGTAAATTTAAATTGTGTTAGCCTAGCCTTGATCTCTTATTGCTCCTTTTCCTATAAATTCAGATTATAACAAAAACTATCTTTGTTTTCTTTATTTTCTTTCTATCTGACTCCTGCCCTCTGTCCATCTTCCCATATTCAGAGATCAAAGATTGCTCTTTTCGACAAAATGTGGCAGTACATGAAAAGTGCTGAGCCATCCGTCTTTGTGAAAAACACGGTGGAAGGTGTTTTGCGAGTGCGCAAGTCCAAAGGCAAATACGCCTATCTGCTGGAGTCCACCATGAATGAGTACATAGAGCAACGCAAGCCCTGTGACACCATGAAAGTCGGCGGCAACCTGGACTCCAAAGGCTACGGCATTGCTACACCCAAAGGATCTGCTTTAAGGTGGGTGGAGTAGTATAACAATATGACCCATGTTGTTATAGTATCCCACCTACCCTGATGTAGGCCGGGGGTCCCTCTGAAAAATGAGGTAACCTAGGTAACTGCAGCTTTGAAGGAGTAGTAATGGTAGATTAGGCAACCATGAATCAGGTAACAGTGAGAGTTTTTTACAATACAGACTGAAGTGTAACCAGTGCAATTACTGGGAGATTTGAAAGTGACTTTGCAGTCAGAGTACAACTTGGTAATCTAGATAACCAAATGAATGTCAGAGATCAAAGTGATTTAATGCATATAAATTTACTGAGGCTGATTCTAGGTAGCTGAGCAGGTCAGAGTTTTTTTTTATCTAGATTTTAAATGTAAAGAGTAAAATGCATCAAAGTAAAGTTAGTGTTTAGATATATATAAGCGCAAGTGGTTAGATATGTGCTGGTGTTCGGAGATTAGGTTATGTCAAATGCTGCAGCCAAAGATATTTTTTATCTGCTTGTGTTCAAACTCACCTGTCTTGCGTTCAGTGAGGCAAATTATGGCAAATGCCTGTTTTATAATAATTTAAAATGTGTTTGGCCAATTTGACACAGGTAGTATTGATATTCTGTTGGGTTTGGCCCTCTGCTAAGCAGTCTGTAACTTAAGCTGTCAAGGGTGACATTGTTCATAAATGATAAATGAACTGTTTAAGATTTAGCTGATCTGTTACCAATAGCATATTGCCTAGTGTGGCTTACTGTGGATGTTTGCCAGTAAGATTTGCCTTGTTGAGCACTTGTCTGTTGGTACTGAATGGAAGCAACTAGACCTGACGTCCCACTTTATGAATAATAAATTATTAATGCATGCGATCTGATGCACTGGTCTCTGAATGGTTATGAGCACTAATGAATGTCTAATGTTTCAGAAGGCTAAGAATACACAATAATGAGAATGCCATTGATGATGCACTGTTTGAAGTACGCATGAAGGTCTCTTTTTGATATTTCTAACCAAATGTGCTTTTCCAGTTAAAATCTAATTTGCAGTTGTTTGCATAGTGAATGATTGGATGTATTACGATTGACAAATTGCTATTAGCCTCCTCTATTTTAGCCTCCTGCCCTGAGACGTTTTAATAAATTAAATATAAAAAAGCTCGGCCACCTTATAAAGTGACTAGTTGTTTACCCGGGTTGCTCAAAGCTTTAATAATAATTCTTATTGCTTGATTTATTGACTGACTGATTGATTGATTGACTGATGGATTGTGTGTCCCAATGCTGCATTTATTCCATGCGACTGGTGGGGGTGTGGCCCGCTGCAGCCCCACCCCCCCAATGCTGTCTGACGAGTTTGTTTTATCGTTTGTTTAAGAAACGCGGTAAACCTCGCAGTGCTAAAACTGAACGAGCAGGGGCTTCTGGATAAATTGAAAAACAAATGGTGGTACGACAAAGGAGAGTGCGGCAGCGGAGGCGGGGAGTCAAAGGTCAGACCCGTGATCGGGAACTATGGGTAAAAAAGAAACATGTAACAAGAGTAAGCAGCACTATTGGTTTCCCGGTATTTAGGTAACCATGGAGACAAAGGCTTTCTTTGTAAGTTTATGTAATTTGGTGATGAATATGGACAAACTGAAAATTTTATATATTTAAGGTATACATAGCACCATTAAGTAGAGTTAGATATCAGGGTGTTCTGCAAGGACATCAGGTTCAGAATGCCGATGCTAATGGTGCTGCTTTCTTGTAGCGATGCTTCCGCACACATCTGGCACAGCAATGCCATGATTGCTGACTTGCCAAATGGAGCGCGGAGGGCCAATCGCCAATGTACGCGCAGAGCTGAGCCAATCCAGCGCTGTTAGCGAGTTCTAATGTTCATGACAATAACATAAAATAACATTGGTAATGTTATTTATGTTATTCCCCATACGCGAAGAACGCCAGTAAACCTTGCAGTATTGAAACTCAGTGAGCAAGGCATCTTAGACAAGATGAAAAACAAATGGTGGTACGATAAAGGGGAATGTGGATCCAAGGACTCGGGAAGTAAGGTCAGTCACTGCAGGGAGTGTGTGTGTGTGTGTGCGCGTGCGTGCGTGTGTGTGCGTGCGTGTGCATTACCCATCCCATCACAAAAAGTGAATGTGGATTGAATGTGTCTACCCACAGCCTTTTCCTGTGTGTTTAAGTGTGTATTTGAGAGACTGTGTAATTTTAAGTCATCCCTCGGAGATAATGGGGTGTGAATGTATGTGTGTGTGCATGTGTGAGAGTATGTGTGTCCAAACGAGTCCCCAGTACAGATTAACCAACGCATGAATCAGAAACAGACCTGTTCAATTAATTGCCTATACAAAGATGTGATTTCATATTGTAATACAGAATAATGCATGCAAAATACCCATACAGACAAAAGCCCAAAAGCACATACACTGATCAGTCATAACATTTAAAAGATCTCCTTGATTCTACACTCAGTTTGCATTTTATCACCACCAATTTCCATGTAGGTGCACTTTGTAGTTATACAGTTAAACACTGGTCCATCTGTTGCTCTGTATACTTTGTTACCCCCTTTCATTCTTTAATGATCAAAATCCCCCAAAGGATCATTTTCAGCAATGACAGTTGACCTTCATGTGGTATGTGAGTTGAACGGGTGTGAATAGGTTAGATGCAACAGTGATGGAGTTTTTTTAAACACTGTGTCCACACACATTCTATTAGACAACTCAGAAACAGTAGATGATCTGTTCCTGTACAGATTGTGTTGGCTGTCCTCTAGTCCTGTTGGCTGGATATTAATTTTTTATAGGCTGTTTTCTATCCCGCAATGAGATAAATAAAAACTCCTGCTGTTTTTGATGCATTCCTTCTAGCACAACACTACATTGCTGAGAATGATCCACCACTAAAATTTTACATGATTTGTGGTGATCCTGTGCTAAACTGTCCTGACAATTGAAGAACCAGATAAAAGGGGGCTAACAAAGGAGAGCAGCAGATGGACAACAGTATGTAACTGTAACTACAAAGTGCACCTATATGGCAAGTGGAGCTGATAGAAATTACAATGAGTTTAGAAAGTGGTCATTTTAATGTTTTGATTAATCAGTGTATAAGAGTTAAGTTCATGTACACATTAAAAAAATAATTCTTAATGTAATAATTTTACAGTACTCTGCTGGAGTTTGAGACCACTTGCAATTATGTTATTTCCATTTGAAACAGCCATTAAGAACAAGTTATCCATATTCCAGTGTCCGAAAGTGTCAACTTTAAAGAAGACTGAACAGCCTTAGAAGTGTGTTGAAATCTCTGCTTTACAATTAGTGATGTCTACAGGTTCTGCACATGATCCTCTCTGCCACTAGAAGTCACACCAATGCACCAGATTCTCAAACCAAAAACAAATGCTTCGTATTCAGCCAGGCCATTCACTTCCTCTTTGCCTCCCTCCTCTGATTTGTGTTCTCAGCAGGGACATTCTACAACACTCACACGTTCTTACTGCCCAAGAAAATGTACTTTGTAATGCTGAAATGATGAGGCTGTAATCCAGCATGAAAGTAACAAATGATACGTTAAGCTTTTTTCTTATAATGGGTTTAAACTGGAAGAAAAAAGCTTAATGTAGAATGTTTTACTTTCCTTTTGGATTGCAGGTTCATTTCACCAGTTGAAGGTACTTACGTGCAGATGTGTGTAAGAGAGAGATGTTTGGTGTTTATAGGTAATTGTTTTAGAACACAATGGTTATGTAAAGCATTTTAGACTGTTTCTCAAGCAGGGTATTGCATAGTCCAACTACATGTCCCAGAGTGCACTGTAGAAGTGCTGTGAAATGAGCATTTATGGGTCTGGGACACCAGACTTCACTGTTGCGCCTTCCGGAGGTGTCGTGTGCTTAATTCAGTGAAACCCTGACCAGGGGATGTGACCTGATAGTGATGCAGTGGGAACTGGATGGGGCTGGGGTCAGTGAGTAACCTTAGTTGCAAAGTAGCTGGTTGCTGATCTGATAAACAGCCAAAGGAACCTTAGGCTATAGGTGTAGGATATTATTTCATTTAAATATTGCTAGATGTAGCTGGTTGCTGATCTGAACATAAATGGCCACAGCAACCTTAGACTTTAAGCAGGTAGGAAGAGAGTGGGGTGGGCCCTATGTGAAGCTCTACTGGATTGGCATAGGATATTTTACATCTTATCCGGTGTATGATTATAATTATTGGAGGCCTTTGGCTGATCTTAGAGTTTTACATCTTGGAAAAGCTATTCCAATGTTGATTTTTGACTTTGTCAGATGCCTTTTTGTTCAAATATGTGGAATATGTGTACAGTTGTTTTTTTTTTTTCTTGGTTTTATACTGTGCTCTGTAATATACTGTGTATTTTACACACAATATGCCATGTATGCAGTCTCTGACAGGGCAGGGTGTGTGACTCTACTACATATTTACATAGAAATTAATTGTTTGTTGCTATTGTTTTGTTTACAAATGGTATTACCTTTAAATCTGGAGCAGTCAGATTGTTCTGAGAACATAAGCAGACTCCTGTTTGATTTACAAATATTGCTCTTTTTTATATGCTTCCATTTCTCTGTGAGCGCTAGTTGACAGTTGTACATTATTTTAGACCCACCTGTCTGACAGTGAATGGATGGACAGAAGGACCTGTGGGTTTCTGCAGATTTAAAGAGACAGCAGAACTTAATTTGCAGAGACATAAGTCTTAAATGCTGTTTCTCTGATGTTTATTGAGTTTGTGGTCTGCTGGGTCTCTGGGATGTTAAGAGTCACATTTTTGAAAGCGTTTCAAACTTTGGAAACCTCCCTGAATAAGTTGTACTTAATGGCCATTTTGATTGGAAATGAATTAAGTACTTTCGCACAGTACTGTACATAAATGAGTATACACCCTCACAAATTCATTCTCTCTCTCTCTCTCTCTCTCTCACACACACACACACACTCCTGTATAGGCTCAGTGTCCCTGTGCTCTTCCTGTGTCTTTATATGTGCTTGTCTTTCTTTTCTTTTTCTTTTCTTGCTTTTCTCTTTTTTTTTTTTTTTTTTGCTTTTATCACTCTTGCTTTCCTTTCTAACACAAAAAGTTATGTTGGAGTTTGACTGTATATTTGTCTATAGCTGGAGTGCTGTTCTATGTCTCTGTCACTATCTTCCTCTCTCAGAATCACTCATAGGCCCGCCACATAATGATTATTATTTAATTGTTTTTTTTTTTTGATATTCATTTGTTGTGCTTTAAAGTTAACTCAATTAATATAGCCAGAAGTCCCATTTGTAGTTGTATAGTAGCATCTTAATAACTCTTTGTTAGCATATATTAGAAGTCAGAAGGGTTGCCATGCTATACTGTAGCCACTTCTTTGTCTGATTTGTGACTTTCGTCCTTTGACTCGCCCTGCAGGAGAAGACGAGTGCACTGAGCTTGAGCAACGTGGCGGGGGTCTTCTACATCCTGGTGGGCGGCCTGGGGCTGGCCATGCTGGTTGCTCTGGTGGAGTTCTGCTACAAGTCACGTGCTGAGGCCAAGCGCATGAAGGTTGCCAAGACTCAGGCTCTAAATCCCCCCCCTTCTTCACAGAATTCTCAGAATTTTGCCACTTATAAGGAAGGGTACAACGTGTATGGGCTGGAGAGTGTTAAGATCTAGTGGGGTAGGAATGGTAGAGTTTTGTTTTTTTTGTTTAATCGCTTCTTTGGTTGTTGCCAATTGCTTCATTGCCATCATCCATTTATTTCAAGGCATCATTGCTGTGCTCTCGTGAAAAACCAAAAATATATTGTTTTTGCCTTGTGTGTGCAGTTGACATACATACATAATAAAATTTCTATGGATGAATGGATGGATGAATGACTTAGAGGGAGTGGATGGGTGGGTCATTTATTTCTAATCAGAACCAGTCCCATCAATCTTGATAATAAATGATAAATGCTTCTCCTTCCTATCAAGTTGGTTGACATAAGTGTTAGAAAACCGGTATTATAAATAAATATAACTAGAAATAGTTATTAGTTTTATTATATATATTATTATTATTATATATAGTTAAATTTTCCCTCTCTCTGTAAGGGAACTGTAATTATGTGAAATATCTGTGGTAATTATAAAAACAATTTTCTCTTGTGTCTGATGTTTGAGACCTCATGCAGTAGTGTTACGGTGCCATAAAAATTTATTGTAACTCATATTTTTGTACTAGCATGAAATCTGTCTACTGTAGAGCGCATATAAAGTAGATGTGATATTAATCAACCCACATGTTAAAAAGTTCCTTTATGTTCACATTTGGATACAGCAATGTTTTGACATTGGCTTGATAACATTTTTTTCATACCATCATTAATGAAACATTTTGAATGTTTGATCATTAGTAGTTACGTTTTTAATGTTACTGAATACAGGCCTTCATGAGGTAAAAAGTTTCCCTGGCTGTTTAACTCTGTAGATAATTAACTGATGAATGTATTATGAATGGACGTTACATTCTGCCCACCTGTTGGCTATGACAATGACTCTAGTAGGTTTTTTCTCTCCACGCCATGTTTGTTGCCTGTCATCTGTGCTTGGTGTTTTATATGGATTGGCACCATGGCTTGCTCTTGAGATATAAATAACTAGCTGTTCCATTGCAATCAGAAATAGACCCATTTGCTGTCAATCATCCTCCACTGCATCTGCCACTCATGAAATTTTTTAAACTTGTAAAATGCTCAGCATTGTGTGAAACTGATGCTGTTGTATTTGTTTTTTTTTTCTCTTTTTCTCTTTCTGTGTGTGTGTGTGTGTGCGTGTGTGCGTGCGCGCATTTAGGTGACATTCACGGATGCCATGCGCAGTAAGGCCAGGCTGTCTATAACTGGCAGTACAGGGGAAAACGGAAGAGTCCTGACTCCAGATTTCTCTAAAGCCGTCCATGCTGTGTCCTACATGAGGCCAGGCATGGCAATACCTCTCAACATGAGCGAGCTGTCCTGAGTGCCTTACACACACACACACACACAAACACAATTTTACAAATTTGCTTACCTACAAACACACATTAACACATTGTAGTACACCTGTGAAAACAGACAAAGACGCTTAAGTCCTACCGTCAAAGACACCGTCTTAAGGTTTTTCCTTCTTAAATACCAGTATCATACCATGACTATTTAAACAAGTTCTTCATGCTGGGACATAAATATAAGCAACCTAGAATATGAAAACCCTCTATGATAGCTCATTTCTGCTAGCACCCCTGTGTTTTTCTAATATTAAATATAAATGAATGTCCCAAAATAAAAACAGAAAAATGATGCTTTCCTCACAAAATGTATCCAAATTATTAAAAATTGGCCTGTTAGTGTCTGATTCCGTTGTCATTTCCTGTTTATGTTAAACATGTATCTGACACATTGGGTTTTCAGTTAAGCGCCTGAAGGTCTAACCAAAGGAAGAGATTGCTTAGCTATATCTACATAGATACAACAGAGGGGAAAAAAGATATTTTTCCCATGGTCACTTAAAGGATTTAACCATTTTATTTCTAATAATTATAATAATAATAATACAAAACAACACACATTATGAAATAATTCATTAAGAGTGAATTAAAAATATTTTTAATTCACAAAGATAACTAAGCCTTATCTGAAGTCATATAAGTCTTTGAGGGTTCCATTTTGTTACATACTAAATATATACAACTATATATACATATCCACACACACAAATACGCAAAAATGCATAGATATTCTATCTATACAATAAACACAAGCACTCACATACAATGGTAAGACACTTGTACATAAACACAGAAAAATGTACAGACACCTTATGTACGTGTGGACACTTTAACTGAACTTCAGTTTACATCGGTCGGCACCTGCACGCTGTTGTACTACACACTCACACACCTCCATTCTTCAGTCTTAATTGACATTTTCCCACAACAAGCAGAGGACTCATGCACTGAGGAGCAGCTCAACATCTGTTTCCATAGCAACATGTTTTCCAGAATCTTGGATTCTGAGGAACGCAAAGCACACTTGAATCATCTGCATCAAATGAAATATTAAAAGAAAAGTACTGTTTTTGAAATACATTTTCCAAAAAATAACAAAGAAACAACAGCTGATTCCGTATTGTAAAAAAATATATCCTTTAGTTTCAATTCCAAATTCATTTCAAGTAGGTGCGATGTTTGAAACATTTAATACTATTGTACAAATCTCCCACACACACACATATTGATCATGTAAATAAGTACAATTTTGTTCTTTTGATGTTAATAAGGTCATGCTCGACAGGAAAAAAATCCTTTGTTTTGTTTGAGTTGTTGAAAATGTGATGTTCATTTTGTTAAAAATTTGTTGGGGCTTTTTGTTTGTTTTTGGATTCGGATCCTGTATGTCTAGCCTATGGATGCAAGCAAGTAGTTTTATAGTTCATCAAAGAGAAAAAAGACTGAAATGGAACAAGGAACTTCCACTACTGAGACTTTTCAGGAACCATTAAATAAGAGCTAATATATGACTTTATCAAAATAATAGGCCTAAGTGAAAACAAAAAACATGGGCAGTATATATATATTTTTAAATGCCAAATAATGACCAGTGCCAAAATACCTGGAAAGGTTTGTGTGCTCTCAGTAGTGATGCCTCACATGATAATCCTTGTTTATATACAGATCAGCCATAACATTCTTCTTTCTACACTTATTGTCCATATAGGTGCACTTTATATTTCTATTATTATAGTGTGTTTCGCCCATCTGTTGCGCTACATATATTGCAAGCTCCATTACACCATGTAATTCAAATGGTCAGGACTCCCCAGAATTCATCACAGAGCTGGTATAATTTGGGTGGCGTGTCATTCTCTGCACTACAGTGGCATTGACCTGTGTGGTGGCATGTTAGTGTGTGTTGCACTGGTACAGTTGGACCAGACACAGCAGTGCTGTTCCAGTTTTTAAACACTATGCCCACTAACTGGCCACAGAATTAGACAACTGAGAGTCCTTTATTGGTGGTCACAGGACACTGTTGGCTGGATATTTTTAGTTGGTGGACTATTCTCAGTCCAGCAGTGATACTAAGATGGTTAAAAACTCAAACAGCACTGCAGTGTCAGATCCACTCATAACAGGATTGCACACTAACACACCACCAAAACCACATCTGTTGTAATGCAGTGCTGAGAATAACCCAGCTCTGAAATAATTAAAGACCTGTGGTCATCCTGTGGGGTTCCAGACCATGGAAGTACAGGGCAAAAAATGGCTAAAAATGTATGCCGAATAACAAATGGCCCGTCTGTAATTGAATAACATCAAAGTACACCTAATATGGTTAGTGGTTCTGATCAAATGGACAATGAGTTAATGAGTTAATTAAGGAGGTCATTTTAATGTTATGCTTACACACACACACTAAGATATATAATACTTTTTCCTTCCTTTTTATTGTTTAACATGTACATTTAATAATGTGCACTACTATATGCAGTCTTAACTGTGAAACGCATGAGAACCTTTAGTTTAATTTTTGTTTTTAAAGCGATGATGATTTTAATGATGCCACTTGGCTGTAAATACATACAACTTCCATAGGAATATTGTGTCCTGAAAAGTAAAAGAAAGAGAATATAATTGCAGATACTATATTATTAAAACCATTAATAATGATATTGAAATTCTTTGCCGAGCACCCTTTTCTATGCCATGCTGTGTAACTGCAATCTTGTCCATTAGTTTTATATGTTTATGTATTGTATATACAGGCAGAGACCATCCATGTGTATAAACAAAAATCTCTTAATTGTATGAACACTTTTCACATGATGTGGTTCAAGGTCAGGTCCAGTTTGTAAACACAGAGGGGCATAAAATCTTCTTTGATGCCATTCACTATTGCACACACACCCACACACAGCCTTGAATCATCACTAGATTTTCATTCGGCGAGCTGACAGAGCTTAACCAGAGGAGATTTTTGTAATTGGAATGTGGATTGACTGCTTTATTTTTTGGACTTTTGGAATAAACAGAGGCTAAGAAACTGCTGCTCTGTGTTGTCTTTCTTCACAGAAAGTATGATGGAGGACGTAGGTAGAAGGTGATAGTAGTAGCCACATACCCATGCGGGCCACAAACAAGGCTGGGAGGTGGGATTATACTCTTCTGCTTAACATTTGACTTTGGGCATGTGGACCTTAGGCTTGTGCAGCTGCTCCACAGTGTTGTTATATGCTGTTATATGCAGATAAACAGTTGAATGTAACTTGAAAATGAACAAAAAAAAATCATTGTATGGTGTGTCTACAGATGTTTTGCATATGTAGTATTTGTATCTTAGGTTCAGAACTTGAGGGTAGAAATCAAAAAGTCAAATAACCAATGAAACGAATTAAAAGAGCATTCTATATTCACTCAACAAACACAACTAAGTATAACACCACAGATGCTTGTTTGTGTTTTGGACTTTACAGAACAAAGTAGGATGCTTATTGAACCTCTGTTTATGCTTCATTAGTTATGCATGAGTAACTCCATTCAGTCACTGCAGGCTACAAGTAATCACTGAAAAAAAAATTAGAAAGGCCTCATGCTCAGACCCATCACACCTGGCACATTTTATAACAAACCTATATGTTAAGTCACTTCAATCTCTACTATATTCTACTAAATTAGCAAATGACAGATAGTTGTGAGGAGTTTGTTGTGTTTTATTTATTTATTTATTATTATTTTTTTTTTTTTACTCAAAAGGCTTGAAGCCATTTCTGTCTTCTGATTGTAAAGCAACAGATGTGGCTCTGCAGGATACATATTAAGGATGCGCGCTTTAGAAGTATTATGCTACATACACACGTAGTATGCTGTGTTCCCTTGTCTTGTTTTACATGAGAGCCTGTGTGGTAATATACAATTAGTAAATGAGCCTTCTATGTGAATCTATCTATGTGAATCTGTATTTTCATTGAGAACACACATATCCACAGGCAGAGCAAAGCCTCTGGGCAAACAGACTGGCATGGCAGCTGCAAATCAGTGCTCAAGACCCCTCTAGCTGTGCTCACATCCTCTATAAAATATCCAGGCTATCAGCATTTCTAGCCTAGTATGGTACTGCACCAGACGTCTCAGCTACTTATCACCCTGCAAAAGATCAATTAGACAATTTTAGAAATATAGAACTGCTGTAATGTTCTGTAGCTGAGAACAGGACACAGCCAATGTGGTAATGGACAATGACATTTTCTGAAACAAAAAAGGTCCAAATTCAAAGTGGTTTTGTTTATGGCAGTCCATTTTTAAAAAGTAATTTCATGTTGTCGAAGTGACCAAAAATGGAACGTTGTTGAAATGAGCTTTCACCATAGTTGCAGTTCAGTTTGGCTGAAGTTGTCATTTCTTGTGGGTTTGTATCTTCACAATATTATTGTAAAGGGAAATAATTATAAAATGTTTGTTAAACCCAGCTGTCCTGAAGCAAAATCCCCTACGCGCAAGTTCCACTTCCCCAGTGCTAGCTTATAAACCTTGGCTTTGGCTATTTACAATTGAATTACATTTTTGTGAAAAAGAGGATGAAGCTGACATTGGGTTTTGTTTGTTTATTGTTTTGGTTTTTTAGCTAGTGGAATGAAACTATTCCACATTAAAGGTGGAATATAGTAAAAAAAATCATGATAGTAATAAAAAAGAAAAAGTTTCCTCACCATTTTTCCACTCTGTTTGTGCTTGAAACCAGTCTAATGTGTTTACGAAACCCTGGTGTCAGTGAACAAGCAAAAAATCTCTGGTCAGACATCCCAGCAAAAAAACCCTCTAAAGGTTGAAATGAGGTGAGTTTATTCATTCATTCATTATCTGTAACCACTTATCCAATTCAGGGTCGCGGTGGGTCCAGAGCCTACCTGGAATCATTGGGTGCAAAGCAGGAATACACCCTGGAGTGCCAGTCCTTCACAGGGCAACACAGACACACACATCTACAGACACTTTTTGAGTCACCAATCCAACGTGTGTTTTTGGACTGTGGGAGGAAACCGGAGCACCCGGAGGAAACCCACGCGGACACAGGGAGAACACACCAACTCCTCACAGACAGTCACCTGGAGCGGGAATCGAACCCACAACCTCCAGGTCCCTGGAGCTTTGTGACTGCGCCACTACCTGCTGCGCCACTGTGCCGCCTCAAATGAGGTGAGTATATTTCTTTATTCTTGCTCCATAGATGAGTGATGTTGACTTGTTTTTGCTTTCAGATTATTTAGGTAGGAATCCACTCTAAATTCAGGACATTGCTAACTGCATGAAAGAAAACAGACAAAAGTGCTTAAAAAAAAAAACTAAACTACTTGAATTACAAACATGTTTCTGTGGCAATTCAAAGAGTGAATAAAAACATAAAGGCAAGGTCAAATTTAGCCAAGTACAAACAAGACTCGTTTTCCAGCACTCCGCTCCACCATAAAAGACATGGAACTTCCGAATGTAAACCAGGGAGAACTGCAGTTCCCCACAATCATAGACGTTTCCTTTAAATGGCCAAAATTGATCTTTGTTTTTAGGTTTTACTGAATAAATAATTGTGATTCTTTGAATAAATGAAACCTTGGCCTTCTCAGTCATAGAAACATCTAGAATTTATTTTTACATAAAAATAACAAACTGATACTACAAAATATGCAGGTGTTATGGATATGCCCAAATCCCCTAATTTCTTAATTGTTTGACCAATTTTATAAAAACTAAAAGGAAAAATCTACCAATATCCATATAAATTTACCCTATTTTGTTTCATGGACATGGTTTTATATAATTTGATTCTGCTGGGTTATGTGTTTAAGTAACTACTTAAATGTTATTTTTCTAACTCTTGGTGATTTCAATAGTGGTGTGTCACTACTTTAATTTACTCATTCAAACATTATCCCCAAAGTCCCCTTCAGAAGTATAGACCAGCTTTTAAAACACACCTTCCACTTACCGAACCTAACCCATTTATCCCAAATAAATTGTGCACTTCAGGGATTATAAATCTAAGACTACAACTACACCAATTGTCAGACATTAATGTAGACACAATTGTCTACATTAAATGTCAGACAGCGAAATATGAAGCCTTTAGCAGAAAGTAAATAGTGTTATTCTACATACAGTGCACTATGTTGGGTGCAAAGACTATTGCTTTATGACCTATATTGTGCAGTACATAGGGTGGATTTTAGATATAGCCTCTTTAGCATCTCAAAATTTCAAACAAGGGCAACTGCATTTTTCAACTTAAAGACAAAACAGAGAATGAATTTGGTTAAAACCTATACACATTAACAACTAATTAATGGAACACATGGCTGAAACAAAACATGAGTGAACTAAAATGATTACTGGAAGCTTTCTGGATAAGGCCAAGCCTCAAAACTGAAAGTGTAAGCGTACCAAACAAAACTTTGAAAAAGATACAATTCCAATTGCTCAAAGCACTACAGGAGCTGATCTGAGATGCATTTGAGCCACATTATAATAGTGTAAATAGCTGACCAATTCCGAGTGTTCTGAAGGGCTTACTGACTGTATCAAAAGAATTTCTCTATGACAACTACTCACCCTCTAAGGGAGAATATTGAAGGTTTAATTATTTTACAGCAATTATCTTTACATCTGCCCCCGAATTATGAAATTAACCAGTTGAGGTTACTTTCTCCCTGGAGGTGAAATTGGGATGGTTTAAGCTGAGTAGTCAACAGTTTTGCAGATCACAAAGCCTTCCAGAACTGTTGGTATGGTTGCATTGGGGTAGCGGGCCAGCCATTCTCCTTATTCTACCCAGGGCATTGGTCAGAGAGCTGGAGGCATTCTCTATCCCTGGATCTGCGTCTGTTTGCAAACCACAGTCTGTCTGAGGCAGCAGGCTGTGGCCTGAGGCTCTTGACTTCTGTGACATTTCAGATTATGGAGGAGGAGTCTTTCAAGGCCAGTGTCTGGCATTGGGCATGCACACCTCACCGGCGTGACTGAGTTCTCCTCACCGTCACATAGGCAATAAAAGTAGACATTCTCTCTTGGCCGGGAGGGCAGAAATAACAGGCTCCTACAGGTCAAAATACAAAATAACACAGTGAATTCTCCTTCTTTGGCATCTTATTCAAATTTTCCAAAAGCCCCTTCACCCACGCCCTATGCCTGATGGGCTTTGCTCCTTATTCTTGACCTTGCATGCGGTAGGTAAACATGGCCCTCCCATGTTGAATGATTGTAATTAATTAATTTTAATATTTATTCATTTATTTCTATAGCTATTTATTTTTTTGCATTCATTAATTCCATTAATTTTTTTTGTTTGTTTTTCCTTACTCCTATATGAAAATAATGGGGCTGTCCATCAATGATGTCACAGAGTCTAAACATACTTATTGGTTGACCGATGCCCTAGATCAACTACGTCTTGCTCCATTAGCGGTATAGTAATGGCGGCCTTGATATACCCATAGCACAAGTCGATGAAACACCAGGACTGACCGTGTGTGGTAGAGACAGCTCTCTCTCCGCGGTAATTCTGCTTCCAGAAATGGAGCTACAGGAGACACGTCTCTATGCAGCTTTTCTGCTCCAGGGATGGAGCTGCGGGAGACACTGCTCTACCTACGCTGAAGCTCTGCTCTCAGAGACGGAGCAGCTCAGTCAGTCCACCCAGCAGCTCACACACATCAGAATGAGCTGCGAATGTGCAAAAAGTGCTGCCAAAGACACGTTTGCTTTCTTTTACATTGAATTTATTAATTTTATCTTAACTCTTGAACTAAGATCACGAGTGATTAAGGCATTCAGCTTTATTCAGACAGTAAACACATGTCTATGAATGCATGACACAGGACCAAAGGTGTGATTGGACCCATGAAATGGCGTGGCATGATACTTAAAAAGCGGATAAATACATTGCTTTATTTCATTGAGGCAAGCAGCTGCTTCTCTGAGCAGATCCGACGCCAACCTGCACCCTTATATTTGTGCTCTTGGACACTTCTTTAGGATCAACTGCTCTGGACTTGATTGCAAAGCCTGAATATGAAACACACGCCCACTTCATTAGCATATATTGAAATAATAATGCGGAAAAAAATGATTAAAAATATGTATAAAATATAGTAATAAATAAATGCACAAAATTTTAAAATATGCATAAATATACAAATGACAATTTATTTAAATAAATACATTTTACAAAAAAATAAATCCCAGATTAAGTTATTTATGATTAGTTTTTACATTCATCGTCCACTTTTATTCATAAATTAATTTAATTTAAAATTTGGCAGGTTTGGTCCTTCATAGGTCTCACCCAGACCAGAAAAGTATTTAACTGCTGCATTCCTGCTCAGGTTTTCACTTCAAAACAGGATTTTTATTGGCCCTTAGGCACCTCAAAAGTCAGGAGAGAACCTTTAGCCTATATTATTGGCCACTGGAGGTGCACAGAGAGAGCCAAGTGTTTCCTTCTGAACACAAGAGCTGCTTCTAGCTATAAGAAGATGAATCAGAAACATTTTGGATCTTTCCTCTCACAGGCATAAATGAATCTAAGTGCACATGTGGCAGCATGTAATTACAGAACCAGTGGCTGAGAGCCCTCTAGTGGTAGTAAACTGAAATATCATCGTCATCTTTTTTGTCGCTTAATCCATTTCAGGGTCGCGGTTAAACTGAAATACATATAACATTTTAAAAACACTTATTAATAAAGGAGGTTTCATTACACTGGTGGCAGCAGTGAACCATTTGCTTCTTTTTTTTGTGCAGAGATATATTAGCAACCTGCACACACGGCTGGTAGCCCTAGCCATGTCCATGCCACAGTTTCAGGCCTTTAAGATCAGTCAAATTCAGCACCCAGGATTTTTGCCAGAGAATTTCCCAGGTTCAAATCAAATCAAATCAAATCAAATCAAATTTATTTATATAGCGCTTTTTACAACTGATGTTGTCACAAAGCAGCTTCACAGAATTCCAGTAAGACAAAGATTTGACATGAAATGTAAAAATCCCTAGGTGAGCAAGCCAGGGACGACAGTGGCAAGGAAAAACTCCCCCAGCTGAGGAAGAAACCTTGGGAGGAACCAAGGCTCACAAGGGGTGACCTATCCTCCTCTGGTCAATCTACTGGTAATAATAGTTAGTAGTCCGTGAAAACTTCAGTGTAGGGGCAGCTTCAAGGCACTTGGTGGTTGCTGGAGTGTGGGCAGCTGGTCTGAAGCATGGAGGAGGATCTGTCCAGATAGACAGGTGGGCAGTCGTTTACTTTGTAAAATGTAAAGGGATTGAAAGCAGAAAATGTGAACATTTCCAGAGTGTGGCTAATGACTCCGGCAGATCTGACTATGACAGCTTTAACTAAAAGGAGAGAACCAGAAGGACACACAGACACGGGAGCATCCTGAAACACTGGCATCCCTCCACCGTCAACAAACCTGAGTGATCGTGTGAAGCGGCGGGAAGACAGCACCAGCATCTCAGTTTACTATAATTCGCTGTGTCCATGGACCCCCGGATCTGCCGCCTTTATCTATGGGGGAGCATTAAGTACCAAAAGATAAACTAAACAAATGTGTTTTTAGAGGATTGCGACTGTGTCTGAGTCCCGAACATTTTCTGGAAGATCATTCCAGAGTTGGGGGGCTTTATAAGAAAAGGCTCTTCCCCCAGCTGAGGCCTTCTGAATTCTGGGAACAATTAAAAATCCAGTATTCTGTGATCTGAGTAAACGTGGAGGCTCATAATAGGAAATAGTATCTTGAAGGTATTCAGGAGCGAGCCCATGTAGAGCTTTATATGTTAGTAACAGAATTTTGTAGTCGATGCGGAATTTTACAGGCAGCCAATGAAGTGATGATAGAACTGGGCTGATATGTTCAAATTTTCTAGTTTTAGCGAGGACCCTGGCTGCAGCATTTTGAACTAGTTGAAGTTTTCTTAAATTTCTGCTGGTGCATCCTGACAGTAGTGAATTACAGTAGTCAAGCCCTGGAGTAATAAAGGCATGTACTAATGTTTCTGCGTCCTGAAGGGATAAGGCATTTCTAATCTTAGCAATGTTGCGAAGATGTAAAAAAGCTGTCCTAGTGATACTGCCTATGTGTTGATCAAATGATAAATCTGGGTCAATTATGACACCAAGATTTTTTGCTGCTGAACCAGGTTTAACTGGAAAGTCAGCGATATTTAAAATTAAATCTGATAATTTATTTCTTGCCACCTTTGGACCCAAAAGCAGGACCTGTTTTGTTGCTGTTTAGAAGGAGGAAGTTACGCAACATCCAGCCTTTCACATCTTTTACACAGTCCTCTATTTTCTTTAATCTGTTTGGGCTTGGCTAAAATATACAATTACGTGTCGTCTGCGTAACAGTGAAAGTTAATGTCATGGTTTCTTATAACTGTGCCTAGCGGTAACATATATAAAATAGAGCCTTGCGGAATTCCAAATCGTACGTTAGAATAATTTGAATTTAAATTGTTTACTTTTACGAATTGATAACGTTCCATTAATTAAGATTTGAACCATAATAGGGCTGTCCCTGTAATTCCAACCATGTTTTCTAACCTTTCTAGGAGAATATTGTGGTCTATCGTATCGAAGGCTGCGCTGAGGTCAAGAAGCACCAACAGGGATACGTGGACTTGATCAGAGGCAAGAAGAAGATCATTTGTTATCTTGACTAGAGCTGTCTCTGTACTATGATGTGGCCTGAATCCAGATTGGAATTTTTCATATATATGAGTTGTTGGGCCACGACTTTTTCTAAGATCTTGGATAGAAATGGCAGATTAGAAATAGGCCTGTAATTAGACAGTGTACTAGCATCAAGATTTGGTTTCTTGATCATAGGTTTAATAACTGCTAGTTTAAAAGCTTTGGGTACATGGCCCAGACTAAGGGATGAGTTTACTATAGTTAAAAGAGGATTGATAATAGCTGGTAGTACTCCTTTGAACAATTTTGTGGGAATTGCATCAAGTGTGCAAGTAGTACAGTTTGCGGAGGTGATCATCTTCTCTAGTTCTAATTGTGGGAGTGGGTAAAAGGCTTCAAGTCTTTCTTTTACAATTACATTATGTTTTATATCAGTCACATCGGGTGGCAACCAGGTCGGATTTGATCCTGTGGCTTGAGTTTGTTGTCTAATATTCAATTTTATTATTAAAAAAGTGCATAAAATCTTTACTGGTGAGAGTTGCTGGAATTAGTTGTTCAGAACCTGCTTGATTTTTTGTAATTCTAGAAAACACACTAAACAGTACTCTAGGATTATTTTTATTATTGGAGATCAGCGAGGCCAGATATGCTGAGCGAGCTTTAGTGAGGGCATTTCTATACTCTATAAGGCTGTCCTTCCAGGCAGAATGGAACACTTCCAGCTTGGTTGATCGCCATTTCCGCTCAAGTTTCGGTGATGTTTGTTTTAAGGTACAGGTTTTATCATTGTACCATGGGGCGAGCTTTTTCTGTCTTATACTTTTTTTAAGTGGTGCTACATTTTCTAAAGTAGATCGACAGGTATTTCCTAAGTAGTCAGTTAGTACATCTAGCTCCATTGGGCCTGATGGAGTGGGAACTGGTGTTGATATTTCTGGGAGGTTTTCTATAAATTGTAGAGCGGTAGATGGTTTTATTATACGCTTTGTAGAATAGCGAGGGGACTTGCATATATTATGGCTAAGATGTAGCTCATATGAAATTAGGTAATGGTCGGAGATTGCTGAGGATTGCGGTAAGATATTAATTTTGTCAAATGTTCAGGGCGTGTGTATTCTGATTGGTATGAAAAATTTGTAATGGCAGCATTGGTTAATTGCTGGGATGATGTGTGTAAAAACGAAACAAAAGGGGTATATCCCTGATTCTCACTAGTAGAGCTTGGGACATGTTATGCTTGTTTAAGATTACTGGGGATAAACCTTTTTAAAAATATCCCTCGCTACAAAAATATGCTTAGTTGTAGGATAAACTGTAAATACAGTTTGAGCATCTGGTGTGAGTGACACCATATTGCTTGTCTATGCCTGCAGTAGTTCAGACTCTTCCTCCCAAGCATATAGCTTGTCTATGCTGCATATGATGTAGAGTACATTTGCGTGTTCAAAAATTAAAAGAACATAAGGGTTTAGTTTTATTTACCAGGATTGGGGGGGAGGAGTAAAGTGTGCAGTGTTTGTACACCACATAGTAGAAAGAAAGAATGTTTCTATTCTTCCATCTGTTAGCTATCCATATGAAAGATCAGGGGTGACATTTTGTTTTGCAGGTTATTTTACATGCACAAGTCACATACATCTCTTTACCAGCCTCAATTTAAAGGATTTATTGAACGTTTTAAGAACTTTTCTAAGTTGTCTTTGATTTCAGAAGCCAATCAGCAGAATTGGTATACAGTACATGCGAGCACTGAATGTACCCCATATAAGTTCCTTTTTGAGTGTGGAAATTTGGACCCAGTTGATGCCCTCTTGATTGTTGGTTTACATGAGAAGTTTCAGACTAGGATCAGTGGTTTTATCCAATGTCTATGAGGCTATTAGGAAGCACTGGATCAATACTTCAGAGGGGAACATTTTAATATCAATACAAAGTTTTTAAAAATGGTTTGGGTGATCTATGAAGCTAGGAGATGTGGGGCATGTCCTAAGTTGCAAAGACGGTATTTGTGTCCATACAGAGTTTTGGAAAGGCTTTTTATAGGGTTCAGAATGATGAACAAGGGTCTTCCTTTTAATTGCCTACAACCCTACAGCATCTTTCCTGTGTGTGGCTGACATTCAAGATGGTCATTTGGAGAGACAATGCCCTGCAATGGTTCCCAGACCTCAGTGGTGAGTAGGAAGAGCCAGAGTCTCATCAAATAGTCAAGAACTTTTAAGAGGACTAGGTAAGTGCATGTTTCAAGTACCCCATCTCAAGTGCCCATGTCTGCTGCTTCAAGAACTGGTGAGTTGCAGGACACTGCAATGTCATTTGGTCCAATGTCTTCAGGATGGGTTTGGGATCCTCAGCCACAATGAGCCTGTGTTTTGGGGATGGGTACTTAGATTTCCAAGAGCTATATATAATTATTTACAAAATACAAATAAATTTTTCAGTTAAAACACTGAAAATATTGTGTGTTAATAAACCATTTGTTAATAAAACCCAAGTAAACTAATATGTTACGGATTTCATTTTCTATTGCATTTCTAGAATGCTCCTCCTTTCTCAAGACCCTTGATTTTATACACACACACAGACACATGTGAGTAGCCAATCCACTTACCAACCTGTTTTTTGACCCTGGAAGGAAACTAGGAAATCTGTAGGTCATGAACGTTGTTAGACCCTTTCATATTCAACAACGGTTCTCTGTCTCCATATTTACAATATAATGCATCTTGGGCGCACTACGACCTGGGGGGCTGCTGCTGTTATTGTTACTGCATACCCATTTGACGCCGTTGGCTATCGGTTTGATATTTGACAGAATACGCACACGTAGAGTCGCTACGCTGTTGTCACACTGTCATGGCGACGGTTTGAGACAGATACATGCAGCTCTCAGCCAGAGCAAAGGCCAGTTTTCCCATTGCTCCTAAACAGAGAACGCGCTTTTCATTGGTCGTTACCTTAATTTAGCCAATCATCAGCCATCATTCAGTGCTGCACCAATGGGGTCACAGTCCCTCCTACAGGGGGTTGTTTTGCGGGGGCGCTTTTTTTTTATATATATTTTTATATATAAAATGGCAAAATCTTTAATTTGGTACCTTGACTGTCGGTGTTGGACCTGTAATACTTGAGATATACTGACAGTTACAAACAATGAGTGTTTTTTGCCCGCCACCGGGCACTGGCGTGTTAAGTGGGAAACAGTGCCACATTGCAGAAAACAGCTTGCAAATGAATAACTTATTATATTAGGTGAGATGACCAAATATATATGAGCCTATACAATCAGTTTTACCTCATAACTAATGCAGAGTTAGCTAGCAAGATAACTAAATTAGCTAACCTTAGCTAACATTAAATAGCTGTTAACTGATCCATGGGATGTATTTATATAATGCTCTACAAACCTCACACAAACCTTATTAAACAGGTAATATAAATATAATTATTCCTCAATTTCTACCTTTAGAAAACCGGACAAAACTGGCTCCATCTTTCTCTGTAACCTTGGCAACAGTATGCAAAATGGGATGTACTGTGGAAAACATGTTATTTCTCCTAACAGCAGGTTTCCATGCAGTTGTTATGAAATTTCAGTTTGGAAAAGTTAGGAAAATGTAAAACATAAAAAGTAATAGATGTATAAATAAATAAATAAATAAATGTGTTAATATTGTTGAACACAATCAATGGATTCACATCTTTCAATACCTTATCTCAAACATTGATGTAAAACGTGCCTCTTTCCTAATATATGTTTAAAGAATACCATACATATACTCCTTTAGAATATTTATATTAGAAAAACATTAAAAGAACGTTTATGTTGCTTTCATCGAAACGTTTCAAACTAACATTAGAACATTTATGAAGTTAATTTAATATTTATGTAACGTTCCATTGACATCACTGTAAGAATTTTCGCTTCTAACATTAGGAGAAACTTTACATAACGTTAGCCAAAGTTGTGGGAACGTTCCTGTTAGCTGGGCTGGTCCTCCTGCCTTTGCATTCCTTACTTTGATTTCAGAAAGTTGGCAACCCTACGTAAGAGGTGTATGCAGGAAGAAGGTGTAGTGAGTTTCCTGACAGTGAGTGTTATTTCAGGAATAAAAATAAAGGAAAAACATTAATTGAATGCATGTTACAGTCTTTAATTAATCACATTGAAAAGCCACTAATGCACTAGTAGAAATAGCATGCTAGAGGAAACCCGATTAATGATGAATGTAAAGTAATCCTGCTGGAAAAGTCAGTTAAAATGTTCATTCATTAAACACTGCAGTATTTAGAGCAAACTGAACTGATGTTTATGTTCTTTCCTGACGTTACTGTACATTTTACAGATACCTGTATATAATGAGATAATAGTTGTTCGCAACTTAGTTTAGTTTTTCTACCAGTTTTACCAGATTTTTTATTTTGTAAAGGCAGCAACTCCTTGTGGCTTTGCTTAATCTATACTTCGTCTAAGAAATTTGCTGCTATGAGGCAATTATCCCAATTCCCTTGGTTAAAGCTTAACCCCCTAATCATTCATCTCTAGTGGCGCCCCTGCTGTAGGTAACCCATGCAGACACAGGGAGAACACACCAAATTCTTCACAGACATTCACCTGAAGCAGGGCTTGAACTCACAACGCCAGGACCCTGGAACCATGTGACAGCAACTGTCCTTGTTGAGCCACCGTAAGTATAAATGTAAATGTCCCCGCTTTCTCTGGAAATGGGGTTTTTCAAATACTGACAAAAAAAGTTAAAGAACAAAAACTTAATCACATTTTAGTTTAATATGATAGCTTTTATATGATAAAGACAAACTGGATTCCAAAAAAGTTGGGACACTAAACTAATTGTGAATAAAAACTGAATGCAATGATGTGGAGATGGCAAATGTAAATATTTTATTCGTAATAGAACATAGATGACAGATCAAAAGTTTAATCTGAGTAAATGTAACATTTTAAAGGAAAAATATGTTGATTCAAAATTTCACAAAAGTGTCAACAAATCCCAAAAAAGTTGGGACAAGTAGCAATAAGTGGCTGGAAAAAGGAAATTGAGCATATGACGAACAGCTGGAAGACCAATTAACACTAATTAGGTCAATTGACAACATGATTGGGTACAAAAAAAGCTTCTCAGAGTGTCAATGGCTCTCTGAGGCCAAGATGGTAAGAGGATCACCAATTCCACCATTGTTGCGCAGAAAGATAGTGCAGCAATACCAGAATGGTGTTACCCAGCGTAAAATAGCAAAGACTTTTAAATTATCATCATCAACCGTGCATAATATCATCAAAAGATTCAGAGAATCTGGAACAATTGCTGTGCCTAAGGGTCAAGGCCGTAAAACTCTACTGGATGCTTGTGATCTCCGGGCCCTTAAACATCACTGCACCTCAAACAGGAATGCCACTGTCAAGGAAATAACAGAATGGGCTCAGGAATACTTCCAGAAAGCATTGTCAGTAAACACAATCCACCATGCCATCCGCCATTGCCAGATGAAACTCTACAGTGTAGAGAGGAAGCCATTTCTAATCAAGCTCCACAAGCTCAGACGTTTGCACTGGGCCAGGGGTCTTTTAAAATGGAGTGTGGCAAAATGGAAGACTGTTCTGTGGTCAGATGAGTCACAATTTGAAGTTCTTTACGGAACACTGGGACGCCATGTCATTCGGACCAGAGAGGACAAGGATAACCCAAGTTGTTATCAACGCTCTGTTCAGAAGCCTGCACCACTTATGGTATGGGGTTGCATAAGTGCTTGTGGCATGGGCAGCTTGCATGTCTGGAAAGGCACCATTAATGCAGAGAACTATGTTCAGGTTCTAGAACAACATATGCTCCCATTGAGACGTCATCTCTTTCAGGGAAGACCCTGCATTTTTCAACAAGATAATGCCAGACCACATTCTGCAGCAATCACAACATCATGGCTACATAGGAGAAGGATCCGGGTACTGAAATGACCAGGCTGCAGTCCAGATCTTTCACCTATAGAGAACATCACCTATAGAGAGGAAGGTGTGACAAAGAAGGCTCAAGACGATTGAACAGTTAGAGGCCTGTATTAGACGTCCCAGACGTCTGTTGAGTGTTGTAAGAAGAAGGGGGGATGCCACACAGTGGTAAAAACGGCCTTGTCATCACACTTTTTTGGGATTTGTTGATGCCATGAAATTTTGAAACAACATATTTTTTCCTTAAAATGATACATTCTCTCAGTTCAAACTTTTGATCTGTGATTTGTGTTCTATTCTGAATAAAATATTAGATGTTGACACCTCCACGTCATTGCATTCAGGTTTTATTCACAATTTGTTTAGTGTCCCAACTTTTTTGGAATCCGGTTTGTATAACAAGGAGCAAAAGCAGTGATTTTCAAAGTCATCATTTATTTCCATATAGAAAATCTGCTTAGAAACACACTTCCTAAATTGATCATGACAACAAAATATGCACAACTTCAGAGTTCTATATATTTGATCATATTTGTACACTATGGGTCTCTTTACAGTACTGGGAAAAATTAATTTAAGGTACAAACTGCATTGAGTATGGACCACCATGACCCTGAAATGGATTAAGCAGAAAAGATGATGAAGATTGACAAATACTTGTGCACCTAGCTATACCTGTTAATAGATTACATGATAATCTGGGGTTCATTTATTAATTCTTTCAGTTTCTGTAAATGCTTCATCCTGTTCAGGGTTGCAGTTGGTCTGGAGCCAACCAATAATCACTGAGCACAAGGCAAGAACATGCCCTGTACAGGGAACCAGTCCATGAAAATGCATTACGAACTCACAGTCACTCATACCCTTACACCTATGGACACACATGAATAAATAATCTGCAAACAGTGGTTTTGGGTTGGTTTTTGGATTAGAATCTGAAGTTATAAAACCTAATGACAAAGTACACAAAGGAGTTCTCTGCACTGAACTCTGTATAGTGATGCTTTATTTAAAAAAAAAATAAAAAAAACATCAATAATGCTATTAAACTATTAAACATATTTAGCTTTTCAAACAAAATTTAAAATCACAGATTTGGCATGAAATACTTCAATATGTCCCTCAAATACACCAGCTTCCTGATTAGTTACCATAAAGTGCAATTACAAATTTTTTTGGCAACAAAAATTAGGCCATTCCCTGCTGTAAACATAATAGAAGAAGTGGTAACAGTGAGTATATTTAATGTATAAAAAAGTATAGGCTCTACATTATAACACACTCAGACTTATAAAAATTATTGCCCTTATGATTCAAGTATTATGCCCTTGTAGTAATTACTTTCTTTTTGATTAGTTTTGATGTCACTCTCATGGGGACAGGTGTGTAGTCACACTTTGGAGAATGCAGTAAGTAATGCCCCACTTAGCACCAGGCAAAAGGCCAAAATGAGAACCAGGTAATTCCGCAATCCCTAAAGAGAAAAAGGCATAACACACATTTATGTATCTCAAATGAAGACTAAAGTGCATACATATAAACATACATACAGATGCATTGTGTCTTGAGTCATCAGAATTATGTCTGTATAGAGATTATCCACATAAAATGTATGTTTTAAATCTGACTGTTAAAAGGACTCCAGGTGTTGTTCTGAGACACATTTTAGCCAAGTGTTATGCAAGCATGTTAAAGTGTCTGTCTGTACAGATGCCATTCAACAACCAGAACCCAACCCAAAAAAAAATAAATAAATAAATCCATTCTTTTTACAGTAAATAAAAACACACAATCCATGACTGGCATACTTCCCCACCTCATATAAAACAGATTTTAATGCATCGAACCAAAGCATTTCACTACTGACTGATATGAATAAATCCATCACAGTAGGCAAACCACACTGCCAAATAGTCCCAGTTTAAAAAGACTTACCTTTACTTCCTTAAACACTAGAACACCCCAAAGAGCAGCAATAAGGCCAGGAACCTGTGAAATAAAACAGATTAGTTGTCTGCATTGTGGCTGAACACCAACTAAACATTTCATATATGAAGTTAAATGTGTCACCAGTCTGACCCAATAAGCTTTGAATTCCTGTATATACAAAGTAAATCAACCCATTGGAGTAGGCCAGAACTGCATTTTACACGTTTCAAATTCTCACATTTATTAAAAAAAAAAAAAAAATTAATTCATTCATTATCTGTAACCGCTTATCCAGTTCAGGGTCGCGGTGCGTCCAGAGCCTACCTGGAATTATTGGGCGCAAGGCAGGAATACACCCTGGAGGGGGCGGTAGTCCTTCACACGGCAGCGCACACACACACATACACACACACGGACACTTGAGTCGCAAATCCACCTACCAATGTGTGTTTTTGGACTGTGTTTTGGACTCCTCACAGACAGTCACCCAGAGCGGGAATTAAACCCACAACCTCCAGGTCCCTGGAGCTGTGTGACTGCGACACTACCTGCTGCTCCACTGTGCTGCCCACAACTAATTTCAATGTTAAAATATTGTGGAGTAAATGTGTCCTGAGGAGACTGAAATGTAGGCTGGTCCTTGCATTCTAAATGAACAGGACATAATACCAAGACAATTGATGGGTTAGGCTGGAGACAAATGTTATTTATTCATTTTATTTATTCTCTCATATAAATGAAAAACAGGCAGACCCACTAGAAAAAAAAAGTTTTATTTCAAACAATGTTTACTGTACACTGCTAATGTAACAGTAAAAATTAAGGTTATTACCTGTTGTGTACTTTTTTGGTCTGCCTGACAGGAGGTGGGAAGCATGGATAAATAAACAAAGCTTTTGTTTTAATCTGATATTCAACGGTGCTCTATTGTGACATCCACTGGAAGAATGTCCTATATTGCACATTTAATTTCTTGTTTAAGAAAGAAAACAAAACACCGCTAAGCATCCTTGAAGAAAAATAGAGTATATCAAGCTGTAAACTGAACTAAAACAAACCAGTCAGTTTTTGTGGGTCAGCAAAAAATGGGATTAAACAACCTTATTTTGTACTGCATCTTTCAAGAAGAAAGAGAAAGTGAAAACTGTCAAAAACAGAGCTTCTGTTCACTAAGTCCTCATTGCTCTGGTCAACTATGGCTCATTCTCATTTAGACAGAAATGTTGCTGTTTTGTTTGATCATTGTGGCATTTTGCCCAAAGAATTTCACAGACATTTCATTAAGAAACTGTTAACTTTAATTTTAAAATTAAAATTATAAGCAGCATCTTATGTCCCCTTTAGATGTAAAGAAACCATAATTGTGAGACAAGTCACTCACAGTGGTGATGATCGGGAAGCTGACAACTGGACTGAGGTAGTGATTGGCCAGAAACCAGCAGCATGTGGCCATGCCCCACATCACGCCAGAAACAAAACCTGCACACAGCATCATCAAATGTAATTAAAAAAATAATAATGATAAACAGAAATAAATAAAATAAAATAATTTTTAAAATTATAACCTGAAAACTTCTATGCAGAAATCTAAGATGTTAGTAGAATTAAAAGTAAAATGTGTGTAGTCTGTTTTTTCGTGTTTTTCCAATGCTGTAGTTTTTTTACCTGGTAGAACAGCTTTAGGGAAGACTTGAGGTTTGCTCTTTTTGAAGGCACAGTAGATAAGGAAATACACAGTGCTGGTGAGAAAGATTCCACTGAACTGGGCAAAGACATAATCCAGATCTAAAAGACAAAGCTAAAACTTTAGTATATAAAACTTTCAGTTATCCACAGAATGTCTAACAGTCTTTAGACACTTCTTGCTGATTTCACACCAGAAGGGACGCAGCAAGCAATGTGTGCCACATCTACTCGGTGACGCTCACTTTTTCACACCGGAAGCAACCACACTGCACACTGATGAGTCATCTGTGAATTTACACTTTATTTTTGTGAAGTCTATTTATATTTGTGAAGTTTATTTACAAATTGTTTGAGGATAAACCAAACGTTTGAAAGCTTTTTTTCCACTACATTTTAAACACGTTAAAAGACCAGAAGGAAATGGCAGTTTAAAGAAAAGATGTTTTAACACAAGAATACATTTTTATTTGTATAGCGCTTTTAAAACTGATATTGCTTTACAGAATTAGTATCAGAACAACAGATGATAATGTGAATCAGAAAGCCCCAGGTGAGCAAGTCGAATGCGACAGTGGCAAGAATATACTCCCTTGAAACTGGAGGAAGAACCCATCCTCCTCGGATCAAACTACGACTGGAAATGAACAGTATTGCCAGTTAAGTCTGTCATTATGCTACAGTGTAGTTATATTATAGTACTGATGTAAGAATAATGGAAGTAATTGGGTTTAAGGCAGTACTACTACTACTAATAGTAATAACAATAAATTGGCCAGATTAATAAATAATTTCATATCTACTTTAGTTATCTGTCCTAATGCTAATGATATGGTCTCAAAATGGTAATTTGTATTTTACCCATTTATATATCCTCCAAAATTTTTAAAATAATATTTTACAAATAAAAAGTCAAATAAATGTTCTGTTGTCTTGAAAAAAAAAGAGCTTTTGTCAAGTATCTCATGTCTGCTGCAAAATGGGCTACTATGGGCAACTATTGAATTCAACAATATTAAGTTTGTGTAGCATAGGAAAAAATTGCAAATTGAATGGGACATGCTGCAGCCACTGTTCCAGGCATCAACTAAAGACGTATAAAAATGGCATTGGGCTGTGGAGCAATGGATTTATATTCTCTGAAATGTAAAACAATATCTTAGATGTAGTGCTTCTAGTCTTACCAAACTGACTTGACCCTGAGAATGTGCTGTTCCTATCATTTGAGTGGTTTTTGATGTACAGCACAGGGACAAAGGAGAATCCATAAAAGATTCCAGCAATGATCGCAAGCCCCGTCCCACTGAGAGATACAAACAAAAGAAATATCAGAGCACATGCAGTCCACACAGGCTGTAATATATAACTGCATGCAACATGCAGAAGAATACTCTATCATGTGGTTTGTTTATATACATACACAAGCCGTTTGGTGAGTGGTGGTAACATGTCCACCCAGGAATCATCTGTAGAGCACTGAGAGCTAGAATTTACAGTCTGAAAAAAAAAGAGAAAATGGAAATAGTTATTCTGAAACCATGCAACTCATGTAAAATCACTGAATGATGGATTTGATTAAAGCTAATAAGTATGTATTAGATAAACATACATAAAAAGAAATGTCACATACATTATCTATGAGTAGCGGTGTCTCTTCAGCTGTGGCAGGTCTCTGAACATCACTCTTTACAAAGAAAAAGACGATGGCGCTGTGCAGACACCACAAAGATATTATTTACACACAAAAACTGATGACTGGACGCCAGGTTGAAAAACAAAACATAACTGGACGAATCATTCACTTTACTGCATTTGATAACATTAACAAGTACATTTATTTTAAAAGTACATTAAAAATGTAGCTACTGTAACTAAACAGTATAGTAAATAAAAATATAGTAAGAATCCATAGGCATTTTACTTGACCAAGTCTATATTTCAGGACAATTCACAATGCCTGTGTGTCTGTATGTGTTACCTAAGCAAACACAGGCCAGCTCCACAATAGTTAAGAGTCGGATTGCCAACGCTCTCAGCTTCAATACCAAACCAGCCAAACCTGAGGACACATTAAAAAGTCAGTGTGTATGTTAGTGTGTGTATTCTAAATCCCAAACCTGGTAGTAAATGTGGACTGATGAATGCTGAGTTAATTAGTGATGACCACAATACTAACACCATCTAATCATCATGAAGAGAAGGAGTTCAAACGAGTGTATGTGTAAATGGCCCATTCAACTTTTCAAAAACCCCAAAATGATTAAATCCATGTGTTCATCACAGATAACACCCAGTTTGTGGTTTGATCTTACCGTGAGCTGGCCCAGCCCATCAGAAGATTGAAAGAAGCCCATATTAACAGGCCTAGCCCTAGACCAATAGTCTTCACTATTGGAACAACTGTGATGTTACCTACAAAAAAAAAACAAAACACTTTAGAGACCCACTCGGCAACAATGAATTCAGCATCAATGCCATCATGCAAAACTCTAATAAAGCACCACTGTGGACACTGCTTAAAGAAAACTGGCATAACCATATAGAAATAGAAAATGATTAAATTTTCTGCTTGATTTCATCATATTTGGTATGTTTCAGAATGTTTTATGAAAATACAATAAATGTGACTGGGAGGAACTATTTACATAATAGTAAATTACAGGAAATAAACAAATAAAATGTCTCATATGGGTGACAAACCACAAGAATCAATACCACGTGTCAAAGTGGCCCCATATGGAATTGAAAATGTCAGACTGTGTTTTTGCACAAGTAACATTTGTGTTACATATAAAGGGAAATATCAGAATGGGTACCTTTCGTCTGATGTGTTAACATAGCCAAACAAAGTGTTTTAATTGGGTATATCAATAATGTTGTCTGTTGTGGAATAATGGAAGTCAATGCTACAAAAAAATAAATAAGAGAAAAAGAGAGAGAGAGAGAGAACAACAGAAACACCCAATACAGGACTAATCAGCCATTCAACAAAAAGCAAGACTTGACTAACATGATTTGACTATGTAAATACCCCTACTGACTTTTAATATATTGGGTATTGTTTTAATTTACAAGGTATCTATAGATTGTTCTCTCTTGATATGGTACAATTATGCTGATCTTACCTGTTGCCCAGATAGCTCCTCCCAACATAGCTTGTGGCCAGAATCTTGGGCTCTGTAAGATTATATTTGCCACTAGAGATATGATCCATATAGCAGCACACAGAACCCACTGGAAGAACATGCCTAAAATCCACACCCACAAATTTACAGACTGTGTTACACAACATATTTTTTATACATTGTTTGGAACTGGCATCCTATCGAGATATATGTGCACTATCTGGTGAAATGTGTATGTATGTACATTACGTACATTATATTGTATGTTATTATGTAGTATGTTGTATTATTGTATATGTCACATTTTCTTGCGCTTCAGTTCCTACAAATTTATCTCTTCATGTACACACAGCTGGAAAGTTTTATTTGTCTCACCATCCCCAGTGTCTATCTTCTTCACAGGGACAAAGTTGCTCCCATAGAAAACAACAGACACAGCACAGGACACAAAGCCATAGATCAGGTCAGTGGAGTTTGTGCTGGTTGAGTTGTCTGAGGCTACAAGGAAGTGGGGAACATCTGCCAGAGACTCCATCTCTGAAATTCAAAGTGAAGGATATAACTATTTGTATATATAATAGATCATTAATCACTTCTGTTGTTAATGTTATTCAAAACTTGTTAAACAGGCAGATATGTTAATTAGAATGCTATGATATCTATATGGTATCTACTCCTAATCCTTCTTGCAAAATTAATACAGGCAACTGTGAACATATAGATATAGGTAACATCGATGGACACTCACTTGTTAATTTTTTTTTATTATGTTTATTTGTTTGTGTGATGTATATGTTAAGCTATCTGGCTAAACTAAGAAATCTTGCATTATGGAATACCAGTTCTTTCGCCACCGATGCAAAGTATTTAGTATCGGTACGTTTCTCTACAATGTTACAGCCCAGACTTTAATAACTATGTTTACCTCTCTGTTAAATTTTGCAGACCCTAAAAATAATAAGTGCATTTGAACTTGAATTTCAAGTAGAATACAAAACACTTCAGCAGACAATTTGCTTAATGAAGTTAATACTTAAAAATAAATAGGTACATATCATACAACATAAAAACCACATGACACACGAGCACGTTATAAAAATATCAAATAAACTGTTACCTACTATGTGAAAGTAGTTCCGACAAGTTCAACAACAGGTTATAATCAAACAAAGAGCGCCAACACGAGTCATACAAACATAAAACAAATTTGTTTCCAATATATTAACCCACGTTAATGATTTCGTGCTGCATTCCATAAAGAAATTATAGCAAACAACAAAGAGTGAGAGAGAAAACGAGAACGAAAAGAAAGCTTCTAATTCATTCCTTCATCCACGACTTCCGCAAATTGCAGATCAGCTGACGGAGTGAGGCACATGACGCTGTTATAAGTGCGGAGGAGGAGCATTGTTATCCTAACAACCCCCCTGAAGATCAAAATACGCTTCAACCGTCAGAACCGAATACAAGAAGTTTAGAGAAACGATTTTAGGACCCTAAAATATTTTCAAAATTGGCTAACAGGACATACACTGAAATAATTTTCATAACCTTTTGAGCAGCTCGATCTAGTTTTACTCAGAAAGAATCGGCACATATTTATAATCTGAATCAGATGTCGTCTGAGAATAATGCCTCATTGTGGCAGTGAAAAATGTATTGTGCTTGGACATTATTACGCTATTATTTTATTTTGAACATTTATTTCCTATTATAACATTATTAAAGAGTTAATTTAAACAAACAAAAACCCCTCAAAACTCAGTGTCACTGCTAGTCTGACTGCCCAAACCCAAATATATCTACAAGGTGAACAAAAAGTCACCGGACATGGCCGGCCTCTTCAAAGCAGCCATGTTGCGTAAAGGGTAAGTTTTTCCAGTCGGAAGGTGGTCATATAGCATATCAAAAGGGTGTCCTTCAACTTTTGACTCATCCTGTATAACAGCATCCTCCAAGCATTGACCTGTGACCACTGATGAATTTGAGTTATTCACCACTGGGGCCGAGCTCTCAGAGGCCTGGGCTGTCTGTCCACCTCTACTGCTCGTTTTCAGGAGCAAGTATTCTACATTTAAGAGAGTTAAAAGCAGCGTATTTGATTGTGGGGAACTGCAGTTCTCTGGTCGGTTTACATTCATAAGTGCTGCGTATTTTAAGGTGGAACGTTATGTTAGAGGAGAAAAAATGTTGTTTGTATGTAGTGGATCTCTTTTCATGACTTTCAACCATTGGCCCTTTGTTGTTTCTTTGCTGTGAGCAGAGAGAGTGGAGCCTAGTTTCACAGAGCTACTTTGGTTTTTATACTCATTTACAGTTTTGGATGGTTTTCAGTACTGAGTTAAACAGAATTATATAAAACTTTTTTTTAATTACAAGTATTGTCTAGTTAATTTCTTGGTTGTACACGCAAAACAATAGTAATGTGTCGGTCGCGAAGGAACCGGTTCAAAGAGCCGGCTCTTGTAAGTGAACGATGAGAGCCGGTTCCCGTCTAAGACCGAGCCATTTTTTTTTCTAAGGCGGTCATTCAACCAATCAGAGAACAACAAGCAAGCTCCAACCCTCCAAGCTGAGACACTTGGTTTTGCTGAATGCCAATCTGCCTTCCAAAAATAGTTGAAGAAAATGTTAAATCAGTTAAATGTTTGTTGACAGTTGTGGTTGTTTTAATCACTACCGTTGAATGCTGCTGTTTTGCACTTTGCAGAGTATTTGTTTATTTTATTACCCAGAAATGGATGATTATTTAATATAATAAGCTATTTTGTAATACCTACCTTTTGGGTTCAATTGGCTATATTTCAGAGTTTTATTAAGGTGTTTAAATAAAAATCCAGTTATTTATACAATTGAATGTGTGAGTGCAATCAGTGAGTTATTACAAGACAGCCATAAAAACAATTGGCCATTGCAACACTATTTATTATTTTTAATATTGAACAATAATATTTTGTCCATATAGTCATGTAAAATGTAGGTAATATTGTTCTGTACCAGTGGAAATAAGTGGTAAATCAAAGAGCTATTTAGGAGCCGAAAGAGCCGGCTCTTTATGGAGAGCGGAGCCAAAAGAGCCAGCTCCCCAAAAAGAGCCGAAATTTCCATAACTACAAAACAAGCAATTAAGAAATTGTTCAGGCTGGTGCCTGAGGAGCAGCATACAGACACTATAAACCTGTTCCAAGCCTGGAGTCATGTCTGAGGGTGGAGTTTGTTTTCTATCAGAGCACTAACAGTTTTTTGCATTAAGGAAATTAGTACATTGATGGAGTTTTTCATCTGTTTATGACACTGGCATGGTAAGGTTTCACAGAGGGCAGACGGCAGCAAACTTAATGCCTTGTTGTCTTGCTGTCTCATAAATCAGTGCTTTAAAAGGCAGTATATTTAAATTAAGGTGTTGTTAACATGACAGTCACGAGTTTTTAAAAGTAGAACTATTTCAGCACGTTACCAGGACACTAGTACATTTACAGTACTCACTAAAATAATTAAATTTGTGAAGAAATTGGAGCAAAAAATATTTTATACAAGTATTTATTTTAGACACAACTTATTGTGCGCCTGTATGTTTGTGTATATTATCTTTTGTTTTGATGTTTTTCCTTCCCCCTTGAAAGTAATTTCCTGTTTTTCTTTTTTGTTTTTTTTTAACAAATTAACTCAAAAATGATTTAAATCAAAAGGGTTTAAAAGTAAAACACTCTCGTACAAACACTCATAAGTTTCACAGACATGGCATGACTTCGTCATTATAAAATTACAAAATGGACATCTCTCTCTTAAATGATCCAGAGGTGAATACACTCTACTAATGTAAACAGAAACATGCCCAGCTCAATGTGACGTCAGTGTTTTAAGAAAAGCTCTGTTTTGCCTGTAAACACAATAACACTGAAAAGTTTTCTCTAAAATCTCCACCTTGGGGATCTCTAACACAAAATGTAATTTTCATATGGACCAGAAGCCAAAACTCTAAATCACAGTTGAAATTTGTAAAGAATGGATACATCCTCAGCAAAGTATACATAGACTTCTAAGTACTGAATTAATACCTTTTTGTGTTTTCATTAATATAATTCATGGGTGCATTTCACTTTCACCCAGTTATTGATTTATGAACACTATTGGACTCTGTCCTTGTTTCACTGATATTTTAAAGCAAATGGTTTGTCCAGGAATGATTTTAGAATTTACAGTGTGTACCTTTGTTTAAAGGTAAGGTGTCTGTGGATAGTGGTAAACGTGGTGAAATGGCCTGGGGTCAGGCACTGAAAAATGTCCCTTATTTTCAAATCCCAATGTTGACAGGTATGGCACGGTGTTTAAAACTCCAGCAGCACTGCTGGTGTTTCTGTTCCATTAGCGATGCGCAACACACACCAAATACGTCATATACACGTCTGTGTCACTGCAGTGCTGAGAATGAGCCATTATACAAATAATATCGGCACTATGGTCCTTATGTTTAATACTTACCAAATGTCACCCTCTAGCGTCTAAACCGGTCACTGTTACCTAGACGGATATTTAGATAGAACCACATTTATGTGTGTGTGTGTGTGTGTGAGATTATTTTTTCCAGATTATCAACTGCTTCACTCAGCATTAAATACTGCTCATAGGCCTTTAAGTTTGGAAAATAAATAAGCTTGTGATAGCAGAAGCAATGTGTTGGATTCTTCCATGCTTCCTCAAACACCAAGACTGGCTACTAACAACTAATTTCTTTGATTACTATTTAAAATAGATTATAATTGCGAGAAACTGGACAGCATTCTCCGCTGACTCAAAGAGAAAACATGACTGCTTTGGCACTTCTTTAGCATGCTCATGGTAGGCTAGCTTACACTGCTATATAGACCATATAGTTGAATATCACCCCCTTAGTGACATCATCAACGGGTCACGGGCATAATTCCTCATCCTCCAAAATAGCTTTCAAGAATATACAAAAGTAACAGACACATCAAATTGATGAAAAATGACAAAATATATTTTTCCAAATAAATAACAACTCAAGAAACAAACAAAAACTATATTTGTCAAATTCATTTGTGAAAATCAGCAGATAACCATGTGTAAATTAAAGAGGGAAAAATAGAACAAAACTTATTAAAGAAAACAAGTCAGAGAGGAATCTTCATTATACCATTTATATTCAATACATTAATTTTAAAAATATACCAATCCTCTCTCTGCATGAGACACATATGACTTCTGTGTCCAGCACTTGACAAAGATTTACAATTTCCAAGACCATTGAGCATATTTTATTTCCAAGCCCATGAAGCATAAAGAATTGGAATCCTAGCCCACATTCATTATATATATTTAATGTTTACACCTTAACAGCTTAATAACTTAAGAGGTACTTATGTGCCTATGGAAAATGTTTGTAAGAACTATTATCAAACCCTTCACTTATTTTATCTTTTGCCTTACTTAACAGGTACTTATTCTGAACTTTGTAATTTGCTGGCTGTAATTTTGTAATTTAAACTCGTCATCATCATCATGTCCATTTCATGGTCATGGGGGGAACAGGGCAAGCAAGCAGGGCTGCTTGTATCTGTGATCTCGTTCTTTCGGTCATTACTCTCTCTTCACCAAGATGGTCCGGTACAGTGACTGCATTGCTACAGACGCTGCACCAAACCTAGGGTCATTCTCACGATCCCTCTTCCCATCAATTGTGTACAAAAACCCAAGATACTTGAACTCCTTCACTTGGGGTGAGAAGGAGTGGGAACTCCTTCACTTCTCACCCCCTACCTGAAGGTAGCATGCCATCTTTTTCCGGGAGATAACCATGATCTCAGACTTGGAGGTGCTGACCCACATACTGACCGCTTCACACTCTGCTGCAAACTGCTCAAGTGAACGCTGGAGGCCTCCATGCGAAGAAGCCAGAAGAACAACATTGTCCGCAAACAGCAGAGATGCCACCTCCTAAGCCCCTTGACAGAAGCCTTCCTGTCCCAGGCTACGCCTCCCCACCCTGTCCATGAATATCAGGAACAGGAGTGGAGATAAGGCACAGCCCTGATGGAGTCCAATGCCCACTGAACAAGCTTGACTTACTGCCAAGGATGCAAACACAACTCAAACTCTGAGTGTACAAGGACTGAACAGCTGGCCGGAGCAACCCTGGCACCCCATATTCAGAGCACCTCCCACAGAATCTCTTGGGGAACACTGTAACACACCTTCTCCAAATCCACAAAGCATGTGTAGAGTGGAGTAGCAAATTCCCATGCCCCCTCAGTCATTTTTGAAAAAGTAAAGGGTTGGTCCATATTTCCATGGTCAGGACGAAATCCTAGGTTCGACAATTGGACGCATTCTCCTTTCCAGCACCTTGGCATAGACTTTCCCAGGGAGGCTCCAAAGGCACAGTTCATGAGGTCCATGCAATATTGTAGAGGCGTGTCATCCAAGACAACCCCACAGTATTGATTGTCTTCAGTAACTCTGGTTGAATCTCATCCACTCCTGGAGCTTTGCCACCGTGAAGCTTCTTCACCACCTCCATGACTTCGGTCAAGGAATTGGAATCTGACACCCCAGACACTTCTGGCCCTACCTCCTGCACAGGAAGCATGTCTCTCGGGTTAAGGAGTTCCTCAAAGTGCTCCTTCCAACACCATCCTTACTGAGCACAGCTTGGAGTGTGTCCTCCCTACCCCTCCTGAGCTGACGGCGTGTTTTCCAGAACTTCTTTGAGGCCGCCAGGAAGTCATTCTCCATGGCTACTCCAAACTCCTCCCATGCTCTGGATTTTGCTTCAGCAATGGCCACAGCTGCAGTCTTTTACGCCTGCCGGTAACCATCTGCAGAATCTGAAGTTCCCTGAGCCAGCCAAGCCTGAAAAGCCTCCTTCTTCCGCTTGACATCTTCCCTCACCCCTGGTGTCCACCAACGGTTTCTTGAGTTGCCGTCATAACAGGCACAGACAAGCTTTTGGCCACAGCTCCATGCAGCTGCTTCCACAATGGAAGTCTGGAACAGATTCCATTCCCCCTACCTCCTCCAGAACATGTGAGAAGTTCTCTCTGTGTTCAGACTTGGAATCCATTTGGACTGAGTCCTCTGCCAGCTTTTTCCAGCACAACTTCACAATACATTTGGGTTTACCACGTCTGTCTGGCAGCTTTCCCCGTGATCGGATCCAACTCACCACCAGATGGTGATTGGTTGACAGCTCAGACCCTCTTTACCCGAGTGTCCAAAACATATGGCCTCAGATCAGAAGACACAATCACAAAGTCGATCATTGACCTTTAGCCCAGGGTGCTCTGGTACCAAGTACACTTATGAGTAATCTTGTGTTCGAACATGGTGTCCATTACGGGCAAACCATGACTAGCACAGAAGTCCATCACAGCACTCAGGTTCAGATCAGGCAGGCTGTTCCTCCCAATCACTCATCTCCAGGTTTCCCAGTCATTGCCAACATGAGGTCTTTGAAGTCCCCCAGCAAAACAATAGGGTCAGTGCATGGAATCCTCTCTATATCTCCACCCACTACCTCCAAGAAGGCAGACTAGTCTGAGCTGTTGTTGGGTGCATACGCACACAAAATAGTAAAAGTTTTCCCCTATGCAAGCCGGAGCCGCATTGAGGTGACCCTCTCGTTTACTGGGACAAACTCCAGCTGTACAGCTGCCAGCCGGGGACTTGTGAGTATTCCCACACACATCCAGTGCCTCACACCCTGTGCAACTCTTGAGTAGGAGAGAGACCAACACCTATTGAGGAGTTTGGTTCCAGATCCCACACTATGTATAGAGGTGAGCCCAACTATATCTAGCTGGTATCTCTCAAACTCACACACCAGCTCTGGCTCTTGCCCACCCCAATGAGGTTACATTCCACGTACCAAGAACCAGTTTCCACTGCCAAGTTCCATGACACCAGGGGCCCATTCACCCCCGGTCTGGGCCCGATGGGAATTGCTCCGCACCCATACTTTGGATCTTGTGGGCGGTGATCCTCACATGATCCTCCCACGCTGCATTTTCGGGCTGAGCCCGGCCGGGTTACGTGGGCTGCCTGGCCACCAGGCACTCGCAGTCAGAAAATACCCCCAGGCCTGTCTCCAGGGGTAGGTCCCAGTAAACCTCTCCCAGGCAGGGTAGACTTTAATTCTTTCACGATTTTCATAGAGGTGCTTTTTGGATCGTATTTGTCTGGATCTTCACTCCAGACCTGTTCGCCATGGGAGACCCTACTGGGAGCTAACAGCTCTCGACAACATAACCTTGGAGGTCATGAGACCACACAAGCCCTTCCCCCATGAGAAGGCCCTAGAATTATACAGGTAAGTGTCTCCACAAACTGTTAGTGCAGTTAGATGACTGGATCAGAATGGCAAAAAATTCTAAGATAAAACATGACATCTATTAAAATAAAGCTCAAATCACATTTAAATGTCACCCATTAAACTAAAAACACACAGATATTAATTTAACACAGAAAGAAGAATGGATGGAAATGAATGCTACTCCACATGTATCTGCAACCCATAAAGGAAAAAAAAATGAAACGAGAATGTCCAGTAGAGGGCGCACAGTTTCTTTGAGCCAGTGCCAGAACACCAACCCTTCACGGAACATCTACGATTGCGGGTAAACACACTTGTCTCTAGTTGATTTGGTTGACTACTTTTTTAAGGTGGAATGGTGTGTTTGAGGAGGGAAAAACTGCTGTTTATACCTGGCTGAAGTTGAACCTTAATTTAAGTTTTTTAATTCACTGTTTGAATTACCACAGTAACTCATTTGTAAATCGAGTTAAGTTTTGTTGCACTTTTGATAATGCAGTTGGCCGTTTCCCGAGTTTGGAGACATTTGCACATTAAATGATCCGAAACAGCTAATTGAAGTCAATATTACCCATCTATGGAGAAGTTATGAGCAATTTCCTCATGTTGGGTCATGCGATTCAGCATTTGGGGTTCTGTCCGTTGTCTAAAAATACTGCAGATGTTTTAACCATGTGGAGAGAGAGAAAGCCCAGCATATCAGACCGAGACAGTGTTTTTATTTTTTTTTTATTGAATTTTAAGTTGTTTTTTTTTACCATCTTGAACATCATTTTTAATATAATCTAAAATATATATTGATAGAATAAACACATCGTTCAAATATTCCCATAAAAAGATACTATACATAATTATGACTCAGGAGAACTCATAGCTTATAGCTTCGGTGTGTAAATAGAACTTGTTCTGAAACATGAGCTCATTTTTTTCCCAATAATTTTTAAGGAAGTGTCATTAAGGATTCAAATATTTTAAATAAAATTCTTAAACACTTGATGAGAAATACAATCTGCCCTAGTTCATTAAGCTTAATTAGAAAATATTTAATATATATAAATGTGTATGAAAGGAAGGTGTCTTATAAACCATGGCCTTGATGTGGTAGTCAAAAAACAGGCTTCATAAGCAACTGATTTCTTGGAAATATTGGACATTGTGGTGTGTTATTTAAACTCATGGGTTTTGGTCAATGCATCACTGGATAAGACTAGAGCAAAACACTTGTACTCATCAGTTCCTAATTTAGGAGACAGCACACTGTCATCACTGTATAGGTAATTTGTCTCTCCATTCCTTGATCATAAACAGTTAATCTTGAATCACAACAGAAACCCTTTATGCACAGGTTTACTTACAAAAGTTTCATCAGACGTCTGTTTCATAGTGTCCTTTATGGAAGGACCTTATATTCTTCTATTAATCTGCAAAATGTTTCCATAGGAACTAATTCATACTTTGTTTTAAATCTAACCTCTTTGGGATCTGATAGATATGGGGATTCATCATGAACATCTCTAGACACCTCTTTAGTGAATAAAGTTTTCATCCATACAGCTGTACATACAAAACTTAAAAATTTTAGTTTCTGTGACAAATGGGTCAATGCGTTTAACCAGAACAAATAAATTTCACTTGTACAGTAAAGATAAATGTTTGTCACTTAGGACGTAGGACAACCTACACATTCTTGTCCCTCTCCTCGTTTGTTTCCCAGTTGCACCACAGCTTTGGATAAAGTGGCAGTGTGTTAAAAATAAAAATGACCAAAATAGGAATCTGTCAGTGTTTGTTTCCTCTCAAGACACAATTCTTGAAGTTATACATGAGTGTAATAAACCATGTTCATAATATAAATCGGAAAAAAACCTTTAATAAAACAACTCAAAGTGAACTCAAAACCACCTTCAAATGGGAACCTATGGGAACACTAATATTTTTACCTTAAAATTACAGCTTCAAAGTGATTTATGAGGCATTGCTGAGCATAATTACTGAGCATCTTGTCTTAAGTGAAAACAGCGTGTCATCAGTGTACAGTGTGGCCTGTACACTGTAGGGATTATTTGCATAGCTATGCTTCAGGAAATGTTTGAGAAACATGACAAGAGTTCAATATATTCAATTCCAATACTTGACCTCCAAGTTCCTCAGATCTAAATCCGATTAAGTATATATGGGATGTGCTAGAAAAACAAGTCTGATGCTGCTGAACAAGGATCTGCTCCTAAAACCTTTGTGCCAAATGCCAAACTAAATAAAGGGGACATACACAATATTAGGCATTTAATGTTATATCTGTGTGTTTGTGGAAGCAGAGAAAAATCTTTTTTGATTCTTCTAATAAATAGCATTTTGCTGCTTTCTTACTTGTTTGTAGTTTTTTTTTTTGTGTGGTATTGAAAGGGAGTGTGTGTAGTGGCAGTGCCAGCCCAAGCCAGTGCAACACACACACACACGCTCTTAGTGTGTGAGTATAAAGAGAGCTTGTGAGCCATGGGTGTGTGCGCACGTTTGCACATTAGGGGAGGCAGGGCATTGTTCTGCAGCTGGGCTAGAAAGAGAGGCTCGTTCTACACAAAATAAACAAGTTTCCCTAGAAAGAGCTAAGCTTAATTTCGCACACGCAAACACAAAGTTATGTTTTATTGCATGAGTTAGAAAATAAATATATGGTATGTGTCCAATAGTTGCTTCTCCAAATTATCTTTCTGATATGAAGAAAATTAATAATAGGTTAGTCATCCTTTACTGCAGTAACAGCTTCTCGTCTGGTAAATGTTAGAATATTGCTTTGAGGATTTGTTTCCAATCAGAACTTAGAGGATTATTGAGGTCACCTGGTGATTTTGAATGTTCCCAAAGGTATGCGACGGAGAGCTGCTAGTTAGAGTTGCTCCCCGTGCCGTGGGAAACGTATACCTCTCTAGACAACACTTGGCATTGACCATGATGAATACAGATTAGTGATGTTGCTCCAGAATGTCCCAATGCTGTGCCAATGCTTTTATGTGTGCCAATACAAAATCAAATAAATAAGCTTGATGTTCTTTGAATATAAACATGGTCACTCGTATGTGAAGTGCCCATGCTATGGAGCATAAACTGGTTCATTGATGGATTCCAAAGCAATATGATTCTTTGATTTCACAATTCGATCCTTTGATTGCAAATTCTTGGTGGAAAAAGAAAACTAGTTTAGCCCAGTGCTTTCACCAGAATTGGAGAGAGGGGGAGAGTGAGAGCATGTTTTCTGCAGCTGATGCAGCATTATTTCACAGAAATGTGTGTAAAGAGGGAGCGGTCTGATCAGCCTCTGTCCAGCCTCCTTTGGGCAGCTGTAAGACTTTCAGATGTTGGACTCGTTTGTTTGGGTGTCTGTGTGTGTTGATGAGACTGAAATCATGAAATGGGCTTTTGAGGACTGAATAGGATGGAGAGCAGGTACTCTATTTGTATGTGTGTTTGTGAGTGTGTGAGTATGCTGAGAGTGTGTGTTTATTGCATTCTGTTTTTATGTGAATGTGGCTGCTCATTGTAAAGTTGTGAATATAATTATATTGCAATTGTTTGCTTTCATGGGATATGGTTTATCTGTGTGGATGTGTTCATCTCATCAGTGTGTATAGTGTATATGTGTGTTTGGTACACCAACCAAACATTTCCTGAATATGGGTAGCATGTAAAACCAATAATGAAGGGCGATTAACACAATCTGAGCAGCAGCAGAAAAATGCTGTCTTTCACATTGGGTCTTACCTACCTAACCTACGGGTTGGTTAGGTGGACCAACCCCTAGGTCTTCTAACATTGACTTCCATTGAAAGTTAAGGTTGTTTCCTTCTCCTGTAAAGTTACTGTTTTGGAGATGCATGTTTTTCATTGGACAGTGATGCTGTGTTGCTTTAGAATACTAGTAGAATACTTGGCATATACCCTTTATTTGTTTAATTTTTGTTTAACAAAAATTATGTACAAATGATTCGTTTGGCAGGGAATTTTCTCGGTAGATAATCAAAGATATAATAAAAAGAATAAATTATTGGCACCTCTATCAATTATGCCATACCTGATGTCTCACAAAAACTACAATGTTTATTTATCATAAACAGCATTTAATTTTTCATCTTCCAGCTCCACTTTCAGGTCAGATTAAAAAACAAATCTGTGTGTTTGTGTTCATGGAGATGTCAAAAAGCCCTTACTGAGAAAGTAGAAATAGTTTAAAAAAGCTGCTGTTATCTTTCAGAACAGTGGACTGATGGCACTAAAGCCCAGACCTCAATATCACCAAGGGAATACCAATTTATTAGAGTAAACTCTGGAGTAATGGTAAATATTTCTGCATATTTCTTTATTATTTTATACAATGAAGGCTATGAAGTAAGTAAACACAACTTTGAAAAGGTATTTTGTTGTTGTTAAAATGTGTACTTGAAGCTTCTTTTGGACAGTCTTGGACAGTACTGTTATGGTGATATTTGGTTATGCATTTTGATGCACACTGATAGCCTGACATTGCTGTCTCTCTCTCTCTCTCTCTCTCTCCCTCTCTCTCTCTCTCTCTCTCTCAGCTGGGCCTCTGCTGAGTTTGATCTTGCTCAGATCAGATTGATTGTGTATCAGGATTGTGAGAAAAGGGGTCGACAGGTTCTCTTTGACTCTAAAGGCATACAGAAGCTGGACAACTCTGAACTGGTAAGTGACCCCACTTAGTGTGTGTGCGCGCTGTTTCAGGAGGTGTCACATGTTCTGTAATCCACACTCATTTGCATCTCATGACAGGTGTGACTGATCCAATAACTGGGTCAGTGAGTTTTGCACACGTGTGTTTGTGTGTGGTCAGTGACAAAGTACTAAACTTGTTTCTGGAAAAGTTTTTTTCATAAAATGCATTTGTTGTAATTTGTCATTCTCTTCAAGCTTTATTTAACTCACAAATGTACACATAAACCACCTTGGTTTTTAATATTATTGGGAGAGATTAATGTTTAGCCCACTGCATCATCTCTAGTTTTAAATACAATTTTTACACATTTGGGAACATTTGGGATGAGGATTAAATATATATATATATATATATATATATATATATATATATATATATATATATATATATATATATATATATATATATATATATATATATATATATTTGTGATAATTCAAGTTTTATACATGACTTCAGCTGATTTAACACCCTGGGTCAATTTTGACTGATGCTACTTACATCATAGGAGTCAAATCTGGACTGCAAGCAAAGTTTCTCGAATGAAATCAATCAAATCAAAGTTTATTTGTCACATAGATAGTCATATGTTGTGCAGCTAGCAATAAATGCTTTGATAATCATTCACTTCCATGGACACAAAAATTGTACAAATTCAAAAAAATATAAACAGAGGTAGCACTGTGAAATAACTAAGGCAAATGTGCAAAGAACTGGACGTCAAACCGTTGTTGTGCAATGCGGAACGACTGGTACCACATGAAGTGTGGAGTGCAAAATTTGCAAGAGTTAATGTGCAATATTTAGCAGGAGGTAGTTTACAGTTATCAGTGATTAATGTCAAATGAATAGGTTCTGTGTGTGGGTGTGTGAATTCTTGGTTTATTGTGCAGTGTTTTGAGTGGGGATGGCTTATGGATAGGAACTCCTCCTCGTCCTCTCTGTGTTTGGCTTCAGAACGTGAAAGCACTTCCCCTGGCTGAGGTCCTTCCCAATGTTCCTATCTTTCATCCATCTCCTCTTAGTTTAGATACTCTGCAGGTCAGGAAGTTGGATAGTTAGATAGAAGTTTTAGATAGACTGCAGCTCAGTCTAAATGATGCACTCAGCTGAAGGCACTGCCCTCAGCAGCCTGTCTGTCCTGTTTGGTGCTATTTCCAAATCAGGTTGTGGGGTTCCCCATGAGGATGACACAGTGAGGCAGGAATGGATGAAGTGCCAGACCTCCCTACTTAGTGATGAGTTTGGTGGGAATAATCGTGTAGCTGTAGTCACCAAACATTCTGATTTCCCCTCCTAGTGTCCGGGTGACATAGCTGAATAGAACAGGTATGAGGTGACATCCTTTGTGGGGAGGTTGGTGCCATAAGCAAAATATAGAGTCGGTCCATGGAGTCCAGCATTAAAGAGGTGATGAAATCTCTGACCAGCTTTCCAAAGCACTTCATCATGAATGGTTTTAGGGCTACAAGGAGATAGCTTCATTGAGCCAGGCTGGCTGGGGTTTCTCTGAGACTGGAAACATAAACTTTGATGGACTGGCATCAATAATTCTGGGTAGGCTCTGGACACCCTGTGACCCTAACTATGATGAAGTGGTTACAAAAGTCGAATGAATTATCTTCCTATCTCCAACTCTCTGCCTACTGCAATTGTAGTAATATGTAAATGTTGCATAATATCTGGGGGAGGGGGTGGGGGGTGTAATTTAGTTTGAACAACTAATGCTTAAAGTTCAGATTCAGCTGCTCTACCAGATCATATGTACTGTATTCATTCATTCATTCATTGTCTGTAACCACCTATCCAGTTTAGGGTTGAGGTGTGTCCAGATTCTGCACAGAATCTGAGCGCAAAGTGGGATCACACCCTGCAGGGGGCACCTGTCCTTCACAGGGCGAGACGCAATCACACATTCACTGTATTCTTATTTTACTTAAAAACTATGATCACTGGATTAGGAATGGCAACCTTGTATCTACACACGTCCAGTTTCGGTTCCACTGACCGCACAGGAGCACTTTGTAGTCCTACAATTACAGACTGTAGTCCAGCTGATATCTCCATTTCACCCTGCTCTTCAAAGGTCAGGACCCCTACATCATAACAGAGAAGGTATGATATGAGTGTAACACTCTCAGAGCTGCAATGACATGGTGGTGTGCAGCTCTTGTCTGAATGGATCAGACACAGCAGTGCTCCTCGAGTTTTTAAACATAATGTCCACTCACTGCCCCCCCCCCCCCCCCCCCGTTAGACACACCTACTTCATTGGTCCACCTTGTAACTTTTAACTTTAATGTCTATGTTGGAATGAGTCATGTGTACTTTCAATGGATGTAGTTAAGTTGAAAAAAAAAAAACAAGCAGTTTAAAGTCAAATTAACATGCAGATATAATTCAGTGCCAAACTTGACTTAAAGTCATGAGTTGAAATAAATCAAATCAAATCAAATTTATTTATATAGCGCTTTTCACAACTGATGTTGTCACAAAGCAGCTTCACAGAATTCCAGTAAGACAAGATTTGACATGAAATGTAAAGACAAATGTAAAACCCTCAAGTGAGCAAGCCAGGGGCGACAGTGGCAAGGAAAAACTCCCCCAGCTGAGGAAGAAACCTTGGAAGGAACCAAGGCTCACAAGGGGTGACCCATCCTCCTCTGGTCAATCTACTGGTGATAGTTAGTAGTCCATGAGAACTTCAGTGTAGGGACAGCTTCAAGGCACTTGGTGGTTGCTGGAGCGTGGGCAGCTGGTCTGAAGCGTAGAGGAGGATCTCGACAGTCATCCATCAGTGTCCAGACAGACAGGTGGGCAGTTGTTTACTCGGAAAGATGTAAAGGGATGGAATTAGTTTTGAACTGTTTTGTGTTTGTAAAGTAGAAAATATGAAAATTTCCAGAGTGTGGCTAATGACTCCGGCAGATCTGACTATGACAGCTTTAACTAAAAGGAGAGAACCAGGAGGACACACAGACACGGGAGCATCCTGAAACACTGGCATCCCTCCGCTCAACCGTCTATAAACCTGAGCGATCGCAAGAAGCGGCAGGACGACAGCACCAGCGTCTCAGTTTACTATAATTCCCTGTGTCCATGGACCCCCCGAATCTGCCGCCTTTATCTATGGGGGACTATTAGCTACCAAAAGATAAACTAAACAAATGTGTTTTTAGCCTAGATTTGAAGATTGCGACTGTGTCTGAGTCCCAAACATTTTTTGGAAGATCATTCCAGAGTCTGGGGGCTTTATAAGAAAAGGCTCTTCCCCCAGCTGAGGCCTTCTGAATTCTGGGAACAATTAAAAATCCAGTATTCTGTGATCTGAGTAAACGTGGAGGCTCATAATAGGAAATTGTATCTTGAAGATATTCAGGAGCAAGCCCATGTAGAGCTTTATATGTTAATAATACAATTTTGTAGTCAATGCGGAATAAATAGACATTCTAATTGGAATTAACTTAAGATTTTAAGGCAGCTTTTGATTAAAAAAACTTTTTACAGTGTAGCTCATCTGTTGATGCACAGTTTGTGTTGGTTTTCCTCTAGTCCTCGATCAGTGGACACAGAATGCTGCCCACAGGACACTGTTGGCTAGATATTTGATCTCAGAAAGGGCTAAGCCTTTTTTGGGTGTAGGGATGGAGAGGGGTTCACCAAACTATGTGCATTTCCCAAAACCACAGTCTGTAAATTCAGTTCCTCACTGCATCCACAAAAGCAAGTTAAAACTTATCAGTGTATATGTAAACAGGATCAAGAAACACTGCCTCTTTCTATGGGCCTGGACTCCTTTAAGTTGGACTGAGGTTACAGTTTAAACAGACTTTATGATTATTAGTGACAACTGATGATAAACTTTTCTATATATAGTTAAAACTACTTTTTGAGTTACAGGTGTCTTATTTATAAACTCCAGATGCTCTCTTACAAGGTTAAGAATGGGCTAGCCGCTCCATACATGAGAGCAATGGCAAATGATGCTGGAACAAACTTCAACTGACTGGCTGAAAAGCAGACTGAAGACTCATCTTTTGAATTACCATTAATCCTGCACTTATTGAAAGCTCTTGAATTATCCTGAAATAACACGGTGTAGTATATTTACAGCTTCAAATGAAAACTACAGCCTCAAAATCATTGTGATTCTTCACTGACCTATAATAGGGAGAATTTCCACACTGTCATTGCAGTGATTTACACTCTGCAGCTGTAGTTGGAGCCCATGAGCAAAAATAACTAATCTTCCCTAGATGTCTTTGAATGTCTTTCTGTCATCAGGTATCAGTTATTTTTGTGATGTTATGGCACTTATGTTTAATTTGAATAAATAATCTCTTTAGATTTCTGAACTGAATCCTGTATCTAGTAGTATATTAGTACTATTTTTTGGACACTATTCTTGGTAGTATTTGTGAGAGGCTATTATCTGAAAAAATTGACAAACACTTTTAGCATAAGCTCTGTGTTAGAGAGTCTAGTAAATACCACAAATGTAATTGTTGGATGTTCCAAAGCAATCCGCGAGAAGTGGCACAATTTCTATTTAAATTTAATACATGAGGTGGATTAATATCAGTGCAATACAAAAATATTTAGCAAAGTTTAACATTATACAAATTAATATTAAGGCTATGATCATTTAATCATAGCATTTAGCCAATCTGTCAGGAACAAAAAAAAATGGATTAAAAATTTAAAAATGCTCCTAAATTTTCAGGTTGATTAAAAAGGATATCACAAGAATGTGTATATATTTGTATCTATTCTACATAATAAAAATGATATAATTTCATAAAATTGTCCTAGTTGTTTTGTAGCAAGTTGTGTCTCTGTAAACTGATTTTTTTTTCTCTTTAAAGCTTTTCTTTACTGATATTAATGTCTCTCTGTGGATTGTGGGTCAGAACAGAATGTGGTCTATGGTCAGTTGTTGTGGTCACATGAGAATATGTTCAGTTCTTATGCTCTGCCAGAGAGGGGGAGTGTGCGAATGTTTCATTGCTAACTCACTGTGGCTTGTGGAAACAAGTTCCCATATACTAGGCAACTTTGTGTTATGTTAAGCCCCTTTATGTTGTGGATCTTCCTACATATTAATACATTTTAACCATTCCTTATTCCATATATCTGTCTCCTTTTCAGTCTGAAGCCAGTAGATTGACCAGAGGAGGATGGGTCACCCCTTGTGAGCCTTGGTTCCTCCCAAGGTTTCTTCCTCAGCTGGGGGAGTTTTTCCTTGCCACTGTCGCCCCTGGCTTGCTCACTTGAGGGTTTTACATTTGTCTTTACATTTCATGTCAAATCTTGTCTTACTGGAATTCTGTGAAGCTGCTTTGTGACAACATCAGTTGTGAAAAGCGCTATATAAATAAATTTGATTTGATTTGATTTGAAGCCCTTGAGGTTTTTGTAGAAATAAATCTAAAAGTACATTTGTGTTTTACCCAATTTTTTTCTACTTAATTTTGTCTTTGGGAATTGCCCTCAGATTCATTTATTAATTTTCAATTCCACTCGTTATGTAAGATTTCCCCCAATCACACAATGCTTCATCTGAGATATCTAGAACCAGGACGTTTAGAGAAGACTACTTATGACCTAGTTCTGTTATGTCAGCTCAGCACAGTGAGAGGAGAACTCCTAAATTCTAGTTCTGTTGTCAGCTGACAGATAACTTCATTGGCTATTATTGTGCTGAGTTATTGGGAAGCAAGAGGGCTATTCTACCCACCCAAAGAAAGGGAGGCCAGCTGTACTTTCTTGAGCACCCATTCTCAGATGGCTGTGGCAACACCAGAGATCCAACACTGAATTGATGTCTTGAGATCCAACAATGTCTTGATGACAGACAACACTTATTTGTACTATAACAGAGCTCCTAATTTATTTTTATTTAAAATTTTTTTTAACATGATTGTGTACTTTAGTATGCTTAAACCGGTTTCCAAGTGAGCATATACTGTGCGGGTTTGCTGCTGCCGCTTCCTACTGGAATATTTTTCTTTTTCTTTTCCCTCCCCTCGCCTCTGGGTATTGATTTACATTTTAACTTCTACTACTGCTGCTTCTCTAGACTCTGTTTTGCAAGTTTTGTTTACATTGACTCGCTGAGCAGCTTTGTGCTGCATGCGTGCACTCCCTTGCCTCTGCTGTGAGCTAGATATCCTCTGCTTTTCACCTGTAGCTGCATCTCTACTGGGGGAGTCTCCACTCATTCTGTAAGATTCTGGCTGCCAGTTATAGATCTGTATGATTGTTGTCAGCATCCTTACTGCTCTAGTGGCTGGCAGGTGCTGCGGGAAGGCTAACGTGGCGAGCTTTTGAGTGTCTCACACGGGAGACTTTTATTTTGCATTCCGATTGTCTGCCTGCCTCCCTTACCAATGATCTCCAAATGATGTCTGCCTGATTGCTGCTGTCTTTTTGCTTTTTTTATTTTTTTTTTTTTATTTTACATATTGGGCTAGCTGTTGTTGGTCTATCTGCCTATCGCTGCTCGAGCATGGCGTTCTGGTACATGCCAGCGCAACTCTGCACTTTTTGATTTCACTCTTGGCTGGACAGTTCAGTCAATTGTCAATTGGCATAACCCAGCGGCCATGCTACAGTCACCGCTCCTCCAGATCTCAACCTGCTGTGTATGGTTTTTCGGACTCTGCTAGGTCTAGTGAGTGGAACCAGCGCTTCGCAACCCCTTACAGCTCTCATGGAATTAACTTGGATGTTCTTCAGTCTCTCCTTCAAGCCACCCCACTGCCATAGATGAACTGCTCCAACACATCATATGGACTAAAACATGAACTACTTAACTCTCACTCTATCACAGATAAAGCTCCTTTACTTAATGATCTCATGGGTGTGAACCACGTCAGTATGTTTTTCCTCATAGAGACAGGGCATGAACCTGGTGATCGTGTCCACCTTAATTTGTTGGCACCAAGTGGTTTTAGATATTTAGCTAAGCCCAGACCACAGGGGAAGGGGAATGGTTTTGCTATTGTATCTGATGATTCATGTATGTCTCTGGGTTTCATGATGTAAAGTCATTTGAATACATGGCTCTGAAACTGATCAGCTCCATCCCTGTGCTGTTTCTTTTAATCTATCGCCCACCAAAGGATTCCTCTGACTTCTTCACAGAATTCTGAGTTACTCACCTTGGCCATTTCTGTATGTCCAACTCTGGTCATGCTTGGGTATTTTAACATCCCTGTTGATGCTATCTGTTCGTTGACAACTGAATTTGAGTCTCTGTTGGACCGCTTTAGCCCGACACATTGATTTTCCCACACACTCACATGGCTAGACATTGAATTTAATTTGTTCTTCTGTTCTATCTGTTACCTCTGTCTCTGGCTCCATTGTTGGTGTCTCTGATCGCAAGCTTGTTGAAGCATCTGTTAACATTTTGGTTGCACACCAGTGCAGTAAATCTACTGTCTCCTTCCATAATATCAAAGCTCTCGAACCTTTCTTCACATTCTTCAGTCTTCTTCAATTTCATCTATTTCTCGGCTGTTTGGTCCTGATGACATTCTGATTCTATTTAATTGCACTGTATCTTAGATATTAGGCCAATTGGCTCCCCTAATGTCTAGACAGCTTCCTGCTGGTTTCTCCTCTCCTTGCTTCACTCTTGAACTCTGTGCTTTGAAAACCATTGGTAGGCACCTGGAGCGCTGCTTCAAGTGCTTTACTGTGCACATACTGACTACATGATTTCTTATAATACTACTTTAAAGTCTGCCTGTTCTGCATACATTTAATCTCTTATTAATAATTCTGTTAGCAAGCCCAAAACACTTTTCGCTCATTCGGTCTCAGACAATCAAGAACTTTAACACTGCTGAGCAATGTGAAGTTTGTCATAGATGTTTTAATGACAAGATTATTCAAATTTACTATCAGCTCCTCTCATCATCTTCTTCGCCTGAGCATAGTTTTCATTTGAACCCAGCTCATAAACCCCTGGCCAACAAAAAAAAATCTAGTCTGAACACAGCTAACCTTGATAATTTCTGACCTATTTCTAACCTCTCCTTTTTAGCTAATTCAGTTACCATTCAGTTACAGTCATTCCTGATGGACAACAACCTTTTTGAGACTTTTCAGTCTGGCTTCTGCACAAAGCACAGTACTGAGACAGCCCTTCTGTGGGTTTTAAATGATCTCCTACTCACTACTGACTCTGGTGCACTCAGTATCCTTCTTCTCTTAGATTTGAGTGTAGCATTTGACACTGTTAATCACAACAAACTCATCTCCCATCTCTCTGCTATTGGCATAACTGACACGGCACTTTCCTGGTTCATTTCCTACTTTACCAATAGATCTCATTTTGTTGCTCTTGGTACACACAAATCTTCCCCTAATACGGTTACGTAAGTTGTTCCCCAAGGTTCAGTCCTAGGCCCTATATTATTCATCATCTACATGCTGCCACTTGGTCAGATCATCCATAGCCATAGTCTTAATTACCATTGTTACACTCAACACTCAAATATATGTAAGCACCAAAAATACCTCCCCTCTGCTTTCCATTTCCTGCTTTCAGGATCTGGGACAGGATCTGGACACTGCAACTTTTTGAAACTCAACACAGGAAAAAAAAACTGAAGTTTTGCTCATTGTCCCCAAGTGCACTCTATCAAAAATATCTAATACTACACTTAACTTTGATGGTGTGGCTGTAAAAACTTCTCCAGTAGTTTGCATTTTAGGTGTACTTCTTGACACCTCTCTTTCCTTCAAACCTCATATTAAGGCCCTAACCAAAACAAACTTTTTCCATCTACATAATATTGCTTGCCTTTGTCTTCTGCTTTCTGTTAAGGACGCTGAAATTCTGGTCCATGCATTCATCTCTCATAATTCTCTCTTCATGGGCCTTCCTTTTGAGACCATACACTCCCTTCAGTGTGTTCAGAATTCTGCTGCTAGAGTTCTCTCTTATTCAAAAGAATCAGCTCGTATCACCCCATTCTTCATCAGCTCCACTAGCTTCCCGTCACTTCGTATTCAGATTAAAGTTCTCATGCTCACATACAAATTTCTGCATGGTCTGACACCAGCCTACCTTTCTGAACATTTTTTTTCCTTTTCTTTTCTTTGCTTCTTTGTGTAAAGCAACCTTGGGCATTAGAAAGGCGCTATATAAATGTAACTTATTATTATAAAGTGTGATATTGTTGCCAGCAAGTATCCAGTGTTTTCTAAAACAGAACCTGGGGAATAAGGAGCTTATTTAGATTCATTACTGGCTCGTTGCAGCTTGTCCTGATGGAGCAGATGCTATCGTCAGCAAGTGCTGGGAAACTAAAGTGTGGCTATGGAACTACGCACTCTATCAGTGTTTATAACTCTTTACTCAATTGGTGCCAAATGTTGTCTAAAAGAGCTCATCATAAAGGACTTTGTCACTAAAGTCAATGTTTTATTCTGAATATTGTGTATGACGTGAGTGTTCAGTGACATGTCAAAGGAGATTTCAAAATCATAGTGGAGTCATAGTACGCTTGACAATCATATCTGCAAAGGCAATAAAGCAAAAAGTATTCTAAATACTACCCTGAAGGTACTGGACATCACATTATTAATTCTCACCATGTTACGTCTGTAAAAATCCAGAATCCACATAAAGAGAGAATATCTAACTCCAAGTTGTTGTAATTTAGAAGCCAAAAACAAGGGCAAAATAGTAATAAATATGGGAAATGAATGGAAAAATAAATACATTTTCAAGTTATCTGCGCTAACTCTACTGAATAGAACCCCCGAGCTAATTGATTATTTAATTGCAGAAAATGGAAGAGACCAAAGCCACACCTGCCCGCAGTGGGGCATGCCAGATTAGCAGCAAAGCAAGTGAGAAAGAAGCTCCGCCTACATATCAGGTAAGTTCAGAACAAACATGTACAGATTAACCCTATGTCATAACTGAATGTCAAATGGTAGAGTAATTTTGTGTGTTTGTGTGTGTGTGTGCCCTCAGTACACAAGACCACCTTCAGATGTGAATATGCTGGGGGAGATGATGTTTGGTTCAGTTGCCATGAGTTACAAGGGGTCAACACTGAAGATTCACCATATCCGGTACTTGTTTGTTTGTGTGAGAGTCTGTTTGTTTGTGTTCATTTATTTCTGTGAGGCAGGAAACATAATCACATATACACAGATTGGCCATAATTCTATGGCCACCTCTTTGTTTCTACACTCACTGTCCATTCTCTTAGTTCCATTGACAACAAAGTAGCACTTTGCAGTTCTACAGTCTACTCAGTCTACTACAAACTGAGTCAGTCTTGTTGACCTTACTTGGATTATACTTTTTTGCTCCCTCAAGACCACTACAGAGCAAGTATTATTTGGGTGGTGGATCATTCTCAGCAGTGACAACTGACCTGGAGGTGGTGTGTTGTTGTGTTTTGCATTAGTATGGTTAGTTCATACACAACAGTACTGCTGGACTTTAAACGCTGTGTACACTGTAGTCTCTGTTAGACTAGTCAGAGGCAGTAGCTTATCTGTTGCTGCACAGTTTGTGTTAGTCAAACCCCAGAAACACTGCAGTGTTTGATCCATTTCTTCCATCAAATCTGCAGTGCCGAGAATGGTTTGGGTGGTGGATCATACTCAGCCCTGCAGTGACACTGACATGCTGGTGGTATCTCAGAAATGCCTTGGGAAACAACAAAAAAAACATGCATTAGGATTTCCCCAATACATTACATTTATGTTTGATTAGCATATACTGTTTTTACTTCTAGAAAAAAAAAAAGTCATTTGGCCAAGGTATCCAAGGTATATATAAAGTACATACGTGTGCCTATTTTTGTGTGACGCATGGAACTTACATCTGTAATAACAGTGTGTCTTTGTGTGTGTGGGCAGATCACCCCCACAGCTGATGGTCAGTAAAGTTTTCTCCACACGATATGGAGGCAGCAACACAGGAAGTACCAACACGTAAGTCTCTGATTAGCTGATGGATTATTTCATGTCACTGGGCATCAGATGCAACACATGGTGCTGTTTGCAAAGAATGAATGAGCGTTTTTCTACATTATTCCCATTCCCATTATTTCTACATAAAAAATTCTAATAAAATGAAACTAAAGCAATTCTTGGGATTGCAAAATGATTGCTGTTGGAATAAAACCCTGCCTCACCAAAAATGAGTACACTTTCATGATGTACTTCCCCTCTAGCCAATCTCGAGCTCCCTTTTCTTTTCTATGGCGATTATACAAGCTGTGAAACACTTCAAAAACTCCTGTCTAATGACCGGTTAATGTGGGTTGTCTGTTGTTTTTTTTTATTTTTATTTTTTTTTCTTCTTCCCCCCCCCCCCCCCCCCCCCAACTATGCGTCTGGAGGTGCCAGCAGATGCATTGACCATTTCCTTCATTAGTGTGACTGCAGTGGGATATTGCAGTATTTCTCTTCTTAAATTCTTCTTATTCAACTTATACCTGTTTTTGTCAAGTTAATTCCATCAGCAACTTTTCAAAACATGAATACAGTTCCAAATTTGATCCATGCATCTTATTGATAAAATTTCAAGCTGCTCATATTTTATCGTAAGTTACAAACCTCATATAAGCATCAGTGTACATGTCATCAGTGTTATTTACAGTTCTTTTATTTTTAAACTGGTATAAAACCAACAATGCTTGCTCAGTCTACCAGTTTTTTGTGCCATGTTGATTGGAAGTGTCCTGATTTGAGTAATGTCTTGGGTTAAGCGATTTGGGGTAATATATTCCAAGCTCTGAGCATTTGTTTGTACTGAGGACAATTATTGGTTCAGGCTTTTCCCATTTGTTTCCATGACATTTCAGTGCTCTTCCTCACTAAAAGTTTAAACATTTACATTATGAGGTAGAAACAGCATAATTTGCAGACTCATACAACCAATACCTAAACTCCAGCACAGTATTTATCTTAATGATCTGATATATGGTTGTCATAGTAGATTTTTACAAATATGACATGGTTTAACATAGCAAATGACTGGCTGAATATTGGACACATTCAAATGCCACCAACGTATATTGCACATATATCTCTCACATAATCACATATACACAGTACACACACTCACATATATAAAGAGATTTACTGTCATCATATAGACACCTTGGAAACCAAGGTGAATACAACATATTCAGCTCCTACAGCTATAATCTGTGTCAGAAATATTTTGAGGGTCAAGGTTGCTTTATCTCTATCTCTTTTATTCCAATGCTTGGTCTGTGCATTTATAAAGAATGGAGTGTACTGCTGCTGGACTGCAATCACACTTTCTAATTTTTCTTTACAACTCTGATTAGCAACATTCTGCATGTAGTCAAATTTGATTGGACTGTGATTATACACACACATTTTTTTTTCTCTTTCTCTGTTTAGTCTTCAAGAAAGTTTTGAATCGATAAGCCAGACTTGCCAGAGTCATACCAGTAGCATAGGTAAGACATACAAATACACATAATTATACTTCTAGCTGAAGTAACAGAATTTTATTTATTGTTCTCTTCCAGGCATGTCAGTGTCTTGGAGGACGCTTGTATTAGCCTTAATTTTATGTTTAGAGCCCTTTTGATTTTGGGGTATTTATTAGGGCCTGAGCACAACTGGAGTTGCAAAGCCCTATTGTTTTCAGTGGAATAATTGAGTTATTATTCGGGTCCAAGCACTGGTACAAAGCCCTACACATTTTGGTAGATTCATAATTATTATTTAATTATTATTATTTATTTAGTTTCACATAATTTAAACTTCTGATGCTCAATAACTCATTATATTTGGCACAGGCCTCAAAATAAAATTTCCAAATTTACATGGGCTTCATTGTGGTTCAGAAGCTCCATTGCGCCTCCAAATGCAGACAATACCTGGGATGAAGCTGGTCAAATATGCATCAAGTTTGGTATGGTCATTTTCTTTTATCTGAGTACATTCAACTGGAAGTCTGCTTTTTTAGCTGGAATGTGCTATGTACAATCACGTTTGAGTTCAGAATTCAAATTCAACAATTAGATTTGAAGTTTGGGACACTTCTATAGATATTTCATTTACACAGGGACTTGAATGCTTTTTGAGTATCCTTATTTCCCGGTTTTAATAAAGACGTTACTTGTGGTCAGGCAACAATGATAACTAAAATATTGTGTGTGTGTGTGTTGATATCAAATACACTGCTCAAAAAAATAAAGGGAACATTTAAACAACACAATGTAACTCCAAATCAACCCATCCAGTTAGAAAGCCACACTGATTGTGAATCAATTTCACCTGCTGTTGTGCAAATGGAACAGACAACAGGTAGAAACGAGAGGCAATTAACAAGATAACCCCTATAAAGGAGTGGTTCTGCAGGTGGTGACCACAGACCATTTGCCTCTTCTCATCCTTTCTGGCTGATGTTTTGGTCAGTACTCTCACCCCTAGAGGTAGCATGAGGCAGTGCCTTCAACCCACAGAAATTGCTCAGGTAGTGCAGCTCATCCAGGATGGCACATCAATGCAAGATGTGGCAAGGTTTGCTGTGTCCAGAGCATGGATGAGATACCAGGAGACAGGGCAGTACACCAGGAGACGTGGAGGGGGCCGTAGGAGGGCAACAACCCAGCAGCAGGACTGCTACCTCCTTCTATGTGCAAGGAGGAGCAGGAGGAACAGTGCCAGAGCCCTGCAAAATGACCTCCAGCAGGACACTAATATCAATGTTTCTGCGCAAACTGTCAGAAACAGACTCCATGATGGTGGTATGAGGGCCTGATGTCCACAGCTGGGGCTTGTGCTTACAGCCCAACACTGTGCAGGGTGATTGGCATTTGCCAGAGAACACCAAGATTGGAAGATTCACCATCGGTGCCTTGTGCTCTTCACGGATGAGAGCAGGTTCACACTGAGCATATGTGACAGATGTGCCAGAGTCTGTAGATTCTGTGGAGAATGTTCTGCTGCCTGCAACACCCTCCAGCATGACTGGTTTGGCAGTGGGTCAGTAATAGTATGGGAGGCATTTCTTTGGAGGGCCACACAGCCCTCCATGTGCTAGCCAGAGGTACCCTGACTGCCATTTAAGTACCGGGATGAGATCCTCAGACCCATTGTGAGACCATATACTGGTGCAGTGGGCCCTGGCTTCCTCATGTTGCATGACAGTGCTAGGCCTCATGTGGCTGAAGTGTGGCAGCAGTTCCTACACGATGAAGGCATTGATGCTATGGACTGTCCTGCCCGTTCCCCAGACTTGAATCCAATCAAGCACATCCAGGACTTCATGTCTTGTTCCATCCACCAGTGCTCACTGTCCAGGAGTTGACTGATGTTTTAATCCAGGTCTGGGAGGAGATCTCTCAGAAGAACATCCACCGCCTCATCAGGAGCATTCCCAGGCATTGTAGGGAGGCCATACAGGCACCTAAATTGGAGCAGCCTGTAATTTGTTTTTACACTTTTATTTTGAGTATGATTCCAAATCCAGACCTCCATGAAATAATAATTTTGATTTACCTTGATAAATTTTTTGTTATTTTGTTCTCAACGCATTCCACCATGTAATGAATAAAGATTTTCAACTGGAATATTTCATCCATTCAGGTCTAGGATGTGTTATTTTAGTGTTCCCTTTATTTTTTGGAGCAATGTATATTTTATGGCCACAGCATACTTTTGGGACCAATATATATTTGTGTCCTTGTGTCACTAATATGTAATTGAGATCCAGTTAGTTTGAATTTCATATTGAAGTATTTGGGTGGAATAAGCCTAGTGTAGTAGTATGTGAGTGGAATAAGCCTTTATATCTATAAGTAATTAGATAAAGTACCAATATTTGAGTGGAATTAGCCTGCAACTCTAAATATTTAGATGAAGGTAAGGCAAGTTTATTCATAGAGCACCTTTCATACACAAGGGCAATTCAAAGTGCTTTATGGAGTCTAAAGGAACAATAAAAAGTGAGTTAAATTAAGAGCAAGAATAAAAAATAAAAGTAATTTAAAACAATAAAAATAGTGCAATAAAGAAAATACATAATCATAGTTGAAGAAAACATGATTAAAATGATTCAAACAATTAAAATGATACGATTAAAGAAAAAAAAACTAAAGTGCCATTAGAGACTAAAAAGTGAAGAGTATTTTAAACTGAGCTGTAAGCCTGCTCTAACAGGAATGTTTTCAGTCTTGATTTAAAAGTGTCTAAAGTTGGGGCTCTTCTATTATTCTCAGTTAGCTGGTTCCATTTAACAGCAGCATAGTGGCTAAACGCTGCTTCTCCATGTTTAGTTTTCATCTGAGGCAGGACTAACTGTCTAGTTCCTAAAGATCTGAGATATTTGCTTGGCTCATAACAGATCTAATAAATACGCTGGTCCTACACCTTTTATAGACAGTAACCTCAAAGTCTATTCTGTAACAGACTGGTATCCAGTGTAGATTTAAGATCAGGCGTGATGTGATGAAGTTATATGTGATGACACACCAAAATACACATTAGCCACCAGATTCTCTAACAGACACAGCATCACCCATTGATTTATAGATTTAGTTGTAGTGTCTCTTATTCTACAATTATGAATTCATATGAGTTCATTTTTAAGGAGCCTGCATTTTTTTCCAGATGACTAGCTGGCATGCAGTTGCATGCAGCTGATGTGTGTCTATGTGCTTGTTTCAATAGTATCTCTTTCTGTAGCTCACAGTAATCCTGTGGACATGCCAGGCAGAGGAGACAGTGAGGATGGAGACAGTGGCATTGCCCGATCAGGTAAACACACTCATGTTGAATGAAATGTTGGTGTTTCAGAATAAATTTTTAAATAATCAAAATTAAAACAAGACTCAGTAGGTTTGATGGCCCTCCCTCTCACTCTTGAGTTATGCTAGCCAACATAAGCATCTGTTATCAGGATTGACAGTTCGTTCTCTCCTAGTGCTGTAGATTGAAAATGGTGTTAATGGAAGTCTGAAAAGAAGCAGAAGTTATCTGTATGTCTAAGAAATATTGAGGGCTAACTAGTGGGAGAAACTGGGGAAAAAAATTCAACAGCAAAAGCTCAGTTGTGACTTTTTATCTCACAGCATCATTAAGCAGCTTGTTGGCCACACCCCTTCCATCACCTGGCTCCTCATCAAGCAGTGGCTGTGCCAGCAGTTACCAACGCCGATGGCTTCGTAGCCAAGCAACCAGCCTACAGCATGGACCAATACCTCGCTGGTGAGAGAATGTGTGTTTTAAGTTTTGCGCATTGCTATTTAATACAAAAATATAGGTTAAAAATATTAATTACAAAAATCTTTCTTATAACAATATAAAAGGATTGAGTGATTTTTAGAGCAGGGTGGCACGGTGTCGCCGTCACACAGCTCCAGGGACCTGGAGGTCATGGGTTCGATTCCCGCTCCGGGTGACTGTCTGTGAGGAGTTGGTGTGTTCTCCCCGTGTCCGCGTGGGTTTCCTCCGGTTTCCTCCCACAGTCCAAAAAAACACGTTGGTAGGTGGATTGGCGACTCAAAAGTGTCTGTAGGTGTGAGTGAATGTGTGTGTGTCTGTGATGCCCTGTGAAGGACTGGCGCCCCCTCCAGGGTGTATTCCCGCCTTGTGCCCAATGATTCCAGGTAGGCTCTGGACCCACCACGACCCTGAACTGGATAAGCAGTTACAGATAATGAATCAATTAATGATTTTAGAGCGTTTCTATTGATCCATTTATCATGACATTTTCATAGTGTGAGGGGAAATAATTATTTTACAAATACTATATTACTTTATAATTCTTTTACAATTTTTAATTGTTTATTAATTACGATGAGATAAGAATTTGAAGAATCGTATGTGTTAAGAGGTCTAAAATACAGTCTCGTCCTCATTTTATTACCGTACTCAAGTTATATATCCAGTAAAAATATCATATAATTAATTGTTAAAGCCCACAAATTGACGGAGACCCTGAAACTTTCAGTGATCTATGTGGGCCTCGCTGTCAGGATTCTGCCAGTTGCATTACGACTGGCGACATATTGGAGCAACAGGTCATCACTGCCTTACAGTTCCAGTGTTCAAACCCCACCACATGTCACGGTCTGTGAGGAGTTTGGTGTGTTGTAAGAGACTGGACAAGATTCATATACATGCCTTTTTTTGCTTGTATTAATTCACCCAGAATCACTGGGGCCAAGGTGGAAACAGACCCTGTAGGGGGTGCCAGTCCTTCACCGGGTGACACACATTTGGGTGTGGGGAGGAAATTGGAGCACCCAGAGGAAACCCATGCAGACATGGGGAAACTGTTTAGCCACCAATTTTCATTGACATTATATTGGATATATTCCCTTGCAATGCAGTGTGGAAAGAACCTTTTTGAATGTCTTATCCAACCTCTAATTGCATCAGCTTTGATGTCCTCACATGCTGGATCCATAGCAGCCAGCAGGGTCATCTGGGTATGTGGCTGGCTCCCCTACTTATTTCGGGCTTTTGATCCTGGCTATTTCCTTGTTCTTCCATTGTCAGAAAATGTTTCACTGTATTGTGCTCTGTCTGTGTATATTTGGCAATTGAAGGTTCATGAGCTGCACCACTGAGCTATTTTATCTAATTTTTTTACTAGTTGATAATTGGTTGATCTTAAACTCCAAACACTCCATGTGCTGTTTGTCTAAAATGAATAAGAAATGGCTTTTATGAGCAGCACATATAATTTGATGATGTGTAGTTTGAACAAGGAATTATGATAAATTAAATCCTTGTCTGAGAAATGCTCCACAGTGATTGAGAAAAGTAAACGGTCTTCAAAGATTTCAGTCAGAAAGAAAATAAATGTGCCCATTTAAAAAAAAAAAAAACCACTGTGGTTGTTTTTACAGGAGCACTGAGGAGATGTTCAGCTTGTCTGATGAAAGCTGCAGTTCAAACCCATCATTAGCTCAGAGAAAGAAGATTGCAGTAAGCATCATTATCAGCCTTCCAGAGAAAGAGGAGGAGAGTCACAGCTTCCAGGAGTTTTTCTTCTCTCACTTTCCTCTGTTTGAGTCTCACATGAACAAGCTGAAAACTGCTATTGAGAGGGTGAGTTTAAGACTTTATGTTGATGTCAGAGAAGACGCATTGTTATCCTTTCAGCATGTGATTGTTGTGGGACACCAACATCCCTAACAATTTGTACTTGATCTGCATCCCCTACCATCATGTTTGCTTTATTATTATTATTATTATTGTGGTTCGAATAGCATAGAGGTTGGATTATTTGAAAAAGGTGACCCACACTCTCTGGGCGGGTAGGACGACCGTCCCCCTGCCCCATCATTCAGCATGGTGCTAGCCAATGCATTCACTTTTTTAACTTAACAGAACTTGGCGGTTAGTGTTCTCCTGCAAGCATATTGTGCTCTGATCATATTGCATGAATTTCAGGAGAGTTTTGTTGCTAAAAGGGGTGGTTGGATTCACATGTCTCAAAAGGAACATGTATTAGCCTTCATCCTTTCAGCATTATGTGATTGCGTCACTCCACACTAATTGATGGAATTGGCAATGAGTAAAAACAGGAACGAAAACATCTTCATCTGTCTTCATCTTATTTGAATTACACATATTTCCTCTGGCAGAATCAATGTTGTGTGTGTATTTCAGGCAATGATTGTGTGCAGGAGAGTAGCAGAGGCTAGTCAACGAGTGCAAGTGTATCTGTGTCAAGTGATGGATGCACTGTGTGAGTTCAGGTGAGGATATCTTCTGGTTTTAGGAATGTTTAGTTAAATGATTTCCTGTGTACACTGTGGCTTTATTCATACTGAAGATCAAATCCAATTTCTTCAATCTTATGTTTGGATTAGTAACCACATTGCAAATTACAAGTCATCAGATTAGTATGGTCAGAATGTAGTTGACCATTGAAATTCACACTTATTGTCATAGTAGCGACACTGACCTGAGTATACTGAGGGTTGTGTAGGAGATATATGTAGATAATTTTGTGTAAAATTTTTTACACAAAATAAAATCTGCAAACAATATTCAAAAATATTGTAAAGTATATGCTGGGAATGTAAAACAGAAAAAAATAATTATCAAATATATAATTTTGAAAGATACTTGGTTACTTTATTATTCTTTGCAGTTATTTGAGACTTATTTTAATTAGTATTTAACCAGTCTTCAATGCTTTAAATGATTTTTCTACTGGCAGCATGGTGGTGTTGCAGTCACACAGCTCCAGGGACCTGGAGGTTGTGCGTTCATGTCCTGCTCTGAGTGACTGTCTGTGAGGAGTTTGGTGTGTTCTCCCTGTGTCCGTGTGGGTTTCCTCCGGGTGCTCCGGTTTCCTCCCACAGTCTAAAAAAACACACACATTGGTACACAAGTCGGGGAGGTGGTCTAATGCTGCATTCAAATGGTGTCCATTTTATTGGAAAAAGATAAACACATTCTGAAGTCAGATGCAGAAATCAGATGCATTGTAATTTTCAGTGCAGCCCGAACCTGCAGAGTTGGGACGTAAACACTATTTTCAAAATGTCAGTCAACAGTAAAATATCAAGTAATTATGTACAATATGTACTTCATTCTAAAAGCAACATCTTTTTTTTTATATCTACCATTAAAACATGTTGGTTTGTCATATTTGAGTTCAAAAACACTCATAGAATGGCTAAAATTAACATGACACAACATAAAAAATCTGGACAGCATTCATGTTTTTTTATTACATTTTTTTTTAACTTCCCACACAACATGGAAATGACCAAGTGAGGGGGATGAGTTTGACCTCTGAGAAAAATACTGTAACTTGCACTTGAAAGCAGCAACAGTCCGGAACAGACTGAACCAATGTTTGTGTGCACTGTGAAAACACGTTTGGACCAATTAAAGGACGTTGAGGCAGTTTTGAACATATAGATGTACATGTCTCCAGAAAAGAACAGGAAACATGTAAAAATCTTGAATTTAGTATATTTTTACCATAACCACATGGTGCTGCCTTTTGTGAAAAACTTTTGTTGTTTGTGTTACTGTAGTTAATGTGATTATAAATTAAAATTTAGATAACAGCAATCCCGCTCATTACTCCTGCTTTATCCCAAGCCACAAACTAGCAGGAACTACTACAAAGGGAATTAAAATTAATGCATTGTAATTATATTAGAAAGCAGTATTCTAGATCACCCCCAGGTTCTGAAAACACCTTGCCCTGCATTTATTGCTTTTATTAATGTTTGAGACAACCCACCATGGTAATACAGAGCAGGGAAAACATAGAAAATGCTTATATTTACATCAAAGTTGACTTGACGGAAGCCCAGTTGGTGCCTCATGATTGTGTTTATGATGAGTTGCTTTTGTTTTATTTACATTTGTCGTTTATTTGCCGTTTAGTGCCTGGGATTTATATCAGATATCTGTGTGTTGTCAGAATATGAACAGTCTTGATATCTTAAATCAGTTTTATCAGTGTTCCGCAATCTAGTGCTTATTTCTGTGATACGTTTTTTTGTGTCTAATGTCATGTCTGATATTTGTGACTGCCCTAAATGTTTTGTGCCTCGTTGCTGCTCCTTCCCGCTTTTCCAGAATGACTGTGTGGAATCTGTACATGGCTCCACGGATCACTGAGCCAGTCTGGCTGACTATGGCATTCCAGAGTCCTGAGCGAAACCAGCTTTGTCAGTGCTTTCTGAAGGAAATGAGCCTGTTGATGGAGCATGGGGCCAAGAACCAGTCAGTTCCTCTTTCACCTTTAGACTTTTTCAATTTAAAAGTGCATAATTTGTCTTTAATATGATTCACATTCCTGTGAAGCAAATAGTCTTTTTGATCAAGTGTTGTAAACATTCCTTTTAATTAGTGAATTCTGCTATGTTAAGATCCACACATTGATGACACAAGTGGTTATGCACAGACCATGTATAATTTCCATAGAAACAACTGTTGACAGAATGTGATACTCTAGAACCGCTGAACGTGAGCCTAAGTTTATCTTGCCCATTAGCAAGTGTCGTCTAGAGGGGTATAAAGTCTCTAGCATAGGGCTGTGCAGTATTGGAACTGAACAATGAAGCACCATCCAATACCTTTGAGATGAATTAGACTGGTCTTTTAATCCAGAACTACTTATTGAACATCTGTATCTTATGCACATGTGGATGAGATCCATCACATTGTCCTTTCCCATATCTCTTTTAAAGCCTTCCATGAAGTCTAGCAGATCCCTTATACACTTACGGATCACTGGATTAGGAACACTTACATTGTATCTACATTCATTGTCTATTTTATCAGCTCCACTGACCATACAGGAGCACTTTGTAGTTCTAAAATAACAGACTGTAGTCTGCATATATTTGTATACCTATACCATGCTCTTTTATGGTCAGGACCACCACAGAGCAGATGATTTGGGTGGTGGGTCATTCTTATTGGTATTATGTTAGTGTGTGTTGTGCTGGTACGAGTGGATCAGACATAGCAGTGCTGCTCGAGTCTTTAAACACTGTGTCCACTCAGTTTCTACTGTTAAAGACACCTACCTCACTGGTCCACCTGTAGATATAAAGTCAGAGACAGCAGCTGATCTAATACTACACAGTGTGTGGTAGTTGTCCTCTAGCCCTTCTTCAAACTCTAGCAGCCCAGCTGTGTCTGATCCATTACAACACACAGTAACACGTCACCACCTCGTCAGTGTAACTGCAGTGCGGACAGTGGTCCACTACCCAAATCATATCTGCGCTATTGTGGTCCACTACTGTTGTCTAAGGAAACAAAATATCTAAAAACTTTTGCAAATACAGTGCACATGGATCTCGTAAAAAGACCAGTGAGTGGATGTACATGGTACGAGTTTCTAATTTCTGTTATAAAGTAAAGTGAGTGATTGGTTACTTTTTTACATAGTGTGTTGGGATTCCTATATCTAAACAAAGTACTCACTTTGAAGAGCTAATGTAACATTTTCAGAAATGTGCAAAATTTAAAAGTAAGCAATGCAATGATATGCAAATAATTTAAAACCTATACTTAATTAAAAATGTTAGAAATGTTGAATCTGAGGAATGTTATTGCTTTTTTTTTTTTTTTTTCTTTTTTAAAAAAATATACACAATCCATAATTTTGGCTGGAGCAACAAAATTTCGTAACGTTGTGTAATGCTACACTAAAATAGTTTGGGATTTTGTCATCTAGTGTACATAATATTAAAATATTATACAAGGGACAAGGCCCAAAACCATAATTAGATGGCTATAGTCTTCAGGCCCTAAGGTGACAGTTAATTAATAACAGAGAGAAACTATAGTCTGTCAACACAGAATGCTGCTTTACCCACAAATACAAAGACAAAACAATAAATAAACAAGATCCACTGCGGTTTTTTCTTCATCAAATTTTCAGTCTCTGAAACTACTCTTGTTTTTGTTTTTGCAATTTTACTGCATAATACTATTTATTTTTAACTTTGTTTTATTCCCCAGGTTCCTCTCTGCACTGCTTACTGCTGTCCTCATGTACCATTTAGCCTGGGTTCCCACAGTGATGCCTAGCAGCCACCTGTCAGTCAAACTCGTCTGCCAGAAGCACGCCTCCCACACTGTATCCCAACCATACAATCCACTGTGGGCTCAACTAGGTACACACACAAATACTGTCACGAATAAAGTACTGTTCAAAAGTCAATGACCTTCATTTATGTAAATTTAACATTAAAGGAATATATTTTATTTAAAGGAATGATTTTGGTGGACATTTGATCAAAGAAGGGTGGTCTCTGACTTTTTCATGGTACTGTACACTTACAGTTCAATCTAAGCTTGCACATACAGACTTGACTTACCTTCCATGAAGAAATATTTTATTAAAGATGGACTTCACACAGGGCATGAATTATGTAGTAACTGTATTGTTTGTTGTTGTTCTCTTGTGGTATATTCTAAATTGGTTTAGAATTTTCAGCTGAATAATTTAATGTTACTGATTTGAGATTCTGCAGCATATAATCACAAAAGATACAAACACTTTTTTATTTCCTCTAAAAACAAAAAGGCATACAGTCCATTCTGCAACTTCTGTCTGTGAGTGTATTTAGTGCTGTGTTGTATTGTTTGTTATGTAGGTGATCTGTATGGTGCGCTGGGTTCTCCTGTGAAAGTGTGTCGGACAGTAGTTGTGGGGCGCAGGAGAGAGCTGGTGCAGCGTGTCCTGTACGTTCTCTCTTACTTTATCCGCTGTTCTGACCTTCAGGAGAATACACAGCCTGCAGGACAAGTGGATAGTCCAGCTAATCCCTGCCCAGATCAACCTGTTAACCTTACTCTCTTCTCTAAAAGGGCCAGTGAGAAACCACTTATTCTTGATTCGGAGCCTTCAAAATTTGCTCCGTGCCCAGAGAGGACCAATATAAAAAAGGATGCTAGAATTTCAGAAAGGATCAGTGACAAAGGCCCAGTCTCAATGTCATCCAAGTCTTCTCCCTTTCCAGAAATGACCAGTCTGAGCCTGGAATGTGCAGAGGTCAGACAAGATTTTTTTGGGGACAATAATGACTCTGTGGGGGTGGGGTTAGAGCACACTGTGGCTAATCGGGATACTCCAGAGCAGAGCATACAGTTTACCATTGTCAGCCCAAGGGAAACAGGACACAGTGAACAACTTTGTGGTCAAGGCTTACAAAGGAAGTTGCCTCACACAGTTTTAAAAGAGATGTGGCAGAATGAATGGTCGGACAGCTCTCTGGGTGACAGTAAAAAAGAAAAGCTGTCACCCCAGCATCTGTACGAAGATGCACAGGAATATGTATTTCCACTTCCAAGGTAATGGAACACACACACACACACACACACACACACACACACACACACAATATATTCAGACAATCTTTCCAAACAAATGATTCACATATTATGTGACAATATAAAAAAAATTCAGTTAAAAAGCTCATTTATGACTTCCTCCTAGCCATGTAGCACTGTGTAATGGATGAGATGCACAGATCAACCATAACATGTGACCACCTCCTTGTTTCTACACTCATTGTCCATTCTTTCAGCTCCACTGACCACACAGGGGCACTTTGTAGTTCTACAATTACAAACCATAGTCCATGTGTTGCTCTGCATACTTTGTTTGCCTCTTTCACCCTGTTCTTCAATGGTCAGGAAACACAGAAGACCACGAGAAAACAGATATGATTTGGATATTTGTGCTTGTACAAGTGGATCAGACACAGCAGTGCTGCTGGAATTTTTTAACCCCTCAGTGTTACTGCTGGACTGAGACTAGTCCACCAATCAAACATATCCACCCAACAGTGTCCAGTGACCACTAATGAAGGATTAAAGGAAGATCAATACAAACTGTATAGCAACAGATAGACTATTTTCTCTGACTTTACATCTACAAGGTGGACCAGTGAGGTACGTGTTTACTAGAATGGACAGTGAGTGGACACAAGGTTTAAAAACTTCAGCAGCACTGCTGTGTCTGATCCACTTATAACAGCACAAAAACACATTAACAGACCATCACGTCAGTGTCACTGCAGCGCTAAGAATGATCAACAACCCAAATAATAGCTGCTCTGTGGTGGTCCTGTGGGGTTCCTGACCATTAACGAACAGGGTGAAAGTGGGCAAACTAAGTGTGCAGAGCAATAGATGGGTCCCTGTCTGTAATTGTAGAACAACAAAGTCCTCCTGCAAGGTCAGTGGAGCTGAGAGAATGAGTGTAGAAACAAAGAGGTGGTCATAATGTTGTGGTTGATCTGATAAAGAGGGTTATGAAGCATCCATAACTGGAACTCAAACATTTTCCTTTATTATGTATACAATTTTGTGGTCTGTTCTTACAGGAATATGCAATAACATAAAGATTTTTATATGCGTATGGGTATGTGTTTATAGCTGTCCGATGGAGAGTCATTCCAGTGTGAATCATTTCGGCCGCTCTCTGCTGGGTGGATACTGTCCACAGTATATGCCTGACTTTGCTCTACATGGAATATACTCTGACCAAAGGCTGAAACAGTGTCTCATGGCTGACTTGGAACACACAGTACTTGTGAGTAGGTGTTACTGCTCAAATGGTGGTAAATCTCGACTCAAGACAAATATAAAGTCACCTCACCAATTAACAAATAGACACAGAATGGTGGAGATGTGGAAATACAGGGATAAATAAAGTAGAGATCAAAATATTGTCAAAATACATAAATAAATGAATATAGAAATATAGAACAAAAGTGTAGAAACACAAAAACATAAATATAGACAAAAGATTTGAGGTTTGGGAATGTACAAATACATTCAAGATATTTTGTTTTATTATGCACTTTTCAATGCCAAAAAATGCATGTACTCATTAAAGTATTTATATATTTAATTTTATGTTTGTGCAATTGTTTATTCATATTTTTGTCAGTTTTCATCCTTGGTAGTGACACAGGAAAACAGATTTCACAAAAATCTTACTAGGGCATTTAGTTAATTGATACAGAAATACATTTTCAAGAAGAAATAATGATTGGGCCTCCTGTGTTGAAATTCTGACGATGCCTGAACTATTTCAAGGCCAGGATTCCAAGGGAGCATAACTCTCTCTTTATGGTTAGAATGGCAGGCCTTCTCTTCCATCACTCAGCACAATGTTAGCTAACACACTAGAAAGGTCTTGTCATTTCATTTCAGTAGGTCATTTCATGTCCTCCACCATACAATGAGCTTTCTAATGATGTAATAGCAGCAGTTTGGAAAGATGCATTTGTGCATCTTGACATAATCCAACTAAACTCTGAGCTATCTGTCTGAACATGCCTTTTCAGGTCAACATTTTCTTCTAAACTCCTTATGCTTTCACCCACAACTGGATTTAAACTTTATATGGTAGAGAAATTTCCTTTGTCTAATACCTGTTCATTTGAATCTGAATTTTTGTAAATGTGAAATTGTCGTTTTTGAATTATGACCATTAATTTGACATGCCGGAGGATACAATGCCCCAAAGAGTTCAGTGATATATTTTCCCCATGAGTAGTTGCTTTTGCATTATGTTTGTGTTTTTTTAACGGTGAGCCACAGTCATACTCAGTTTCTGCAGGAACTTTTTTGTTCTTGTTCAAATCTGAGTTAGATCTATTGCTGGTTGTAGTTGAAATGCGGCTAGGCAGCCTTTTCTTATTATGCTGTCAAACTTTAAATTAATTTTTCAGAAGGTCTAAAATCACTAAATGTTTAGGCACTTTTAGAGGCTAAAACCTATTTCTTTTAATTAGTTTTCTGTATCATTTCATTTATTGTTTACTCTAAGATTATTTGTTAATTTTATCTTTGTTTTTCTTATGTTTATCATCTACACTTTGCCTTTTATATTCATCATGTGTCCTTTTTTAATGTTATTTGTATGGCTGTTTAAAAGGTGCTATATAAAAAAAGATCAATATATAATTTGTCCCCAATCCAAAAAAAAAAAAGAAATTATACCACTGATATAATCCACTGTGTTGATATAACATTAATTATTTTATTTTATATTTAAATATCCATTATTAAAATTTTCACTTTTAGGTAGGCAGAATGTGATTACATTATGTTTTAAATTAATGAGTATTATGTATGTGTGTGTTTCTGTTTCTGCAGCACCCTGCAATAGATGAGCCAGTCACAGAGGCACTGTGTATTGTCGCGGATACAGATCGGCTGTGTGTTCAGCTGGTTACCAGCCAGCAGCGTGTGTATGAGCCAGGGCGGCTGGGAAAAGATGTAATGGTCTCCAATCTCATACACACACTCCTCACATCTGTGTTGCAGATGCATAAACTCAACATTGCAGCAGACTTTGTAAGTTCTATCAGTTCAAATACCTGTTTAATAATATTGCGGCACTAGGGCTGTGCCATATCGTATCATTCGCGATTATATCGACATAATTTTTAAAACAATAAAGAAAATCAATATTGTAATAATCATGATATTCTGACTTGTTTACTTAATGACTTAACACAACAACTATTGTGTTTGTTTTGTTATTTACTGTGAAGGTTACTTTTTTATAATTGTTTATGTTTGCTGTTTATATGCACACAAAATGTTCTGCACTTTTGTTGTGTGGTAGATTTATATGCTACTTTATTGCTACAAAATCAATCTTGGTAAGTTACAGTTTACAAAATAAGTAAATGTTTACAGATATATTTTGCCATGTTTGTTACATTTGTAGTAAAATCAAACTTAATAAATATAACCATGTATTAATATTTATATATATATTAAATACAATTAATATACTGTAATTAATATTAATATAACATTGATTTTGTTTCAGTAGTGTGTTCTTGAAATTAATAAGTATTTTTCATTTTTCATGTTTTTTTCATATCGCCACGAATATTGTTATTGCCAAAATACCCTGAAAGATCACGATATAATTTTAGGGCCATATCACACACCCTCCCTAACCTCAATCAGGTTGAAGATGTGCTAAATTATCCCACTCAACTGGTCCGCAAAGGTCTTGATGCCATTTGGACCTGCAATTTTAATGCCTTAAAAGCAGTGTTCTCTCTGGTTTAAGTTTAGACGCTCCATGTCTTTTTAAGGTAGAATGGTATGTTTGAGGAGAATAGTGACTGTTTGTATGTTGCTGAAGTTTTTATTCACTGTTTGAATTACCACAGAAACTCATTTGCAACTCGAGGTGTTTAGTTTTGTAGCACTTTCTGTCTATTTTTACATTTTAATGCTGTTAGCAGTCTCATGATTTAGAGTGGGTTCCTAAAAAAACAATCTGAAACAAAAATAAGTCAATATTACTCACCTATGGAGCAGGAATAAAGCAACATCCTTACCTCTGTTCATGATTTTCAACATTTGGAGGTCTCCTTTACCGTTTCTCTGCTGGGTGCAGGAAAAGCTAACATCTGACCAAGCCACTTTGACTTTCACGTTTACTCACATTTGAGTTTTGTAAACACATTACACCTGTGTCCAGCATGCAAATAGAGCTAGCAAATGGTGAGGAAACATATTCTGAGTAAAAAATAAAAAGTGTATTTTGATTACAATAGTGTACGTTACCTTTAACCCTCGTGAATTTTTTCCTAAGTTGATTTGTGGTGGGGTACAAGTTGGAGAAAGAAGGCTGTGGAGTCGAGTGCTGTGGAAAGTAGGGTTGTTGTAGGGCAGTACTCAGAGACTGCAGATGACAGTGGTTGTACCAAAGAAGCCTGGACAGAGAGAAGATGGCAGATCAAATCTGTTGAAGAGAACATTCAAATTGGCCACCACTTTTGGTCCCCCATAGACTGAGTTGTTTCCTTGTAACCAGAAATAGTGTTAAGGTCCTTGTCTCCTGACATAAAGGCCTTTCCTTTCACCTTAAGATATTTTTTTTTTTACATCTGGTGTAATCCACATTGTCTTTGAGGTTATGCCATTCTCCACAAAAATTAATGTAGTCCTTTAATGTAGAGCTCCAACTGCTTGTCAGTCCATCTTTTAACTGTATGAGATACAACAGACTGGCTATGCATAAGAGGTTTATTCAAATAATAATAATAATAATAATAATAATAATAATAATAAGTTATATTTATATAGCGCCTTTATAATACCCAAGGTAGCTTTACACAAAGGGAGAGAAGGGGGAGGGGGAAAAATGATGATAATAATTATAATAATAAAAATATAGAGGAATACACTTATGCCTGCAGAGTGCAGAAGTACTGAGAGAATAGAGAGGTCTTTAGCTGTGTTTTAACGGCAGAAAATGAAGAGCAGAGATGAAGACTTTGTGGTAATGAATTCCAGAGCTTGGGTGCCATCACGCTGAATGATCTACCACCAGCGGTAACCAATTTAAATTTTGGTACTGACAAAAGACCACTCTCAGAGGACCTCAGTAACCTTGTAGGACAGTAGGAGTGTAAAAGTTCAGAAAGGTAGGCTGGCGCCAGACCATGCAGAGAAAATAAGTTTCTTCCACCTTTGTGTTAGAATTTCCAGTACTTCAGTAAAGTATGGATGCATATTTCTGAATTAATGCTGTATAGCCAGTGTCAAATAAGTCCAGCACCTTACAACATATTGTGGCATGTAACATACCAAGTGCATGTGGGCAGGGAGGAGTACAGAGTGGCATGATTAACATCACTAGAAATAAAATTGGGAAAATGAGCTGCAGAACAGCATTACCAGGGCCAGAAAGAAAGCACAGACATGAGGGCTCTGTAATATACACTACAGACCAATTTGGAGATGACATCAAACCATTTTTTTTAATTGTCTATTGTTATGCTTGTTAAGCTAGTTTTAACCAGTAGGCAGTAGATATTTATTTTTGATTCCAGGCTTCATTTAAACAGGAGGAAAAATGAAAAACAGTATTCTGAGGAGCTAGGTGCTATAAATTAGCATGCTGGTCCAGCTTTGACCAGCAGTGGTGGCATGCTTTACATCACTCCATCTGACACCAGGCATGGAAAGCCATGCTGTTAACTCCCAGTCTACAGATTTTGTGCTAAAGTTAATGCCATAGGTTTGGAATTCAGGGTTTATTAAGGCAGGAGTGCGTTTGGCAACCTCTGTGCACTGTGTGCCTCAGCCCTCTGTGAACCTGCTCTGTAACTTTGTGATCTGCCAATTCATGGCTCACTTACTGTGGTTCCTAAATGATTTTTGAAGTACCATTCACAGCTGATCATGGAATATATAAGAGGGAAAATGTCTTGCTACAACAGAGACCTTTACAATGGCCCATTCTTTCACAAATGTTTGTAATGGGTGTAATAGGTGCTTGATTTTATATACCTGCCATAATGGGACTGAATGAAACACAAATTCAAAGATTAGCTTGTGTGTCCCATTACTTTTCCCTTATCACCAGCGCTTTTGCACAAGCACTTTTTTCATATAAGTAGGCACAATGCTTCATAAGATCACTCAAGTATGGAGGATTGGGAAAAAAAATACAACAGTATATCATCACTATCCAAAAAATGTTCTTGTCAATTTTTGTCAAGTTTACTACATAATTCGAATACAGCAGTTGTTTGCCTTGACTGGTCTCTCCTCCTCTGTGTCTTCACCCTGTTCCCCGGTCTGGTATTTTCCTCTTTAGCTGCATTCCAAAGCCTAGACAGCAGCCTATGTAGGACGTGTCCTCAATAGGATTATCCTATGAAGACTCCTTCTTAGTAGCCTAGGTCACAAAAATGGAACAGTGTAAGGTGGTTGCATCATGATGTCACCGGAAAGGTCTTATCTGACTTGAAGGACTAATATGATATAGTGAACTTTGTGAAAGACAAAAATATTGTGTAATCTGATCCCGGCATAATGGTGTAATATACACTTCCATTAGTTACATTAGGCTTGTTGTTGCAGTGCTAAACTAACAAATTGAAACAAATATTAGTAATAACTTTTTAATATTTATTCCTATGTATTTGTTGTCCCTGCAGTGCTTGATTCATCTGGAAGATCGCTTGCAGGAGATATATTTTAAGAGCTGTTCTTTGGCTGAGTATCTGAGAGGACAGAGAAGAGTCCATGTGAAAGAGCTGGGACTAGCATTGGGGTAAAACACAAGCAAACCCATACACACACATTCCAGGCTTTATATACTTCACTTTTTACAACAGTTTCAGGCACAAACTTGATATTCACCATGCTACATTATATTGATGAAAAAATTGCAGAAATTGATTGATTGATATTTTTAAATAATATACATTTTTTGGTTTTGTCTGTAGTAAAAATTTGCTTTGCATTGTGCCATATAGAATATTTATTATCCAAGGTGTTTAAAACCAGTTAATTGCTTCTTACCACACACAGCTTTTTTTAGGGTGTTCTGACAATGGATTTTTTTACAGTGTATTTACAAAACTGGTGCATGAGCCTAAACATGCTATATGTCCGTGGGGGGAAAAAAAGCAAAACCTGTGTATGCTTTTGAGAAAGAGCTGTGCAACATGGATTGTGCAAAAACGACACTGGAGATATTACAGGAGTTGGACATATTCAAAAAAATTTTTTTTATTCATAAAGCACGTTTTATAACTGGCATCACAAAGAATCATTACAGTATTCTGTGTCCAAGTCCAACCTGATGAAGTCAAGGTAATATTTCATAAAGAAAAAGCCTTAAGAGGAATCAAGGTGCAAAAGGTGAACCCATTCTCCTTTGGTTGACATCAGCGAAAAACAACAAAGCAGTATATAAACAAAGAGCAATACGAATGAAGATTTATGGAGTTATAATGAGAACACAGTAGACTTAAAGGTCTTTATAATTGTTAAGAACTGTGATAACACTGAGCAGTATAAAAGCACAGTCTCACCAGAGGGTGCAAATGTGGGCAGGAGTATGACATTTAGGTGCTGTTTTGTGGTCAAAGCTGGTCACATGCCACACAGGCAGGTACACCCCAATATGGACATTTTTTTCTTTATCTGTCCCAAACATTGACTGTAAGGTTATTTCATATCTTGGGGTCTTTATATGAAAAGGCTCTACCCACTGCAATAGACTTAATAATACTAACCACAAAAACACATTCTTTGATCTAATCATGCATCATCATAAATAACGTAGTGCTTAATAATATATGTTTCTGTAAGAACTGACTGCTGTACTCTGGTCTCACTGAAGCTTTTATAAGCTTTTACTGTAACATAGCAAAGGCCAAGAATTTTTGTTAAAATATGCTCAGTTATTATTGTTAACATTTTAAATTTAACAGGTTCAACATCAGTAACGTAGTTGCACTGTATGAAAAACTGTTGTTTTTTCTCCCTAACACTTAATTTTGCTAAAGTAATCCTACTTTTGACATTTACATTCTAACATTTCCACAGTTTCTTTCCGTTTCCCAAGGAGTGGTGTTTTTCTGCCTAATTATTTTAGTTATTGTGTCAGTTTGAGAGGGCTCAGATGGAGAACCAACAGAAAGTGATAAATCTGAAAGGTTATAAGGAAATCTACTTGTGTGGGATGTTAGAAATTGCTGGACACTATCATAGAGATAAACATTTATTTCCACTAAAAATAAGGTAATGTGAAATGAGGTAATGATCACATACAGACATACTCTGAAGGAGAACAGCTATGTTTGTATGAAACTGGACATGCATAAAAATACATAATAACCTATAAAACCTTGACATGCACGAATAAAATCTGTGGTTTGCTTTTGCATGGACTGGATAGGTTTTTTGATGTAGGTGACATCAATGTTCAGCTACATCTGCGGTAAAGTATTGCACAGTTTAACCAGCTTAATGTAGGCACTGTGGTCCAAATATACTCTCACATCAACAAAGGACCCATTTCCACATAATTAAAACATCAAATTAACATCAAAGAGCCTTCCCAAGCTTGAACCACACCTTGCATGCAGTGCTCATTGAAGGCTTCCTGAAGTCTAAGATGCTTAGCATCATTCACATACAGGCAGAAAGAACAAGAATCATTTTACTAGATAACATATTTGTGTGACTCTTTACCTATTTTAAGTGGGTAACTTTGTAAGCAGAGGTGAGCAAAAATGATACATTCCCTGCATTGTACCAGCTCTTCTCAATCTATGAATCCTGTCACACACTCCATGGGTATTTATAGCCTGATCATCATGATGAAACACCATCTGCAGGAGGCTAAAGTTACTACCACCTTTAACAAGCAAGCTGACTCATTTGTTGTCTAGGGAGCTTAGATGTAAATGCTTTTCTCAGTCGATTTTGAGCTTTATAAAGATGACTATTGAAATTTTTAATACTGAAAGCCAGCAATTTCCTTCAGGAACTTGGAATAGGGTTTTGGTGGCCTATTAATTACAATTAAAAAACATTTCTGTTATCACATATTGATTAAATCCTACACCAAACCATTAATGTTGCTGTGGCCATTTACGATCCGATCAGCAACCAGCTACATCTAGCAATGTTTAAATTAAATTGTATCCCACACCTACCCACCAAGGTTGCTGTGGCCGTTTATGATCCAATCAGCAACCAGTTACTCTTAACAACTTAGGTTATGTGTTGAGCCCATCACATGAGTACCCAAACCACCCACTGCATCACTAGCTCTTCACAGGGGTCATCAGGTTATCATTTAAAAATCATTTAAAATTTGTTGTTATAGCCTAACATAACACACTGAAATTAAAACATTTAAATCTCTCTCTCTTTTTCTCTCACGTGTGTGTGTGTTCTATAGGATTGAGTCCAGTGACCTTCCTTTACTGGCAGCTGTAGCCAGCACACACTCGCCCTATGTTGCTCAAATACTTCTATGAAGGAGCCATGGACTGATTGCCTCTCTAAACATACCAATCAGGATGTGTCCCCTGTTAACTACTATTTTAAATTACCTGTTTCTAGTTGCATACATTTGGGCCAATCGGAGCCCCTGGACAATTGGATCAGAAAATTTACAGCCCCTTCAGCTCACTGGATACAGATTCGATGTGTATGTGGGTGAGAGATACATGTCTTAGTTATTGGCCTATACCTCTTCTATTGCCTTTTACACTGCAATCCTCAATAATGGATCTTTTTTTTTTTTTACATTGTTACTTGTGTTTGCAGTACTTACATGTTTTGTCTTGAAGGGAGAAATGAAGGCTGAAAAACTAAAAACTTACTACTGATGTTATGATTCACCTTTTATTGTACTGTGAGGAATTATTAGCCAAAATCTAATTTCCACACATTTTCTGTTAATTCTAAAAATGATCAGTCCACCAAGACCTGTTTGGTGTCTGACCTTTGCATGACAGATGTGAGGTTATCACACCACAAATTAGCATTGAGCAACATTTTTGCCTAAAGTACTTGTGTATTGCTAAGTAACCTCAGAAAAATGTAAATATGTGGTTTTTGGATGACATACTCTCAGAAAAAATTGTATGGTAGTGGTACATTATTGATCACTAAAGGTACACATCTTTTAAAAGGTACAACATTTGTTTTAAAATCCAGTTTTGTTACATTCTCTTTTCCAGAAGGAGAGGGGAATATTTGTAAACATTCCTTACAGAACTGTGTAAAATGAAAGAACATAATAATAAATCATGGAGATGAAGTAAGGCATACGAAATCAACACATCTTATGTTCCCTAACTAAAAGTATAGAATATGTACCCCTGAGAGTACCACCACAGTTTTTCTGACCAAATGTAGTATGTTATCAGAATATAGATTTCAAAATGGCTTCTGCTTCTTTTTTCAAACAATAACTGAAGCCTGAGTTTTGTCCATATTTGTCTATAAAAATGTTATACAACTAAATAAATAATCTTTTTGAGATTGAAGGGCAAAACTACAGAAGCAAAATTCAGACAATACAACTGATTACATTTAAAGGTAAGAGGAAATTTTCCTAAGCTAAAAATAGTAATTTGTCCAACTAGGCTGCCTTATGTCCTGAAATGATTTTCATGATACAATGTCATATAAGTATCAAAAAACACAATACTGATTTCACTCTGTGTAAACAGCCCTGCTCAAAAATGACCAATTTCACTGAAATTTCTTGTGTGAGAGAGAGCCATAGACATTTAGCGTAAGAGCCCAAGTGTGAGAAGCGAGTGAGAATAACCTCTTGTTTACAGTCAGTTTCTGTCTTTTGTGTTTATTCATATTAGGTGCTACAATATTCTACAATGTGTAAATGCATATTAAAATTAATTTTACACTCTCTTCTGGAATGTACATTTATAATACCTGTTTTGCATTATATAGAGAGAACACATACGCCTTTAAAGCCCAGTCTTAATCTTACTGTGTAAAATCCGTTGTATGTTTTGATTTCTTTAAAGGGTAATTCCACTCATTTTTCTAAATTTTTGGCTAATTTCTACATTTAACCTTTAAGATGTGAACAGTCATTTAAAGTGGTTCGATTCATTTTTTCAACAGGATGTAGACATCACACGCTCTGCAACACAAATAAAACCATTTTATTCAATGTGCAAAATGACAATGTACATAGTGTATCTTCAGGATTTTATATGGACTGTTGATGCTTAAAGAGTGGTGTTCTTTGGAGACTACTTTCGAAGCATTAATCTCTTCAGATGTCTGGTTTCTATCACCACAATAATGAAAGATATGATTCTGAGGTTTTATAGAACTGCTCTGAATGACTGTTGCCATCATAAGAATTGAATTATTCAGATTTTTTTATCTGTTACATTCCTCTTTAATAAACAAAAGAAGACCATTATTTTTGTATGTTACATTCTACCTCAGATGACTGATTCTGAAGTGTACTGTTTTGTGCATTTTTAAATATTGAACAGGGTTCTTGAGCAATGACAGAAGAACCAATTTGGATCCTTAAAGAGCCTTATGTTTAAAGATTTAGGGAATAAAATAACTTTATAGATAAGTGAAGTGTTTATGTTTTAAAGGTGCAATCAGATTTTTCTTCAAACTATAAACCAGACATTACTGACCCCCAGTGCCCTGGATGTGTCAGAAATTCTGTATTAAACCTAGTTCAAGGCCATCCATGTTTATAGTATGTCTGGGATGTTTTGAATGGCAGTTTGAATGAAATTATGATGTATATATGATTTGCTGATTGTAATATTAGTGAAAGTTGATGTTGAATAAATAGTCCATAATTGAAAAGTCATGTTTGTGTGTGCCATATTACTTGGTTTTGCATAAAAACTTTAAACAAAAATCAGTCTTTATTCATTTTTACATGACCATTTTCCAAAATGTCATGCATTTAAACTGTTTGAGGTGCCTTTAAGAGGCAAAGGCTACGTAAATTACCTTTGTTCTAATCGGCTAATTTGTTTCCTATCTCATTCAAAAAGCTTGTGCTGAAACACTTCTTATAAATTCAATTAAAATGGGTGGAGCTAAACCGGACATATTGTTGAAACATGGTTCTGAAAGCCAAACCTCAGAAATTGATGAGCTAATGCACTGGGAGATATGAAAAATATAACTATGCCTCCTACAGATCTAGCATTGTAAATGACACTGAATTTGTGTCCTCAATGATTGTTTAATGAAAAGGTGTAATGAAAAGAATAGGTATTGTAACACAATGGTTAACATTACTCTCAAATGTTTTGGAGTGTGTTGCAGGTATGTAATTTTAAATGTTTATATTGACAAAACACACAAAGTGTTTGTCAGAAAGTGCATTTTCAAAAGAATGAACAAATATTAATTGCATTTTACAAAATGTTACAACTTTGGGGGAAAAAGCGCTAGCATCTGCTATATTAATTCATTAAAAAACAAAAATAGCAAGAGGATCATTTGTGTGTGTGTGCATGCGTAAATGTGCCTTTTTATCAGGCCAGTCAAACATTTACTATTGATCATCAGCAAACACAAACAGAGACATTTTTCAATAGTGATGCACTCAATTTATAGTGTATCTGATCTGTATAGTGATCTTCATTTTTACCTTTAGTGAAACGTCTGAATGGCTGTTTTTCTTAAAGTGCTTAGCTTTATCATTTACCATTTAGATTAAACTTTCAAAAACTAGATTTTGGGGACATTTCTGGGACACACAGAGCAACATTCTACATTCTACTAAGGTCCTTTTCCAGTCAGTACTCGACACGTTTGGGTACAAGAAAGTCTGGTTATGACAAGTTTAGATACCCACTAGGAAGTAAGCCCCTAAGGAATAAAGTACCATTTTTCCATATATAACATCTCTGCTAGTGGTGCCAGTATATTAGGAATGCTTTTCATATTCATAAAATAGTGATCCCTCTATCCTCAAATTGGAAATGATTCATCATAGTCCATAATATTAATTATTATTATTATTATCCAAATTATTAATATTGCAGTCACCCTTCATTCCACGCGAACAGTTCGCCCCAAAAACATGCCAGGGACATGCTCCCCCTCCCCAAAGAATTCACTTGCTTTTAGGTATTTACGCAACTTTTAAACTTTTGGCCTGCTTGCTCCACATTGTCCCCCTCCCCTTATCCATATTGGTTGACACTCCTGAGAACATGCTCTTCCCTTTCACCTACACACACAAGCTCCAGGCAAACACACACATCTTTGTACGGTGCAGTCGGTCAGGTTCGTAGTCCTCGTTCTTTCTGGGCAGTTGTCCAGTGTCCAGTCTGTTTGTGTGTATTTAAGTTCTCGATATGTGGTGCAGCAGAACGGTTCTGCGACGGCTCACTCGCCAAACGGCACCTCTTGCGGGATTTCAGAGAGATATGGCAACCTTACCGCGTGTGTATGTCACGAGGCAGATTCCTCCGCGTGGACTGCAGATACTCCGCGAGTCTAGACAGTAAGTGTTGTGCCTCCGATATCTTGAAAATATAGCACTGCGTTTCTATTTCGTATTTTACAGTTTAGTAATGTCCTGCTGCAGCACAGGATAATGCGTTGAGTAGTTGGAACACGTGTTTGAGAACCTTTGATTACATAGCAACTCTTATCTGCTTTTTCTGATTTTACTCACCTCATCCCACCTTTCCTCAGATTGGAGTTTGACCTGTGGGACTCTGATGACCCCATTCCTCGTCAGGAGCTGCTGAAAAAGGTCAAAGGTTGCAATGGACTGCTCTGTGTGCTGACAGAGAAGATTGATGCTGAAGTTTTAGATGCTGCAGGTTGGGCCAGAAAAGTGTTCTGCAAACAAGAATGGCTTATGGCCATTACCTTTCAACAATACTATTGTTACAGATTTACCAGCCTGGATCAACAGTTTTAATTTATACAGCTTTGCCAGTTTTAAAACTGGTTTCAACTTTGTAAGTTAGTGTTTTCTATCAGACTCAGATACCACCAATCATTTTGGAACATTTACAATAAGCCCAAGTACAAACACAGTCTTGGCTGAAGTCAATACTCAATCATAATATTCAGTGGATAAAGTGAAGAATCACTCTAATGAACAATTCTGTGTTCTGGCTAGGTCTCCCCATTACACAGTGCCACCAATATGGGGTAGTAAATCCTAGCACCTGCTTTATATTAACTTCTTAAACCACTACCAAATCTGTTTGAACTGATTCCAACACAACCTCATTGGGTAGCTCTATACACTTGGAGGTCAACACTAACTGGTTGTGTTTAATAGCATCATAATGATTGTATGAGTGTAGGTTATGCTCTCTTCCTCATGTGACTACGCACCACAAAAATGTGTTATATTACAGATATATTATCTGTATTTGAGACAAATAAGTGTGTATTGAAGTTTTGTTTTTATGCAGGTCCTAACTTAAAGGTGATTAGTACCATGTCAGTGGGGTATGACCATCTTTCACTGGATGAGCTAAAGAAAAGGTCCGTTTTCAATACGTTTGTTTATGAAATGGCTTCAAAATGTGATTACTGCTATTTAAGGTGCTACTTTTCAAACACTGCTTATGTTGTGTGCATTAAGGAGGATCCGTGTGGGATACACCCCCGAGGTGCTGACCGACGCTGTGGCTGAGCTGACAATTGCTCTTCTTCTCACCACATCACGGAGACTAATAGAAGCTTCTCATGAGGCAAAAACGTAAACAATTACAGAAACTGTGCACTCTCTGTGTGTTCTTCCTAGAGGATGTGTAAAAAAAAACTTATTTTCATCCAGAAAAGTACAGTAGTGTAGCACCAAATCTGGTTATTCTAATCTAGTGATAAAAGAGACTTTGAACCTGCAATCCTAAACTATGTGAGTATGTATTTAGAGGTGGCTGGGGAACCTGGAGAACTCTGTGGTTGTGTGGTTACGAACTTGCCAACAGTACGGTGGGCATTATTGGACTTGGAAGGATTGGTAAGTGATCAGTTCGAGCCCTTTACCCTTTAAACAATATTTATTTATTATTTGTATACACCCCCTATAATGAAGAAATGTTGGTTCTTAGAGATTCATCCATTGTAGCAACAGACTTCTGGGATATGAAGTATTGCCGTTGCATAATGGGGCTTTAGCACTTCATATTGTGTGTTTTATGTGGTAGGAGTAGCCATTGCTGAGCGTTTGAAGGCCTTTAATGTGAAAAAGTTCATCTACACAGATGTGGCACCAAGACCTGAATTAGCAGAAGCAATCCAGGCAGAATACGGTAAACAAAACATATCAAAAATCAGGGACAACCATTAATTTATTACATTTTCCATCAAAATAGTCATTAGTTTTTTATTATATTCATTTCAGGTAATATTTTGGACATAAGATGTGATAATCCAAATACATATTACAAGATATAGACTGAGTGGGAGTCCCAACTACCATGCAAGAACTAGTGTCACTGTACCCATCAGATAAACTGCATTTAAAGCTTTAGTCTTTGAGAGACAGGAGACAATCAAGCTACACTTTCTTTAGAGCTGAAAAAATCCACAGCTCTTTCTATCCACCTTCCTCTTTAAGAAGACCACTCCATGCTTTGGGTCTAAAAGGATGTGGAGCTGTCATGATGCTGTTACTGAGAAAAACTACAAAGGAAAAAAAAGCTTCAATAAAGTAATTAAAAACTGATTTCCTCATAGAAGTTTATGTAATTGACTGCTAAATATTATTTTTGCTATATTCCCGGTGCTACAAAGAATGACTTTTTAATGGTAGTTAATGAAAATTGTGTACATTAGTAATTTACCATCCCTTACCATCCATTTTAGGTCCTCTACTCATGTAGGTGAACAATATAGATATACAGTTACTGATAGTAGTTCAGCTTTTTCTACGTAATTTGTTAGCTAAACATTACTCTGTCTATGAAGAGTCCCAACAGGACCAACACTGTGCAGACATTGGTTTGTGGTGGACAATCTCAACACTGCAGCGTGAAAGACATTTTAGAGTGTGTATGTGTGTGTGCGCATGTGTGTCTATAGTTACCATGGACGAGCTGGCAAGACAGTCTGATTTTCTGGCAGTATGCTGTGCTCTGACTCCAGAGACTCAGGGAATCTGCAACAAGACCAATCTTTTCTCCAAGATGAAGAATACCTCCATCTTTATCAATACCAGCAGGTTGGACTAATAGTATCATGCTATAGTAATTTTATGAAATACATTTAGGCTAATGACCAATGTTACTATGGTCAAAGCTTCCTACAGCTATTCAAGTGAGGGTTTAACTCAAATTGTTTGAGCATCAGTTTGAAAAGATGCAGTAGCTAGCTTCATACTCATTTTAGCACTCACCGACAGCTTGGAATAAGGTGGTAGGGGAGACACAGCAAATAGTGTGTGTATAAGTGCATGACATTCAAAAATGTACTCTATAGCAATATTATAGTCTTAATTACTGATAAACTGATTTAACTGATTTACATTTGTCCAACTCCTATATAATACATATTAATTGCAGTGCAGCATATATCAGTTATTTCTGAAATACATTTTTTAAACGTTTAAAAATTTGCATTTTAGGGGTGGAGTGGTAAATCAGGAAGATCTTTATGAAGCTTTGTCCACTGGACAGATTGCTGGAGCTGGACTAGATGTCACTGTCCCAGAACCACTACCTATCAGTCACCCCCTCTTTACCCTCAAAAACTGTGGTGAGCCCCAGTGATAACTAATATGCTGATTGTGTTTTTATCTGGAAAAGACCCTTTCAACAAGAAATCTGTCACACTTTCACAAATTATGACTTCCTACCTCACAGTTAAAGATGAACAAAGCTTTAAATGTGGGTTGCAACCTATTGTAAAAGTGTTTGTCTTTGTGTGGCTTCAACAGTTTACACACACTAAAAGTTTGTTCTCATTCTCTATTTAGTGATTCTGCCCCACATCGCCAGCGCCACCTACGAGACACGGAATGCTATGTCTGCACTTGCCGCCAATAATCTGCTCGCTGGACTCCAGGGAGAACCCATGCCCAAAGAACTTCAACTCTAGAACCTATACGATAGAAGTCATGACTAATTTACTACATCTCTTCAGCCTGTATCCCTGAAACCATGAAAGAATGTAGAGCTCTAGAGAGCAAGACCTGTGAAATTGCAGAAAAATTACTTAATGAATTGATCTTTATCTTAGGGTTGGGATATCCACATTGTTACATTTTTGTCAATTAGATAATAGTTTACACTAAGGGAGGTGTGGAACTTTCACATTAAATTAATTGCCGAATGAAATATCATGAGAAAATTATCTAGCGTATCAGGTCTACACTATGAAACATTAATTAAACTGAGTGGTTATCTTAGTTGGCTGTATTAATTAAAACAAACCTTGAGTGTAACACAAATACAAACTTAAATCATTAATTTGTATTTAGCTTTGAAATGTTTCTTAGGCCTAGTATTATTTACTTTGTTGACTACATGAGCTGTTTTTAATCAGTGGCATTTTGTGAAACATTATCTAACATACTACATTATATGGACTAAAGTATTGGGATACCTACACAATATACCTACAGGAACTTTTTTTTTTACTTCTTTTTTAATCCAAATTTTATTTTAAGACTTTTCAACAACAGGAGGTTTTATTACATCCCATTCTAAATCCATAGATATTGTATTAATATGGACTTTGCCCTTCCTTTATGGCTATAATAGAATACACTTTTTTTTGAAGAGTTTGGCTTTAGAATATTTTTGTATGTGTCTGGGAATTTTAGGCCACTCATCCATAAGAGCATTAGTAAGTTCACACACAGATGTTGGATAAGATGTTGGCTTGCAATCTCCATTGTAGTTAATCTCAAAGGTGTTCAGTGGGGTTGAGTTCATTGCTCTGTGAATGCCAGTCCAGTTTTTCAAAGTCTCCACACCAAACTCAAAGCCATGCCTTTATGGACCTTGCTTGGGCACAGTCATACTGAAACAGAAAAGGGCCTTCCCCAGACTGTTCCCACAAAACTAAAAACAAAAAATAAATTGATATGCTGAAGCAGTAAGGTTTCCCCTTACTAGAGGCCCAGAAAAACAACTCTATAGAATTATACCTTAGAATGATATGCTTTTGAGCAAGCATTTAGTCAGCAGTCAAAGATTTACTTGAAACTAGGTCAGTGGTCTTGTAACTATTTAACCAGTTGAAATTCAAGAGACATACAGTATTAAACTCTAAGGGACCTTATCCTAGCACTTTTATGAGAATTTTATGAGTTAATTAAAGTGGCAATATAACAGAGACTACATTTAGATATTTTTTAAATATTATTTTGTCCCTGCTCCCATCTTAGTTTTACAGTAATTAATCTGGTATTTTGCTGACCATAAATAAAATGCAAGTTTACCCATTTAGCCTTCATCTATCTTCTCTATCAATGTCTTTATGGACCTTGCTTTGTGCACTGGTGCACTGTCATGTTGGAACAGAAAGGGGCCATCCCCAAACTGTTCCCACAAAGTTGGGAGCATGAAATTGTCCAAAGTCTCTGGGTATGCTGAAACATTAAGTGTTCCTTTCACTGAAACTAAGGGGCAGAGCCCAACTCCTGAAGAACAACCCCACATAATAATACCCCTTTACCAAACTTTACACTTGGCACAATGCAGTAAGACAAGTACCATTTCCAAGTAGTCATTCCCATTCACTTCCACTTTGTTATAAAACGGTTGACTGTGGAATATTTAGTACTGAAGAAATTTCATGACTGGACTTGTTGCACAGGTGGAATCCTATCACGATACCATGCTGGTCTGCATGCCTAGGTTTTGTACGCATATGTCCATGGAAGTGATTGGAACACCTGAAGTCAATGATTTGGATGGGTGACTTAATACTTTTGGAAACATAATGTATAAGAGCATGATAGGTCTGTAAACCTAGCTTGGAAGGGATGGCTCTGGGCTGCCAATCCTCACTCTTGAACCATCTGGAGGTGACATAAATTTAAAGGCCTAACACCAGACAGCAATTAGTCACAAATTATTAATCATCTTGTTGATCAAGAATGCTGATATTACAACATTGATACTGATACATCACACAAGCCTATGAATAACAGCATTTGTATTAGCAGGTTATTGATCACATACTTCATCTGCTGCCATAGACTACTGCAGGTTTTGTAGTTTGGTGCAGTGCTGTTATGCACATATAAAGAACTCCAGGACTAAAAGTACTACATGTGATGCTACTGCACACTGAATTTATCTTGCTAGACTGGGAGTATACTGCATTTTATTAAACTGATATATTTCCCTGCACAGTATATAAAATATAATAATAAGATATCTTTTTCCTCTTATGTTATATACAAACGCTGTTTCTGGAGTAGATGTGATTTTTATAAAAGGAATACAGACAATAAGCAGTGATTCCAGTGTGAAATCCTTTGAACATGTATTTAACAGATATAAGTACAAAGATACATTTAACATCAACAACACATTCAAAGTTGTGGCAGAGGCATGTTTTGCACCTTTCCTTTTACACATTTTAATCGACTGGGAACTAAGGATACTAATTCTTTTAGCTCTGCTCAATGGAATTTTTGCTCATTTGAGCTTGATACAAGAATTCAGTTGAGGCACAGTCCATGAACACTTGGATGTTGACTTTTGTCTTTTTACTGATAACAGTAGGGAGGATGCCTTATATGGCGGCACGGTGGCGCAGCAGGTAGTGTTGCAGTCACACAGCTCCAGGGGCCTGGAGGTTGTGGGTTCGATTCCTGCTCCAGGTGTCCGCGTGGGTTTCCTCCGGGCGCTCCGGTTTCTTCCCACAGTTCAAAATTACACGTTGCAGGTGGATTGGCGACTCAAAAGTGTCCGTAGGTGTGAATGTGTGTGAGTGTGTGTCTGTGTTGCCCTGTGAAGGACTGGCGCCCCCTCCAGTGTGTATTCCCGCCTTGCACCCAATGATTCCAGATGGACTCTGGACCCACTGCGACCCTGAATTGGATAAGCGGTTACAGATAATGAATGAATGAATGAAAGGATGCCTTATATCTTTGGGACAGAAGACCAATTTTCCCCAAAAAGAAGCTTAAATATGGACTATTTTCTATGAGCTAAGGCCCATTTGAAGTTATGTAATAACATAATTTTGGGAGTATCACCATGCCCAAACTCCTCCCCTCAGCACTATGACCCTGCAAACTCATGTCATTTTCGTGTTGGGCAAACTAGCTGCACCTCGCTGACGAGAGGGACCTCCGTTCTCTGGGTTAGTTCCTGCTGAGCTTCTGGCTCATGTTTGGAGCTGCTTCTCCATGCTGCCTCAACTTCTCCTGCTGTGATTGGCGTCAACAATGAACTCCAACCTCTGCCTCCATCATCAGTGTGCGGCCCCAAGAATCCCATTTCCCAATTCTCTTGCTAAACAGCTATGGGACTGTCTCGTGTTTGGGGCCACATTCGGACATTATCGTGCCTGCTTCTCACGCCGACTGTTCTAAGCCCTTTGGTGTAGCGGAGTCTGTGATAATTAATAATTAATTATTTAATTAATTTTGTTAAGCTCCAAGTTTGAGAGCCATTAAATAATACATAGTGTCTTTACCTGTCCAGTTTCAGCTTGCAGAATAGGCCATCATGTTGGATGACTTTACATATAATATAGCAGAATTAGATGCCTGAGGTCTTTTTCATGCTTGGCATGGCATTGAATTTTGCTGGATTTAAACTATAGCTTTCTAATATTACTAATGAAATAAAGATAACTTCAGTTGTAATTTCTGGGCACTCTTTGTTGAGAGGGAGAGCTTTCGAGAAGAGAGTTTCAGTGCCACTCTTTTTTAAACCAGGTTTCAGGAATCCCACCTTGAAGGCCTTATTGGTCCTCAAGGATTGAAGATTGGAGCATCTCTTGCCTCTGATTGGATGTTCTTTTAGACTAGAACCTCCTTTAACAAGTGACATCACATATAATGTACGACATCTGACAAGACAAAGGCTTTGGGAGAAAGACTCCTGCAATCTCCTTCTGTTGAATGAATATCCAATATTTCTGGATCATGCTCATGTAATATAAAAGATTATATGTTAACACAAAGTAATATCATTCAGACAAAACCATGTTTTACATAATTCTTAACCAAATAACACACGGATATGAACATTTTGGTGGTTCCAAAATGAAGTTCATACAAAGGGTAATTTTAAACACATGATTATAATTTAAATTATTGATTGTCTAACTGGAATTCAGCTTTTCAAGATTGTTTACTATGTGATAAACTTCCTTAAAGGGATTAAGGAATGTTTGATTATTTTAATTTTAACAGTCTTGTGTGAGTGGAAATTGAGAATAAAAGTTAATCGTTATGTGGCTCTTTGTCTCTGTGGCTCAGGCTAAATCTTTTCTTGACACGTTTAGAAACCTTGGGTCATAAACAGGACCTGGAGTGGTCTGTATTGTCAGTTTTGACCATCTAGATTCAAAGTATTAAAGGCTCAAAAAGTAAAATTTCTTTTTCAAGAAAGATTTAAATATATTTATCTCACACTACATTGATGTTTTCTTTCCTCCTCCTGAACCATGCACAGCCACAACTTTCCTCCTCCCACTGCAACTGGCCTCCTGAATTAACCCTCTTCTCATCATCCCACCCCTCCCCTCATAATCCCAAACACTCCTCTTGCAGCCTCTAACTCGAAAGCTTGTGTGATATTGTTGACTTTGTCCCAAACTCTAACTTTACAGCTCATGCTTTGTCTTACAGGTGTTGCTGCAGACCCTCATCCCAACCCTTCCCCTTTGCTGCTGTGCTGCTCCCACTCTCCAGCTTTCCAATTCATGCTCTTTAGTGAAGTGTGGACCTTTGTTACACCACCTCCCCTTTGCTTCTGCACTACTCCCTGCCTCTGTCTATTAGGTTATCCTCTTTTCAGGTGTTGATGTGGCTGCCCTGCACTCTGCCTCTTCCTTTACCGCCCTCTCATGCTGCAGACCTTCATTCTGACCCCTCATTTGCGTCTGTGCCGCCCCCACAACTTTGCAGCTTGTGCACTCTCCTCAGAAGCTGCTGTGGCTCTTCATCCCGATGCTCTCCTCTTCACGACTTTGCAGTGCCTACTGTATGGCTCGTGCCCTCTCCTGCTGTGGATCTCTGTCCCTGCCTCTCTACTTCACAACTACGCTGTTCCCAGCCCTAATTTTGCAGCTCAAGAGTTCTCCTACCTCAGACCTTTGGCCCGACCTTTTTCCTTTGCAGCTATGCTGCTCCCAGCCTGTTCCTTTTACAGACCACACTCTGTAGTAGCCTCCTATGGTACAGCTCACATTCTCTCCTCCAGCTGCTGTGGGCCTTTGACCTGACCTCTCCCCTGTGCAGCCACACCACTCCCAACCCCTAATTTGAGGACTTGGGTTACCACTCGCACCATCCCCCCACACTCTAATACTTCTGTCATCATCATAATTAATAAAGGATATTCAATTTACTCAACCTAATGCTATTCGTCTACTGTCTCATATGGTGCTCAGCCATGCACCAGTTTATTAAAGGCAGTTCGTTCATGAAATCACCAAGTCCCCTTTTCACTCACCTACTCACGTTCCAGGATATCAACCAAACCCTTGACCAAAGTACCTCTCAACCTGACCATTTTGTAGCACTTAATGATTAGCATGCCTGTAATTTTTGGGGTTTGGCTTCATACGCATTCCAAAGCCACCCTGAACTTCCACCCAAAAACATCTGAGTTCACCTCCCTGTTTCAGCCTTTATGGGTGTGGTCCATACTAGCAAATTGAAGATATGTAATAACATAATTTTGGGTGTTGGATCATGCCTGAACTCCTCCCCTCAGCCTTATGTATTCCCTGTGTCGGACAAACTTGTACTAACATCCACATCGAATCCACCCCACTGTCTTGTATTCATCTATCCAACAGGGTGGATGTTGGCTTCATATGCTTTCCAAAGCTACCCTCAACTCCTGCCGAAATACGAATTTACCTACCCATTTCAGGCTTTTCGGGCATGGCCCATACTAGCAAATTATTGTTTGGCTTTTTCCTTGGGTTCAGGTTGCATTTCTTAAGTGACGTAAGTACACCCTTGCATATGTGCCTATATTTATCAGAGAGGCATGTTGGTTTCCCGTGCTATGCTTTATAAGGTCTAAAAGGCTTCATTCATTCAACAGTGTTGTTAAGCCTTGCACTACAAGAACAGATTTCTGCAAATTACCTCAATCTTTCTACAGTGTTATGTGTGGTAGATGGTGAAAGACCTAAATACTTTTATCTATTTGACAATTCTATCACAGTTTTACAATAAGTGATGAGCTATGACCCTTCTACTGCTTGCAAAGACTGAGCCCTTGGATTAATGTTTATGCTTTATTTTCACCTGCTTATTGTGTAACGTTACAAACTGTGTAACTTGTATATTCTATTAATTTTTCACTCTAATTTTGCCAAAATGTTTGTATGTTGCAGGCAACAAATTCAAAATGTGTTTATATTTACTAAGTGCAATGCCAGTGTAAACTTAGGAAAATCTTTATTTCCATTGTTGTCAGCTTAATATAATGGTTTAGAAGTATTTACAAATTACAGATTTTTACAAAATGTCCCATATATCTTTTTTTTTTTTTTGGGAAAAGTTAAAATGTTAAATGTTCTCCATCTAAAACTTAAGGAATCACAGTATTTCCATTTCTGTGACCTGACCTGCACTCAGTCTACACTGCTCAAAATGATTTTAGCAGTTTTCACCCGTCTTAATTTTCTGGTCATCCGTGAAGACAGCAGACAAACCAAATGCTGGACAAGCAGGTGCCCAAACACATTTGGCTATATACTGTAACAATCACATACATAAACATTAGTGAGGTCAGGTTCTGTATCACAAACATAACTCATTAGAAAATTCATTTAATGTCTTTTGTCGTAGAGTACTCTTTTTCCTTGTTGACATTATATTACCTACAAATATTTTTTTTATTCTGTCTAAAGGATGTGATATTTTTTCAGCCCCAGTGCAATGCTGTAGCCATAATCAGCCTTAGTGATATCATAATGATGCAAAGCATTTTTCGCTTGATGTATCAATATTAGTATTACAGCTCTTTAAATGTCCTTGTAATTAAGAGGTGATATGTGAGTGACAAATTTACACAGGACACAATGTATTGTGTTCTGAATATTTTTATTTTCCACAAAGCAATTTTTTAAAAACCCCATTCATTTTCATAACCGAGAATGAAGCTCAGACCTGGAGTTCCAAATATGGGCATGATGGGGACTACAGAATTATGCACAACTGCATTTTTTAGATGTTTCGAAATAGGACAAGCTTTTCAGAAGTTAAACTGAACTGTGGGTCAAAAGTAAAACTTTTGTTCCACAGATTTTCTGTTCACAGAATTTGACAGAAAAAAAAGTGACGACTACTATAACTCATGCATCCAAATAGTATGATCTTTAACACTCATACCTTAACAAATAACATTTAACACAAATACATATAATTAAAAATAAATAAACTACTCTAAATTCATCTTGAGTTGTGCTCTACAACATCGCATTACATACAGATTTCAGCATTAGGTTGAATATTCCATATTCAGTTAAAATATTTTCTGCAAAGCTGGTCCAATCTAGCAGCAAAAACGATGGCTATCCTTTGCTGGTGGAGCATGGATAAAGTCCCCGCTGTAATAACCACACAAACTGCTGTCTTAACAAAATGTTTGGGCATCCTTGGTGAAACGATGTGTTTAATTGATTATCTAAGTAAAAATAAGACATTACGTCCTTTACAGAAAATGCACATCGGCACATTGTTAATGCAAAATTACAGTTTATCTTCTGCATATGGCCTATGTAAATGAAAAAATCTTTTAAGTGTGTAACCTATAAAGGATGTGTAAAATGATGTGTAAACCTTTGCAAATGACAAGATTCTTTGCAGAAAATGTATAGTTTTGAATAATATGCAGTTCAGCTAATATGCAGTTCTAGGGCTTAAAGCAGGGCATTTGACACATTGCCATTCTGCCACCGAAGACAGGTAGTTTTCAAGTGTTTGTACAAGTGACTTGATTGGCTGAAGCGCTTGCCACACTTCAGGCAAGCATACGGCTTCTCTCCTGTGTGAACTCGAATGTGTTTCTTACAGTCTGTTAGTGTCAGAAAGGTTTTGCAGCAGATCTTGCAGGCATACTTGCGTGCCCCCTCCACCACAAGAACATTACGTTCCGAAAGAGCCTTCTTACATTTAGAAAGCACATCTGCAGATGCCCTAGTTAAATGAGGTGGCGCATTCAAATTTGCTACATTTCCATGCTGGCCTCCTGGCACTACACCCTCAAAGCTATTTCCATTTATCAGTGCTGATGATGATGAGGCAACGTCTTGCAGGTTTGTAGCTTCTGTGTGCACTGTAGTGCCCCCTGTTGGGGCTTTAGGTGCAATACGTCGATAGGAAGGAAACCCACTGGCTCCTCCTCTGGACAGACGTGGAAGGGAATGCAAGCCAAGACTGTTCCTTTGGAATGAATGATTGAGCTCTTCTGCTGTTGCACCATGAGAGCTCATCGAGGTGGAAGATGAAGATGCCATTCCATCTTGCACTGGCCGCAAGACAAGTCCATCTGCTGACATGGCAGAGAATTCTTGTGCCTCCCCAGAAAGAAGGTTCTGAGAGGGTGGGAGAAGCAAACTAGAAGACGAACTGGTTGAATCCGAACCAAGATAGAAGCGAGAAGCCTCCCGATCCAACTGTCTTTCTCCACTGGTGGTGTTCGGAACATTTTCGGCAGAATCTGAAGACGGGCCACATACAAAGCCCTTAGTGCTCAGGAAGCTGGAGATACGGAATCCAGAATATTCCAAAGCCTCCCTGCAGGAGAGCTGCTCCCTTGAGCTTTTTTCTCCTGCTCCAGCAGGCCCCTTGCTTCCTGTACGGAGCACATCAGTACAGGGTTGGGGCTCAGTGAAGCTGTGTTCACTGCCTTCTGGACTCAGCTCCAGCTTCTCACCCACTACCTAAAAACACAGATACAATACAGCAACAGATTAACGATGGACCAAAATCAGGCTTCACAACAGATCGTACCACTGTCTTTAGTTTCGCAACATATATGACAATTATAAGAAGAAAGCAGACTTCCCATCCTCAGATTTCTGACTAAATGTTTCTGAACTGCTTTCAAATTAACACAGTTCCCTGGGGGTCTTAATTCCCAGGCAGTGTGTTTCAGGAAAATATAATATATTTTTAGTAATTATAATGCAGTCTAGATACATAAGTTGTATCACTGAGGAATCACGTGAAATATGTCATTAGAGTCTGAATGCCCTGGAAAGAATTGTCTACATAAGCCACTCTTTTCCACTCTGTTTAAATCCAATAGAGGAACAATGATAACTTTGATGACTTTTGAAAAATGTAAAACTTTTTTTTTCCTGCATTCTCTCTGTGTCTTCAGAGAACAATCATCGTCCAATATTCACATATGGACAATGGCTTTAAAGAAACCCTTGTGATATGCTTTGGTGAGAGTACCACAAGAATTCATTCATTCATTCATTTTCTGTAACTGCTTATCCAGTCCAGGATCCAGGTAGGCTCCACACACACCGTGAACCTGGACTGGATAATACTATCCCTGAGTAAACTGCCTGCCTTTCTTTTACTTATATTTTTATTACTTTTATAAACTGAAAATAATAATATTAATTGAATGTTTTGCCTATTACTTGACAGGCAGACTGGCCATCAGTCCAGTCATTGGCCTTGATCCATTCATTGTTCATCAGCCTTGAAGCAGCACTACACCAGTTAGGGAAGTTTGTGGAATTGCCAACTTTGCTGGTAAAAAATATATAAATGGATTTATTTGATGATTGTGAGCACACGAAGGTGAGCTCAGTCAGAACAAGTTGATGGAAATTTCTTTATAGTTAGATTTATGTCACAATTTTGAACGTTATTTTACAAATATTAAACATAACTAATTAAACTAAAATAAAGACATCAAAAGGAAGACTTGGAACATATTTCCCAAACAAGCCTCCTTTTGCTTGCAGATCAGGACCTTCAGCCAGCACTCCATGCCCTGTGAGCAATTGCTCTATGTCCCACAGCCAGGGTTCTGAGCACCGCACCAGGATGTAAGTAACTGCTGCTTAATCTAAGGTGGAACAAAAATATTGGACTAAAAGCTAGAGCACGTTACAGGTAAGAATTGGTGTGTGTGTGTGTGTGTGTGTAGGTTAACTGTTAAATAATTAGGTTAATATAATGTACAAATAACACATCTGACTGTGCCATTTAAGATTACATTGAATAAAAGCCATTTACTTCATTAAGTTGCTTAAGGTGGAATGGAAGTTAACTTCTACCATAAACAGAATGAACCTTTTAAGATGAGCTTGGGCCCACAGAATGGACTAATGTTTTTTCATTTATGGTGTCTTGTAATAAAAGTAATAGGACTGCACCACCAGATTGGGGGACACCATGAAACCTGTGATAAGTCAATGAGACATTGTGAGACAATCTGAAAACTGAGCTGCTAAATGTTACAAACACTTTACATTCTGATTTCAGGTTGCATTTCCCAATGTAGCAGCGAGATGTGTGAAGTGACAAATTTAGCAAAATACACCAAGTTGACAAACGTTCTGGCAGCACTGAATTTTTAATACATTTCACTGTAATATTTCAGTTAACATTGTAGTTATAATAATCACAGTCATGAAAAAAAAACATTAACTGGGATAGGTAACATTAGTACACACATGTAATACATATATTAGGTCTGTTCTGGAAGAATTTAATTTGGGTTGGGATTTCAGGATCAGACCTTACTGGATTGGATTAGATCAGTCTGAATCATACTTTGTAAAGTATACATATCACATCCATAATCTGAAAATGTCATGTCTATTTTTTGCAGAAATGACAAATATTTATTTATCTATTCAAAACCCATTTGTGTTCACTCATTCATTGTCTGTTGTCACTTATCAAGCACAGGACTGCTGTGGGTCCGGAGCCCACTCGGAATCACTGGCCGCCAGTCCATCTCGGGGCAACACACACGCACACCAGTGAGAACTTAAGTACCCAATCCACCTAACATCTCTTTCATGTTAACTTTGTAATGTTTTGTACAAATCTCTTTAAAATTCTATTTGCTGAAAACCTGTACCTTGCCATAAAATTTAGTCTGTTTGATGTCACATCCAAAATGTTGATGAAATACTGTGTATTTTTAGGATGAAAAGGATTATTTGAATTTTGAGGATTTGCTGTTGTAGGAAATTAGTATACATTTCACACCCATATTGCTGGAACTATACAAAGATTCAAGATAATTAACAAAATTTCACAGAATCTTATCTGATTAATTAATTATTAGTGATAATTACCTGGTCACTGCTCTCTGTTTGCAAGGTGAAGTCACTAGTCTCACTGGCAGGTTCAGGGGAATTGAGTGGTTCACTCTTCACCATGACCTGCTGTTGCTGTTCCTCCTCGTCCTCTCTTCCATCTTTTATTTTGATCCCTGTATCCGGATACTCTTCTTTGTGCAGGAATAACAGTGGCTGCTCCACTTTACTGGTTTTACTCCCATCTGACTGGCTGGGAAGGTGTATCTCCTCCTGACCCAAGGGCTTGCGGTGGTTTTTATCTTCCAGGAAATCACCATCATCACCGCCAAACACACCAACGACCAACATGTCCAGTTTGGAATCCTCATCTGCAACTTTACTGTGAGAAACTGGAGAGACAAGCTCATTCCTTCCAGTTCCTCCCTCCCCTTCCATCAAGTTCCCCTCAAATTGCGAAGAGAGACAGGGCCTCTGCCTCAACTGTTCAGTCTCCGAGCGTATCAGAGAAAGGCCTTGTTTGCGTTTATGGATGCGACGAGATGGATAACTGTCTCGATGCTCCGCTGACCCACTTTCTGAAACTGACTCTGCACCTCGGCTAGCTCCACCTCCCTCTTCTTCTGCCCCACTGAGCGTGGAGCTCACCAGGCTCAACCCAAGCTGCTGTAAAAGAAAAGAGCGCTGGAGGCGAGAGTTAGCTGCAGCAGCTATCGGGCTTCCCTGGTACTGGTTACTTCTGTCAGTGGGGGGCAACATAGGTAGTGTCCTTGTGGTCAGGTAGTGCTTACAAGCCTTCACTACTGTATTTAGATGCAAATGAGATGCAGCTAGCAGCACGTCCATGACGTTACTCTCTCCTAGCATCAACGTGGAAGTGTACATCATTTCCACAAGGGCTGCAAATGCCTCAGCTGTCACCACCTCAGAGTCCAGCTGAATCATACTCATGCTCGAATCATTCTCAGTGACAGTGAGCAAAGCACGAAAATGTGTGCTGGAGGCAGCCAATACGGCACGATGAGCCTTAAAATGGCGGCTACCCACCACAATCACACAGTCACACAGTTGACCGTGGACCCGCTGGTAATTCAGCTGCTGGAAGATCTGTTCAAAATGGCCTGGGAAGTCCATTATCTGAAGAACATAAAAACAAAATAGACAGGATTAATGCCCACCCTTGGAAATATCAGTAGATTTTAAGGTGCTAAAATTGTGAATTACCAGTAGGATCAGCTGTTATCATTTAAGATGGTAAAACATAATTATATATTATATATATTATATTATATATTATATTATATTATATATTATATATATTATATATAACATATATTCTCAAGGTAAATAGAATTTGGATATGTATACATAAGAATTGTGTTTTCAGTTTTAAAACACATAAAACGGTGCAATCTCAGCTCATTTGCCAAACTTCTGAAGAGATATTCACCTACTAGCTATATTACGGGGGTCAGCAATATTAAGCTGAAAGGGCTAGTTGTGGCTGGAGCCTTTGACTACCTCAAGCAGGTACATTCATTCATTCATTCATTATCTGTAACCGCTTATCCAGTTCAGGGTCGCGGTGGGTCCAGAGCCCATCTGGAATCATTAGGCGCAAGGCGGGAATACACCCTGGAGGGGGCGCCAGTCCTTCACAGGGCAACACAAACACACAGATACACAGTCACCTATGGACACTTTTGAGTCGCCAATCCACCTACCAACGTGTGTTATTGGACTGTGGGAGGAAACCGGATCACCCGGAGGAAACCCACGCGGACACGGGGAGAACACTACACTCCTCATATAACATTGTTAATTCTAGAAACAGAAGCCATTTGCAAAATAGCTCTTTAAAAACCTGCATCCATACTGAATATTTGTGTTGACTGAATAAGAAGAATATTGAGTGAATATTGGACATCCCGTTTCATTGTTTCTACACAGCCTTTCCGTGTAGATTAAGTTGAACGCCTGAGTCAGCAATATGTACATCTTAAAATAGCTCTTTATAAAGGGATTGTAATACAATTTACGCACTTATTTAGTAATGTAAAATGCTACCGCGTTTCAATACACTAGTACTAGCGGGGTTGCCAGGTTGGGTTTCCTAGCAACACGTCTTAGCATCCTATACAACAACTTGAGTAACCACAATAGCATAACAGCTTCACGTTACTAACCTAATGTAGGTTAGTTAATACTACAGCATTATTTTTTTTATCAACAGACATATAGGTGACAGATATACAAGTGACTAGAGTGGAATACAGAAGATAAATGGCATTAATTTCGACGTGTTATTAAATATAGTAAGTCTTACTTTTCCGTTCATGCAATAACAGCACAGGCCTCTCTGCTAACGGAGTAATCTCACGAAGAAAAATAATTAGCAGTAAATATACACGAACAAAGGCACATAAATGATAGGATGTCAAATTCTTTCTCACATATTAGCTGCTGTGTCATCGCTTGGCTAAATACCTAAAAAAAAACAAGGGAGGGAAATTATCATGGTAAATACACAGCGCGTTAGCGAAGGCTAGTTAGCTTCGTGCCGGGTTGCCAGATACTGCTCAATACATCCCCGAGGGTCTTGCCAGTTTCCAAAAAATCCCCCTCCTTCTTATCCTTTATATTTAGTGATTTGCTTCAACACAACCTTTTAATAGGCAAATATTTGAATGACTGACTTCAGTTTCTGAAATATTTGCACTCTATATGTAAAAGTAAATATGGAAAAATTTTTTTTGGGCTGCTAAAATGCAGGCACTTAAAAGGATTTTGGCAGTTACTGCAGACAACCAGAAAATTACACAGGAAAATGGCCCCCTGACATTCATTCTGTGTTCTAAATGAATTCTTAAAATACTGGGACATCCGAAAATGATTAACAGCATACACTGCATGGAACATGAAAAACTGCCCAGGAGATGAGAACTACAGTCCTTGTCTAGTAGTGCAGAAAACACACTGTCAATTCTGGTCAGTTTATGTACATTCATTCATTCTGTAATTCAGGGTCACGGAGGGTCCAGAGCCTACTCGGAATCACTGGGTGCAAGGCAGGAACACACCTTGGAGAGGGCGCCAGTTCTTCGCAGGGCAACACACACTCACACCTATGGACACTTTTGAGTCGCCAATCAACCTACCTTGATTTGGGCAGGAGGATTCAAAAACAAATAATATGCATGGGCTCATATCCAGTGACAGAGCTAAACTTTTATCCTTGGGGTGGCCTAAGCTATTTTAGGGGGTCCGCAGACTACAACAGTAAATATTCAGGAAATACAATCAACTGCTATCAAAATCTGTAAATGTTATAATGCTTTCATAAAGTACATCTTAAGCACACAGGAGATAAGATTTGTGTATGAAATATGCAGTCTATTAACAATGTACAATATGTAAATGTAGAAACAAAGATGCATGCAAATACCCACAGTATTACAGTGGCAGGGGCGTAGAAGTGAGTTTGGTATTAGGGAGGACATATTTGCTGAGTCAATGATGTGAACTTGTTCTTGTGTCTAAAACCTTTTGTCACTTACACTAACGCTACAAAAAAAAACCTTCAGTAAAGTTGTTTCTTGTGATGGTTCCTTTTTCATTTTTTAAAATTATAATTAATATTATAAAAATACAATTAATATTAAGGTTCACTAACTCTCAGATCCTCCTCTGTTACACTAAATGTTAAATAGAAGCCGCTTTTATAACTGTAATTGGCCGCCGTTGTTATCTGTTGTGCTCTCGTTACTGACCTCAAGCCCAGAGCTGGTAAAAACTAACTTTATAAACCAGACTCTGACGGTGAATCGGAGTCCAGTGAAGCTGATGATCTGAACAGGCTGAAAGAAACCAAAACACGTTAACCACACTTTCAAAATAAACGTTTGGGAAAAAAAGAATTATTTTTTTCTCTCCGGGGTATAATTTATAAAAATGCAGCGGTGGATGAGTAGTGATGTAGGTAACTGTCACAAGCCATATATTTATTTATTAAACTTGAATAATAACAGTGAAAACGTGTTCTGGAAAATTCAATTCAAGAGCAATTATATTCAGATGCATAATTGCGAAGCAAAATATTCAGAGGTGGAAATCTGAAGACTTAAATTCAAAAGCAACAAAATGATGCAGATCAGATGCATAATTTCAGTGCAAAAAAATTCAGTGCTACAAATTCAAAGACGGTAATCTTTCAAAGTCTGATGAGACAGATTTGCTTCCATAGGAAGCTAACAACGTATGCAGAGCAACAGATGGAATTCCTTCTGTAACTGTAGAACAACACATTGCTTGAGTTTTGAAAAATAAAATAAAATGAAAGAAAAATAACATATAATATGATGAAATAAAATATAATATCAAATTAATTATGTTAAAATTGTATGAAATAAAATCTCATAAAATACATAATCAAAATATTAATAGAATATAATTACGAAATTACGTAAATTATAATGTATTTAAAATTTAAAATTAAAAATGTATTAAAACGGAACTAAAACGAAACAAAGCAAAACATGTGAATGAAACTGAACATGAATTCGAACTCAAAGCTCCAAAACCGTAGTGGGCGCTGTGGGTTTTCGGACGGTCATGTCCCAATCTCATATCCTGCAGGTGAAGAAGAGTGTCGGCCCCTTACTCACGCTGACAGGTGTGTAACCCTTAACTCTTTCTTTTTGCTAATTTTTATTCTTGGATTTAATGGGGTAAACTTTTGTGGTGTTTGTATTGACGCCACCGGTACCACAGACACCGTGTCGGCGCGGAAATGAACAACGAATTAAACATATTTTTCCTCAGGCTGGCTACTGTGAGTTAGCGGGATGCGGTGTTTCCCAAAACGCGTGCTGTGTAATATATAGTGCAGCATTTGGGGCGAAGTTCTTAGGTCATTTTCTGTACTCCGCAGTGCACTGTGAAGGGAAGATGAAGCGATTTGACACAGAGCCACTCTATTGGAATTAGCCGCTAAGCTAGTGAGAGCTCTGTGATTACATCTGTGTAGTTCAGTTGTTCGTGTAGTATCGTAACTTTTTAGTTAATTATCACAAATTTATGATAGTTAAGTGTTATGTTTCAGTAACTTCGATTGCCTTATTTTTATAGCACTGAAGTTTGTATTTTTCCTCTCGATTTTTCCATTTCACTGTAAATGACGCGGCCGATTCCTGCACTGCTGTATAATTTGTGGTGTAATGGGGGATTAGTATATAAACCTGGCGACACAGAAGTAAATTTAATTATCATTCTAAATATTTATTTGTGTTATTTGGACACTTTGCATATCCCACTGTGAGGGACATATTGTATTAGGTTTGGTTTGTCTGTATACTCTTGTATATTGTAATTAAGCACATGGTGGGAACAACAAACAGGACAGGGCCAAGGTGTGACATCGCCAAAATACCCTGAAATATTGTGATATTATTTTAGGCTTTATTGCCAACCCCTACCTGTAGCTTGTAATATGCAATTAAGGTGAAAATACCTCCTCAAATTGCCAGGAATACTTGCATACTAACGCTTACTAGCCAAAATAATAACAACTTCTGGAGTAGGAGGAGTGAAAAATCTGTGTTTACTCTGGCTATTTTGGGTCAGGTATGCTACAATTAATCCGACTTATATTTGTACCGTAAAGTAGCTGGTTCTACCACATCGCTGTTACATCTGCTGCTACTATACAAGATTACTGGAAATGGCAAATGAGACAGCTAAGCCTTCAAAAATACTGCAAATGGTGGAACAGTATTTATGATGTTTCAGACACAGCACTAGTCTTAAGGCCTGAGCACAGATATGGGACAAACACAAACAAACAAGAATGTTTGGTTGGTGTACATTGGCAAATTCATATTTGTCCTGAAATATTTTGTAAAATTCAACACATTAAATTTGTGTTTATTTGTTTATTTGTCATCTCTGTGATGGAAAACACATAGCTTTTAGCAAGTATATAACAAGTTATTCTGGACAGAACACAAATATATCAGAAACACAAACACAAGAACACAAAATTTTGGAGGATCTTAGTCCAACATAATATGGTGTAGCATTGTTATAGTCATTGTGTGTGTGTTCATCTGTTCACGCATAATCGTTTGTCCATACTTCAAATCAGCCATTAGCTTGTAATGATAGCTCAGTCATTCCTGGCTGGTGAAGGAGCCCAGCATTTGACCTTTTTTAATCAGGCACTTTAAGAGGCGACTCAGACTATTTACAGTTTGAAAGCACTTAAGACCAGTGACAGTTTTATTTTGTGCTCAAATATATATTAATTTATCTATTGATCATGTTTATGTATTAACAATCAGCTCCAAAATTATTAAGAGTGATATGCTGTAGGCTCCATTCTTGGGAATAGCTGAATCCATATTTTTACAGTGGGGGTGAATGAAACCAGACATCTGAAGCCACTATGTTCTCACAACATTTAGTTACATGAAGTGTTTATGAATACACTGACTATTTTTTTGCAACAATTTTAAGAAAAAGTTTGGCCTGAAACATAGCCTACATATTTTTTAAATCTATCTGGCAATCTATCTATCTCCACTGGCATACAGGAACACTTGGTAGTTTTACTATTACAGACTGTATTCCAGCTTTCACTCTCCTCTTCAACGGCGAGGACCAAAACAAAGCAGATATTACTTGGCTCCTGGTTCATCCTCAGCACTGCAGTGACACTGACGTGGTGGTCCTGTGTTATTGTGTGTTGTGCTGGTATGAGTGGATCAGAATCAGCAGTGCTGATGGAGGTTTTAAACGCTGTGCCAACTCACTGTTTGTTCTATTAACACCTATCTTGTTGGTCAGGACCTCCAGAGGACACCCACAGAACAGGTAAGTCATCGTTCATTCTCAGAGATACAGTGATTGTGCTGGGTTGTGTTAGTGTGTGTTATCCTGGTACAAGTGGATCTGACACAGCAGGGCTGTTGGAGTATTAACCCCTCAGTGTCACTGCTTTACTGAGAATAGGTGGACCAACAAGGTAGGTGTGGACACAGTATTAAAAAAAATCCAGCAGCCCTGCTGTGTCTGATCCTCTCCTAAGAGCACAACACGTGTTAACACACCAACACATCAGTGTCACTGCAGTGCTGAGAATGATCAAGCACCCAAATCATAGCAGCCCTGTGGAAGCTAGGAAGAACAGGGTGAAAATGGGCAAAGAAATTATGTAGAACAACAGCTGGACTTCAGTTCCTAATTGTAGAACTACAAAATCCTCCTGTATGGTCAATGGAGCTGAGAGATTGCATAATGGGTCTAGAAGCAAGGAGGTGGTCATAATGATATGGTTGACTGGTTTGAAAAGGATATCATGTGAAGGCAAGCTGTCAGGAATTTGTGTTGTTTTTAGCTCAGGCTAATCAGCTAGTTTGCTTAGCTACTAAAACTGAACTCACTGCACTGTGCTCAACTTTCCCTATTACAAATTATTTAAGGGATTTTTTTTGCATGTAGAACTGTGTGGTGACATCTGTGTAAAATCAAATGTAATTTTTGTTATAGCTCCCTAACCGGTAATGAGCTTGTAGGCTATAGTACCTGACAGATCCCTCCACTGCACCAATGTGCAGCACTATATTCCCACTCTTGGTCAGTATCGTGCATGTACATACTGAACTGCCAAGCTTTGTTTTTAGCCACATTTTCAAGATTCAACAGAATACTACGGGTGATTAAGGTCTCTTGTAGTGCATCCATTACCAAAGGACATGAATGGAAAGCAAGACACTCTGTATTAATTGCTTTCCAGTCAGTTTGCATTTAATGCAGAATTTAAGTAAAAATATCGTATGTTCTGTTGAACAACATCAATCTTAAGATGAATGATTACGTGTATTTCACTGTCAGTGATTGACTTACTGGTAGGCCTGACACTGTAATAACATTATTGACTTATTAAACAATGTATGGATATTTCTTATTAATTTTTACTGACCTCAGTATTGCCCATTGTCTTTAGTGTCATGTTTGTTTACATAAGAATGAACGTTTAGCCACTTAAACATTGAACGAATAGATATTTTTTTAATACTTGTTTTTGCTAAAATTTTCATCTCTATTTAAAGGGGTGTAATCGGATTATAATAATGTTATAATTTTATCAGTGGAACATATTGGTGACAATATCATTTATTGTAGTTATTTCTGGGACATTATATCAACTATAAACTATGGTTGTTGTGACACACTTACTCACTGATGGTGAAAAGAATTTTGATGGTGAAAAGAACTTTGTATTCACCACAATTTTGCAGGTATTCTGTTGTCAAGACTTCTCTGCAAGTTAGTCCATTCAAAGCATATTCATTTCATTCACTTGTGTGTTTTATTTATTTATGTTTTTTTAGTTTTAGTTTAGTGATACGATCATGTGTGAAAGGCTGCAGTTAACCATACGATTTGAGTGGTGGATCATTCTCAGTGCTACAGTGACAGTGATTTGGTGTATTGGTACCAGTAGGTCACAGAACTGCTTGAATTTTTAACACTTTGTCCAATGACTGTCCACTCTTTTAGGGTGTTTTCATACATGTAGTTAGTTTTTTCTGGTCTGAATCAGTTAAGTAGTTTGTAATCTTGGAGCGTTTTCCTCTTTGTTGGGTTTGTTTTCATTATTGGAAAAAAGAGGCACTGAAGCATTTTATAATCCAGAGAATTTGTTTAAAGTTAAAATATATATATATATATATGAAAAGCTGTGGTGAACTTGTCAGAAAAGCATGAACAAATGCGTCCCGTGAGAAGGTGATGTGTGTGTGTGTGTAAAGTGCTGATCATAAAATTAGAGTATCATAAAGTTGATTTATTTCAGTAATTCCATTCAAAAAGTGAAACTTGTATATTATACTCATTCATTACATACAGACAGATATATTTCAAGTGTTTATTTCTTTTAATTTGATGATTTTAACTGACATGAAAACCCCAAATTCTGTATCAGGAAATTAGAATTAGAATATTACTAAAGACTAGTGATTGACCAATAATTGGGCCGATTAATCGGGCCGATTTTTGGCATTTTTTGTATAATCAGCATCGGCCTGATATATTAGCACAAGAGGCTGATATTTACACAATGCACACAGGCAGTGCTGTGGGCAGCTCTGTCATTCTGGCTGTTAGAGCGCCCCTTGCGTCCATTTTGTCATCTTACAGGCAGATATCATTGAGCACAAGTACGTGCCTCCAACCAGTAGCTGCATGCCTTCTCATCAGAGAAAACGTTGTGAATTATTTTCTCTTCTTCAGCTCTCACTATTTGTTACTGGCTGCTCTTTGTAACATACACTCAATCTGCTATCATAAACAAATGATTTGATAGTTGTAACACTAGAAAGCCAGTGTTATTCAGCCTGTTATTTTGCTCATTGGTCAGCGACGCCTATAAAAAATCACTCATTGTTATATCTGTCAGTATATCTCAAGTACTACAGGTTCAAAGTCGACAGTTAATGTACCAAATTAAAGCTTAAAGTAACTGATTTTCATTGATTTAATCATTTTATATATAATCCCAATGATAAGTATTTTTGCAGTTATTGGAAATTGTTATGAAATAATACAAGTTTCACATTTTGAATGGAATTACTAAAATATATCAACTTTTCCATGATATTCTAACTTTATAACCAGCACCTGTATATATCCTGATCCTGATTCTATGTCCCCTGGTTTCAGGTGTTTTTGTGAAGTGAAATCAGGATGGTGAGGTGAGATTGAGCATCACACTGTGGCTCTGTCTCTGCGCAGTGTTTCCACTGACACAAAACAAACCCACGTTACCTGCTGGGCCTGTGGAGCCTTGTTTTGGGGACCTCCTAATGGAGGTCTGCATTCCCACAAGGCTTGTGGGTCCCATCAGTGTCTTGCGGGCAGTTAACCAATCCAGTGACCAGGGCACGACAGTGTAAATATGTAGTAAAATCTTGCAAATTAATAAAATCTTGGTCTAAAAACGATGATAATCAAAATAAAATATGTAAAGATTTTACAATTTCAGTTTCACACAGACCTCTAGTTCTTAATTTAGGTTGAATCTGTAATTTAAGGTAATTTGAGGTTTTTAACTAGGAAATTAATCTTAAAACGGTATCACCAATCATCAGGAATTTACCAGGAAACTGATAACTGTTTCATGTCTTATTTGTATTTAAATGTTCCTCACATACATGCAGTTTTGGGCTCAAATTCAAATAAAATAATTCCGTTTACATTTACAATTTAGTATACTATCTTTTTATAGCATATATACAGAAATTTATGTTTGGAGTACCTTTGTCCCATCACTCTAGGATGACAAATAGCCCCTGCCTCTGGAAACTATTTGCCCCAACAAGACAAAGAAGAATAAACACCGTTATTGATCCCCTTAGGTCAAATGCAGGGAAGATTTCCCTATCTGTGGCAGTGAACACACAAACATACACTAGTGAGCAATTCTTCACTCACACTAAGGGCATTGAACACACGCAACCGGAGCAGGGTCTGGCAACCAACTTGGCACACAGGGAGTAGTTTGGGGGGTAGGTGCTGAAGGGCACTGGATGAATTTTGGCGGTCCCAGGAATTGAACCAGTGATCCTCTGGCATCAAGCTCGCTTCTCTAACTATAAGGTCACGGCTTCCCCGATAAAGCTTTCTCTAAGCAGGATAGCAGATTCCACTACTAAATATTCAGACCAACACAACAATTCACATTGGGGGGGAGCCCACATTCTTTCATGAAAACAGCGTTTTTATATAATAAAAATGATAACATTTTCGGACATCACACTGCTATTCTGGAAGGTGCATACTCTTAAAACCTTAACACCTTTAGTGTCTGTTTTTTTTTTACTCCATCTCTGGTCATGATGGAGATCTTTAGAGGTGCTCTGAGGCTTTTTGGGTTCAGTAAAACTGTTTCTCTGTTCACTCCTTCAGTTCTGCAAGATGTTATGTTTGGGGACCTTGCAACACAGTTGGTTTGGAATGTAATATTATTGGACAGAGGGCAGGATCTCAGGCCAGTATATTCTCTTTGAAAATGCCCATTCCAGAGACACAAGTGCTTCAGTTTAGCCTGTTTCCTTAATCTGTTATGACACACCCTGGACATTTTATGATTGACTACGGTAAATATATTACCAATTGCTCCTTTAATAGGCCTAAAGGCTGCTAATGATTGCAAAATACTGTTGATATTTCTGTTGTCCTTCATCCTTCATTCTCTGTTTGTGCAGAGTCTCAAGTAAGAACAGCAAATCATCCCACCTTCCCGCTCCAACATGGCAGACTCCATGGAGATAGACGATTCTTTGTACAGGTAAATTTATGTACAGTGGACATAAAAACTCACACACATGCCAGTTAAAATGGCAGGTTTAGTGATTAAAAATTAAGAACAAGATGAATTGCTCCAGAATTGTAAAATTACATAACTGTACAGTTGGAATGAAAAACAATCTGAAACTTTTCAGGAGAAAAATAAACTTACAATTACATGGTTGCATAAATATGCACGCCCTCAAACGAATACTTTGTTAAAGCACCCTACAGATTTTCATTTGGGTTCAGGTCTGGTCATTCTGGCTGAGCTTGGATCTTCTTCTGGGATGCAATTCTTTTGTTAATGTGGGGAAAAGCTTTTGAGTCGTTGTCATGCTAAAAAGTGACGTTCCTCTTTATCTTCAGCTTTTAAGCAAAGGCCTGAAGGTTATGTGAGAAAATAGATAATTGTAATTGGCTAAAGCCCCAGTCCCAGCAGAACAAAAATAGCCCATAATGTGTGACAACCAACATGCTACACTGTGGTTATGTGATCTTTTGGTGATGCGCATTGTTGGTTTTGCACCAAACTGGCCAAAAATTTAAACCCTGGTCTCATCAGATCAACAAATCCTGCTGCAACTGCTGAAACATCCTTATTGTGTGCATGGGCATGCGCCAAGTTTCAGTTGTGTATTAACAATAATTCCAAAGTAATTCCAATTTGCTGAGCTGTCTGAAATGTATATGTAGCAGCGCTCTGTGAGCGCACATACTGCCCCCACTGTGACACATTGACATTAACTGCTCAGAATACTGCTCTTATTAAAAACATGGTCATTCTTAAAGTACTGGTAATAATTAAATGTGGTATTGACCCATTTCTAATGACAAGGTATCACAGTATTTTTCTAGTATTTCTATTTTCTGCACCAAAACTTAGATATCACTAAAGCCCGTTTCACAAATACCCAGTAACCCAGAAATGTTCCAGACTTTACCATGTGTGAACAAGCTGTATGTGCGAACACAAATGTCTGTAACATTTGTACTGGACATTACTTGGACTTTATTCTGCTGGCCCCTTAGTGCAAAGCCTGGGTAATATCAGAGAGAGCGCATGCGCGAATAGAGCCAGTAGTGTTCCGGAGAATAATGTAGAACCTCGCCGCTCCTGCTACACAGACTCCTCTCCGTGCCTGAACCTGTCTGATGCGGAATACCTCTGGATGTGCGCTACATGTGTGAAAGTACTATGCCAGAAAATGTCCTGACATTTTTCAGAGTTCGTATGTGAGAACGACTCAAATAAATGTGAGACAAATCTCATTATAACAGCTGAACTAAACATGGGAGTCACTTTACTTAATGGCAGGTGTGTACAGACTAGTATTTATCATAGGTTTGAATGTGATCATGAGATCATATATTGTACCTTATTTTTATGATGTCATCAACTTTTCAGCTTTCAGTCTTAAAAGTCTGATAGTTTTTGATTGGTCTGTATCTTCTTTGAATAAGCACTTAAAACCAGGATCTCTCCATTATCATGTGACAAAAGAAAATTGGACCTGTATCAGGCTTTCTGTTTAAACACAGAAGATACACAGGGTATCCACAAGCTCTGTATGAATGTTTGAGGAATACATAGGTCCTGTTTACACTTGACGTTAACATCCCCTGTTTGTGATCTGATCATGGTAATCAGATCATCAGCCAATTAGGCTGATCCTGTAATCGGATCCTGCACTGTATTTATACACAAAGATACAATCATCAGGCATTTTTAAATGCACACACCTAATTGCCTTGTGAATATACACACATGCAGAAACGATTACAAGACGCATTACAATGACAAGTATAAACAGGGCCATGGATATTCTGGTTTTGCCGTGTGATCTGGAGAAATATTTTATTTTGAATAAGAGGCTTATTTCAAACGGTCTAAAACAAAGCTCCCCCTAAATGTGTGTGGGGTTTTTTTTATTTTTATTTTTATTTTTTAAAAACCCTAGTTTTCATTGACTGGCTCCTGAATCACATATGAGTGTTCTGATTCATTATAAATATAAAAAGTTTTCATATATCTTCAGTGACTCTCAGTATTAGGTTGTCTGCACCAGAAGGAGCAAATCTGGGTTCCGATTTGTGTTGTTATTATCACACACTTTGAGACCGGTAACTTTATTCAATTTAAACTACCGTATTTTCCGCACTATAAGGCGCACCGGATTATAAGGCGCACCTTCATTGAATGACCTATTTTAAAACTTTGTCCATATATAAGGCGCACCGGATTATAAGGCGCATACAATAGACGCTACAGTAGAGGCTGGGGGTTAAGTTATGCATCAATTAGATGGAGCTGCGCTAAAGGGAATGTCAACAAAACAGTCAGATAGGTCAGTTCAACTTTATTAGTAGATTACAACCCAACGTAGTTTAAGGTAAAGCATGTAGTGCAATGTTAATATACCCCACATAGTGGGGGGGGGGGGGGGGGACTTTTCCTCGATTCAGTAATAATAATAATCACAATATAGTAACACTCGAAATAGTGCAAAGCGATAACAATATATCAATAACTCAACGTTGCTCAAACGTTAAAATCACACAGCACACAAAATAAACACGTAAAGCTCACTTTACTAAGTTATTCCTCTATTCCCGTGTTCTTCTGCGTGACCGATCGCCTTGAGTTTAAACTCTGCGTCATATGCGTGTCTCTTAATAGGAGCCATTTTGGGGTCTTTACATAAAAAACAAATGGAAATGAAATATATACCTGTATATATCCAGCATGCACCGCGCGCGGAAGAAAATGAAGTAGGCGGCTGCTTACCGTAGTTGCGAGACCTGGCTCAATATTGGTCCATATATAAGGCGCACCGGATTATAAGGCGCACTGTCGGCTTTTGAGATAATTTGAGTTTTTTAGGTGCGCCTTATAGTGCGGAAAATACGGTAATGTTAAAATAAATAGTAGACTCTGAACCCACTGCAACACCGAACTGGTAAATGGTTAGTCAATAAATTCATTATTTTTTTTAAATCTAAAAGACATAGAATTTTCCATACATTTTAGTTGTACAATGCACATTGTATAACTGTAAAAATGATAATGCTCTGCCCTTATGTATCAAAAAGCGTTTACAGTCAATGAATGAGTTAAAACTAAGGTAGCAACAGTCAACATGAAACGATGATGGAAAAATAAAAATCACGTTAAAGCTGACCATTCTAAAGAAGAAGCCATGTTTAATGGCAGGGTCTGTAATCGCTTATCCAGTTTGGGGTCGCAGTGGGTTCAGAGCCTACCTGGAATCACTGGGCGCAAGGCTGGAACACACCCAGGAGGGGTGCCAGTCCTTCGCAGGGTGACACACACACACCTATGGGTACTTTTGAGGAAACTGAAGCACCTGGGAGAAAACACCAAACTCCTCACATACAGTCACCTGGGTTGGGACTCCACAACACTACCAGTTGTGCCACCGTGCTGCCCTGGAGAAGATAATAAAACAAAATATAAGCTGTTCTTAATTTGGAAAGTAACTGTGTGTATGTGTGTGTGTAGTCGACAGCGGTATGTCCTGGGAGACACTGCCATGCATCAGATGGCCCAATCCTCTGTGTTCCTGAGTGGAATGGGAGTGCTGGGTGTGGAAATAGGTGAGTGATCATTCGGTGAGTTCATTCTGGAAATAGAGGTAGGAGATATGGAAAAAATATTATTTATATATTATCGAGATGCTTAAAAAGATATTTTAAGGCTATGATATGATGTAATTTTGTAAAACACACCATGGACTCACATGAACACATTCAGAAACTGCCACCATGATTTTATTTTATTTTGAGATAAATTAAGGTATTGTTCTAATAAAATAGGTACTTTTTTAATCCCCTTGGGGAAATTGATTTTCTGCATGTAACCCATCTGTGGTGCATACACTGGTGAGCAAAGTTTAATACCACACACCCCAGAGCAGTGGGCTGCCAGCCATAGCGCCCGGGGATCAATTGGGGTTTAGGTGCCTTGCCCAAGGGCAATTTAGCTGATCCTGGGAAAGGAACCTGCGATCCTGCAGTCTCAAGCTCGCACCTCTAACCTTAAGGCCATTGCAAAGCCCCAAAGTTGGAACTTTTTTTCAGTAGACAACCTTGAATTGTGCTGTGCAAACTGAAGAAATAATTTTTCTCTTTACAGCTAAGAACATTGTCTTGGCTGGAGTGAAGGTAGGAATTTTATTTTTTTAATTTATTATCAATGAGGTTGCTGTATATAGGGGCAAACCAGGGGAAAACTAGTGGTAGTCAGTTTTCATTCCATACATGACTGGATATCTCTGCCTTAAACCCAAATTTCTGAAACTCAAGTTTAAAAATTAGGACAGTCAATTACTAAACTGAAAAAAATACTTGTCTTAAATCAGTAATGCAGCAGAGGGCAATGTCATATGTATTATTTTAAAGAACTTCCAGTCTGTTTAAAAATATAAACAGCCAAAAAACAATTATGGAGAAACTGCTCTGAGCCCTTTATTGATTATTCCAAAAAGGTATTTAAAAGAGGTATAATGCAATTTTTAAAACCATGAAATGACAATGCATTTATCCATTTAGTTAATGTAAACATGATAAGTTAAAGGTTAACAAAAAGCTTTATGCTCAGATTAGGCTTAATGCCTGACATACCTTTTGTGTGCTTACACAAACACACAAAGCAAAATAGGCATTTTATAAGTCTGTTTATATGTTTTGTTTATTAAAGAGGTTGAAATAATTAGTTAAAATAATGAGCTTTGTTTTTGTGTACAGGGAGTCACGCTGCATGACAGCAGGCAATGTGATATCTGGGATCTAGGAACTAATTTCTTTATTCGAGAGGAGGATGTTCACAGTCAGAAAAAAAGGTAAAAATGGACTCTTTGTGCTTAAACACTGATCAACAACAACATTAAACCCGATGACAGGTTAATTAAATGATGCTGATTAACTTGTTACAATAGCACCTGTCAAGGGGTGGAATATATTACACAACAAGTGAACAATCAGTCCTTGAAGTTGATTTGTTGGAAATAGGAAAAATGGGCAAGGATACGGATCTGTCAGAATTCGACAAAGGCCAGAATTTTATGGTTTCGTGATTGGGTCAGACCATCTCCAACTTGTATGCACCTTACATATTCGTGTGGCAGGATTGGCACTATGGGAAATAGGCAAGCAGACAGAGGAGGCATTGCGAGTCTCTTGGCAATGTTCCTGGGTTCTGGCATTTATGTGGAATTTATTTAGACATTTACCACTAACCTAATCATTCTTGGCATGACAATGTCAGTGGCCTCATTCAGCAGGATAATACGTGCCATGCCACTCTGCAAAAATTGTTCATGTTTGGTTTCAGGATAGTGACAGAAAGTCTAATTGACCTCCAAATTCCCAAGATCTAGCATGTGCTGGATAAACATGTCACAGGAATATCGGGATATTTTGTCAGATTCAGTAAAAACATGCTTTTTAAACTTGAGCATTTTGTTTAACTGACAAAAGGTAATTTTCCAGTGTATTCACTGATCAAGTGCTTTCCTAACTGATAATATATATATTTTTTCTTGTTTTATTGGCTCTGGAATTGCTCTGTCCTCAGTATTACAGTGTCCTGGAAAGTGCTGCAGTCATTCACCACTTTAAAATCTTAGGTGTCAAACACATTTTCACACACACATCACTTTTTCACCAAAAGAACCCTGATTCTTGTACTGGTTTCGTTTAGGCTTATAAGACTCTTGGTGCTTTTCAGCGAACCAGCCCACGTTTACACCATTTTTAGTGGGACTGGCTACACGTCACAGAGTACATCATCAACAGAGGGCGTTGCACAGCGGCAGTAAACAGAAGTGAGATGCCCATAGATGTTATCATGGTTGAAAAATATACCGTTCTTTGGATCCCATTGCAAGTTAACTTTTTGGGTTCCAGAACATATTTTTGTTTGTGGCAATGTGCCGAAAAGTTCAAAATTAGCTTCACCAACTAGAACCATGTTGTTGGAAAAGCGTTACAAGAGAACACAGATTCTTTTAAGTGGTTCCGTTCCTGATTTCTGGAACCCTGGAGATCTGTAGCGAACTAGCCCTTTTCTCCACCAGCAAAAGTCAACCCCAACCCATCCCCCCCCTCCCATCTCCACACACACACACACATACACACACACACACACTCTTTATTTATTTAAATAAATGCATGTCTTTTGCTTTTTATATAGCATTTTACCAAAATCCCAACATTTCTGAAAACTCTTGTAAAGGCAGTCCAACTGTAACCTCAGTCACTGAACAGAAAAAAGTAATATTTTTATTCAGAACAAAATGGATGATAGAGACATTTTTACCTTTTCAGAATATTCTCTTTCTCTCTCTACCCCTTCTTTCCTCTCAGGGTTGAGGCTATCCAATCCCGAGTCGCTGAATTAAACCCATATGTTCAAGTCAGCGTGTCAGTTGTTACCCTCGATGACAGCACTGACCTTAGCTTTCTGCTTAACTACCAGGTAGGCTTTCAATACTACGCATACATGTATCCGTTTAACCGGTTCAAAGTGCTACAGTCATACAAACAGATATAAGCAATAGAAAAGAGAGAGGGTTTAAGTTTAGATTTAAAAGTGGGCACAGGATTAGCCTGTTGAATATGTGAGGGAAAAGTGTTCCAGAGTCAGTGAGCCATGTAGTTTGGAAGGTGGGACAGTGAGTAAACCAGCAACGCAAAACGATGCCTCTGGACCAAGTGTAGGCAAAATATTAAAAATGATTAATTAAATGTTTACATGCAAATGTAAAGAATTTCATAGAGTACTTGGAGAGCTGAAAATACATAATCCTAGCCCTTTGGACATTTTCCTCTTTCTGGTAAATGTGTGTACATGTGTATTATCTCTCCTCAGTGTGTTGTGCTAACAGAGACACGGCTGGCCTTGCAGAAGAAGATTGATAATTTCTGCCGCTCTCAGCATCCTCCCATCAAGGTACAGAAATGCACAGAATGCAATACAACTTAGTAAACAATAGAAAAATCCATAATCCATTTTTGACAAAAAATATTATTCAAGAGCTTGAAATAATGTCTCTCAAAACAAGATTTCTTCATTATGTTTTGCACTATTTGAATAAATATAAAATAAACGATTGTTCTATTCAGTTAAAATTTTAGGACGTTTTCCTTTTTAGACAGTTTGTTAAAGCATTTAGAACAACACCACTACACTCATTGGGATAGAGCAGCATTGTAATTTCAGGCTTATATCATTTTTTTTTATTATTATTTTTATATACACAAAATTCACCTATACGGGTCTTTATTGAAATGGCTCACTTGTAGCATAATTAAGAAGTTTCTATAATTATAATAAATATTTGAAGCATTATCTTTAAGTTTTTTCCTTGACTCCTGAGTTTGCCGTAGTGATTTGGCCTAAATTTGGCATGACATTTCCTGACAGTTCATTGGCTGTGACGTGTTTGGCATCTGCTCTCGGGTGTTCTGTGATTTTGGCAAAGGCTTTGAAGTGTCAGACCCTACAGGGGAGGAGCCAAAGGAACTTTTCATTCAGAACATCACTCAGGTAACGCACATACACAAACCTACCTCACATGTTATCCTGCAGTATTGTTCCAAAGTCTTTGGCCTGTTTTGAAATTTATGTATAATATCACAGTCATTTGCAAAAATTAGCATATTTTTTTCAGTTCCTTTTTGTGTCTATTCATTGTCCTTGCAATCAATCAGATGCAGGTTAATATTGGTCTTTTCAGTTAAAAAAAAAAACTCTTAAGTAGTTTTGTCAAACTGGTATCTAATTAGTCAAATACAGAACAGCCAGTGTTTTGCATCTTTCAGTGTAGCCTCTTTATTACTGTTCATTAACTCTTCTGCAGATAGTAGTCTCAAACAAATAGACACCTGCCCTCTGAAGACTTCTGATCTGTCAGTCAGACAATAGGTTGTATGCAGATGACACCACCTCATGAACCGCAAATTGAGAGCAGGAAATAATTTTTCTCTGAGACGCTGTAATAAAGCCAGTCATAAGTGTTATTACGTTCGCTTAATAACATTTCAACTGATAAATTACAAGAAACATGTATCAAGTGGCACACCATGGTTTTCGTGAACCTAACTTCTAAAAACAAGTTGTATGTCTCAGTAGTTTGGTGAGCTTTCATTAGTGTTCCTGAGTTAAAGGATGTCTGAAGGAGAAGACATTACATGACTTCCAACACACATTGTGATTTATGTTTGTATGTTTCTCTCATAATATCACATAAACTAACACAATACAGGCTGCTTGTCTCAGTCTCTTACATTTTTAGCAACACTGCTTTTGTCCTGTTGAACAATGGTAACTACAGACCTTAGACCTCAGACTTTAGAAACAAGCCTAGGTATCTTATGCTTGCACCAGTAAAGCAATGGAACACATCTAAACAATCATGAACACCTGTGCAGCCAAATGTCTCAAACATTATTGTGCTTTGAAGTGAGGCAGAAACTGATTATTAATTTAGTCACTGATTTGATATGAAACTTAAAATTCTGGAGCAAAGGAGCATATCACAGAAAAATATGTCTTTGTCCCTAATATTACAGAGAGCACTGTATTACTACAGAGCACTATAACCTAGTCTCAGTATCTTGTTGTCATTCTACATATTTTTTTTTTAAACTCTTTTATTAAATTAAGGATAATCCTGGAGTTGTGACATGTATGGACAACCAAACACACGGCCTTCAGACGGGTCAGAGTGTGTGTCTTAGAGAAATTAATGGCATGACTGAGCTCAATGGTACCATACGGCAAGTTGAAGGTAAGAGTCTAAATTTACACAGTTTAGCGATATTTTAAAGGAGCAATCTGTAAAATATTTACTGTACTTAATTATAAAATGACCAGGGTGTGTCATGAGAGATTAAGGAAACATGTTAAGTTGAAGCATTGGCATCTCTCATAGCAGTGCTGCAGACACTGGAGTAGAGCTCTGTTGGTGTTTTGGTGTGGGTCTCTGTCCAATTCCAGTGTAGTTCCATAGCGACTGCCCCCTCGCACCCCGATGCTTGGAAAAACCGTTGTTTGAAGTGCCCTCTAGGGTGGCAAAAATGAGACAAAGTGCCTTATTGGCTGCCCTTCATATGCAAATAAATAACTGAGGGCCCTCTTGCAATAGATTATGATGATGTGCCGTACAGAGCTAGAAAATTTGATATGTCTTAAAAAGTGCCCTTATATAATTACATCTTAGGTTGTTGCGCGCTAGTGGGGCCCCGTGTCGTGCACTAGGTTCCCTTTTATTTTTTTGCCCCTGCGCTTCAAACAGCATGAATCTGCCATTGCAGCTCAGAGTCCCACAGGACTATAAGAAAGATACCAAGTTGATACCAAATTTCCTTGTAAGCAAGAAATATAAAAGTACAGATGCAAATGTATGGATTTAATTCGGTAGTTTCAGTGTTGTAAACAAAGCAAGGAATTGCAGTGGAAACATTTAAGGTGGAAACGGAAATTTAAAGCTTTGTAAATTCAAGAAAAATGGTGGCGAAACTTTTAGTTTTTGCCTTTTATTAACTTGGGTATTATCTTCACATGGGCGGCACGGTGGCGCAGCAGGTAGTGTCGCAGTCACACAGCTCCAGGGACCTGGAGGTTGTGGGTTCGATTCCCGCTCCGGGTGACCGTCTTTGAGGAGTTGGTGTGTTCTCCCTGTGTCCGCGTGGGTTTCCTCCGGGTTCTCCGGTTTCCTCCCACAGTCCAAAAACACACGTTACAGGTGGATTGGCAACTCAAAATTGTCCGTAGGTGTGAATGTGTGTGTGTGTGTCTGTGTTGCCCTGTGAAGGACTGGCGCCCCCTCCAGGGTGTATTCCTGCCTTGCGCCCAATGATTTCAGGTAGGCTCTGGACCCACCGCGACCCTGAATTGGATAAGCGGTTACAGATAATGAATGAATTATCTTCACATCCGGGGAGGAGGCTGAGGGGACACACAAATCTTTATTTTTTTAAATCAGTATTGCACTTTCCATTTGCTGTCATTAAAGATTGCTCCTTGAATATTACCCCATTTGTTGTCCACATTATCAGTTCCACTTATCTTACAGAGGCACTGGTACAATAATACACTGTTGTCCACCTGTTGCTCTGCATACTTTGTTTGCCTTATTTCCCCCTTTTCTTCAGGGCCCCCATAGGACTGCCAGAAAACAGGTGGTATTTGGGTGATGGGTCGTTCTCAGCACTGTATAGACACTGATGTGATATCACACACCATCCAATCTTTTAGACACAGCGTTTTGTTCACACTTGCTGACTTTAGTAATCGTTTAGCTCCTAACTCAATGGTTACAGGATACTGTTAGCTGGATATTTTTAGCTGTTTGATTAAGTATAAGCCAAATCTAATAAAGAAATATTTCTTGCTGCCACACATTTAATGGCTTCAAATACTTTTGTTCAAAAAAGTTAAACTTTCATGCTTTTATTACAACCTGGGATGTCACTCATTAAACGTATTTTGCGGAGGCATACAGACATGTGACACCCCTGGTCATATTATATGTTCAATTGATTTTTTTTTTTAAGAAAGTAAATGAACATTTATTCATATCAAACTTTCTTCTAACACAGACTTAGTACTTACTTGAATCTGTGTGTGCATGTGCACACAGTTATCTCTCCCTACAGTTTTGCAATTGGTGACACTTCATCCCTCCAGGCATATCTCCATGGTGGAACCTTTCGCATGGTCAAGACCTCAAAAACCTACAGCTTTGTAAGCAAACACATTGAAACACAACACGAAGACCATCCAATTACTGGAATCAATTGGCAGAAAATCTAAGTGTCATATTAAATAAGATTTTCTTTTATCTCTGCTTATGTTTATTTCTTTAGTTTAATGCTAGTTTAACTCTTGAAGTTAATCAACATCAAAATATTTTCTTTAAATAATTCCCAAAAACTTTTCTCGTCCTGCTTAAACTGCATGACGATTTCACAGAATAGTTTGTACGGTATTGGGAATAAATGATTGTTAATTATTATTATAATATATTGCAATAAATATCCAGTATTTAGTAACTGTTAAATATGTATTAGAATGTGAGATATTCATGTATGGGTTTATTTATTTTAAAGGAGTCAATGGAGCAACAGTTACATGATCCTCAGCTTCTAATTCCAGACTTAAGCAAACCCGAGGTCAGTGGTGTATAATGTGTATTATATCAAGGGTTAAGGGAATGGTATATCTGAAATAAAACATAATGCTTGACATCGTAAAGATGCATTTTACTCTATATGGCCAAGGGTTTGCAGACACTAGCTCATCTAATAATTCTTCTGAAATTACTGGTATTAATTGGGAATTTTCCCATTTGTGTTGTAGAAATAGTTTCTGTGAAGCATGTACATTAGGGATTTGAATATTCTATTCATCCTTTTTTTAACCTTAGTTAATTCATGTACTGAAGTACACAACTGAATATCTATGTTAGCAATATATGGCCAGTTTCATAGACCCATATTAAGTCATAACATACATTTAAAAAGCATCTTCAATACTGTTGGAATTGCAGTTTATTCCAAGAGTTAATATTCCTAATATTGTACCAGACAGAAAATGTTAATAAGTCTTCATTTCCATCAGGCCCCATTGCAGATCCATGCAACTCTGATGGGTCTGGACATTTTTCAGGAACATTACAACAGGCTCCCCAACATAGGGTAATGTGTGTTTGTTCTTCTCATTCTCTCTCTCTCTCTCTTTCTCTCTCTCTCTCTCTCTCTCTCTCTCTCTCTCTCTCTCTCTCTCTCTCTCTCTCTCTCTCTCTGTTTGATTCTCATTGTGTTGTGTTGTTGTGTGTAGTTGTTTGCAGGATTCTGAACTACTGTTGAAGCTTACAGAGGAGGTCAATGAAACACTGAAAAACAAAGTGAGCTGTTTTCTTTTCGCGACTGAGATAATGTCTCAACTAGATAAATATAGTTGAAGAGGAATGTGAACATTAGATTTTTAACATGACACAGAATCCTTTCATGACAAGTGATTTAATGAAGTTAAGTAAAGATGTCAAATGTGGGATACCTATTTGTCAGGCAACAGCTGTCATATATAGCCCTTTTTATATTTACTTACAAATAAAATTACAGAACTTACTGATGCCTACATTTGTCACTGCTTATCCCAATTTTATCCTGTTTCAGTATTTTTAGTTCACAATCTTTTAGTTATATTTTTCCAATTTACATTCCACCCTCTAATAGGCTGTACTCTTGTAAAAAGCAAATGAAATTCTAAATTTGCTTTGTTGTACCCTGTTTCTTCCTGTAACAATGAATGATTTAACAATCCTAGAAATATTATTAAATATTAAGAATGTATCAGTTGGAAACAGTCAGAATTCAGGAATGTTTAGTCAGAATAGAGTGCTGGAAAAGGACTTACGGCATTGAAAAATACTGAAGCCCAAAATCTATCTGGTTTGAGGGTTAAAGTATCTCGGTGTAATGTGGGGGAAAAAACAGTTGTCCTCCATTAGCCATATTAGCTTTTTCATCCATCCATCCATTATCTGTAACCGCTTATCCAATTTAGGGTCGCGGGGGGTCCAGAGCCTACCTGGAATCATCGGGCGCAAGGCGGGAATACACCCTGGAGGGGACGCCAGTCCTTCACAGGGCAACACAGACACACACACATTCACTCACACACTCACACCTACGGACACTTTCGAGTCGCCAATCCACCTACCAACGTGTGTTTTTTTTTGGACTGTGGGAGGAAACCGGAGCACCCGGAGGAAACCCACGCGGACACGGGGAGAACACACCAACTCCTCACAGACAGTCACCCGGAGCGGGAATCGAACCCACAACCTCCAGGTTCCTGGAGCTGTGTGACTGCGACACTACCTGCTGCGCCACCGTGCCGCCCTTAGCTTTTTCACCATAGGATATATGTAAAACTGATAGCATGTTACACTCCAATGCATTTTTTGCTCATGTGGTATAAACTGAATTATTCATGCGCATCGTATAAAAGCTTCAGCAAATGTTGTATTACACTTGTTTTTTTTTTAGCATGTAGGAGACTCCAAGGACAAGCAGTGTGTTTTGTCTCGTTCTTTTCCCCCCTAATTACAGGGTAAATAATGTGATCCTGATGTTCTGAGAGAGTAACTGATTTTTGGAGGATGTTTTATTGCAACTGAATTATGTGTTATACTGAGTTATTTCTCTGGTTTGGCTAAAAGTTTAATGAACTACTTCTCCTTGTCTGAAAATGTGAGAAGATCAGTGAATGATGTTTTCACAAAACTTAGGCTAAAACCCATAAATGTCATAAAATAACTTCTTTCTGCACTTACATAGTGCGTTGTATGCTGAAAATGATTTTAAAGTTCACATTTGTCTGTTGATTTTGTGCACTGCCTAGGTACAATATTTTTAGTTAAATGCACTATGTATGGAGTATGACAATATGACACAGACAAACAGAGCTTTGTTTATAAATGTGACGTAGATAAATAATAGGTCTGGGTCCCATACGTATTCCTTTTTAAATTAATTAAAATGTGGAAAGAAACATTATGGCAATTGCACATCAGTGTTTAAGGGTAATTAGTACGTACTCAATATGGTGGCTACTATACACAGTTACATTAACTGCAACCCATAGATAACTGTAAACATTCATTTTTCCTGTGTGGTCAGGTGTGTGTGAACCCATCATTGGTGCAGTGTATATCACGCTGTGCAAGGGGCTGCCTGTCACCTTTGGCAGCAGCAGTGGGTGGCATTGCTAGTCAAGAAGTGCTGAAGGCTCTTACTGGAAAATTCACACCCCTTCAGCAATGGGTAGGTCACTCAAGATATCCACTGCCTGGTGGTAATGTTCTTGTGTTGTAGTATATTTCTTGTTATGGCACTAACTTGTATTTCCTCTACATATTGTTTTATTAATGTAGCTGTATCTGGACACATTAGAGGTGGTGCAACCCCTTCAATCACTTCCTGTACAAGAGTTTGTTCCTAGGTAAGAGATCTCATGCAGCACTTTACTAGTCAATGTTACTTGCACTAGACTAATTCTTATGTGTTACAGAAACAACTCTTAATTTTTAATCTAATGCAGAAACTTTCCATCAAATTTTCTGTAATTCATATTATAAATTGACCAACACAACAAGTCAGTATTTTTAGTAGTGTAGTCAATAGGACTGGTACCCAGACAGGAGGACAAAGGGGCCATGCACAACAGTACAAGGAGAAAACTGAGGCAAAATGCTACTCTAGTCAAAGGTAGGGCAGGTTGAGAGAAGAAAATTATATTTTTTTTCTGATATGGCCCTCTGCATGGCCCTGTATACATGTCTTTATATAGGTGGTACTATACCTTTAACTTATAATAGGCACATTTATGTAATTAGTATTGGGCCATTTTTTAATCGTGCACAATATGAGGCTGATCAAATCATTCAATGCTGATTTATGCCTATTTTCTTTTTTTTAATATAGCCTCTATTTGCTTTTTACTTGGTGGTGCATCTTAAGTAAATCAATTGCCTGTCAATATGTCCTTACTGGAGATATCTATTATTTCTTCACCATTTACCATGACACGTCTGATGTTTCATTCCACTGAACTTTAGTGATAATTTCAAGGAAATTCATTTGATGCTCTTAAAGTATCTTGAAAGATTCCAATTCCAATATAGCCAACTTCTTGCTGGGTGGAGCATTACTACCCAATGGGAACTCTATCATCATAGTGATGAAAACTTTCCTAAAACATTTTGAGCATTGTATGAAGACTGTGACAACCACATTTGATAAACTAATTCATTTAAACACATTAATTTAAATTGTCAAATGTCACAGTTTTTAATAAAAAATTTAGTGCATTGGCCCAAGGCAAATGACCAAGAATTGCAAACGTTCAACACACTATAATGCATCTGTCAAATGTTCCAAGGTGTAAAAAAGGTGAATTGTGATATCACAAAAAAGAAGGATACGTTCACACAGCAGGTAAAAGTGGCCCAAATCTGATTTCATTTTTTTGGTTCTGCTGTTCACACTATATGTACTCTTATATAATGTGACCTATATCTGACATCAGTCTGAACAGATCATGCTCCTAAAAATCGGATATGGATCGGAGCTCAATACCACATCTGATTTTAAAAAGTCAAACTCAATGCGATTTGTGCAATTTACACAGCCACGCAAATGATATACCTGTGTCACATATGAAGAAATAGATTGGATTTGGGCCACTTTTGCCTGCTGTGTGAACATAGTCTAAGAACACACGCATGTGTAATGTTTCATGCGGATTTTGAGGAAATCTGATGAACACCTATAATTCTAATTAATAAAAAGTATATTTGTATAATTCCAATATGGCTGTCTTCCAGTTGCATGCTAATATATGCCAATGGCAGTATGTGAAAAATAATGAGATTAGTGTTTCTACCACAATTAGAGGACATTGGAGAAAGTTTGTAGCAACCACAGTGAAATTGGAGGGGGCCCTATAGAGTCACATGTAAAATGTCAAAATATTCCAAAGACTTTGCGATACTTTTTTATTTAGTCCAGTGTGCCTGTTTTCTTGAATCTTATAAATACAAAAATGTATATTGAAAACATAAATGATGCAATAGACCTGATGAGACAGACATATACTGAATTATAATTTGAGATCAAATATGTTCTATACAACCTGTAAAGATTTTTGAACTCTAAGACCCTAAAAACCAAACATGATAGTTTAAAATATGTGCAATACATCCAAAATGGCTGACTTCCTGTTGGGCGGAGTCAGACAAAGCAAATTACTCTTTGTCTAGTGTGTTGTGATCAATGACCATACCAAATTTGGGGCATATTTGAATAGCTTTATCCTGACTATTGTCTGCATTTTGAGGATCTATGGAGCCCAAGCCCATGATCTATGTTATTTTTATTACGTTTTGAGGGTTGTGCTAAATTTCCAGCATAAGAAATGCCTCAAAAAAATTCATTTTTTAATAGTAAAAACCCAAAAATTAGTAGGGCATTGCAACTCACCCTTGCCTGTTCCTCTGGGGCTTGGTCTCTAATTAGTATAATCTCTACATTACTGGGATAAAAACTTGAGACCTTTGTGCTGCTAGAGCTCAGGACTTCAATTGAAGATGAACTTGCAAATTACAAAGCAAAACACCACCATGGAGTAATTGCATAGATATGTTGCATAGGGTATGGCATGGGGAAAGAAATTAATCTTAGCCAGTCCTATAACAAATCTTTTTTGAAATAGCACAGCACTGTGTTCATTTCTGTTTTTATATGGGAAAGTAGAAAATGGGAAATGACATGATATTTTTAATAATCCAATAACTATTTATTCAAAATAAGATAAAGGAATATCAGAGATTAAGCATTATCCAATTTTTGTGTTGAAATGAAAGAAGGCAAATTATCATATTTTAGATTTGCAAATTGAAAAGAATATCTGAAGTATATTAAAACAGGAAAATTATTTGTCATTTGTCAAACAAAGTCATTTGTTTTCTGTGGTTGTTGTCTGTAGCTCAAGATGCATTCACTTATACTATTTTTCCACTGCTCCCATTGTTCAGAGTGGCCAGTCAGCAGAAAAACTCTGCAACCATTGCCTGCAGAGTTCTTTACTGTGACTTTATTCCATATTTTATGAAAATCATTTTAGAAAATTCACACCAGTATCTGCCACTGTGTAGCATGGCAAATTATTTTAAAAACTGTTAAAAACAGGTTTACCTCTACTTTATGCAACAGCAAAATGAATAATTGGGATTTTCACAGAAGTACAGGGTGGGCCATTTATATGCATACACCTTAATAAAATGGGAATGGTTGGTGATATTAACTTCCTGTTTGTGGCACATTAATATATGGGAGGGGGGAAACTTTTCAAGATGGGTGGTGACCATGGTGACCATTTTGATGTTGGCCATTTTTGGATCCAACTTTTGTTTTTTTTCAATGGGAAGAGGGTCATGTGACACATCAAACTGGGGAATTTCACAAGAAAAACAATGGTGTGCTTGGTTTTACCATAACTTTATTCTTTCATGAGTTATTTACAAGTTTCTGACAACTTATAAAATGTGTTCAAAGTGCTGCCCATTGTGTTGGATTGTCAATGCAACCCTCTTCTCCAACTCTTCACACACTGATAGAAATACCGCAGGAGAAATGCTAGCACAGGCTTCCAGTATCCATAGTTTCAGGTGCTGCACATCTCGTATCTTCACAGGATAGACAATTGCTTTCAGATGACCCCAAAGATAAAAGTCTAAGGGGGTCAGATCGGGAGACCTTAGGGGCCATTCAACTGGCCCAGGACGACCAATCCACTTTCCAGGAAAATGTTCATCTAGGAATGCTTGGACCTGACACCCATAATGTGGTGGTGCACCATCTTGTTGGAAAAACTCGGGGAACGTGCCAGCTTCAGTACATGAAGAGGAAAACGCATCATCATGTAGCAATTTCGCATATCCAGTGGCCTTGAGGTTTCCATTGATGAAGAATGGCCCCACTATCTTTGTACCCCATATACCACACCATACCATCAAGTGTGCCACAAACAGGAATTTAATATCACCAACCATTCCCTTTTTATTAAGGTGTATCCATATAAATGGCCCAGGCTGTATATTAATCAGTGTCCATATGCATGTTTTTATGTAGAGGAGATCGCTATGATGGTTTGAGGGCGTGTATTGGTGAATCATTGTGTTTGGAGCTGCATAAGCTTAGAGTTTTTATGGTAAGTGATGATCTTTGTCATTACAACTTTAGTATTTTGGGATTTTCTCAGGTAAAACACAGAAAATTTTGAATACATTACCTTGATGTGATTAAAACAAATGAAATACAGTAAATTCTGCATGTTTGGCTCTAGATGCTAAATTACACAAATCATTTCAGAAAGAAAATTTTACAAATCCTAACTCCAGAATAAAATCTTTATTTATTTATTTATTTATTTATTTGTATATTTATTTATTGCATTGTGTCGTTACTTGTAATTAACTATAAACTTTTGACCGTCAAGTGTTATTCCAGTGAATCAAAAATACAAGACTTGGAAACTGGGTTTAAAATTTTAAGTTTGTCTTGGGATTATAATGTGCAATATTTTGTTGTAGCACATGCTTTCTATTGCAGTTTGAAGGCCATCTCTTTGGTTATGATTAAGTTACACTTAAGAAGATCATAGTCAACAAGTCTAGAGACAGATGCTGAATGTCCCACTCCATTTAAATAATTTTTTTCACTATTAAATCTTTTTTTTGCATGGCTTGCTATAATTATTCAGACTTATATTTGAACCAGCAGAGCTCTAGACTAATTTTGGACAGGCTGCACTAGTGCGCCTACTTTTTTTTTCCTTAGGTGCACCAGCAAAAAAAGTTAGTTGCACCCAAATATTCATCTGCATCACATTTAACACAGCAGAGTTTACAAACTCTGAGTCAGAGTCATGGAGAGTAGCTGTGCAGTGCACGCCACCTAGAATGTGAGAATGTGGCTGCAGTTTAACTTGTCTGTAAGTTTCACATTAAGTAATCCAAAACATCAATATTACCCATGTGTGGAACAGGAATGGGGCAAAATCTTTATCTTGGTTTGTGCTTTTGAATGTTTGGAGTTCTCTCCATTGTTTAAAAAACGACAGATGCCTTTCCTCTCCCATGAGCAGAGAGAGAAAGCATAGCATACTAGAAAGAGGAAACATTTGAATTTTATAAAAATAATTTTTTTTTTAATTACAATTGTGAACATTGCCTTTAAGTGATTTATATTTATCAGCTGAATCTAGAATAATATTATTTATAGACATTTCTTCTGTGTCAGAATAGAATGGGATCCATATTCTGATTTATGCATTTTCTGTTTGTTGATAGGTAGGCTGTGGTGCCATTGGATGTGAGATGCTGAAGAATTTTGCACTGCTTGGCGTAGGCTTGGCCAGATGCTCAGGAGAGGTAGGGTCAGATGTTACATCATGTGTAAGGCTTGACTAAAAAATTTACTAAACATATAAAATACAAAAGAGACTTGGAAAACATTGAGAGGACTAACACAAATTGTAATATTAATAATCACAAGAGATACAAGCACAGACATATTGCTGGAATAAATTTAAACTAGAAGAAATTATATGTTTTGTACATGATACAGTATAAATATAGATACAGATTGCCTATAGATTTAGACAGACTGGGAATCAGATAAAAGAAAAAGAATAACAGCACATACTATGTTTGCTAGGAACAGCATAGACATTTCATATATCATTCATATTCATATGTTCACACCATTTGAATTGAACATATTAAGGGACAAAAATATCAAAATATGACCTGTGCAAAAATTGTGAAGCAGTGTACATCGGGTGACATACCTCCATGTAGGTTTGCATTGCTCAGTGCAGTGAGAGTAGATGGAGTGAGTCCAGTTTTGCTCTCTTTGGACACTCAGCCTTGGATGGTGTTTTATATGGAACAAGATCATATTATTAGAGATAAAAATGAATGAATACATTTTATGTACGTTTATACATTTATGGTTGTCCTAGGTTTGTGTCACTGATCCAGATCTAATAGAGAAGTCCAACCTCAATCGCCAGTTTCTCTTCAGACCTCATCATATTCAGGTAGTATATTCATTTATTCATATATTCATTCATATATTTTGTGTGTATTACAAGTGTTACTGCTGAATAAGCTTTTTCTTAATTTATTAAAGCTGTTCATCAAATGCCCTCAAGAGGGAAAATACATTTTTAAGAAGTTAGCATGTTAATTATTATGGACCTAATTTTTATGTAAAGGGAACATATTATACCACTTTTCCAGATTTAGTTCTCTGAAACATCTGTGACATGCTTTGTTAAAAATACCTAGAAGCTGTCATTTGACCGCAGTGAATCCCATTGACTATTTCCCAACTATTTCAGATTTGGGGTTGTAATTATTTGACCAAGGGATCAAAGCATTTATTTTACTGTGTTCACACTATGGAAATCACATGATGTTCAGTTCTGCGTAAACTTTACATTCTTTCAATGAGAATAATGTTATATAATAAATGCATTTTAATGAAGCTTAATGTGCTTACTCATATAACCACAATGCTATATCTTTTAAAATTGGGGGACATTTTTATTTGCATCCAAATGAACTATGCAATAATGTTATTATCGTGCAGTGAATCCATTGTTTGATAGCCGAATCTGAATATGGAACTTGAAATGAACTTACAAGTATGACCTCACAAATGAAGTTACAAAACATTTTTCATTAGCCACATCATTCTCTCTTAAATAAATACTCTAAAAATTTGCTTTGGTTTGTGTAGAAGCCGAAGAGCATCACAGCAGCTGGAGCCACGTTAGAGATCAACTCAGAGCTGCAGATAGATGCTCATCTGAATAAAGTGTGTCCTGCTACAGAGGACATCTATAATGATGCCTTCTACTCACGCCTCAACTTAGTGGTCACTGCACTGGACAATGTAGAAGCCAGGAGATATGTGGATAGGTAACAGAATCACTTATCTTCATTTATATTATAGAACAGCATTATAAAAAATGCAAATGTGCATTTATGTATCATTGTTCAAACCCCATTTACAGAACATTTGGGACATTTTCTAAGATGCCAGAAAAGTTATATTTGCATTTACTGAAGGAAATGCACAGTGTGTTATGAGAGCTGAAAGCGAGTGTGTGTGCAGCAAGAGTGTTGGACAACTTTTGGGAACGTCATACAAAGTGTGAGGAGTGAGGGGGAGAGAGAAGGGTGAGGTGTGAGAGGGAGATCTCTGTGTTGGTGGGGTAAAATATTGCACTCTGTATTATAATGAGGAGAAAATGTGTTAAAAATAAGTTAGCCACATTAGCATTCATGTCATAGGATCTAATCAAAAACCGTTAGCACATCAGACTCTCGTGTTTGTCTGAATCTCAGTTAGTTACACATACACAGATCATATACAGGCTTTGGTAATGGTCTTTTTTCACTTGTGTTTAGATTTAGCATGTAACCTAGTCCTCAATTATTCCTTTGGTTTGGCTTAAGGTTTAATAAAGTAGTTCACCTTGCCTGAAAGTGTGAATGATTAGTGAGAGAGGTTTTTACGCTGCTGAGTTCAAATCTTAAAAGTCTCCTTACACCCTCTGCAGGGCACAGTCAGTCATAAAACAACAGGTTGTGCACTCACGCAGTGTGTTGTATGACGAAAAAAGTTTATGTTGAGCTATTCGCTGGTAAAGTCGTGGCATATTATCGTTGTGAAACATCATGTCCGGATTCAAACCGCTGCTTAGTACAGTCAACCTAGAGATTTTGCTGCTAGATTTAGCGACTTTTCAGACCCTCTTGTAAGTTATTAAAAAAATACACTAGCACCAAATCTAGCAACCTTCTGTACAAATTTTAGCTACTTCTTATAGAAGATAATCACCAGTAGCACAACTGGTTAGAACACTGGTACTGACCGTGAGCTATGGGAGACATACCCCTCTCCCTCCCTCTCTGCGGATTCTCTGCTCCCAGAGATGGAGCAGGAACACTCTTTCCACTGCCCCTCTGCTCCCAGAGACAGAGCAGCACAGTCAGTCCACATGGCAGCTCACACAGATCAGAATGAACTACGAATGTACCAATTGTGCTGCAAAAGACACGTTTGCTTCTTTTTACATTTATTATTTTTTCTGAACTCTTGAACTGCTTAAAAACAATGTGACACGGATATAGTAAGATCATTTCACATTTAATTTCCCACAGTCGCAAAAATTTAGGAGTGTGTCAAATAAAAAACATGTATATAATTACAAAATATATTCTTGTTGGTCAGCGAAAACTTTGGAAACAATTTCTTTGCACTTTTGTCATATAGATAAATGTTCAACAGAATCAAAGATTTTTGTTTTAAATTAATTCTATAAAATGTCCCAACTTTTCTGGAAATGCGGTCTGTACCATGTACAGCGAAATGTGCCTTCTGCATTTAAATCATCCAAGCCAGTGAAAACACACACATGCGCACACACTCTCACTCTCACTCACACTCAATCACTCTAGTGCACTAGGGGCAGTGAGCGTCCCAGTATCCCCATCCCAGTGTCCTAGGAACAGTTGGGAGTTAGGTCCCATACTCAAGGGCACTTCAGCCATGGATGCTAAGGAAGGAAACAGCACTGTTCCTTCACTTCCCCCACCCCCAGTTTTCCTGCCACTCATGGGATTGAAGCAGAAACCAGTACCAAGCCCACTTCTCTAACCAACTGCCCTTTTTTTATTATTATTATTTATGTATGTAGTCCATGATATATGTTTTTTCAGTGTGGGGAAAAGAAAATTATATATAAACATTTTTTTTCTGACAAAATGCTAATAGTCATTTAATTATCATTAAAACATTAATGATACTTGTTTTGAAATGTAGCAAAGCATTTGTAGAATGTTAATTCAAAGCATAAAAGGTTTCCTTGTAAATACAAGTAATAGGAAAAATTTCACCCTACTGTCCTCAAAATGATGACTTAACAGGAGAAGGATTTATTAACTTTTCTCATGTTATAATGAGCAGCTAGTGTTTTAAAATTGAAGATGAAGCATGAAGAGATCAAGTTTTGTTCCATTTTTCAATATAGAAACAATGCCAGTAACCTCTGTTTAAATGTGTTTAATTACTGTGCTAGATAAATTACGGCTGTCTCTTATTGGTTGTGTTGTCAATTCCTAGTCGAAGCGTGTCCTGTCAGAAAGCTTTGCTCGACTCTGGAACCATGGGAACAAAAGGTCACACGGAAATCATTGCGCCAAACTTGACAGAGTCTTATAACAGCCATGTGAGTTTGTTTGCAAATGTTTGTGTGTTCATCTGAAATGAAAACTACTGTATAAAAAGCAAAGCTGAACATCTGCCAATATCACTTAATATAGTCATGGAATGAAACAAAAACTAGCTTATATTATTGTCCAGTGGTAGACTACTGTGACTAGAGGTTTGTTGTCAGTTTCATTATAAACATTTTGATTATTTTAAATAAAATAGTAATTTAAAGGGCCCACATTTAACATTTTAGTTGTATATTATTTCCTCCTTTTATAATTATCCATTTTGCTGGATTTACAGCCTTATACTTGTCTCCCTTTATCACATTTTACACTTTTGTAACTTTGGATTTAAACTTGATTAATATACTTTAATATACTTTTTTCTATTCTGCTTTTAAATGACCTCTATTCTGATTTCCGATACTGTTTACAAACTTGTCCAGGCTGAAACACTGCTTGTAATTCAGTATGAATGGATGGGACTATGTATTAATTTTAAGTAATCCTTTGAGTCTCATATGTTTAAATATGACAGTAATGTGTGTCTTGTATTACAGATAAATTTTGAATTAGAAACTTTTGAACTGTGTGTATGTGTAGCTTGAACCCTGGTGTGTGTATACTTGTATGTTAAAATTGTGTGTTTTATGTTGTAGAGAGATCCACCAGAAGAGGAGATTCCTTTCTGTACTCTAAAGTCTTTCCCTGCTGTGATCGAGCATACCATCCAATGGGCCCGGGACAAGGTCAGCCTACACACCATATCCAAACTCCATGATAGGGGTTGGTCACTTGATACGGGGTGAGAAGAACCAGGTGGGTGTGGAGATACACACAAGTCCCCAGCTGGTGCCTGTACAGTTGGAGTGTGTGCTTGTAAACGAGGTCACCTCAATGTGGCTTTGGCCCACAAAGAGGAAAACTCTTGACTGTTGTGTGTGCATATGCACCCAACAGCAGCTCAGAATATTCTGCCTTCTTGGAGGTATAGAGAGGATCCCATGCACTGACTCTATTGTTTTGCTGGTGGACTTCAATGCTCATGATTGGGACTGGGGAATCTGGAGGGATGTTACTGGGAGGAACGGCCTGCCTGATCTGAACCCAAGTGGTGTGATGTTGTTGGACTTCTGTGCTAGTCATGGTTTGTCCATAAGGAACACAATGTTCAAACACAAGGTTGTTCATAAGTGTACTTGGTACCAGAGCACCTTGGTCAAAGGTCAATGATCGACCCTGTGGTCGTGTCTTCTGATCTGAGGCCATATGTTTGGACACATGCAAAGAGAGGGTCTGAGCTGTCAGCTGATCACCATCTGGTGGTAAGTTGGATCAGATGGTGGGGAAAGCTGCCGGACAGACCTGGTAAACCCAAACGTATATTGAGTGTGTGCTGGGAACGGCTGGCAGAAGACTCTGTCTGGACAGATTTCATCTCTCATCTCTGACAGAACTTCTCACGTGTTCCAGAGAAGATAGGGGGCATGGACTCTGAATAGACACTGACAGAGTGAGGGAAACTGTCAAGCTGAAGTAGGAGGCTTTCAGGCTTGGTTGGATCAGGGAACTTATGATTCCGCAGATGGTTACAGGCAAGTGAAAAGGCTGCAGCTGTGGCGGTTGAAGGAGCATAATCCAGAGTGCGGGAGGAGTTTGGAGAGGCCATAGAGAATGACTTCCGGGTGGCCTTAAAGAGGTTCTGGAAAATAATCCAACACTGGTGGAACTATGGACTGGTGCTTTACTTTCTCACCGATGATTGAGGTGGGCATGGGAGTTTGCTACTCCACTCTACATATGCTTTGTAGATTTGGAGAAGGCTTATGACTGTGTTTCCCAAGATAGGGTGCCTGGGTCGATTCTGCGAGAGCAGAGCGCTGATTGGCCAGTGAGACACATCTATCACCACGAAATGCAGAGCTTATTCAAATCCAGCACAAACTCTCCACATGTAACATCTTTTAAGTTACAGCAGCTTTCACATTTATTTTGATCAGACTTTCAATAGCAGCTTGTAACTTTACCTTTAGGAGTTTTGAAGAGGTTTAAATGCTCCTTGGGCCAATGGCACATGAAAATTTCCAGAGAAAGTCTAAAGTGCAGCAAGGAAAACTGATCTGTAAAAAGAGCCATGTTCAAACAAAAAAAAAAACAACAACACACAAGTACATGATGAGTAAACAGCGCCTGCATTTACTGCTGCCATTGTTGTGGTTTTTAAAGCTTGTGTTTCCTGTTAGAGAATGGGTTTTGCAACGTCACTAGCTCCATTTCCCGGGGGAGCTGTTCCAGTGGAAAAGCGACAAGATTTAGCGCGCCAAGCCGTGTAGTGCTGGACCCATGCGGTGGAAAAGCACCATTAGCCAAGCTTGTTCAGTGTGAGCATTGGACTCAGTCAGGGCTGTGCCTAGTCTCCACTCCTGTTCCTGCTATTCATGGACAGTGTGTCAAGTCGTAGTCTGGGACAAGAGGGCTTCTGTCGAGGGGCTCAGAATGTGGCATCAGCAGATGGTATGTGGATCAGTACCTCAAATCTGAGGCCATGGTTATCTTCCGGAAACAGATGGCATGCTCACTTCTGTGAGGGAGTGAGACCCTACTTCAAATGAAGGAGTTCAATTAATTGATAAGGAAAAGCGATTGTGAGGTTAACCATGGGATAACTGCAGCATCTGCAGTAATGCAGTCACTGTACCAGTCTTATGGTGCAGAGAGAACTGAGCCAAAATGCATAGCTCTCAATTTACCAGTCACTTCTCGTACCCACTCTAACCTTGGGTCATGAGTAAGTAAATAAAATTTATTTCTATAGCACATTTAAAAACAACCAAGATTGCGCCAAACTGCTTTACACAGCCAAGACTACAACTAAGAACAAACAGAGATTCATGTGGAGACATTTAAAAACATTGCTTAAACACCATTTTCAGCCATTTTCATAAACCTAATGATATAAATGCAGTTTTAGTTTCAATTTGAACACCAATAGAGAGAGACCATGACAAATGTCAATAGGGAGTTTGTTCCAGAGTCTTAGAGCAGCCACTGAGAATGCTTGTTATCCATTAGCTTTTTCTTATATATATAGCTGAAATAGTTATATAATTGGCAGCCATTCCATTTAAAGCCTTAAAAACACACAATAAAACTTTAAATTGTGTTTTGAGTTGATTTGGCAGCCAGTGTAAATATGCTAGTATTGGTGTGATGTAATCATACTTCTTTGAACCAGTGAGAGGACGAGCTGCATCATTTTGTACTTACTGTAAACGTGCTAATAAAGACTGGTTGGCAAAGAAGCAAAAGTGTTACAGTTATCCAACAAAGATTAAATAAATGCACGAATCACGTTTTCAAGGTCACTTGTTGACAAGAATGACTTTATCTTGCGGATGTTTCTCAAGTGAAATAAGCTGCTTTTGATCACAAAATATATATGCCACAAACTATCAAAAATCACTCCTAAATTGATTACTTGAGGTTTAAAATATTGTGCAAGATGGCCCAAGTTTCTTTGATAACTGCTGGTCAAATCCAACAAGCCCAATAGAACAACTAGAATAACGGCTCTCATTCTCTTAAAGAATATGATTGGACATCAAGACTTTCTTGTCCACAAGACAATCATGCAGTCTCTTTAAAACAGAGTCATTGCCACATTTCAGGGACAGATGCAATTGTAGGTCATCAGCAAAGCAATGAAATGAGACATGTCTCAGGATAAAGAATGACATTGCAGATACAATTGGCCGTGTTTTCCCTTATGGGTTGCTTTGAGGTCTCTTTGTGATCTGATGAGGAGCTCAGTGATTAGGGAGGAGCTCGGAGTCGCTGCTCCTTCACATTGAGAGTAGCTTGTTGATATGATTCAGCCATCTGATTAGGATGACTCCTGGATGATTCCCACTGGAGATACCCAAAGCATGTTCAAATTGAAGAAGGTCCGGGTGTAGTCCCAGGACACACTGGAGGGATTATATCTCCTAGCTGGCCTGGGACTGCCTGGGGATCCCCTAAGTAGGAGGTGGTGGAAATGGCAGAAGTCCATGGTTATTTCAGCAAGCAATGCCATGCCTCATTGTACCTGTGCTACAACAGAGTGACATATTCTAAACAGTGTGGCTCTTGACTTTGCCTGCAGCCCAGATCTGTCTCTTGTGCTGCATCATGAAGAGGAGAGACAACGGTGACTACAAAGTGTTTAGTAGTAATAGTCTTGTTTCAAGCAAGAATAGGCAAGAAGTTCACTTGCAAAACTACAACTTTTTTTTAAAATCCATTCATTCATTTATTCATTATCTGTAACCGCTTCTCCAACTCAGGGTCGCGGTGGGTCCAGAGCCTACTTGGAATCATTGGGCACAAGGCGGGTATACACCCTGGAGGGGGCGCCAGTCCTCCACAGGGCAACACAGACACACTCACTCACACACTCACACCTACGGATACTTTTGAGTTGCCAATCCACCTACCAACATGTGTTTTATGACTGTGGGAGGAAACCGGAGCACCCGGAGGAAACCCACGCGGACACAGGGAGAACACACCAACGCCTCACAGACTGTCACCAGGAGCGGGAATCGAACCCACAACCTCCAGGCCCCTGGTTTTTAAATCCACTATTTCCTAAGTATTTAGCAGTGTAATTGAAAAGAACTGTGTTGTAAAACATTGGTTAATGTTCTCTCTTTCCAAACAATTTCTGGTGTGTGATGCAGGCATGAAATATTAGCCTCCCTGTCAAAGAGTTTGAAAGGTAGTTGGACTGAACAACATTCATTTCAATGTAAATGTTTTTCATTTCTTTTTGTTTTTAGTTTGAAAGTGCTTTCTCACACAAGCCCTCCTTGTTCAACATGTTCTGGCAGAGACATCTGTCACCTGATGACGTATTACAGGTAAGTGTGTGTGTGAGATCTTAGTCACCAGTGCATTTGAGTTCATGATAGTGTACTCGGGTTCAAAGAGTTCACAAGAGTGCACTGGAGTCTTAAGTGTGTGTAAGAGTTTGTCTGCAAGAGATTTTAGCAAGTGGTTTCAAGTGCTCTGAAGTTTCCCAGGGTATATAAGACTTCATGAATTGTAATGACCTCATGCACTTACATCAAATGAATGGCAAAGTGTCCAGTACATCCAAAGTGTACAACAGTCAACAGTCTAAAACAAGGGCATTGTGTAGTGAATTTAACAAATGTTTGTTCATGTGGGAAACAAATAAAAAAATAACACCCTAATATAGGTGAGGGGAGTACACAAATGCAATATCAGGTAAAACTACATCTCAAAATGCCCTTGAATTTATTTTAGCCATGTGAGAACTAAAAACAGACGAAACAGTTACACAACTGTGTAAAATCAAGGAAAGTAAGACATGAACACTATAGTATAAAACAGATAAATAAATACGGAAAGGATAAAGACCAGAAGACTAGAAACTGAAATTGCAGACAATTTTACTGTAAATCAATTTACAGGTTACTGAGATTAAAACTAAGACTGGAAAACAGAACTTACAAAAGGAAGCAGAAAATAATACAGATTAATCACTAAAACAGAGAATATTAAAGGAAAGCAGAGACTAAGGATATTAAAGAAAGACACAGACAGATTAACATAAGTCTTAGACAAACAGCACCAGAAACAGTAGAGCAATATAAAAGACAGAAACCCAATAAAAAGAATCACAAGAGAAATGTGCACAAAGGAGACAGATTCCTACTATTAGGAAAAGTAAGATGAAAACACTACAGCGTTAACACAGGAGATAACCAACAAACACAGCCACAAAGGACCAGGCTTTAAAACTTTAATGAACTATGGACACATTGAACACTCATATGTGTAAGTGGGCATGGCTAGGGCAGACACAAGAAAACAAGCACATGGAATATGTAAACAGGAAACACCTAAAAAGCAGAAACAGGAAGCGAGGAGAAGACAGGAAGAGGATAAAACAAACCAGAGAACAATGACAGAAACACAACTAGAGAGAAAACAAGACAATGGGAAGAGAAGGAATGGCAATCATGACAGTGCTATAAATCAAACAGATTAAGATTAAATGCAAAATGTTAAGTCATGTAAACAGGCAGTTTTTGAAGCTGGTGTTTTAGGACAAAATGGGCAAGCATATGGATCTGAGCAACTTTGATAATGGACAAATAATGTCTCAGATCATTGGAATAAATGGCAGGTTTTTGGAAGTTCTTGGTATACAGCTGTTATAATTAAAAAAGTCGTACATGAATTGACAAGTGAGAGGTTCATGGGCACCCAAGGCTTACTGATGTGTGTTGTGAGCAAATACATTGTGGCCTAATATCACAGAATAGCAGAAAATGTTGATGCACATTATTATTGAAAGGTTTCACTACTTTGTAATTTTACAGATTGTATTTCACCTATTGTTCTGCATACATAGTTGGCTCCCGCTCTCACTGTCTTCAGTGGTCAGGGCCACCACAGAGCAAGTATTACTTTGGTTTGGAATCATTTCTAATCACTGTAGGGACATCAAAAAATGGTGGTGGTATGTTAGTGTGTGTGTTGCACTGGTATGAGTGGATGAGAGACAGAGTTAACACCTGTTGTTCTATGGTAACTGTCCCGCGATCAGTGATGAGGGCGCAAATGAGCTACTGTATTCTGTATACAAAGTTGACCAACAAGTTAGAACTGCTGTGTCTGATCCACTTGTAACATCACAACACATACTTAAATGGCATCAACCCTCAGTTATACTTTGGAACTGACAATGATCCAACACAGCAGATGGTCAGGACACTCCTTGGTAAGTGCACCTATATGAATGTATAACATTGACAAAGTGTGTAGAAACAAAAGTGTAATTTTAAAGCTGTTGTGATTGGGGTGTATATTTAAATGTATGTTTATCCCCATGTTTTGATGGTGGATAAAAACTAATTTTTCTTTCTCTCTCTCTCTCTCTGTGTGTGTGTGCAGAAGATGAAGGTGGGAGAGAGTATGGAGGGGGCATTTCAGGTCATTAAACTTTTGAGTCGTAGACCTTCACAGTGGGAGGACTGCCTGGCCCTCGCTCGCTTAAAATTTGACAAGTATTTTAAGAGAAAGGTACTTTTACTACACTTGCACTTTTTTATCAGATTTCAGGACCACAACAGTTGTTAACTGTGTAGTTGACCATTCTCACTAATGTGGATGAATCATCATTATTAGAATACAATCCTTACATACTGACAATAAATAGAGTTCTTACTGTTAATAACATTATAAGATTATATATACATAAATAGTGATATGGCATATTTAAGAGAAAATCATGGTTTAGCAGCCTATGGTTTGTTTCACAGTTAATGTGATCTCGTTCACCAGCTCAGCAGGACGACTCTGGGGCCATACTTCAAAATACTCACTTTTAACTTAAACAGAGAGAACTTCAAACCTGGTGCAAATGCAGGCCGGTTTGCTGGAGAGCAGCAAGGTGCAAAAATACTCTGTTCAGAGTGTGATGAAAAGAGCAAAAAGGAACGTGTAAAGGAATGGAACTGTTGTACCTTGCAGAAGGTTGATTTAAAAAACAAATACCTAATAAATGTGGATAATGAACTGTTTTATAATTGCAATAATACACTTGAAGTTCATGTTATAACGTGAGTTATTGTGCCTGGTGTACTGATCTATGACCACAGCACATCAGTGCCAATATCTGATGTTATTGCACTCTTGTATTATTTGAACAGTAGGATTGATAATGACTGTGTGCTTCGATAGCATTTTTTGGGTGTTCTTTTTATAAACAACCTTTAATGCTATTGTATTCCCCAAGCCAGCAGTTCATGCCACAATATTCCAGTTTTTATGTCTAGGAGAAACTACCAGTTTTACAAATACACTCCTTCATTCAGAAATTTGCTCTACAACGAATAAAAGGATGTAGACAGGTGAACAAAACAAAGACTGTAAATGCTGGTCTATTGTAGTAGGTGGCAGACACATTCATAGTAGACACCTTTTAAAGCTAGAGTAGTTACCTTAGTTCAGAAGAATTTTTGTTCTATTTTTAAACTTATCAAGATAACTGCTCTGAAAATAAAATATCACCCACTGTGGCAACTTTAGGACTATAAAAACCTGCCTAATCATTTAATCCGATCTGAAAAATACAGAATCAGTGTGTGTGTATATAAAAATCCCTGGATATAGCCTCTAGATGTGGAACATATCAAAGTTTTTGTTTTTGGTTTGAAACTACAAATCCAAATTTTGCCTAATTCCGAGCTGCCCTACTGAGCTAGTGAACATTTGAGAAAAGAAGCCTATGCACCTCGTTACGCACTGAACACAGACCCAGAAAACACATGCATTTCCTAGTTTTATTTCCTTTTATTTATCCATATAACAGGCTGCCAATGACCTCATTCAACTAATCTGCTAGACAGTGCTTTATATTAGGCACTGTGCTCTTTCTGGGGCTTCTTTAGCTCAACAAACCTACAGATGCTGTTACGGTTTGTGCTGAAAAACCTACTATTCTTTGGTTGAAGCTGGTAACAAAATGTTCTGTTTCGGGAACCTAACTTAATTTGGAAACTGTTCAGTGCATTTCCACCAACCTAAGTTTGCAATTGGGTACAAGATTGGTTTTGATGATGGTGGAAAACGGCGGTCGGCAGGGTTCTTGGACTTATGTTGGGACTGCACAAGGCGAGTTTTTGGCTTTAAATTTTGTCATTTAAAAATTTCCATAGGAGTGAACCTTTGCGGCACTTTCTGGCAGAAAATAGAATCACAGCCTTAAAATATCTGCCAACAAAGAAGCTGCGGACAATTTGATATGGATGAAATCATTTTAAAACAGCCTTCACAGGAATAAAAAAAAAAAAATGTAAATTCCCTAAGTTATAAAAAGCATATTTCTAGTAAAAGATGCTGGGTTGTAAGCAGAGGAGATGCTTAATTGGAAAGAGCCCACAGAACTCTTAACCCAATGATGTCTGTGCTGTAAACCAAAAATCATAGCCATAAACCAAAAGCTAAATATGTATAGGAGGATCACCCTCCCAGCCCCTCCTTAAGGTGACATGCAAACACAATTTTGATCCCCAAAAAGCCAGATGTAAATGAAAATGCAAGGTGTGATTTCAATCTCTTTGAAGCTGGAAAACAAAGGGTTATATAAATACAATTGTGTGAGAGACGATCAAAAGGCAGTGAATTCTGTCTACATTTCAGTGAACACATGGTATGGTGAAACAAATATGCAGTCAAGGCAGAAACAAAATAAATCCCACTGTGCGTTCTGGTATTCTATTCAAAGAATTATTTTAAAAGGGTCACTGGACCAGATGACCAGTGCTTGGCTTGGCGTAGGTCAAGCAGGTTCACTTCTAATGTTAAGTTGTAAAAATATAGAAAATCATTAACGATTGTAACAGCTATATGGTGTTGGATTAGACATTTTATTGCTATGTTTAATTAAGCTGTTTTACTTTCCATTATGTTGTTCCATTTATTAAAATAGGTTATTTAATCAAGATGTTTACAATAGTCATTCCATCTGCGTATTCTGAAAATCATGATACAAAGTTCTTCTTCATGTGGTTCTTCATGATCATCAGTACCTCAACCGACGTAGCATCCACTCCCAAAAATGCATGATTCCTTTAACCAAATTACAATAAATCCGTCGCAAACCCCAATAACATTTAGGGGTTTATTCAAAACTCTCATTTGCTGAAATTAATATAACTAGATACTTACTAATGACAGTTTAGTTTGTTAGCACACACAGTTATACATCTAATTTTGACTTCCTTGCATTGTAAAATTTCTTAAAACTTTGGATCTCTACCTCATTGAAATGTCATCCCTGTTATAATTTTTGCTTGAGTGACATATGCCATCTATGTATGCAGGTTCATGAATAGTATTGAGTCAACACATGTCAGCTTTCAGTTATCATCAGATCAACACTTACACATTTTTAAATATATAATTAATTAAAATAAATATTAATACAATACAGTAAAGCATACACTTCCACAACTGTTCATGCAATATACATCAGGAAATTGGCCGACACCAATAAAGCTTTGGGAACATGGATTCTGCATTTAATTCCATGTCACCCAAGAAGTATAATATTATTTGTAACTACTAAATAAAGTGTGAGCAGATGGTATTGTTATACCCCTAACAAAGTATTTATATACCTCTGGGGTATTAGAGTTTATAAATCAATATACTGAGCATACAATATTGCAGTTAAGAAGTAGTAATGACTCATTTTGTTTCATCAGGCACTTCAACTACTGCACTCATTTCCACTGGACACACGACTTAAAGATGGTAGTAAGTGTCTCTCTCATTCTCTTCCATCACACTCACATCATTTATTTATATATATATATATATATATATATATATATATATATATATATCTCACACTACACATTCATGTCATACAAGAAATTACCAGCAGTTTTAACTTAATTATATTTTTAAATCCATAGACACTACTAATATATAGGATTCCATTGTGTTGGTCTTATTGTATTGTATAGTTGATACATTCAGTATTGCATAAAGAAAACCCTACATATGACTACCTTTTTTGCTTTTTTATTTGATTGACTGAATGATTAATTGATTGATTTATTGTTCTTTTTAGCACTCTTCTGGCAGTCTCCTAAACGACCACCATCTCCAATAGAATTTGATGTCAGAGACCCACTGTGAGTTAAACATTTTAATTATATAAAATATTTTGACTTAACAAGGTTTTTTTTCCCTCTTGAACAACAGGTAGATTCCTAATTATTGATAATTAATATTTATAATAATATTTGGTCATGATTGTCTTGGGATTTTTTTAATTTAAATTAATTCTTTAGATTGTTTACTTTTCTCTGTTTTCTTACATCCATCTGTATTTCTGATTATTATTCTGGACACATCTGACATTTGTATTATAATTATTATTCAGAGTTTACGTTGTTCCTCTACAAGTTGAAGTTGTACCTTAATACAGGCATTGTTAGTGTGATTATATATGCTTTGTAGAAACATCTAATAATTAGTGAGTTAATCTTCTTTAAGATGTAGACACAGATGTTCGGTCTTATAATTTCCACTGAGCAGCATGAAACGAAACAAGCTTAATGTCACCCTGCTAAATGTGGGCTAGAGGTGTGTAAAATCCACTAATGTGACTAACTGAATGTAAAATGTTGAATGAGCACAACTTGTATATGCATCTTTAGTTTGTTTGAGAATACATTTCTGTCTTTTCTCTATTAGGCACTTTGGTTTTGTGGTCAGTACGGCTCGGCTATTTGCAGAAATTTACAACGTTCCATATTCAGAAAAGGTATCTATATATTACACCAATTTAAAGAGAAAATAAACCCTTCATGATATGAGATATGATCTGAGAACATGTTCAGAAACAGGCCTGATGATGTACCCTGAGTAGGAGGAACAATACATTAGGCCTATGCTACAGTGGCTATTATCAGAGCAGGTCCTTTGCTTAGTCAGTCCTCGCTTTACTGCTGCTCTCCAGCTTTAATATAAGATTAATAAGCTTGATGGATGGCCACCTGTCCTACTACATCTCCACATTCTCCAAACCCATATGTGTGCATATTTCTCACAATTACAGAGAACCAGAATTCCACTTAGTTTGTGCGTTTACATACAACTGAAAATAAACTTTAAAGTTAGGTTTAATAGGATACATTATAAACATAGATTTTATATGTTCATTATTTATTGTTTGCCTTTTTTAGGCATGTCTTTTATGTGTTTGTTGCTTCAATTACAGAATCTCTGTCACGAGGCTGTATCCAGTGTTTTAGCAGAAGTGAAGATTCCAGAATACAAACCAGCAGAGAAGGTGCAACAGTAGTTGATCATTTTACAGTTTTCAAGTTAATAATTTTATGTCCTTAGAAAAGGCATTATTACACTTTTTGAAATTGTGTTTGTATATATAGTGTATAGAGACAGATGAAACTGTGAAAAAGCCGGATCAAATGAAGCTGAGTGTAAGCAGTGAGGAAGAGAGGGAAACTATATCACAGCTGGAGAAGGCCATAACTGCAGGCTTCATCACATCAGGTTCACATCCTAACATTTTTATTGATGGATTTAACTGAATGGTGCAGTTCATGTTTTTTCTTCATAGTCCACAGACCATGAACTTTAACTCTGAGAATATTTAGACTATTTTGTGTCAACTATACAGCCCTTTTGGACTTTAATTACAAACATTAAACATACAAAGAGAGAAGCATGGTCCATGTTGAAAAATAAATGGGAAAATAACGTATGTTGCACTGCTGGTGCTTTTTAGGATGAAATGTAAATTTAAAATAAGGTACTGCCTTGTTCTGATTTAGAATATTCTGAAGCCAGCAAGTGTATTAGGACTGGTCTATGGCTTGAATTACAAAACAAGAAACACAGATTGAAACCCATTAATTGTGCATCTTAAAGCAAATGGTGTACTAGTGTTTTTAAACATGATCATTAAAGATTATTCCACAGTTTTACTGTAAAATACTGTTTTAAGAAATTGGTTGGACTTGAAAATGCTTTTGATCTCTGCAGAGAACTTGCATATGACCTCACTGATATTTGAAAAGGATGATGACTTCAACGGTCACATGGACTTTGTGGAGGCTGCATCTGCACTGAGGGCAAGGATGTACTCTATTGAGCCAGTTGATCGCCTGCAGACCAAACGCATTGCAGGCAAAATCATCCCAGCCATTGCTACAGCAACTGCTGCTGTTGCTGGCTTGGTAAGATGAAATGTCATAAATTTGCTTCTTTTAAAATTATAGACTGAATTATATCTGTATTACAGAGTACTGATTCACATCAAATCAATCTGTGCCAAATTTCAGTTCAAGAATTATATTCTGTGAAACAGGATATTACAATGCTCTAGATTATTACAGTGGTCCGGTTTCCTTCCACGGTCCAAAAACACACGTTGGCAGGTGGATTTGCGACTCAAAAGTGCCCATAGGTGTGAGTTAATGTGTGAGTGTGTGCCACACTGTGAAGGACTGGCGCCCCCTCCAGGGTGTGTTCCTGCCTTGCACTCAATGATTCTGGGAAGGCTCTGGACCCAGCATGACCCTGAAGTAGATAAGCTGTTACAGACAATGAATGAATGAATAATTAAGTAGGTCAAAAATATGTAATAGAATTGACCACATGCCAACATCAGACACGCACCCGTGTACAAACAAAGCAGTGTCAAGTATTAGGAGACGCAACCCACACAGATGATGAGAACAGGATGTAGGTATAGTCCTTAATCCGCTCACTAAATTGGAGTGTACGAACCAAAGCTTATCGGCTGTATAAAATTGAACAAAATGCAATCCTTGCTTGGATATTGGTTTTGAATTTCGTGTGAAAACTCCCTAAATATGCACCTTGAGGACCTCGCAGAAAATACCTGGGCATTTAGTGATGAGTATGGTTAAAGATTTCAGAAGTTTATTTTGACATGGGAAAAGTGGTACAAAGAAAATGGACCTCTGTGCTGGCAGAATATTGCTTAAATGCTCTGTCAAAAAACTCATCCATATTCAACATAGGATGCACCTATTTTGAGGCAATACAATTTAAATAAATTTGGGACAATAAAATTGTTTTTCCAGTGTATTTTTTATTATGCTGTTTTTGTGTGCAGGTTGCATTGGAGATGATTAAAGTTGTTGGTGGTTATGGCTTTGAGTCATTTAAAAACTGCTTCTTCAACCTGGCCATTCCTATTGTGGTTTTAACAGAGCCTGCCCGTGTGAAGAGGACTCAAATCAGGTATGAAATTTTTATACTGCTGAAAGTACAGGATCTCTCTATCTCTCTAGCTTTTAGACCACAATAATTTATTAATATGGTGTAGGGCCTCCTTTTATGGCCAATACAGCGTCAATTCGTCTTGGGAATGACATATAAAAGTCCTGCACAGTGGTCAGAGGGATTTTAAGCCATTCTTCTTGCAGGATAGTGGCCAGGTCACTACGTGATGCTGGTGGAGGAAAACATTTCCTGACTCGCTCCTCCAAAACACCCCAAAGTGGCTCAATAATATTTAGATCTGGTGACTGCGCAGGCCATGGGAGATGTTCAACTTCACTTTCATGTTCATCAAACCAATCTTTCACCAGTCTTGCTGTGTGTAATGGTGCATTGTCATCCTGATACACAGCACCATCTTCAGGATACTATGTTTGAACCATTGAATGCAGATGGTCTTACTGGTGCAATGTGCAATTAATGAAGATTGGCCACCAGACTGGTCCAATTTAGTCATGAAACTTCCCACGCTACCCACACTAAAATGACAGGTGTTTCAGTTTCATTGTCTAACCCCTATATATATATATCTCAGTGGCAGATGCTGGTCTTTCAAGGAGGGAAAGCTTAATTTCTGCCTACGTCATAAAATGTGTCGGTTTATTTATAAGTAAATTCTCTCCTCCGTTCCTTTTTAAGAAATTGCTCTTTGACCCTGTCGTACCAACAAGGCGTCTTTTCCAGGGACTTGACTAGTGTCCTCTCAATGGCCAGCAGAGCTAGGCTGCTTAAACGGCCTTGGCCCATGTGAAGTGTGTCGCCTGTGCTCCCACAGATCTTTACACCAAAGGATTGCTGATTCTCTCATTTCGCTGTCAAACAAAAAGGGATTCAGCCTCAGACAGATTATCCAATCATCATGCAGAAGTTGAGCGTCCGGGCCAGCCGAGGCCAGCCCACTGCCCCATAGACCCCCAGAGACGCCGAGCGTCCGATGGGCGGAACAAAGCCCAGCATTTATCCCATGGCTCGTTTAAAGCACTGTGAAGCTGCGGGAATGATTGAGAGGAAAGCTGCGTCTTTACCAGTGATAAGAAGCTGATTCTAAACAGAAGTTGAGCGCGTTGTAGAGCATATTTATTCAATGACATGTACACACAACAGTATATATTTGATCGCTTATTTTTTTAACACTCGTTCAAAGAATATTATAGTTACAGACTGTAATCTGTCTGTTGCACTGGATGCTTTTTTTGCCCACTTTTGCCTGTTCTTCGATGGTCAGGACCCACAAACTGTAGGTGTGAGTTGTGTGATGGATTCTTAGTGTTGCAGTGTCACTGAGGCGTAACTGTCAACATTAAAATTCCAAAATAAGGGAAATTTTTCTGATACCTTGCCCCTGGGGCATCTCCCCACCTCTACCACTATCCACATATTCCTTACCTGAAGACAGGGTACACAGAGTGAATCCTAACATTACTCCTAGAAACTTGCTTTAAAATATTAGTTCATTAAGAACTGGATTAACTAAAATTCAGAAATAGATACCTGGATGAGAGTGAATTGTTAAGCCCACACTCCTGCATTATATTAGTGAAAACACAAATATAAAATTAGTACTTAGACGTATACTTATGTATGTTGCTTAGAAAATTATACTAGTATATAGACGATATAGAGTGATTCTTAGAGAGGATTCTGGTGAGACAGATTGGGAGAGTTATGGCTGAGATACAGGTGAGTCAGAGAGCAGATGCATATACATTTACATTCCATATTTATGGTTAAATGGAATTTATTTCATTTTTATTGTAAAATTGCCCAATGTTGCTCTTCATGAAGTATAGGTAAACCTCTTCTGAAATGAGTAGGCAAGCAAATATTTAGCCTTTTGGGGAGGTAGATCATCTCTTCGAAAAATGCGTTCCTTCATACCTATATCTTCATGCTGCCATTCTGTCTTTTTTTTCTCCTCTTAGTTTATTGGTAGGTGGTGTTTGTTATAGCTAACATTCTATACTGGGGCTGTAGAAAACACAACAAACAGATTCTTATGGCTTGTTTTTGTACTGTCAATGTTATTTCCCATTTTTAGCAAGGTTAAAAATATAGGACATTTTCAATGTCTGAATAAAATCATATAAAATCACTTATATTTTGACTTAATAATCAGGTGAGGCTGATTATTTCAGTGAGGTACGTTCTACCACATCATATTTAAATGTGAGAGGGTGTCTTTTAAAAGTGTTTTCAAAGATTCTAGTGTATGGTTAACATAAGACAGCATCTTATTGGCCATCACTTTTATTAAGCAAGTCAGCAGCCATAGTTAGCTGTCCATCATTTGAGAGCAAGAGGTCCGTGCTTAAACACTTCTTGGAGAAATTTCATTTCATTGTCCCTCAACACATTAGTGATGACCATAAAGCTTTTTTATATGGTACATTAAAAAAGGAAAAAAAAAACAAAACAAAACAAAAAAAAAGATGAACTTATAAGTTTACTTAACTTACAAGTTAAATATAGCGATGAAATGAGGATGAGATTCTTTTAGACCTCTTAGACCAATAAGATCCTTTCACTTTGGATAATTAATGAACTATTTAAAAAGGTACAACAGTTCTACAGTAATACAGCAATATACATGGGCAGATTCTCCCCGAGCCTCGTAATCCTTATTCCAGTTTCAGAATGTAGGCAACTATTGACGTGATGAGAGCACAAGGCATACACGGACGTCTTAAAATTTGCTTTTTAATGTGTGATCTCTTATTTCTGCCAGTTGCTCCTGTGCCAGATGGCAAGCCTTTTGAGCTTTCCAGTGCAGCAGATGCTGAAAGATAAGGTCAGAATGTGTTGTTTGAATGCTCACTGCACAAAGCGAATATCTAGAGCCCGCCCTGTTCTGCAAATGAGCACCAGATTTTGGACTTAGTTCTGAAGCCAGTTTCTGCTGAAGGCCATGGGAGGAGCTGCTGAATGTGACATGGGGAGGCAGCAGGCCTTTGTTCGTGCTATTGTCCCTCGCTTCCTTTAACCGATGCTGCACGTTCGGATCAGTGTTGGTGGAGCGATTTGTTCTACCCAGCACAGGAGACACTATAAGCTGTATTGGGTTACCAGAACTAAAGAACAAACATCCTAAAGGACTGAGTTGTTTTTCCTCATCGTGATCGCCATATTCCCACAATGGCCACCAAGAGTCTAAACTGTATTTTTTTTTTTTTTTTTTGTCTGAATTCAGGGTGTTTAAACTTAGTCTTACTGCCCTTTTGCGACTTGTAATACTGAATTTCATCACTGTGGGATGTTCAAAGGGTTGTCTTAATTCCAAATGACAACACGAGGTGCCACGGCACTCCAGTTGTGTGGCTGGACTAGAGGATGACCATCACAAACTGTACAGGAACAGTTAAGCTACTGTCTCTGACATCTACAAGGTGGACCAACAAGATCGGTGTGTGTAATGAAGTGGACAGTGAGTGAACGGTGTTTAAACTCCAGTAGCACTTCTATGTCTGATTCACTCGTACCACCACAACATCAGTGTCACAGCAGCACTGACAGTGTACTAATATGTACTAATCATACATATTCTGTGCTGGTCTTGTGGGGGTTCTGATCATTGAAGACTAGGATGAAATGGGGAAGTTGTACAGTGCAACAGGTGGATTACAGCCTGTAATTGTAGAATTAAGGTGCTCAGTGGAACTGAGAGATTGGACAGTGAGTGTAGATACAAGGAGGTGGTCATTATATTCTGACTTGACTGTGTTTGTGAGGAGAGAGCAAGAAAAGGAAGGGTGGTAAGAGAGTGAAATTTATGAGATTTAATACATAATTAGGCATAAATAACATGCAGTTTACCCTCTAAATTCAAACGTAGTTCCTTATTTGTGTGGTATTGTCTTCCTGCCTATAATGGGAATTTATTCAGCCACTAATACTATTTTCTGCCCCCCTCGCATTTTATACCTTTTTTTTTTTCTTTTCTCTTCTCATTTTTTTTCTTTAGAGAGGACATCTCGTTCTCCATCTGGGACCGCTGGTCAATCACTGGTCATGAAGACTTCACTCTTTCTGACTTCATCAGTGCTGTCAGGGTCAGTATTAAACAAAATTGTACTAGTCTGTTCTTATTTCATTCCACAATATAGCAGGGGTTTTCAACATTTTTGTACACCCCCAATCAGTGTGTCAAACCCATTTTCATTTTTAAATGGGAATTAAAAAGCAGGAAATATGTGTTCTTTTGGGCTATGATAAGAGCGACACAATGTATTGGCTACTTTACTCCATTTCTCACAAGCACAGCAGGACCTTACTCTGAAGAGATTTCAATCTGTTAAAGTTCAAGTATTTCAATCTCTACATATACAGGGTGGGTAATTTATATGGATACACCTTAATAAAATGGGAATGGTTGGTGATATTAACTTCCTGTTTTGTGGCATATTAGTATATGGGAGGGGGGAAAACTTTTGCCTGCCTGCTCGCATGTGGCTGGACACGTCCACCAGCGACACATTGCTTGCTGCATGGGCAACAATGAGCGATTTTTATCACTTTCGGTGTGCATACACAGTTACATTTCTGGAGAAGTGCGCATCAGATCACGCTGTGTACAGCATAGATTCAGAAGCCTAAATTGGGCTTAATACTCAGGGCACAGCGAACTCTGTTGGTTTGGAGGGGCAGCACCTTGCGTGTATGGAATAGTTGATATATAATTCATTGTATTTAAACTTTCACCTTTTCTGCTGTGTTCATCCATGTCAGACTGATTAATGACATTCTATTAAAAGACTGGGGAACCAAGAGTGACACTAGTCTTTTTACCTACAATGTGTTAAACATGAGTCTTGTTACAAAAATGATAATAGGACATTAGAGCCATAATACGTCATGGTACTTTTACTTTCAATACTTGAGTACATTTGAAGGTAAATACTTTTAAACTTTTTCTCAAGTAGAGATCTACAACGAGGACTTCTACTGGAGTAACACTTTACATTGAGTATCTGTACTTTTACTCAAGTACATGGTTTTTGTACTTTGTCCACCACTGTACACACTAACACCTACGGACACTTTTGAGTCGCCAATCCACCTACCAACCTGAGTTTTTGGACCGTGGGAGGAAACTGGAGCACCCAGAGGAAACCCACGCAAACATGGGGAGAACACACCAAACTCAGTCACCCAGAGCGAGACTCGAACCCCCAGCCCCAGATCCCTGTAGCAGTGTAACAATGACACTACCTGCTGTGCCACCATGCTGCCCCCAAAATGCACCGTGTATGATCATTATGTGGTCAAGGTTACACCACATTAAATCATACTGCAACTCGACCAACATTCTCAGCTCAAAAGCATGTAGCAGCATTGTAGGAACTTTAACTACTATTAAACCTGTATAAATAAATTTTGGTTGTCCAAAGAAGAAAAAAAAAAACATGCATCTTCAAAATAGTGTCTTTATAGGAGAGGAAAAAACCTCCATACCTTTTGATGGAAGTCAGTGTAATAAGATTTTATTCCAAGTTATTTTGGAGCATTTCTATTGGTCCAGTCATCATGAAATTTTTACACAGTGAAGGACTAATGCTATGTTCAAATGATGTTGTAAACTAAAATCGACAAAATTGAAGATGCATGTTTTCTTTGGACATTGATGTATTAAATATATGGTTAAATGCTTATTCCATAACACATCTTTCAGATATATATTAATAAAACCGTACATGTTACTACACTTAAAAACTAATGAACAGTGGCTTTAAAAGGAACATAAACCTAAACACGTGTATAGTGTTCTGATTTGAAAGTCTCTGTGCTTGATATCAGAGATGGAACAAAATCTAAAAGAAAGGAGCTCTAAATTGCACACCACATATTCTAATTTACTGTTCTTAATTTTTCTGCTCATATAAACATTTGCTCTGTAAGGGACATTTTGTATGATTCTATCTGATATGTGCCTTGGCCTGGGAACATGTTATTTTATTAAAATTTAGAAATAATTAATATTGTATTACTTTAGTAATTTTTGAAATATGCATGTTTTTTTTGTCAGGAAAAGTATGGTATTGAACCAACAATGGTGGTACATGGTGTGAAGATGCTGTATGTTCCTGTGATGCCTGGGCATAGCAAGAGACTCAAATTGACGTAAGATACAACACATGAAAAATTAATATTGTCAGTTAATCATAAATCCATATTTTTCAATATGTGGATGGACAACCTGAGTATAATTAAAAATTGTGATATTGTAAAAGTTTATGTTGTAAGGATGCTGAATATTTGGAAGCTATATAATTATGAAACGTATAATCATAACAGTAAGGGTTCTATTACCATTAATTCATTTTGGATATTTGAATTTGACAGTAAATTCTGCTTCTCTGTCTCTCTCTCTCTCATTTGAAATCCATGCCTCTTTTCCTCTGTCGCCTATATACAGAATGCAGAAGCTGATAAAGCCATCGGCAGAGAGGAAGTATGTTGACCTCACTGTCTCTTTTGCTCCGGAATCGGACAGAGATGAGGATCTGCCTGGACCACCAGTCCGCTACCACTTCAGCCAAGAGGCAGTGAGCGGAGCGAGGGCATAAAACACATAGAATGCCCTCACATATTACAACCCCATCCATGTGGACCATTAAGCGGAGTAGCACTTGATCAGACTTGATGTACATAGTACTGTTTTTTTTTTTTTTTTTTTTTTTTTTTTTTACAAGTTTGTTATTTTATTGCATAGCTTTGTCTGTGCTGATGCCTTAAGAAACAAACATTGTGCTTTGATGCAACAGTAATAATGAATATAATATTGATCTGAAACACAAGTGAGTCTGCATTTTAACTTGGTGGCAGAAAATAGGAGCCTGAGAGGACGCCGAGTAGGAAAACATCAAAAAGACTGATAAATGAGTCTGAATTCTTTGGTCGCTACAAACCAAACTCCATAAATTTTAGAGGGAAAAAAAAACAAATTTACAACATCTAGCTACCTGTCAGAAACTTGTGCTGGATTGTAAGTGTTCAGAAATTAAGTAGAAAGTGCAAGAACTCTTCATAGTTAAACTTCATATTTGCTTGTGTAAGTGAGGGTAAAACTTAAGTTTTTTTTTGTTTGTTTGGTTTTTTTTTTGTTTTTTGTTTTTTTTTATTTGACAAGAATAATCACTGTAGTAAAGGTTCCCCCAAAGAATCCTTTCCAGTAGGATTCTTTTGGTTTAAATAAGATCTCAGATCAAATCACAAAGCTACACACGCTAAAAGGAATAAGTAAGGAAGAATGAATAACTAAATTTGAACAACTAAATTGTTATGAGTTATTTTTTGTATACACTAATATACTTCAGTTAAATAGTAACCTACAACTTGAAAATACCCATGAGGGCCTAAATCCTTCAACATTTTATTTTAAAGCTGTACTGTATAACGTTTGGGAATTTGGAGTCTCCTCTATTGGAAGTTATTGCATTAAAAATGCAAATAATAATAATCTTATAATGTAGGTTGTACTTTACTTGAGTGGATCAGTGATTGAAGAGTTGTCTAAAGCTGTCAGTAAACATCTTCCTAGGATGTAAGTGAACAATCTATTCTCTTCATATTTTCATACTCAGATACTTCAGATTTTCAATGTAAGTTATTAAAAAATAAAGATTTTTGACCTGGTCTGAAAAACTCCCACCAAATCTAACTCCACTTTGGCTCAACTTATTGTTTCAGGCTTTACAGACTTTTTTCCTCTCCTGACTCAGCTATTCTATTAAAGAAAGCAGTACGTAAACAAATTTAAGTAAATGTAAATTGTACTACCCACCCCAAAAATGTTTTATTTTGTTACTGTCTTTGGAATGACATCTAAAATAATGGTTGCATCATAAGGGAGCTATGCTTAATACAGCCCTGCAAAACTCATACCAGTAGTCTTGCATATATCCTCAAAAGATGGTTAAAACACGTCTAAAAATAGACGACAACCTGCATATAATGACCACTGCAACACTGCTAATGTTTTACATTTTCGGTACAATGTTCAAAGTTTCTTTGTCTCTTATTGGTCTATTTGGAGTTGGTCTAGCTGCGTTCTTCATCCCAAATATTAGCCTGACTCAAACATTCAAAATTATTCCAGCATTTGATTTTGCAGAAATTTGTATCTCTTCCACACACATCCTAGACACGTATTGATGTCCTGTCTTTGAGAATATATGATGTCAGACTCAACAGCTTAAAACCAGTGACAAAAGAGTGAAACGGTATGATCTTGTTTGATCTTATTATGCATTATTACTGCAGCTGTAGTGTTCTGTTGAAGGTCCAATAAAAGTTGTTTCAAAACCATGTCACAACACTGTGTGGTAAATGATTGTGACATTTTTATAATTTTAATAGTTTATGGTCTCTACCATGACCAAAAAAGGTTCTACAAAGGACAGGGATTATTCGGTTCAATTGAATTTTATTTATGATGTGCATTTATGGAAGCAAATCTTAGAAGCAAAATTCTAAATAATTCCAAATCCATTTGCAATTTGAATATTTTGTGTATACTTATTTAAATTAAAATGTATTTCCCAATTTGAATTAACATGCAACAATTGTGTCAAAATTATACTTTAAATGTTTTTCACCTAATATTCTTTTGCACTCTGTGAAATTGTGTTTGGAATTTTCAAACTCACCACCATGCTAGAAAGATGGCAAATTTAAAAGGGGCAAACCTATGCTTAGTCTGTGTAAAAATGCTAATCAAGCAGATTGCTTTTTTTTCTCCATAGAGTTGCCCACCTGTGAAACATCCCATCAAGTCCGGGCCAGTAAGGTCTGGTTTGTAGTTAAGTGTAGTGAATTATGTGGAATTATGTTTTAGAAGCCATTTTCACTACCTGCACATTTCCTCGTGTTTCCTCTGCATGATCTTACATGTTCTCCCATAAACGGTGAGGTACTGTAGATACGCACAGGAAATGCTCAGTATAGATGGCATGACTGCGGTTACACATCTGAGTTTCCAGCACTCTTTAGAAGGAGAGAAAAAAATACTAAAATGTACTGGCTTATCACACTGAACGCACAAACATACACTATTACAAGCAAAGAGCCAATACAAATGAGAACAACTGAGCAATTTATGCACCTGTATGACCGACTGGTAAGGGATTGTGCTGCACTCCCTACAGTTACTCTGTATTCCTTACACTCAATGTGTTCTCTAAAACATCTCCCCACCACACACATTTATATCCTTGTTATAGAGGGGTTGGATTTAATAAAATAACATTTTAGAAGACTACCCACTCAGTCTCAGACCAAAACAATGCTCTCAAAATAAAGTCACCAAAAACACAAATGATAAGGCAATACTTTAATGGTATTAGGGTTCAGTAATTCCTAAATGCCAGCTTTAAAAGCTTGTTTGAAAACAGGATGATAGAGCTTCAGGGTGACCACAATTACTCTATAAAAAGAGACCAACTCCACTAACTAACCTACAGAAAATAAAATACAAATATCTGCAAATGCATAAACAAAAAGGCAGGTCTCCACTACAAATCCTGTTCAAATAGAATCACAACAAAATACAAAAACAACAATAGTTTGTTCTGACACTGTTTGGCAGCCAACTGGAACTACAGGACTATGGTCATTTTAAAGTGCCCACCATCAGAGGGGAGCCAATGGGAAGTAAAGCATGTTGGTGGAGCAACAGGCAGCAAATTAGCATCAGAAGAGTATTCACCTGCTATCTTAGACAAGAAGGATGGAGAGAGAGAGAGAGAGAGAGAGAGAGAGAGAGGGGATGTAACACCCCACCACAAATAATCAACATACCATGTGTTCCTAATATTTCAAACACAAGGAAGAGCATCAGCCAAGACATTCTCTGACCTTTTTCTATAACAAATCTCAAGATTGAATTCCTAAACAATAAGTACCCATCTCATAATTTGTTGATTTTTATTTTCCATTCAAGAGAGAAAAATCAACTGATTATGAACAGTGCACACGACATGTGGTAGCAAACTAAATCAAAAACATAGACCCCAACATTTTGTAATGCTAATGCTTCCTTTTCAACTGTACTATAGTTAAACTGATGTTTTAAAAAGTTTTAGAATAATAGCACACTGGATGGTCAGTACCACTTGAATTCTTTTGCAGAAGGAGAGCACCCGCACCTGCTTGAATGGTCGTCTAAAATTTGGAGTAGAGAGCATTATAGAGCAGGTAAAACCACATCAGAAAAGTTTCTGCAGAACCCATGGTAATACCCTGCCATACCAAGAAAACCTTTTAACTCCTATTTTGTACATGGCACAGGAAAATCAATAATTGCATTCACCTTTGCAGCAACAATACGAATTTGGCCTTGACCAACCTGCTTCCTTAATGAAGTAATTATAGCCTTACCAACCTCACACTTAGTCAGATTTAAAATCAAATAAGCTTGGTGCAGTCTATTGAACACAGCACAAATGGTCTTCAAATGATCACTCCAGCTAGATGGACTACTATGTCATCTAAATAAACCTCTCAGTCAGAAATCCCCATCAAAACCTCATTCATAAGGCGCTGAAAGGTACTTGGTTTACTGTGAATGTCAAAGGCCATGATGGTGTGCTGCAGAAAATGATCTGGTGTGACAAAGACAGAAACTTCAGCTGCACAAGTGGTACCTGCAAAATAGCCCTTAAGCAAATCTAATTCTGAAACATTTTTAGAAGAACCCACTTTATTCACCCAATCCCCCATGCGTGGCAAAGGAAAAGAATCTGGTTTTGTTATGGCATTGAGTTTTCTATAATCAATACAAAAACACACTGTACCTTCTGGTTATGGCACTAGGAGACAGGGAAAACTCCATTCACTGAAACGTGGAACAGCCAACCCTTTTTCAAGAAGATAGTCAACCTCCTTCTGCATAGACCTGCGTTTACATGGGTTTACCTGATAAGCATGTTGTTTTATAGGAACATGTTCTCCTACATCAATATCATGAAACAAAATATTAGTGCATTAACGAATGTCAGAAAATAAAGCAGGATACGATCAGAGCAATGCAACAATATCTCTCGGAGAATCCTCAGGTAAATGAGACAATAATTAATCCAGATCTGTTAAAATCTGTGGCAGGAGTAGAGGCAGATGCCAATTCAGGGGTATCCTCATCCCTGCAAACATAGGGCTTCAACATTTTAATATGGCTATCACTCTGGGACTGTCCTATGTCTGTTTCCCTACCATGTGCTCTTTAGCACATGGCTCTGTTTGTTGTGTCCCTTGTCTCTGCCTTCCCTCCACCGTCTTGTCAGTGTCTCCATCTGTGTCCTCTTTGTAATCATGCCTCCTCGTTATCTGTCTCAGGTGTTCTTGTGTGTATTTAAGTAATTTAAGTTTAAGTTAGTGTTCCTTTGTTGAACATTGCCTTTTGTACCTGTGTTCTATGATTTGTAATGGTGTTTATCTTTCTCTAGTCTGTTTGTGTCTCTATCTCAAGTCTGTCTGTATCTCTTCTGTCTGTCTGTCGTCTCTGTGGTATCTCTCTTCTGTCTGTCTGTCTGTTTGTAGCTCTTATTCTGTTAGTACATTTGTCATTGCAGATCTCTGTCTAAAGTGTATCTCTCTCTCTCTCTTTGTCTTTATTATCTCTCTGTCTAGGTGTCAAGGTCTTCCTGTTTCTGTCTCTCTGTCCAGGTCTCTCTGCTCAGGTCTCCTTTTCCAAGTCTTTGTGTCTAGGTCGTCTTCTGTTGACGTATCCAATAATAAAGTATCCCTGTGTTATCCCAGTCTAGTTATATTTGTTTCCTTTTGTTATTGCGTTTGCATCAGTCTCCTGGTCATGACTCAGACCCTAGATTTATGTTTTCTTTCAGGAGTACAAATTGTAATAGAAATTTATATGTCTCTGTTGGAAGACTGTCTGCTTGTTTTGTCTGTATAGTCATTTCTTACCATCAACACAACTCAGAAAAGCTGTATGTCAGATCAGTTTCGAGGTCAGTGCTTTCAGAACAAAACATTTTGTCCTTCCTCTTGTTTATGAAACTGGGAAGTGTCTAAGGAATCTAAGCTTGCAGAAATTTAGAGTGGTTATCTTATGATTTTGACGTATAAACTACCTTTATAAACTCTCTGTGAAAATATCATCTTTGTCCACATTAACATTGTACTCTGTGCTATTGTGTGTTGACCTCCTTAAGGTTAAATAAACTACATTCTGATTGCAAATGCTCTGTTAGATTTCAATTCTTAATACTTATTTTCTCCAACACATGATTAATATTATACTAATCTGTTATAGAATTTTAGAAAAGAGTGAAACTAATTTGTTGTGTATAATCTCTGATTTTTCTTTCTTTTATTAATCCATCCCAGAAATTCCCACCAATTGATGAGCTGTTCCTCTTCCTGTTTTACTCATCAGTTGGCTTAAAATGGAGGGACCTTGGGCACAGATTCGGTATTCACCAAACAACTGAAAGCTGAATCATCATCACATGGGCCAACTACCTTTACAGCCTGCTTGGATCCATGAGCATCTGGATGTCACCAGAAGCTGTCATGGCTCTCCTGCCCAAGGAGTTCTCAAGGTACCCAGACACAGGAAGTCCTTGACTGCACAGAGCTTCGTTGCCAGACCCCATCATCTTTACTACTGCATAGTGAAGTATTTTCAACATCCAAGTGCCACTGTACCTTCAAAGGTATGCTGGGGATGGTGCCACATGGAGCTGTGACATTCATCTCAGCGCTCTACCAAGGCTTTATCAGTGACAAGGAAATCTTCAGACAGTCAGGCATCTCTTCTGACACCTGTCATGGCCATTATGGTGGACAAGGGATTCCGTGTTGATGACTTGGTTCCTTGCAAAGTGCACAGGCCTGCTTTCCTTTACAACGGAGCACAGATGCTGGAGGAAGATATGAGAGAGACCCAGCATATTGCACACTTAAGGGTGCATGTTGAGAGAATGATATGTCGAATTAAAGAAAACAAATTATTTGACATTGTTATACACCTCTCCCTCACAGGAAGCATCAATCAGATGTTTACTGTAGCATGTCTTCTCTCAACCAGGTCAAAACGGACCTGTTGTCAAAAAATAAGCATAATTTTGTAGCAAACGCAGGCACTGGTTTGATGAAAGTACAAAAGTCATGTACATAGCCCTCTAATTGGATCTAAGTATAAAAAATTAATGAGTCATTATTAATATTGTTTGTTACTGTTATAACTTACATCCCCCATAACATTATAAAGACCTCCATGTTTCTACACTCATTGTGCTTTTTATTTTTATTTTTTTTATTTGTTTATTTTTTGACCATATAGGAGCACTTTGTAGTGCTACAGTAACACTTTAGTCCATCTGTTTCCCTGTATACTTTAATCTTTTTTCACTCTTCAGTAGTCATGACCCCACAGAGCATGTATAATGTGATGGTGGATCATTATCAGCGCTGCAAATGACGCTGACATGTTGGTGGCATTAATGTGTGTTGTGCTGGGTGCAGTCACAACACATACTAACACCACCACCACAGAACTACAAAGTGGTCTTCTATGGTCATTCATTCATTCATTCATTATCTGTAACCGCTTATCCAATTCAGGGTCGCGGTGGGTCCAGAGCACTACCTGGAATCATTGGGCGCAAGGCAGGAATACACCCTGGAGGGGGCGCCAGTCCTACACAGGGCAACACACACACTCACCCATACACTCACACCTAGAGGCACTTTTGAGTTGCCAATACACCTACCAATGTATGTTTTTTTTTTTTTTGGCCCGTGGGAGGAAACCAGAGCACCCGGAGGAAACACACCTCACAGACAGTCACCCAGAGTGGGAATCGAACCCACAACCCATGTTATGGCTGATTACTGTATTATTCTAACGTTGTTGTTATTTAAAAACTAATTTCATAAATAATAGTGAAACATTTGTATGTACTGATGTAATGTAAATGTAAAATAATGACTAGCAAGTAGTGCTGGGTGATTTTCATGATTTTTGAATTAATGTCACATGATGTATGACGTGTTATATATATATATATATTCAGACCATTCATTTGAAGATATTTATGTGAATACATAGAGAAAGTTTAGAGAAACATGGAGGAGGACATTCAAAACAACTCATGCCCAGGTCTGGCCATCCAAGCAAGTTCACCCCCAGAGCAGACCGCAAGATGCTAGCAGAAGTCATGAAAGGCTCTTGCTACTGTCGATGTGAAAGTGCATGTCTCAACTATAAGGAGACTACACAAGTTTAATTTTCATGGGAGGTGTGCAAGGAGGAAACCTTTGCTCTCTAAAAAAAAAACATTAAGGCCAGACTGGTCTCAATGTCTAATACTGTCTCACTCTCTTAATGTAGAGTAGACTGTTTACTCATTTTTGTACACCAGCTGCACAGCACAAAGCTTATCTCCAAACAAAATGATTGGGTTGATAACCTATATCTCTAAAAGTTGTAGCTACTTTCAGCCTCTCACCAATAACCAGCTGAGGTCCAGTGATAAGGAATTACCCATGATTGGCCATGTCTCCAAGTGTGTGCTTTATTTAGTTTACACTTCTTATTTAGTGTGTGTGAGTGATTGAACACAGCAGGCATGCTTGTGTGCAATCTGACACTTGTAGAATAACTGTCTAAAATAAAGGCAAATGTATGAAAACTAAAATATGCATATTCTGGCTTTATTGAAGATGAGTGTACTCCTTAAATATTATCAGGTTATATAACATTTCTAACAGGGCCACAGATAAAAAGTAAAAATACAAAATAAGATTTAATTAAGTAAATCAATGACTTAAGTGAAAAATAATGTACTAAACCTAGAGAATTTATTAAACTTTTGGATCATATATTTCTCTTCTTTAGTTACATGTAACAGTTATGTGGTTAGAGGACTGGGCTTAGTACCAGAAGGTTGCTGGTTCAATCCCCAAGACTAGCGGGAACATCCATGGCTAAAGTGTCCTTGAGCAAGCTGCTCTTAGGTTGTAAAATGTCAAATAATTGCACGTTAACTCCTAGCTGGTGACATTGCAAAACCCATCTTTAACAGAAACAGAGCCATGTTCAGTCCCAAAATACAAAAACAACATGCAAATACATAACAGGTAAACAGTGCCTAATATTACCACTACAATTGCTGTGGCCCACAGATAAACCGTGCCTAACGTTACCGCCACTTTACTGCCACAATTGTTGCGCTCTGCAAGTTTATATGTCACGTTTAGACCCTATTCACATACCTGGTTCCAAGTACCAGGCACCAGATTTGCCAAGTGGAAAAGCAAAAAAGCAGAGACAAGTAAATATCATGCAGTGGAAAATTGCCATTAAATACACTCACTGCATTCAGGTCAACATTTGAAAAAATTTGAGATATCCATCATGGGACAGTTGATGATTCTTAAGAATCTGAACCTCTACTGCAGATTCTGTGCATTCTATTTTGTACAATTTGTTGGTGCATTCAGATCTCAGTTTTTGGAATAATGGTTTAAGTCACCCCTTTGTGGCAGAAACAATCCTTCACACAACTTTGTCTTCAGTTACTTTGTAATTTTTCCATAGCAAAAGATATTCCTTGTTTATCATTTGTTAATATGTGAACAGTTTTAAATCTGAGTTTGTTAAACTGCTGTTGATTTTCCGTTATTTTTTTATTACCAATTTCAGATTTGTATTCTAGTTAGTAACCTATGACTGAAATGTACCTAATAGGGTGTAATACCTCCACAAGCACAAATAACAGCTGTGATTTGATTTGACATCAGTGGAGAATTTTCTGGAACTAGGCGACATCATTGTTCAGCCACGCTTGTATCAAAGTATTGCACAGTTTGGCCATGTTTCATTTTTTTTAGTTGGTGTTCTCAGGAGTGTAGTGACTGTTTAAAACTCCAATACCACTCCAGTTTTTTGGTGTGATGACAATGTGTAAATCTTGAGGTCATTCTTAACTCCATCTCAGGTGTTTCGTATGGCAAGGTGTCTTATCCAGTGCAAATCCATCATAAACATTACTGATTTCCTGTTGTAAAATGGAAAATACCCCTGCACCCCACATAAAACTAATCACATCTGATTTAGAAAATTAAGTCACAGAGAAATAAAAGTAATACATTTGTCTATGGTACAAATAAAGTAACCTGAATCTGAACCTAACCTAGCTAGAATACTAGGATTATTAAAAACAATGGTTATTTCTAAACCTATAAGTACATTACATAAGTATTTCAGTAGAGCACAGTCATGTATAAGTACAGTATTAACACATACCCTGTCACACTGGTTCAACATGTGTCCAGATGGTATGTTGATGTGAGAAATGCAATGTTTTGTCTGAATCTAAATCTGCAATGTTTCATAGCATGCCACAAGGCAAACTGGATCAAAGGCAGGAATATCTTTGGTGCTGTTGCACCACCACACATGAACAAATTTGTTTTAAAAAGTCACAGAATTAACCAAACTAGCAAATTTGGGGTTAGCAATGTGGGGTCTTGAAAATATTTTTATTATGGTGCCAAACAATGTTTTTTTCCGTTGCTTTATTTTCTTGGTGAAGTCGTCAAAGGATTGTAACATCCCAGGCTCCGGTTATGCCTTCTCCTGCCACCAGAGGAAGACAGAGACAGAGGTCAATTAAGACTGATACAAGTCAGCTGGCTACTTCCCTATTTAAAGCTAGAGCTTTTTGGAAATATGCCATTTGCCCTGTTTAATCTGGTTGTATTTCTTGTTTTTATTGGTGTATATGTCTATAGTTAATATGAAAAATATATTTATAAAAACCACAAGCATGGTGTCATGGTTTATTGTTCATTTATTCAATATCTGTAACCATTTATCTAATTCAGGGTCACGGTGGGTCCAGAGCCCACCTGGAGTCATTATGAGAAAGGCCGGAACACACCCTGTAGGGGTGCCAGTCCTTCATAAGGTGACACACTTTTGGAGAACACACCAAATTCCTCAGTCACCCAGAGCGGGATTTGAACCCACAACCTCTAGGTCCCTGGAGCTGTGTGACTGCAACCCTATCTGCTGAGCCATTGCACCACCACACACAATTAAATTTTTTTATTTTTTCACAAATCCACTTGTCTATAGAAAAGCATTTCATGTTGTTCCAGCCTTTCTTATTTGGAATATTCTGAATTTGAGTGCAGTCTTCATCCCCTGAATTATCCACTATCCCAGTACCTGAAACACAGAGAACATGAATTAGTCTCTGGTCTGTATTCAGTTAACTGTTACTTTCAGACAAGTACTTTAATACTGTGGACTTTTGGAATAGGACTTTAAGAAGGATTGATCAACTCTTTTTCATGTTTCAAGTTGTTACCAGTACATAAATATTTATAAAATGCAGAAAGAAAGCCTTATTGCACAGAGAAGTATAACATTGTTTTTGTAGTTTTACATAAAGTAGTGAAATGAGTAATGTGCAGACATTTAACCTGTTAGCACAGTCTGGTCCTCCTCCCCAGTGTTGATTACTCCCTTTTACAAGTTGTGATCCAAACATATTATAGGTCTGTATTAATCACTTTGCTGTTAGTAACGTCCATATAAACCACACTGAAACTACACTGTCACAAAGCAGTTTCACAGAATCCTTGTGAGGAACCATGACGCAAAAGGAAACAATGAGCAGTCTATAAACAAAGGATATCAATTTAGTGGCTTAGATTTCCATCCAAAACTTTGTGAAATAAAGGAATATCAGCAGAAATAAATGTGAAATGAGTCATATTCCTATTAACTACATATTTGCTAAATATATTTCAGGAGTGTGGCATGGTGGCACAGCAGGAAGTGCAGCAGTCACACAGCTCCTGGGACCTCAAGGTTGTGGGTTCAAGTCCTGCTCTGGGTGACTGTGAGGTGTTTTGTGTGTTTTCCCTGTGTCCGTGTGGGTTTCCTGCCATGGTCCAAAACATACGTTGGTGGCAGAGGCAAAAAAAAAAAAGAGGCTCTAAGACTGCAAGGGAAGCTCAGCTTCCCCTAAAATGTCAAAAAAATAAGTGATCTGTTGTTAACTTTGCTGTGTTGTGAAGACGGGTGATGGAAAAGAATCTCCGCAGACATGGTTAAAGGTGTAAATACATCTTTATTTACCAAAACAGTGTCTTACAGGTTCTTAAGGATCCCGTGAGAGGAGTGTTCAATTCAGCGCTCAAATTCTCTCTCTCCCTCCTGGCTAGGACCCCGATCTATATGGTTCTCTAACCTTTCCAAATATGGAGAACGTTGAGGTTGGTCTACATTTGCATGTTCTAAGGGAGGGGTAAAATGTATAGTCTCTTATCCTCACTGACAGCTTATCCTAAACATTTCTCTCTGTGGAACACAGACACAGAGCATATGGCTGAACATATAAAAGAGTGAACATTCCTTAATACTGTGCTTAAGGCCTTATGATTAAATATACCTCATCATTTCCTCCCTTCGAGACTGTTAAAGTCCCACAAATGTTTAAGCAACCCATACATGTTAATGTCATAACAAATAAGTGATACCTTCCTACACACAATTTTAATATCACTTCTTCACCACGACTATTTTTCCACTTAGGAGGACTGTTACTCCCTGTAATAAATCTTCCACATTTACAGGGAAGATGAACTGTTGTTGAAATTATTAGGCACTAGTGTAGTTAGATGTGATCCATTTACCCCCTCACTAACATTCGACACTGGAAAAGTAAAAAGTTTCATTCTCTTTAGTTCTCATACTGTTTTTCTGGGACATATTGAAATTCAATTTCTCCAAACTTTTTGTCTTGTTTACAATCTGCTGTGTCATGTCTGGCATCATCAGAAATATACACAGAGTCATTAGCATCATCCAAACCAGGGACAATCTCCTCTTCAGAAGATTTACTCTGGTTTGTTTCCTGCATGTTATTTTCAACCTGTTCTCCCTCATGTTCTTTTGGTTCTCCTGAACCTGCAACCTCTCCTCCCTTTGAGAAAGGCTTCTCTTCACTTGGTGCTTTAACACAGTGAGATAAATGATACCACGTTGGAGACCCCTTAACTTGAACTGTCGTTCCAGTACTGCGAACAACTTCAAAAGGTCCTTCTCTGCATTCGTTATACCATTTTCTTCTAAATACCTTTACAAACACCTCGTCTCCAGGCTGCACTGTATTCTTCCTTTGCTCATCCAGCCTCTCCTGCTCCTCCTCTTTTCTTTGCTTTTCTGAAACGTATGTGGATATTCTTTTATGTAAATTAGCTAGGTATGAAACATATGCTCGCCTGTCATCTTCTAAAAGGGCTAAACTTGGACCTTTCCCACTTGTACGCAAACATGGCGTTGGCATTCGTCTGCCTGTCATCAACTCATGAGGAGTCATGTGTAAATCACGCAGCTCACTTGAGCGACACACCATTAATGCTAATGGAAGTGCTGCTATCCAATTTAAACCCGTGTGCTGACAGAGTTTTCAAGACACCATTCATTTTTTCACAAATCCCTTGACTTTGTGGATGGTACACAGCTCCCAGACACTGTTTAATTCCCAATTTTTGCAAAATTAATTTCACCGTTTTATCCACAAACTCTTTCCCCTTGTCTGAGGATATTCGATCTGGAAGTCCCCACCTGCTTATGACTTCTCTACACAAAAACTTGGTAACAGATTGAGCATCTTTACGCTTAGTTGGACATGCCTCAGGCCATCGTGGAAATCTATCCACAACAACCAGCGTATACCTTTTACCTTCAACTGGTTTTATCATATCAACAAAGTCCACAACTAACGCATAGGACCCCTTGGTGTTGGAATGTAACCAGGCAGAACCATCAACCCCCTGCGAACATTATTTTTCAAACAATTTGTGCATCTGCCAATTACATAATAAATCTGTTCAAGCAAATATGGTGCCCAAAAACCATACTCCTTTGTGATCTTCCTCCTGACTTCTCCCCTAGCCATATGAGCTAACCCATGTGCCTCTTGAATCATCAGACCTAACAAGTCCGGAGGTGCTACTATCAGCCCCTCATGGTTTCTCCAGAGACCAGTAGAATCCCTGCTGGCACCTCGATCTAACCACAATTGTTTATCTATTTCAGGAACAGCTTCCTGCATTAAAAGTATATCATTAAGTGTTACCTTGTCTTCGAAGTCCACTTCATGTGTTACCAAAAACACTTCCCTTTTGTCAGCTCCTGTAATGGCTTTGGCAGCTTCATCAGCTGCTCTATTTCCTTGTGAGACCCTTGATGCATCCATTTTATGAGCTGCACATTTAGCTATCGCTATTTCTTTAGGTTTCATCATAGCATGCAACAGTTTCATTATTTGAGCATGATGCTCTATTGGTGACCCATCAGTTTTCTTAAACCCCCGATTTTTCCACACTGATCCAAACAAATGACACACATTATGGGCTTAGGCTGAATCTATGTATATGTTCACTCGCTTACCTTCAGCCAACAAACATGCTTCTGTTAACCCCACAAGTTCAGCAAGTTGTGCAGATGCAGGCTCTGGAATTACTTCAGCCTTTTCAACAACAAAGTCGGTCCCCTGGGCTCTTACTATTGCATAGCCAGCCCTCAATGTATCTCCTACACGATAACAGGACCCATCAGTTAGGACCCATTAAGACCACTTCAGCCTCACACAACGGAAGAGCTTGCAAATTAGATCTAAGTCTTGAATACCTCTCTGCGTCTCGTACACAGTCATGTGGCTCACCATCCTCTGGAGTTGGCAAGTTCTCAGCTGGATTTACTGTGACGCACCTCACTAGGGTGACATCTTCTTGTTCTAAGAACCTATGATAATCTCTAATTCTAGGCATAGTTAGAGTATATTTACCAAAGTTTAAGAGATTTCTAAGACTATGATGGATAAGAATTGTCACTGGATAACCCATTGTGACAGATGATGCTTTCTCATACATTAAGTACACTCCCACCATTGCTCTGTAGCAACTTGGTAACCCCAATTCTACTTCTGAAAAAGCAGTTGAATAATAAGCAATTGGTTGGGGATTTGTTCCTGTACCTGTTGGCTGACAAAGAACTGCACATGCATATTTTCCTCCAGTAGAAGTGGACACATATAACAAAAAATTCTTAGAACAATCTGGCAGAGCTAATGCTGGAGCCTCTTGTAACCTTTGTTTTATTGTCTCAAAACCTAAAAGGCCATCCTGTGTCTAGGAAAGATTACAATAAAGCTGAGCATTCCCTGTATCTTTAATCATAGCTCTCAAAGGTCTTGTTAAACTAGCATAGTCCTCTACCCATGCTGAGGAATACCCTGCAATACCCAAAAATGTCATCATTTCTCTAACTGTTCTGGGTTTGGGAGCTTTGCGAATAGCTTTTAACTGCTTATCAGAAATACATCTGTGTCCCTGTGTTATGGTCTGCCCTAAATAAACTACCCTTTCCTGACAATACTGCAATTTTTTCTGAGAGACTTTGTGCCCTTTCTCTGCCAGCATCTGTAACAAAGTAATTGAATCCTTATGACATGTTTCCTCATCTGGTGCACAAAGAAAAATATCATCCATGTATTGAATGACAGTACTTTTTAACTTCTGATCTACCCCAACTAGATCATCTTTCAATACTTTATTGAAAATGTGAGGACTATGTTTATATCCCTGTAGTAATCTCTTATACTCATAGAATTGCTCCTTGTATGTGAATCCAAATAAACCCTGACTTTCTATACTTAGTGGAACACTAAAAAATGCACCACAAAAATCTAATACTGTGAAATACTTTACATCCGGAGGAATTTGGGCTAACAAAACATGTGGATCTGGCACTTCTGCTGGAAAGTGTGCTACTACTTCATTTACCGCTCTCAAATCATGTACTAAATGATAAGAATTATCTGGCTTCTTCACAGGCAACAAAGGTGTATTAGTCTGCGGATTCTGCGTTATCTTCAGAACATCTGCTTTCACAAGACCTTCAATTTGTGGTTCGATCCCTTTGATTGCTTCTTCATTCAAAGGATACTGAGGCTTCTATGGAGGCTTTGTTCCTGGTCGGAGTTCAACTTTCACTGGTTGAGCTGACTTCACAAATCCAATGTCAGTGCTATGTTGTGACCATAAACATTTTGGAACATATCGCAGCATTTCCTCTTTCAAAGAGTTTGAATCCATCTTCTCATTGCAAAGTGATTCATGTGTCATCCTGATGACTTGTGGCTGTCCTTGTCCTTGAGCAGTAATCATAATCTTAATAGATCGCTGATCTTCACTCCTCCAGATGGAAAGATTCTCTTTTAGTGGTTTAAAGACAACTTCTTCTGCTTCTGCCATCATTTCACCTATTTGTTTCTGCTCACAATCTTCAGACACCAGCAAAGTCACATGTGGTACACTTTTTCCCATCTCAAACTCTTTATGTAAGTAATCATTTTTGTCTATCTTCATAGCAGCTCCTTGTGGTCCCAAAATTATGCAACATGAGCGTAATTCAACTGGCTTTGGTTGATGACTCAGCCATTGTTCTGCATCTGATTGTTCAGCATCCTTAAAGTATTTCAGTGTACAATGAAATGGATACTCTGGAGTCTTTGCATCAGGCATGTTTGCTGCAATAAACTTCTCCCACATCTTGGCTGGTTCCAAGAATTCTTCGCTAAGATTTCCAATCCAAAATACTGAAGAACCTTCAGTCTCTGTTTTCATCATCAATTGATCAATCATTTCACTCTGCACTTCCACCAGGCAGCCGTCTGGTGTGCATTTTATTGTACAGTTCAGCACAAAGCATCTCTTACCAAAAGTGCAATAGGTGTATGTTCTGATACCAGTATGGGTATTGTAGTCTTCAGATGTTTATAGCAGAGCTCAATTGGTTCTGTGAGAGGAATCAGCTGTTTTACTCCCTCAAACCCGATTGTCCGAATCATCTGACCAGACCTGGGGAGGTGTATAGCATCTTCAGGCCGAATACAGGTGAAAGCAGCTCCACTATCTGCCATCATTGTCAATGGTCGATTATTTATTTTCACCTCTATTGTTGGATCTCTCTCCGGCCCTACCAGCTGACACCTCCCACACGAGTTCTCCGGGCATCCCTAAAATCCTGGTTCCGGGCCCCTATAAGGGTTCACAGGTCCCTTGATTGACCTTGGTTGTCCTCTGAATCCTCCTCTAAAGTATCCCCTGAAATTTCCTCCTGGCCTGTTGCACTCACGAGCAAAATGACCAAACTGTCCACAATTGTAGCACACTTCAGGGGGCTGCTGAAAGTTCAGACTGAATCTTCCTGGTCTTCCTCTTCCTACATTTCCTTGACCTCTTCCTCTCCAAGTCTGCACCTGACCAAACACTGGCTGTGGCCAAGGAGTCACTGGAACATCTGATGTTGACTGGCTCACTTGAGGTTGAGTCTGATCGAGATGTGGTCCTGGCTGATTAGGAGGCTGACTTTGTATGACTACAGCTTGCTTCTTTTCTTTTTTCTTGTTATCCACCAGTTGTATTTGATTCAGTTTTCTGAGGGTCTCTTCATCCTGTATTTTCTGATCATGTTCCTTCTTTCTATATAGCTCCACTTGATGGGCTATATGATCTGTATAGACACTCTTTGCCATGCTTCTGAGACCCACTACTTCTGCCAGTTTACTTCTCACTGGTAAGGGCAGTCCCTTCTGTAATTTGGCTCGCAAAATTGACTGTTCTATCTGATTTATGTCTTTGTCATTTCCTGTGACATTTCTCCATATCTGATGGACTCTTGATACATAGGCTCTCGGGATTTCTTCTTCTCCCAAAGGCTCAATCAGGATATTGTCAGGATGAACATTGGTTGGAAATGTATCTTTCAATGCTCTCCACATTCGACCTCTGATTGCAGAAAACAGCTCTGGATCATTAAAAAGCAGTTCTCACATATTGATCAAGGCCTGCTTTCTGTAGAATTTCTTCCATGGCTGGAACTCCTAGGAGATTTGCTAAAAGTCTCTTTATGTCACCTATTGCAGGCTGCGTTCCCACCAGAAGCTCTTCCAATTTTGAAATCCAAGGATGTGCTCCCTCTTGCAAAGTAGGCAACTTTTCCATGATATCTGACATATCTGTATTTTGCCAAGGCTTGTATTCCAAATTCCGTCCACGGACTATCACTGGACACATCTTTTTAAGTGTCTTCCCTTTCCTTGGAAGCAATGCGTATTGTCTTTCAGATTTTTTATTGTCTTTGTTTTTCAGTTCCTCCTCATATGTCTGCAACTTTTTCAGTTGTGTCTCCAGTGAGCTAGAAGCATTATCTAAGTCCAATAAACATTGGTTTATACTTTTTTCTACTTCTCTTAAAATTCTCTGTCTGTCTTCTTCTCCTTTTTTGCTGGATGTTGCAGGAAAGAATCCTCTTCCAGAGAAAGATCCCTTACTCTTCCATCCATCATCACTTTCTTCATTCTCTGTTTCATCAGAACTTTCATCTCTTGAGTCCTCTTTCCTTCTACTCACATCTCCTCTTTTTTCTGCTTTAGCCAGCATTCGTCTGATGGCTGGGTCGTATCCACCCATGACCTCCTCCTGGTCACTCAGATCCTCATCTCCAATGGTCCTCCTTCTCATTCTCAGTTCACCTGTAGTCTGCAGACGTCGAGTTTTCTTCTTGCTTTTGAACCTTGGATACAGTTTTATCGTTGTCTCTGCTTGTCCTGTTTCAATGATGCATTCATCTTCGTCTTCAATGTGGTAACTTCCGCCTTGACTGATCACTGGAAGCTGAGGGTAGACTTCCTCAGTTTTCACTTCCTTCTCATAAGGTGGTGGTGTCTTAACTGAGTCCACATGTGAAAAATACACATTAACTTCTGCCATTTGTTTTTCAATTGCCTTTGTACACTGATTTATTGCTTCTGCACCTTTCTCCCTCTTTTCCTTTGCCGCCTTTATCAGTTTCTGACTCTCTTGTTCAAATAACTGGAGAATGCCAAGCTCTATTTCTCTTTTTTCCTTTCGCTTTTCTCCTTGACGCCCTTTCTTCTGTCCTGCTTTGTATGTTGATACAAGTACCTCCATTGTTTTAATTACATCTGTCCCCTTAATTAAGTGTCCCCTCTACCGGCCATGGTTGGTCTATGTCAGGCCATCGCTTATAAAATTTTTCTGATATTTTTGCAATTCCTTTTATTAAAGGATTATTTTTCTTAACTTTATCAACAGGAGTAACCCTTTTTGAAACATTAGTGCCCATTTTTGGCATAATAATGAATAAATATGTTCCCAACTTACACTTTTTAAATTATTTCTCTCCCTTTTTCCTCTGTTTATAGGCCACTATATTACCACAATCAATAAAAATGAAACCCCAATTGAATTTGCCAACTTCAGAGAAATCAAACCTTAATATGCAATACAATTCACACCACTAAATCCCCTTTACTGAGTGATATAACTACTAAGTGCACCATAAACTTAGATTTATTACACATTCAATAACTACGTTGTAATTAAAGAATATACAAACTTATATACGGCTCAACAAGCACTTCTACATATAATTACCACTAAATATTTGCAACCCCATTACACCTACAGCAAAGCTTAAATCAGAAACCCCTTTCCAAATAATAATTTTTCTTCATAAACCTCGCTGTTAACTCTTAATGGAATTATAATCAAAGCATTATCTTAAAAAAATGAACAACCTGTTGCCAAGCTTTCTTTGAAAAAGTCTATGTCATGTACTGTAGCACAAATAATGGACTAAATGCAAATAGATAAACAAATCAATGGATTTCTAATTATTATTTTTTAATAATGATTAAATCTAAATGTATCAATGCAGGTGTTTGTGAAAGAAGTTTGTGGATAAAATGACTGGCCTTTGTGCAACTCTGCTCTGGGTAACTTCGACCCCCCTTTTTCTAGCCAGCTCCTCGTCCCCTCGTCTCACGCACCCCCACCGGATGAGAGAAACAGACTCACACACACACACACACCCCACAGGATAAGAGAAACAGACAAATAGAAATTTAATACATTCAGCTTACATTTTGGTAAATAAACATTCAATATGCTTATTTGTATTTTATTTACCAACATTTAGTTCATTCCAGAGGCGATTGCTCTAAGACTGCAAGGGAAGCTCAGCTTCCCCTAAAATGTCAAAAAATAAGTGATCAAATATATACTGTTGTGTGTACATGTCAGTGAATAAATATGCTCTACAACGCGCTCAACTTGTGTTCAGAATCAGCTTCTTATCACTGGTAAAGACGCGGCTTTCCTCTCAATCGTTCCCTTCACAGTGCTTTAAACACTGTGTCCACAGAGTTCAATAGTGAAGCAGCAAAGTGCAGCGAAACGAGACGAGTCATTAGATAAATGCTGGGCTTCGTCCCGCCCATCGGACGCTTAGCGTCTCTGGGGGTCTATGGGGCAGTGGGCTGGCCTCAGCTGGCCCGGACGCTCAGCTTCTGCATGATGATTGGATGATTTGTCTGAGGTTGAATCCCTTTTTGATTGACAGCGAAATGAGCGAATCAGCGATCCTTTGGTGTAAAGATCCATGGGAGCATTACATTTTCATTCTGTTCTGAGTTGAAACGGAGACTTTCTTAAACCTTTTAGCTGCATTTTCTTTGTTAAAAACGACTAGCGACAAATCGAGCTTCTATTTCTGGTGTTTTTTTTATAACTGCTTGTGTTTGGAGACTGACTTCTATCACTCTTTCTGACTTATATCGCAGTTTCTGTCCAGCGGGTGCTGCTGAGCCCCTCCACCGTGACAAAGCACTCACAGGCGGACACACTTCACATGGGCCAAGGCCGTTAAAGCAGCCTAGCTCTGTTGGCCATTGAGAGGACACTAGTCAAGTCTCTGGAAAAGACGCCTTGTTGGTACGACAGGGTCACAGATCATTTTCTTGAAAAGGAACGCAGGGTAGAATTTACGTATAAATAAACCGACACATTTTATGACGTAGGCCGAAATTGAGCTTCCCCTCCTTGAAAGACCAGCATCCACCACTGGTTCATTCATAACATTTTTACCCTTCATTCAATATTGTAAACACCTCCAACAAATCTCTTCATTTGCTTAAAGCCTGAATTACCTTTTTCTCAACCCCCCTAGAAAGGGTCTAAAATGATTGAAGGCAAAAAAGGCCATCCTCAATACAGCTTCTGTTAACATCTGGTTTTGCTTTCCCAGTTAAACATAAACATGTCACATACTATTTTATAGTTATTTGATAGTAAATTTTCAACCCTGCATCTTGGTTCTTAAAACTTATATACTAAGATAAGATTGATGTACTATGTTGTAATTTTAACATATAAAACATTGCAGTGGTATGTTTAAACCCCAGAAAGCACCACTGTCAAACACTCGGTTTTCCAATATTCACACATTGGCAGTACTTTTACATTTATCAGTTGGCTGCTAATTAATTTTTTATATAAAGTAACAGTACTTCACAGAGATCTAAACACCAGAGACTATAAGATTCAACCCCTTTTTCTGAGCAACAGTTGTTAATTCCTTAAACTCAAATGAGCAACATTAAAGCTCATCATCCAACTAAACAACACCATTCCAACACACTATTAATTCAATCCAAATTCCATCTTGTGGCAGCTCTCTCCATATAAGGCCATCCCTCAGTTCCACTGGCCTAACACAATTACCCCATACAATGTGTCTCAATTTCATCAAACCATTGCATTCAAAGAGAACCCAAACAAATTACTGCTCCACCAGTTCACTCTCACCCACTATGTTAGATTTATCCTCTATTTCCGTTTTATTTTAGATCACAAGCACCACACCCATAGAAAAACTCAGTTCAAACGCACCCATTCTCAGGAGCTCCAAACCCCTGCAAAGCAATATACATCAATATTTCCATACATTTATATTTTAATTATATATATATAATTCTATTTAAACCAAATCAACGTGGCTTTTATCAGTACGTCAAAAATCAAAGTCCTGCCATCTCTCTCTTTTTCAAGAGTAGAACAATCAAAGTGTAAGATCTCAAAGCGTCAGCGAAATTGAGAGGAGCTCAAACTTGTGATCTCTTTTTTCTCCCAATAAAAGCCAACATATGGAAATTTTCTCCTTTTCCCCAATAACAATTTTACCTTTAATTCCCATGATTAAACCTTACAGTTTCCCCAATGTACCCTATTAATTACTCAGCTTTAACACCTCGCTCTCCTTTTTCCTATTCTCAGCATCTAAAAACGTCTTTCTGGAGCTCATTGTCTATTGTTTTCTTAATTTATAGTCTCCAAGAAAGCTCATAAAATCGTCTTTCTGGAGCTCATTTTCTACTGTTTTCTTTCATTTACGGTCTCCCAGAATGCTCATTTATTTTTACTTTTTATTTTTTAATTTAAAAACGTCTTCCGTTCAGGCTCATTGTCAGTATAAATAAACAAAGCCCTCAATTTATTCAGGTTCATATGAGCTGTCCTTGAACAAAGCTTAGAATTTTTACCATTACAAATTTCTTTCCCTATTGATTTCTAAATCTCTCATTCTTCATCACATTTCCCCACTTTCTGACACTCTTTCTCTCTGACACTCTCTGGGCAGAGGTGTCCTTTCCCTACTTTCTCTAAACACACCCACAGAAAATGTATGGCTCTTAACAGCACAAGGGAGAGACCAGTTCTTCCCACACACACTCATGAGCGACCAAAGAAGGGAGGGGGGTTGATCATTCCCCCACTTTCTCTAATACTCCCAAAAATTCTTTCAGCTGACACACACACACATACACAGCAAGACACTCCTTTTTCTTAACTCACTAAGCACACACACACATACACAGCATCCAACATTCCTCAAACAGCGCTTACACACATCATCTTTCAACACAATTCTCATAGTCGACTCATTCACACATTAACAGCATGCTTTGTGCCGCCCTTATTCTTTTATTTCCTTTATTTCCTTATTTCCTTATTTTTAATTTATGCTACCTTATGAGGTGTAATAATTCAAAAAGAGGCAGCATCAATACAGAGTTCGTCAACAGTGTTTCGAGTGGGCACCCCTAATTAAATCTCTGTATCACACTTCCAGTTTCTCATCAAACTGACCCAAAAAATCACCTAGTGAATTTTTCAGGGTTTACGGCCAGGATAATCCCGCCTCAACGAGAGGGCTTAAATCCCAAATCTGCGGCATCCTCTCTTTATTTAACTCTATTATCTCTTTTTCTCTTCTATTTCCCTTATATTCCTTTTCCTTTTAACCTTAAATAAATTTTTAACCAAATGCCACTGGGCCCAGGGCTACTCACTATTTCAGTATAATCCAATTCCACAATAACTCAAAGCTTACTTTCACGCATTGACTGTGATTCATGTCTGTACACACAAGCAAAAATAGGGCCCTGTTTACTCAAACTCACATGTCATCATTAGCTCACCTCATAGTTACTAATTAAGCTATTCTACATTTACACTTCAACTTTTCCTTTCCTTTTCTGTTTCTTCTATTACATCTGTTACATCTGTTACTTTCTACTTTTACTTCATTGTTCCCTTTTATTTCCTTCATTTCTATTTTTCTATTACTATAGTTAAAAATTTAGAACGGAGAAACTTTATCCAACACCATCATCAACACAACACTGCATACACTAATGAGTCTATCTCGGTGCAACTCTTTCTGCATCAGACAGCCCAAACACCCAACCAGCGCTCAAATTTGTGAAAATCTCACCTTCTATTTACCGGCTTTAAGCGGGAGTTCGAATGCAGGAGCCGTCTGAAGCAGGAAGGCCACAACTCAGCATCCCATCCTTGTCGCCATCTTTGTTGTTAACTTTGCTGTGTTGTGAAGAAAGACCAGCATCCGCCACTGGTTGGTAGGTGGATTGTCTGTAGGTGTGTGTGTCACCCTGTGAAGGATTGGTGCCCCCTCCTGGGTGTGTTCCTGCCTTGCACCCAATGATTCCGGGTAGGCTCCAGACCCACTGCGACCCTGAATTGGATAAGTGGTGTCAGACAACGAATGAATGAATGAATTTGGGGGAAAATGGTGGAATTTGGTTTAAACCCCTGTCTACGTTAGAAGACAAACTAGCCCACATTATAAAGCCATGTCCTATAGTCTATAATTTTCAGATAAAAAGGACACAGCAGCATGGTGAGCCTATATTCACTGTTAACAATGCAGAGTGGTATACAGCCCTCCAGCTTTGAGCTGTGGAACACAGGAACTAGATTCTTTGGATCAATGATGTTCCAGCTAGGGCGGCAGAGAGGCACAACATGTAGTGTTCTTGTCACACAGCTCCAGAGTCCTGAAATTGTGGGTTCAAGCCCCACAATAGGTGACTGTTTGTGAGGAGTTTAGTTTGTTCTTCCCATGTCTGTGTATGTTTCCTCCCAGTGCTCCCACGGTCCAAAAACACACATTGGGAGGTGAATTGGCTGCTCAAAAATGTTCATAGGTGTGAATGTGTGAGCATGTGTTGCCCTGCGAAAGACTGGTGCCCCTTCCAGGGTGTGTTCCCACCTTGTGCCCAGTGATTCTGGGTGGACTCTGGACACACCATGACCCTGAACCGGATAAGTGGTTACAGACAATGAATGAATTAAAGTTCCAGTCAATAATTTTTTGATGGCTTGAAGTGTTTGAGATTCAGATTTTTCAACATTTCCACCGGACCTCACATATTTGTCACAGCTGAATGCAGTCAAATTCTTACAGCAATGTTCCCACTTCAAATTGGAAGCTAGAGGAAAACTTTGGAAAAGTGCAGTAAGTAACAATATTTTTATTTAAGCAGGAATTGGGGATACTCTGCCAGTCTCTGAAAGCTCAGCACGTAGCTCTGATAAAAACTGAATTCTGTGGTTCTTACAGGTTCTGGAAATCAAAAAATGTTGTGGCCTGTAAATGTAACATTTTATGAACTACTAAGCAAATACCTCACATGGGAGTGACCATGTTTAAAGTACGCAAAGTTCAGTACCATGTTTCTGACACATCTAAGCCAACATGTGACCAAGGGCTCCTTTAAGTTTTCACAGGAGTAAATTAGTAGAAATTAAAAAAAATAAAATAAGTTGAAAAGCAGATTTACAATAACATGGAGTAATTTGAATTTGGACTTGCTTTCAAAAGGTTGGTTTCTGAGACTTCTTGAAATCAGAGCTAGCTTTACTAACACTTCATAAAACTTCATAAAATTTCATAAAAATTTCTATTTATAAAATAAAGCCTGCTTCCAATCACCACCAGAGCGCTCAATGTTTTTAAGGAAAAATGTGATGCACCATCCTGATTCCTCACGTTTTTGTTAAAATTGTGTTTATCAATTTATCAACTTGGTATCTCCAATTTCTTTTTGTCAATATTACCTCAAAACCAATATAAATGCTGCAGAATTATCAGGACAAAAACATCAAAATATACTTTTCAATGTCGTGGATATTTTAACCATTTTGAAGTTTTAAGGTTTAATGCTGATAGAAGTGATGCTGATGGTTTAAAATGTGTGTGATCTGATCTGATAGCTAGGTTTAATTGGGCTGTGTTATATTAGGCTTACTTATATATGCTTTAATTTTTTTTCTGACATATGGTTCCATTCACCAACACTGTGAGCAGGCCTGGAGAATGCCTTTAAGCCTACTAGGAACAGGTAACACTGCACACACTATAGAAAGACATGAGACACTCTGGTGCAGCTACACATGAGTTTAAGTTCACCCTGCCCAATTCCATGTGTCAAGCAGAAATATATAAAGCCCCTCTAGCTTTGGGCTGTGGAGCATTGCAACTGTGTACTCAAAGGTGATTGAGCTACATCCAATATTTTTGGGTGAAAGGTGTGTGTGTGGGATTCCAAACATTGGCACCTGACCTCACTAATGTTAATGAGGCTGACTGACATCAAATCCTAAAAGTAATGTTTCAGTATTTTGTGGAAAGGCTTTCCATAAGAGTCGAGACTGGAAAAGAAACACACCCCTGATAATAATAATAATAATAATAATAATAATAATGTCATGTTGAACCACTTAATCACACACACACACACACACACACACACAAAGAAACGTAAAAAAATAATATAAAAATGTACATAAATGAGCAATTGAATATGAATGCTGTGTTCTTATTGGCTCGCTGCCGCAGAATTTTGAGAGGCCTTCCTGAACATTCTGTGACTTAATAAGTAAATGTGAGCGTCGTGTTATTGCTGATGGACTGTGACGATGCGCGTTCCATGGAAACGCTGCGCACCAGAGGGAGACCAGAGAGGAGCCGCTCACCTGAGGGTCTTCATCACTCACTTCTCTGTCAGAGCCAGGACTGAACTTTCAGAACCGCTTTAGGAAAACGATAGACGGGGAACGGGGCTTAAACTGAGTGGAAGTTGGAGTCAAAGGGAGTTTAAACGCAGGAGAAACTTTTAAGGTAAGTTTCAAGGATTATTAAACCTTCTGCTGCTGTTAATTAATATTTACCGCTTAGACTTTTTAAAGTGTGCTGCTGCAGTTTTGTAAAGTGTTTATCTTTAGTGTATTATTTTAAATGTCTTTTAAATGTTGCTGCTTTGTAACATTATCTGTTGCCTGGTTGTTTGTTGTGCTAATGGGTCTCTGCTCACTGCACTGTGTTGGCTGTGTTATTATTAATGGTGTAACAGACACAAAGTGCCACTGAATAAAATAATAAAATAGCTCCCCCTTGAGGAGCAGGTGTTAACGGTGAATGAATAACGTTAGTTCAGTTGCTGTGATGGTTCGCTCAATGGCAGCGTCCCAAATCAATTCTCACTCCCTATCTAGTGCATTGCATAGGCCATTACGCTTTTACTTGTATAAGCAAAATGGGTGTAAATGCAATGTAAACTGCTGAATAACAGACATACAGGCCATGTTCCAGTCCCTGTTGTGCTGCCTTCCTCCCTAACGAGGCAGCGGTACACACAAATAAATTCTTAAACAGATTTCTGAGGTAGTGTAGTTAACTGAGATTCAGCACTAGAGTGTTTAAACTTGGTTAGACATGGGTGAAACATGTCCATGTCCCATATCTCTCCCTGCTCCCAACATAGTGCACTAAAAATCAGTTCAGACATAGGGCTCATGCAGCTCATAGCTGATAGGACTTTATAATATAGATACAATGCACTGTGACCCAAATCTCTCCCATCTCCCTACATAGTGCACTGCTTACCCAGTAAACAATTAGCCGTTGATTCAACGTTGAAATAACGTAATGACTGCCGTCTAAACAATGTTCTCTTAAGGTTGTAAATGAAAGTTGAAAAGACGTCCAAACACAGACATTGAAAAGACGACTATTAGACGTATTTTGGACGTCCATTGACGTTATTAATTGGTTCCGAAATAAATTACTTTTATAAAACGCGTTTTGGACGTCCACTGACGTTATCGATTGGTCACCACTTAACTAAATTATTTAGATGGATTTTGGACGTCCATTGACGTTTAAAATATGTCCTTGACGGACAGACTACTTTTAGACTTATTTTGAACGTCGTGGGACGTTCCTTGTTTACTGGGTAGGCTATAACATTGTGTTCACTAACCAAACTGTGGTCGGATGGATTGATTGATTAGTTGATCACTAATGAGTTGGGTTGATTGTTGTTGAGATAGTTGAATGTTGTTATATTGATTGATTCATTACTGATTAGTGAAGTGATTGTATGGAAGCAAATCAGTCTCATCAGACTTTGAAAAATTACCACCTTTGAATTTGCAGCACTGATTTTTTTTTTCAACTGAAATTATGCATTATTGTTGCTTTCCCAGTAAACAAGGAACGTCCCTGGACGTTCAAAATAGTTCTAAAAGTAGTCTGTCCGTCATGGACATATTTTAAACGTCAATGGACGTCCAAAATCCATCTTAAAAAGTTAGTTAAGTGGTGACCAATCGATAACGTCAGTGGACGTCCAAATCGCGTTTTATACAAGTAATTTATTTCGGGACAAATTAATAACGTCAATGGACGTCCAGAATACGTCTAATAGTCGTCTTTTCAATGTCTGTGTTTGGACTTCTTTTCAACTTTCATTTTCAACCTTAAGAGAACGTTGATTAGACGGCAGTCATTACGTTATTTCAACGTTGACTCAACGGCTAATTGTTTACTGGGTTTGAATTTAAATCTTCAGATTTCACTACCTTTGAATATTTTGCTTTGCAATTTTGCATCTGAATATAATGGCTCTTGAATTGAACTCGTGAGTTGAAAAGCACTATTTCAACTGTTACTATTCAAGGTTAATAAATTCAGATAGAAAAATTAAGCTTAGTTGCATTCTTTCGCCGCTAGATGGCGAGATACGAACACAACTTCCATACCGTGGAAAAACTACACGTTTAGCTTCCTTCCGCGGATTATTATATTAAAAATTATATTATTATAGTGTCTCAAAAATCTGAAAGGCTCACTGAAGACACAATATAACAGACTATTAATATCCTGAATATGAAGAAATTTTACTGTGGACATTTTTTTTGTAATTGCCCTGTGAAGATAGCATGTGATATGACAGAATATGTCCCCATGAAAGCCTTTGTCTTTTTAAACATATTTAAACATATGGACATTTGACTTTTTGAACAGCATTCAACCATTTGAACAACACTGAGAGATGGAGCTTATACAAATAAAACTGAAGAAATTACTTAGATTGTACAATGTAATTGGCTTTGGCAGAGAGGATTTGGCAAATTTTTCATGGGTGCAACCCACACACTCAGCTCTGCTGCTCATCCCACAAATGCATGTTCCTTACAAATGTGGCACCATTGAAAAGGGAAATTAACAGGTTTTTCAATGGTATAAGATCTATTGCCAAGAAGTTACAACAAAGAAATAATCTACAAACACAAATTTCTACATAAATATTTATAATAATATTAAAAAACAACAGACATTGTGAATAAACACACGGACATTCAGTGTTTAAACAAACACATCTTTATGAATTAAACTCTGCACTTTGGGATATTATATTTGTTCTACACCTTCTGTAATATCAATTTCAGATTCTTGATAATCTGACAATTATAAAATAAAAATGCCATAGGACATATACCTCAAAATTCATATTTCCAAATATTCATCATGTCACTTGCTATATTCACAGGGCCATGACAAAAATTCCACAATAACATTCCTTCATATTCAGGATATCAATAGTCTGTTATATTGTGCCTTCGATGAGCCTTTCAGTTTTCTGAGACACTTTGAAAATAAAGAGATAATGCCCAATGAATTTAGCCAAACGCACAATTACCCCACACATTCTATCATGTCCAATGCTACGTTTATAGGGCAATTAAATAAAAATTCCACAGTAAAATTTCTTCATATTCAGGATATTAATAATCTGTTATATTGTGTCTTCAGTGAGCCTTTCAGATTTTTGAAACACTGTGAAAATAAAGAGATAATATCCACTGAAGGAAGCTAAACGTGTAGTTTTTCCACGGTATGGAAGTTGTGTTCATATTTTCCCATCTAGCGGCGACAGAATGCAACTAGTGCAGCATTTAAGGTGAAAAAGAAAGTCCAAATGAATCGAATGCTTATCCTTTGTATCCCGGATATGTACTCTGAATTTTTTAATTCGTATTTTGGTGAATTTCGTCTATTGAATTTGAGTACCATCTAAATATATTGTTTGAATTGTTTGATAAATAGAGTCATTGCTTAATTTGACAGATGAATTGTTTATGCAGTGATACTGATATTTATGGACATGTGCTTATATATTGATAGAGTTCTGCTGGCCAGATTGCTGATTGATTGATTGGTGATTGCTTATTGATTGATTACTTATGGAGCAATTGATTTCTTATTTACTGTTTTCTTGATCACTGAACTGATTGATTTATTGCTTACTGATTGACTAATGACTACTTACTGATTAATAATTTGCTGAATGTTTGAATGATTGCAGTTGAAGGAATTGATTGCTGATTTATTTTGTTTTATTCGATTGCTTATATTAATGTGCTGGTTGCTGATTAATTGATTATGGATGGATGGATTGATTGCTGCCTTATTGTAAATTGATTGCTGATTAATTGATTGCTGGTGAGGTGGAGCACGGTGGAGCAGCAGGTAGTGTCACAGTCACACAGCTCCAGGGACCTGGAGGTTTTGGGTTTGTTTTCCGCTCTGGGTGACTGTCTGTGAAGAGTTGGTGTGTTCTCCCTGTGTCTGCGTGGGTTTCCTCCAGGTGCTCCGGTTTCCTCCCACAGTCCAAAAACACACGTTGGTAGGTGTGAATGTGTGAGTTGCCCTGTGAAAGACTGGCACCCCCTCCAGATTGTATTGCCGCCTTGCGCCCAATGATTCCAGGTAGGCTCTGGACTCACTGCGACCCTGAACTGGATAAGCTGTTACAGATAATGAATTATTGTTGGTGATTTGATTGCTTTCTGAATGATTGCTCACTAATTGCTGGTGGATTTGTTTTTTTTTTCCTGATTATTTGAATGATTACTGATATATTGATTGACTGCTAATGAACAGATTAATTTCTAGCAATTGATTTCTGATTTACTGTTTGCTTGATCACTGAATGATTGATTTATTGCTTACTGATTGACTAATGACTACTTACTGATGAATAATTTGCTGAATGTTTGAATAATTGCAGATGAAATTGATTGCTGTTTGATTAATTTATTGCTAGTTATTTTTTTCAGATGATTTATTCAATTACTTATATTAATGTATTGATTGCTGATTAATTGTTTATTGCTGGCTGGATTGATTGCTGCCTTATTGTAAATTGATTGCTGCTTAATTGATTGCTGGTGGTTTATTTGCTTTGTGAATGATTGCTCACTAATTGCTGGTGGATTTATTTTTTTTCTGATGATTTGATTTTTTTTGTTGATATATTGATTGACTGCTAATGAACAGATGAATTTCTTGCTTATTGTTTAATACATGAATTATTGTTTGCTAATATAATTTTTAGCTGACATTAGTTTTCTCACTGATTGCTAATTAATTGATTGATTGCTGATGGAGTGATTTATTTCTGTGCAATTGCTTTTTTCTTTATGGATTGATTACTCATATTAACTGACTGTTGATTGAGTTAATGTTTACTGATTACTGTAGATGATTGTTTCATTGATTGCTGGTGGATTGATTTATTGTTGATGAGTGGATTGATTACTGATATATTTATGAATTGTTTGCTTATTGATTTACTGAATGCTAATGGTTTGTTTCATGGCTGATAATTTGGTGGCTTACAGTTATGGATTGATTGGTGATATATTGATTGACTGCTGATGTACAGATTAATAGCTAATTTATGGCTTATTGATTGACTATTCACTGATTAATTTTGAGCTGATGATTGATTTAATTGAATAATTTCTTCTGGAGGTGGTGGTGTTATTGAGCAATTAAGCAGGCATAATTGAGCGATTAAGCAGTAATCGATGGAGGTGGTGGAGGTTGAGGAGGTGGTGGTGTGGTGGTGGTGGAGGAAAAGGTTGTGGAGATGGAGGAGGAGGTAGAGGTGGTGGTGGTGGTGGTGGAGGAGGTGGAGGAAGAGGAGGTGGTTGTTGTGGAGGAGGTGCTTATTTCCTATATTATTTTTTGCTGACCAATCGACTGCTTATGAATGAATTGATTATTACTTAATTGCTCAATAACACCACCACCTCCACCAACACCAACACCTCCTTCATTCATACGCAGGTGGTGGTGGTGGAGGAGATGTTGGTAGAGTTGGAGGAGGTGGTGGTGGAGATGGTGTTGTTGAGGAGGTGGTGGTTGAGGAGGAGGAGGGGGCGGTGGTGGTGTGACTGAGCAATTAAGCAGACGTTATTGAATATTGATTTAGCAGTAATCGATTGAGGTGGTGGAGGAGGTAGAGGAGGAGGAGGTGGTAGTGGTGGAGGTGGAGGAGGAGGAGGTGGTGGTGGAGGTGTAGGAGGTTGAGGTGGGGGAGGAGGAGGTGTAGGTGGTGGAGGTGGAGGAGGTGGTAGTGGAGGTAAAGTAGGTGGAGATGGTGGTGGTGGAGGTGGAGGAGGAGGCGGTGGTGGTGGAGGAGGTGCTTAATTGCTGAATTATTTCTTGCTGACCAATCGACTACTTGTGAATAAATTGATTACTGCTTAATTGCTCTGTATTAAGTTGGAGGAATTGGTGGTGGTGCAGGTGGTGGTGTTATTGAGGAATTAAGCAGGCATTATTGAGCGATTAAGCAGTAATCGATGGAGGTGGTGGTGGAGGAGGAGGTGGAGGACAAGGAGGTGATGGTGGAGAAGGAGGTGCTTATTTGCTGAATTAATTCTTCCTGAACAATCGACTGCTTATGAATAAATAGATTACTTCTTAAGTGCTCAATAACACATGCGTAATTGCTCAATAACACCACCACCTCCAACACCACCAACACCTTCTTATTAATGAATGGTTGTGGTGGTGGTGGAGGAGGTGGTGGTGGTGGAAGTGGTGGTGTTAATGAGCAATTAATTAGGCGTTATTGAGTGATTACGCATTAATCGATGGAAATGGTGGAGGAGGAAGTTGTGAAGGAGGGGGAGGTGGTGGTGGTGGAGGAGGAGGAGGAGGTGCTTATTTGCTGAATTATTTCTTGCTGATCAACAGACTGCTTAAGAATAAATCAATTACTGCTTAATTGCTCAATTACGCCTGCTTAATTGCCCAATAACACCACCTCCTCCACCACCACCACCTCCAACACCACCACCACCTGCTTATGAATGAATGGTGGTGGAGGATATGCTGGTAGTGTTGGAGGAGTTGGTGGTGGAGTTGGTGTTGGAGGTATTGGTGGAGGTGGATGTGTTATTGAGCAATTGAGCAGGCGTCATTGAGCGATTAAGCAGTAATCGATGGTGGTGGTGGAGAAGGAGGTGGAGGAGGTGGTGGAGGTGGTGGTAGAGGTAGAGGAGGTGGTGGTGGTGGTTGAGGTGGAGGAGGAGGTGTTGGAGGTGGAGGAGGAGGAGATGGCGGCGGTGGTGGAGGTGGAGGAGGAGATGGTTGTGGTGGAGGAGGTGCTTATTTGATGAATTATTTCTTGCTGACCAATCGACTGCTTATGAATAAATCGATTACTGCTTAATTGCTCAATAACGCCTGCTTAATAGCTCAATAACACCACCACCTCCAACACTTCCACCACCTGCTTATGAATGAATTGTGGTGGTGGAGGAGGAGATGCTGGTAGTGTTGGAGGAGGTGGTGATGGAGATGGTGTTGGAGGAATTGGTGGTGGTGGAGGTGGTGGTTTATTGAGCAATTAAGCTGCCGTTATTGAGCGATTAAGCAGTAATCGATGGAGGTGGTGGTGGAGGAGGAGGTGGTGGTGATTGAGGAGGAGGTGATTGTGGTGGAGGAGTTGCTCATTTGCTGAATTATTTATTGCTGACCAGCGACTGCTTATGAAGAAATCGATTACTGCTTAAGTGCTCAATAACGCCTGCTTAATTTCTCAATAACACCACCACCTCCACCACCACCACCTCCAACACCACCACCACCTGCTTATGAATGAATGGTGGTGGTGGTGGAGGAGATGCTGGTAGTGTTGGAGGAGGTGGTGGTGGAGATGGTGTTGGAGGTACTGGTGGTGGTGGAGGTTGTGGTGTTATTGAGCAATTAAGCAGGCATTATTGAGTGATTAAGCAGTAATCAATTGAGGTGGTGAAGAAGGAGGTGGTGGTGGTGGTGGAGGTGGTGGAGGAGGTGCTTATTTGCTGAATTATTTCTTTCTGACCAATCGACTGCTTATGAATTAATCGATTACTGCTTAATTGCTCAATAACGACTGCTTAATTGCTCAATAACACCACCACCTCCACCACCACCACCACCTGCTTATGAATGAATGGTGGTTGTGGTGAAGGAGATGCTGGTAGTGTTGGAGGAGGTGGTGGTGGAGATGTTGTTGGAGGTATTGGTGGTAGTGGAGGTGGTGGTGTTATTGAACAATTAAGCAGGCGTTATTGAGGCAGTAAATGATGGAGGTGGTGGTGTTATTGAGCAATTATGTAGGCATTATAGAGCGATTAAGCTGTAATCGATGGAGGTGGAGGTGGAGGAGGTGCTTATTTGCTGATTTATTTCTTGCTGACCAATCGACTACTTATGAATAAATCGATTACTGCTAAATGGCTCAATAACGCCTGCTTAATTGCTCAATAACACTACCACCTCCACCACCACCACCTCCAACACCACCACCACCTGCATATTAATGAATGGTTGTGGTGGTGGTGGTGGAGGTGGTTGTGTTATTGAGCAATTAAGCAGGCTTTATTGAGCGATTAAGCAGTAATCGATGGAGGTGGTGGTGGAGGAGGAGGTGGAGGTGGAGGTGGTGGTGGAGGAGTTGGTGGTGGGGGTGGAGGAGGAGGAGGTGGTTGTGATGGAGGAGGTGCTTATTTCCTGAATTGTTTCTTGCTGACCAATCGACTGCTTATGTATAACTCTATTACTGCTAAATTGCTCAATAACGCCTGCTTAATTGCTCGATAACACTACAACCTCCACCACCACCACCTACAACACCACCACCACCTGCTTTTGAATGAATGGTTTTGGTGGTGGTGGTGGAGGTGGTGGTGTTATTGAGCATTTAAGCAGGCATTATTGAGCGATTAAGCAGTAATCGATGGAGGAGGTGGAGGAGGTGGTGGTGGTTGTGGTGGTGGTGGAGGAGGAGTTGTTGGAGGTGGAGGAGGAGGAGATGGTGTTGGATGTATTAGTGGTGGTGGAGGTGGAGGTGTTATTGAGCAATTAAGCAGTCATTATTGAGTGATTAAGCAGTAGTCAATTGAGGTGGTGAAGAAGGAGGTGGTGGTGGATGTGGAGGTGGTGGAGGAGGTGCTTATTTGCTGAATTATTTCTTTCTGGCCAATCGACTGCTTATGGATAAATCGATTACTGCTTAAGTGCTCAATAACGCCTGCTTAATTGCTCAATAACACCACCACCTCCACCACCACCACCTCCAAAACCACCACTATCTGCTTATGAATGAATGGTGGTGGTGGTGGAGGAGATGCTGGTAGTGTTGGAGTAGGTGGTGGTGGAGATGATGTTGGAGGTATTGGTGTAGGTGTTGGTGGTGGTGTTATTGAGCAATTAAGCAGGCCTTATTGAGCGATTAAGCAGTAATCGATGGAGGTGGTGGAGGAGTAGGTGGTGGTGCTGGTGGTAGAGGATGAGGTGGAGGTGAAGGAGTTGGAGGTGGTGGTGGTGGTTTTCGATGTGGTGGTGGTTGAGTAGGTGGCGGTGGTGGTGTTGGAGGAGGTGGTGGTGGAGATGGTTTTGGAGGTATTGGTGGTGGTGTTGAAGGAATTGGAGGTGTTTGAGGAGGTTTTGTTGGAGGTGGAGGTGGTGGAGGTGGAGGAGGAAGAGGTGATTGTGGTGGAGGAGGTGCTTATTTGCTGAATTATTTCTTGCTGAACAATCGACTGCTTATGAATAAATCTATTACTGCTCAATTGCTCAATAACACCACCACCACCACCTCCAACACCACCACCACCTGCTAATGAATGAATGTTGGAGGAGATGCTGGTAGCGTTGAAGGAGGTGGTGGTGAAGATGGTTTTGGAGGTATTGGTTGTGGTGGAAGTGGTGGTGTTATTGCATGAAACGTGATGAAACAGTAATCGATGGAGGTGTTGGAGGAGGAGGTGGTGGTGGTGGTGGAGGATGAGGTGGAGGTGGAGGAGTTGGAGGTATAAGCATGATATATATGTATGATATTTTGATTGACTGCTGATGTACAGAGCAGAGAAGAGGTGCCATCGTAGAGTAACTTCTCTGTCGTTCAGTTCTTTGTCAGAACCAGGACTGAACTTTCAGAACCGCTTTAGGAAAAAGATAGACGGGGAACGGGGTTTAAACTGTGTGGAAGCTGGAGTCAGAGGGAGTTTAAAAGCAGGAGAAACTTTTAAGGTAAGTTTCAAGGATTATTAAACCTCCTGCTGCTGTTAATTAATATTTACCGCTTAGACTGTTTAAAGTGTGCTGCTGCAGTTTTGTAAAGTGTTTATCTTTAGTGTACTATTTTAAACGTCTTTTAAATGTTGCTGCTTTGTAACATTATCTGTTGCCTGGTTGTTTGTTGTGCTAATGGGTCTCTGCTCACTGCACTGTGTTGGCTGTGTTATTAATGGTGTAACAGACACAAAGTGCCACTGACGCCGAATAAAATAGCTCCCCCTTTGAGGGGAGCCGATTACTTTTTTCAGATGTTTTATTTGATTGCTTATATTAATGTGCTGGTTGCTGATTAATTGATTATGGATAGATGAATTCATTGCTGCCTTATTGTAAATTGATTGCTGATTAATTGATTGCTGGTGAGGGTGGCACGGTGGAGCAGCAGGTAGTGTCACAGTCACACAGCTCCAGGGACCTGGAGGTTGTGGGTTCGATTCCCGCTCCGGGTGACTGTCTGTGAGGAGTTGGTGTGTTCTCCCCGTGTCGGCGTGGGTTTCTTCCGGGAGCTCCGGTTTCCTCCGTCAGTCCAAAAACACACGTTGGTAGGTTGATTGGCGACTCAAACGTGACCGTAGGTGTGAGTGTGTGTGTTACCCTGTGAAGGACTAGCGCCCCCTCCAGGGTGTATCCACGTCTTGCGCCCAATGATTCCAGGTAGGCTCTGGACCCACCGCGACCCTGAACCTGATAAGCTGTTACAGATAATGAATTATTGCTGGTGGTTTGATTGCTTTCTGAATGATTGCTCAATAATTGCTGGCGGATTAGTTTTTGTTATTTTTCTGATAATTTGATTGATTGTTGATATATTGATTGACTGCTAATGAACAGATTAATTTCTAGCAATTGATTTCTGATTTACTGTTTGCTTGATTACTGAACCGATTCATTTATTGCTTACCAATTGACTAATGACTACTTACTAATGAATAATTTGTTGAAAGTTTGAATAATTGCAGATGAAATTGATTGCTGATTGATTAATTTGTTGCAGGTAATTCTTTTCAGATTATTTATTCGATTACTTATATTAATGTATTGATTGCTGATTAATTGTTTATTGATGGCTGGATTGATTGCTGCCTTATTGTAAATTGATTGCTGCTTAATTGATTGCTGGTGGTTTAATTGCTTTGTGAATGATTGCTCACTAATTGCTGGTGGATTTATTGTTTTCTAATGATTTGATCGTTGATATATTTATTGACTGCTAATGAACAGATTAATTTCTTGCTTATTGGTTAATACATGAATTATTGTTTGCTAATGTAATTTTTAGCTGACAATAGTTTTCTCACTGATTGCTAATTAATTGATTGATTCCTGATGGAGTGATTTATTTCTGTGTAATTGCTTTTCTTTTCGGATTGATTACTCATATTAATTGACTGTGGATTGAGTTATTGTTTACTGATTACTGTAGATGATAGTTTCATTGATTGCTGGTGGATTGATTTATTGTTGATGAGTGGATTGATTACTGATATATTAATAAATTCTTTGCTTATTGATTTATAATGGTTTGATTCATGGCTGATAATTTGGTGGCTTACACTTATGGATTGATTGGTGATACATTTATTGACTGCTGATGTACAGATTAATAGCTAATTTATGGCTAATTGATTGACTAATGATTATTCACTTATTAATTTTGAGCTGATGATTGATTTATTGGTGAGGATTGAATTGATTGCAGATATTTTATGATGTTTTTTGATGGTTTTGGATTGATTGCTGGTTATATTAATCAATTGTTGATGGTAAAAACTGGAGAATTATTCTTTTCTGTTTACTATATAGTTGATAGTTTCCTTATTTGCTGAATTATTTCTTGCTGACTAATTGACTGCTTTTGAATGAATCAATTACTGTTTAATTGTTCAATAACACCTGCTTAATTGCTCAATCACATCACCTCCTCCACCACCACCACTTCCAACACCACCACCTGCTAATGAATGAATGGTGGTTGTGGTGGAGGAGATGGTGAGGAGGTGGTGGTGGTGGTGGAGGTGGAGGAAAAGGTAGTGGAGGTAAAGGTGGAGGAGGTGGTGGTAGTGGAGGAGGTGGTGAAATTGGAGGAGGTGGTAGTCTAGGTGAAGGAGGAGGAGGAGGTGGAGGTGGTTGTGGAGGTGGATAAGGTCGAGGAGGAGGTGCTGATGGAGGAGGAGGAGGAGGTGGCGGTGGTGGTAGTGGAAGTGGAGGAGGAGGAGGAGGTGGTGGTGGTGGTGGAGGAGGAGGATGTGGCGCTAATGTTGGTGGAGGTGGTGGAGGAGGTGGAGGTGGTTGTGGTGGAAGAGGTGCTTATTTGCTGAATTATTTCTTGCTGACCAATCGACTGCTTATGTATAAATCAATTACTGCTTAATTGCTCAATTATGCCTGCTTAATTGCTCAATAACACCACCACCTCCACCACCACCACCACCTCCTGCTTATGAATCAATGGTGGTTGTGGTGGTGGAGGAGATGCTGGTAGTGTTGGAGGAGGTGGTGGTGGAGATGGTGGTGGAGGTATTGGTGGTGGTGGAGGTGGTGGTGTTTTTGAGCAGTTAAGCAGGCGTTATTGAGCAATTAAGCAGTAATCGATGGAGGTGGTAGTGGAGGTGGAGGAGGAGGTGTTGGAGGTGGAGGTGGAGGTGGAGGAGGAGGAGGAGGAGGAGGAGGTGGCGGTGGTGGTGGAGGTGGATGAGGAGGAGGTGGCGGTGGAGGTGGAGGAGGACGAGATGGCGGTGGTGGTGGTGTTGGAGGTGGAGGAGTAGGTGGTTGTGGTGGAGGAGGTGCTTATTTGCTGAATTATTTCTTGCTGACCAATCGACTGCTTATGAATGAATCGATTACTGCTTAATTGCTAAATAACGCCTGCTTAATTGACTAATGAATACTTACTGATGAATAATTTGCTGAATGTTTGAATAATTGCAGATGAAATTGATTGCTGATTGATTAATTTATTGCAGGTAATTCTTTTCAGATTATTTATTCGATTGCTTATATTAATATATTGATTGTTGATTAATTGTTTATTGCTGCTTAATTGATTGCTGGTGGTTTAATTGCTTTGTGAATGATTGCTCACTAATTGCTGGTGGATTTATTTTTTTCTGATGATTTGATTGTTGATATATTGATTGACTGCTAATGAACAGATGGATTTGTTGCTTATTGGTTAATACATGAATTATTGTTTGCTAATGTAATTTTTAGCTGACATTAGTTTTCTCACTGATTGCTAATTAATTGATTGATTGCTGATGGAGTGATTTATTTCTGTGTAATTGCTTTTCTTTTCGGATTGATTACTCATATTAATTGACTTTTGATTGAGTTATTGTTTACTGATTACTGTAGATGATAGTTTCATTGATTGCTGGTGGATTGATTTATTGTTGATGAGTGGATTGATTACTGATATATTTATGAATTGTTTGCTTATTGATTTACTGAATGCTAATGGTTTGATTTATGGCTGATAATTTGATGGCTTACACTCATGGATTGATTGGTGATATATTGATTGACTGCTGATGTACAGAATAATAGCTAATTTATGGCTTATTGATTGATTAATGATTATTCACTGATTAATTTTGAGCTGATGATTGATTTATTGCTGAGCATTGGATTAATTGCAGATATTTTATTTTGTGTTTGGATGGTTTTGGATTGATTGCTGGTTATTTTAATCAATTGCTGATGGTAAAAATTGAAGAATTATTCCTTGCTGATTACTATTGCTGACCAATCGACTGATTTTAAATAAATCGATTACTGTTTAATTGTTCAATAACACCTGCTTAATTGCTCAATAATACCTGCTTAATTGCTCAATAACACCACCACCTCCAGCACCACCACCACCTCCTTATGAATGAATGGTGGTTGTGGTGGAGGAGATGCTGGTAGTGTTGGAGGAGGTGGTGGAGATGGTGTTAGAGGTATTGGTGGTGGTGGAGATGGTGGTTTTATTGAGTAATTAAGCAGGAGTCATTGAGCAATAATCAATGGAGGTGGAGGAGGTGGTGGTTGTGGCTATGGTGGAAGAGGTGGTGGTGGTGGTGGTGGAGGTGGATTAGGAGGTGTTGGAGGTGGAGAAGGAGGAGATGGCGGTAGTGGTGGTGGTGGAGGTGGAGGAGGAGAAGGAGTTGCTTATTTGCTGAATTTTTTATTGCTGACCAACCGACTGCTTAAGAATTAATCGATTACTTCTTAATTTCTCAATTTCGCCTGCTTAATTGCTCAATAACACCACCATCATTCACCACCACCACCACCTGCTTATGAATGAATGGTGGTGGTGGTGGAGGAGATGCTGGTAGTGTTGGAGGAGGTGGTGGTGGAGACGGTGTTGGAGATATTGGTTGTGGTGGAGGTGGTGGTGTTATTGAACAATTAAGCAGGTGTTATTGAGCAATTAAGCAGTAATCGATGTAGGTGGTGGTGGTGGAGGAGGAGTAGGAGGTGTTTGTAGTGGAGGAGGTGCTTATTTGCTGAATTGTTTCTTGCTGACCAATCGACTGCTAATGAATAAATCGATTACTGCTAAATTGCTCAATCACGTCTGCTTAATTGCTCAATAACACTACCACCTCCACCACCACCACCTGCTTATGAATGAATGGTGGTGGTGATGGAGGAGATGCTGGTAGTGTTTGAGGAATTGGTGGTGGTGGAGGTTGTGGTGTTATTGAGCAATTAGGAGGTGTTGGAGGTGGAGGAGTAGGAAACGGTGGTGGTGGTGGTGGTGGAGGTTGAGGAGGAGATGGTTGTGGTGGAGGAGGTGCTTATTTGCTGAATTATTTCTTACTGACCAATCGACTGCTAACGAATGAATTGATTTTTGCTTAATTGCTCAATAACACCACCACCTCCACCAACACCACCACTTTCAACACCACCACCACCTGCTCATGAATGAATGGTGGTGGTGGTGGTGGTGGAGATGATGGTAGTGTTGGAGGAGGTGGTGGTGGAGGTGGAGAAGGTGGCGGTGTTGGTGAAGGTGGAGGAGGAGGAGGTGGTGGTGGTGGTGGAGGAGGAGGAGTTGGTTGTGGTGGACGAGGTGTTTTTTACTGAATTATTTCTTACTGACCAATCGACTGCTTATGAATAAATCAATTACTGCTTGATTGCTCAATAATGCCTGCTTAATTGCTCAATAACAACACCACAACTACCATATCCAGCACCACAACAATCTACTCATGAATGAATGGTGGTGGTGGTGGAGGAGATGCTGGTGGGGTTGGAGGAGGTGGTGGTGGAGATGGTGTTGGAGGTATTGGTGGTGGTAGAAGTGGTGGTGTTATTGAGCAACTAAGCAGTTATCAATGGAGTAGGAGGAGGAGGTGTTGCAGCTGGAGGAGGAGGAGGTGGTGGTGGTGATGTAGGTGGAGGAGGAGATGGCGGTGGTGGTGGTGGTGGAGGTTCTTATTTGCTGATTTATATCTTGCTGACCAAGCGACTGCTTATGAATAAATCGATTACTGCTTAATTGCTCAATAATGCCTGCTTAATTGCTCAATAACACCACCACCTCTAACACCACCACCACCTGCTTATGAAAGAATGGTGGTGGTGGTGGTGGAGGAGATGCTGGTAGTGTTGGAGGAGGTGGTGGTGGAGATGGTGTTGGAGGTATTGGTGGTGGTGGAGGTGGTGGTGTTATTGAGCAATTAAGCAGGCGTCATTGAGCAATAATCGATGGAGGTGGAGGAGGTGGTGGTTATGGTGGTGGTGGAAGAGGTGGATGAGGTGGTGGAGGTGGAGGTGGAGGAGGAGGTATTGGAGGTGGAGGAGGAGGAGATGGCGGTAGTGGTGGTGGAGGTGGTGGAGGAGAAGGAGTTGCTTATTTGCTGAATTATTTATTGCTGACCAACCGACTGCTTAATAATTAACCGATTACTTCTTAATTGCTCAATTTCGCCTGCTTAGTTGCTCAATAACACCACCACCTTCACCTCCACCACCACCCCCAACACCACCACCACCTGCTTATGAATGAATGGTTGTGGTGGTGGTGGAGGAGTTGGTGGTGGTGGAAGTGGTGGTGTTAATGAGTAATTAATTATACTTTATTGAATGATTAAGCAGTATTCAATGGAGGTGGTGGAGGAGGAAGTGGTGTAGGAGGTGGAGGTGGAGGAGGTGGTGGTGCTGGAGGAGGAGGAGGATGTGCTTATTTGCTGAATTATGTCTTGCTGACAAACCGACTGCTTAAGAATAAATCGATTACTCTTTAATTGCTCAATTACGCCTGCTTAATTGCTCAATAACACCACCTCCTCCACCACCACCACCTCCAACACTACCACCACCTGCTAATGAATGAATGGTGGTGGTGGTGGAGGAGATGCTGGTAGTGTTGGAGGAGGTGGTGGTCGAGATGGTGTTGGAGGTATTGGTGGTGGTGGAGGTGGTGGTGTTATTGAGCAATTAAGCAGGCGTCATTAAGCGATTAAGCAGTAATCGATGGAGATGGTGGAGGAGAAGGTGGAGGTGGAGGAGGAGGTGTTGGAGGTGGAGGAGTAGGAGATGGTGGTGCAGGTGGAGGAGGAGATGGTTGTGGTGGAGGAGGTGCTTATTTGCTGAATTAATTCTCGCTGACCAATCGACTGCTTACGAATAAATTGATTTTTGATTAATTGCTCAATTACACCACCACCTCGACCAACACCACCACCTTCAACACCACCACCACCTGCTTATGAATGAATGGTGGTGGTGGTGGTGGTGGAGGAGGAGGAGGTGGTTGTGGTGGACGAGGTGCTTTTTTACTGACCAATCGACTGCTTATGAATAAATCAATTACTGCTTGATTTCTTAATAACGCCTGCTTAATTGCTCAATAGCAACACCACCACTACTATGTCCAGCACCACCACAATCTACGAATGAATGAAAGGTGGTGGTGGTGGAGGAGATGCTGGTAGGGTTGGGGGAGGTGGTGGTGGAGATGGTGTTGGAGGTATTGGTGGTGGTGTTATTGAGCAGTTAAGCAGTAATCGATGGAGGTGGTGGAGGTGGTGGAGTTGGAGTTGGAGTAGGAGGAGGAAGAGGTGGTGGTGGTGATGTAGGTGGATAATTTGGTGGCTTACACTTATGGATTGATTGGTGATATATTGATTTACTGCTGATGTACAGATTAATAGCTAATTTATGGTTTATTGATTGAGTAATGATTATTCACTGATTAATTTTGAGCTGATGATTGATTTATTGCTGAGGAGTGAATTGATAGCAGATATTTTATATTGTGTTTTGATGGTTTTGGATTGATTGCTGGTTATATTAATTAATTGCTGATGGTAAAAACTGAAGAATTATTCTTTTCTGATTACTATATAGCTGGTAGATTTCCTTATTTGCTGAATTATTTCTTGATGACTAATTGACTGCTTATGAATGAATCGATTACTGCTTAATTGCTCAATATTTAATTGATTTCTGTTGGGTTTATTTTTTGCTGATTTGACTGATTGTTATTCATGGATTGGTTGTAAAATAATGTTAAAATATAAAACGTTAAAACGTATAAAGGAAATTGTAACATGAAAAAAAAAACTTTTGGGCGCAGCAGGTAGTGTCACAGTCACAAAGCTCCAAGAGCCTGGAGGTTGAGGGTTCGATTCCCACTCCAGGTGACTGTCTGTGACTGTTGTTGTGTTCTCCCCGTGTCCACTTGGGTATCCTCCGGGTGCTCCGGTTTCCTCCCACAGTCCAAAAACACACGTTGGTAGGTAGATTGGCGACTCAAAGTGTCCGTAGGTGTGAGTGTGTGTGTTGCCCTGTGAAGGACTGGTGGCCCCCCCAGGGTGTATTCCCGCCTTGCGCCCAATGATTCCAAGTAGGCTCTGGACCCACCGCGACCCTAAACTGGATAAGCGGTTACAGATAATGAATGAATGAAAAACAACTTTTTAGTATTATTATTATTAATTTTTAGCCCATGTATGATCCAGTTTTACATAGCACCACAACAACAGTGAAGTCAAAACATGCTTCTTAATCTACATAGAGAAGAAAAATTATATATTTAACAAATATGAAATATATTTCATAAATAATAATACTTTTATATTCATCCTTTAATCACAAAAATGCTAAAAAACAAACAATGTAAGAAGTATAGAAAATAATGCAATTAAAATCCTTATGAATACTGTGTTCTTATTGGCTCGCTGCTGCAGAAACATTGAGTGGTGTTCCAGGAGCTTCTGTGACAATATATAAATATATATAAATGAAAGCAATGAGGGGCGGGGCTTATATGCACACAGCCAATAAGCGTCACACTTGAGTTACAATAGTAGGAACAAATCAGTTGTGACATCACACATTCCATTGGAATGGTGAGCGGAGAAGAGGTGCCATCGTAGAGTAACTTCTCTGTTGTTCAGTTCTTTGTCAGAACCAGGACTGAACTTTCAGAACCGCTTTAGGAAAAAGATAGACGGGGAACGGGGTTTAAACTGTGTGGAAGCTGGAGTCAGAGGGAGTTTAAAAGCAAGAGAAACTTTTAAGGTAAGTTTCAAGGATTATTAAACCTTCTGCTGCTGTTAATTAATATTTGCCGCTTAGACTGTTTAAAGTGTGCTGCTGCAGTTTTGTAAAGTGTTTATCTTTAGTGTACTATTTTAAACGTCTTTTAAATGTTGCTGCTTTGTAACATTATCTGTTGCCTGGTTGTTTGTTGTGCTAATGGGTCTCTGCTACTGCACTGTGTTGGTTGTGTTATTAATGGTGTAACAGACACAAAGTGCCACTGACGCGGAATAAAATAGCTCCCCTTTGAGGGGAGCCGATTACTTTTTTCAGATGTTTTATTTGATTGCTTATATTAATGTATTGATTGCTGATTAATTGTTTACTGATAGCTGGATTGATTGTTGCCTTATTGTAAATTGATTGCTGCTTAATTGATTGCTGGTGGTTTAATTGCTTTGTGAATGATTGCTCACTAATTGCTGGTGGATTTATTTTTTTCTGATGATTTGATTGTTGATATATTGATTGACTGCTAATGAACAGATGAATTTCTTGCTTAATGGTTAATACATGAATTATTGTTTGCTAATCTAATTTTTAGCTGACATTAGTTTTCTCACTGATTGCTAATTAATTGATTGATTGCTGATGGAGTGATTTATTTCTGTGCAATTGCTTTTTTCTTTATGGATTGATTACTCATATTAATTGACTGTTGATTGAGTTATTGTTTACTGATTACTGTAGATGATAGTTTCATTGATTGCTGGTGGATTGATTTATTGTTGATAATTTGATGGCTTACACTTATGGATTGATTGGTGATATATTGATTGACTGCTGATGTACAGATTAATATCTAGTTTATGGCTTATTGATTGAATATTTACTGATTAATTTTGAGCTGATGATTGATTTATTGCTGAGCATTGGATTGATTACAGACATTTTATTTAGTGTTTTGATGCTTTTGGATTGATTGCCGGTTATATTAATCAATTGCTGATGGTAAAAATTGAAGAATTATTCCTTGCTGATTACTAATGCTGACCAATCGACTGATTTTGAATAAATCGATTACTGTTTAATTGTTCAACAACGCCTGCTTAATTGCTCAATAACACCACCACCTCCACCACCACCACCTCCAACACCACCACCACCTGCTTATGAATGAATGGTGGTTGTGGTGGAGGAGATGCTGGTAGTGTTGGAAGAGGTGGTGGTGGAGATGGTGTTAAAGGTATTTGTGGTGGTGGAGGTGGTGGTGTAATTGAGCAATTAGGCAGGCATTATTGAGCGATTAATCAGTAATCAATGTAGGTTGTGGGGGTGGTGGGGGAGGAGGAGGTGGTGGTGGAGGTTGTGGAGTTGGAGGTGGTTGAGAATGTGGAGGTGGAGGTGGTGGAGGAAGAGGTGGTGGTGGTGGTTGAGGAGGAGGAGTAGGAGGAGGTTGTTGTGATGGAGGAGGTGCTTATTTCCTGAATTATTTCTTGCTGACCAATCGACTGCTTATGAATTAACCGATTACTGTTTAATTGTTCAATAACGCCTGCTTAATTGCTCAATAATGCCTGCTTAATTGCTCAATAATGCCTGCTCAATTGCTCAATAACACCTGCTTAATTGCTCAATAACACCACCACCTCCACCACCACCACTTCCAACACCACCACCTGCCTTTGAATGAATGGTGGTTGTGGTGGAGGAGATGGTGAGGAGGTGGTGGTGGTGGAGTAGTTGCTATTTGCTGAATTATTTCTTGCTGACCAATCGACTGCTTATGAATAAATCGATTACTGCTTAATTGCTCAATAACACCCCCACCACCACCTGTTTATGAATGAATGGGTGTGGTGGTGGTGGAGGAGGTGGTGGTGTCATTGAGCAATTAGGCAGGCGTTATTAAGCGATTAAGCAGTAATCAATGTAGGTTGTGGTTGTGGTGGAGGAGGAGGTGGTGGTGGTGTTGGTGGTGGTGGAGGAGGAGGAGGAGGTGGTTGTGATGGAGGAGGTGCTTATTTCCTGAATTATTTCTTGCTGACCAATCGACTGCTTATGACTAAATCGATCACTGCTTAATTGCTCAATAACGCCTGCTTAATTGCTCAATAACACCACCACCTCCAACACCACAACCACCTCCAACACCACCACCACCTGCTTATAAATGAATGGTGGTGGTGGAGGAGGAGATGCTGGTAGTGTTGGAGTAGGTAGTGGTGGAGATGGTGTTGGAGGAATTGGTGGTGGTGCAGGTGGTGGTGTTTTTGAACAATTAAGCAGGCGTTATTGAGATAATAAGCAGTAATCGATGGAAGGGGAAGGAGGAGGAGGAGGAGGAGGTGATTGTGGTTGAGGAGTTGCTTATTTGCTGAATTATTTATTGCTGACCAACAACTGCTTATAAAGAAATCGATTACTGCTTAATTGCTCTATAACGCCTGCTTAATTGCTCAGTAACACAACCACCACCTGCTTATGAATGAATGATGGTGGTGGAGATGGTGTTGTTGAGGATGTGGAGGAGGAGGTGGTGGTGGTTGTGGAGGTGGAGTAGGAGGAGGTGGCACTGGTGATGGTGGAGGTGGAGGAGGAGGAGTTGGCGGTGAAGGTGGAGGAGGAGGAGGAGTTGGCGGTGAAGGTGGAGGAGGAGGAGGAGGTGGCGGTGGTGGTGGAGGAGGAGGAGGTGGTTGTGGTGGAGGAGGTGCATATTTGCTGAATTATTTCTTGCTGACCAATCGACTGCTTATGTATAAATCGATTACTGCTTAATTGCTCAATAATGCCTGCTTAATTGCTCAATAACACCACCACCTCCAACACCACAACCACCTCCAACACCACCACCTCCTGCTTATGAATGAATGATGGTGGTGGAGATGGTGTTGTTGAGGATGTGGAGGAGGAGGTGGTGGTGGTTGTGGAGGTGGAGTAGGAGGAGGTGGCGCTGGTGATGGTGGAGGTGGAGGAGGAGGAGTTGGTGGTGAAGGTGGAGGAGGAGGAGGAGGTGGCGGTGGTGGTGGAGGAGGAGGAGGTGGTTGTGGTGGAGGAGGTGCATATTTGCTGAATTAATTCTTGCTGACCAATCGACTGCTTATGTATAAATCGATTACTGCTTAATTGCTCAATAATGCCTGCTTAATTGCTCAATAACACCACCACCTCCAACACCACAACCACCTCCAACACCACCACCACCTGCTTATAAATGAATGGTGGTGGTGGAGGAGGAGATGCTGGTAGTGTTGGAGTAGGTAATGGTGGAGATGGTGTTGGAGGAGTTGGTGGTGGTGCAGGTGGTGGTGTTTTTGAACAATTAAGCAGGCGTTATTGAGATATTAAGCAGTAATCGATGGAGGTGGAGGAGGAGGAGGAGGAGGAGGTGATTGTGGTTGAGGAGTTGCTTATTTGCTGAATTATTTATTGCTGACCAACAACTGCTTATAAAGAAATCGATTACTGCTTAATTGCTCTATAACGCCTGCTTAATTGCTCAGTAACACAACCACCACCTGCAACACCACCACCACCTGCTTATGAATGAATGATGGTGGTGGAGATGGTGTTGTTGAGGATGTGGAGGAGGAGGTGGTGGTGGTTGTGGAGGTGGAGTAGGAGGAGGTGGCGCTGGTGATGGTGGAGGTGGAGGAGGAGGAGTTGGCGGTGAAGGTGGAGGAGGAGGAGGAGTTGGCGGTGAAGGTGGAGGAGGAGGAGGAGGTGGCGGTGGTGGTGGAGGAGGAGGAGGTGGTTGTGGTGGAGGAGGTGCATATTTGCTGAATTATTTCTTGCTGACCAATCGACTGCTTATGTATAAATCGATTACTGCTTAATTGCTCAATAATGCCTGCTTAATTGCTCAATAACACCACCACCTCCACCACCACCACCTCCTGCTTATGAATGAATGATGGTGGTGGAGATGGTGTTGTTGAGGATGTGGAGGAGGAGGTGGTGGTGGTTGTGGAGGTGGAGTAGGAGGAGGTGGCGCTGGTGATGGTGGAGGTGGAGGAGGAGGAGTTGGCGGTGAAGGTGGAGGAGGAGGAGGAGTTGGCGGTGAAGGTGGAGGAGGAGGAGGTGGCGGTGGTGGTGGAGGAGGAGGAGGTGGTTGTGGTGGAGGAGGTGCATATTTGCTGAATTATTTCTTGCTAACCAATCAACATCTTATGAATAATTCCATTGCTGCTTAGTTGCTCAATAACGCCTGCTTAATTGACTAATGATTACTTACTGATGAATAATTTGCTGAATGTTTGAATAATTGCAGATGAAATTGATTGCTGATTGATTAATTTATTGCTGGTTATTTTTTCAGATGATTTATTCGATTGCTTATATTAATGTATTGATTGCTGATTAATTGTTTATTGATGGCTGGATTGATTGCTGCCTTATTGTACATTGATTGCTGCTTAATTGATTGCTGGTGGTTTAATTGCTTTGTGAATGATTGCTCACTAATTGCTGGTGGATTTATTTTCTGATGATTTGATTGTTGATATATTGATTGACTGCTAATTAACAGATGAATTACTTGCTTATTGGTTAATACATGAATTATTGTTTGCTAATGTAATTTTTAGCTGACAATAGTTTTCTCACTGATTGCTAATTAATTAATTGATTCCTGATGGAGTGATTTATTTCTGTGTAATTGCTTTTCTTTTCGGATTGATTACTCATATTAATTGACTGTGGATTGAGTTATTGTTTACTGATTACTGTAGATGATAGTTTCATTGATTGCTGGTGGATTGATTTATTGTTGATGAGTGGATTGATTACTGATATATTTATGAATTGTTTGCTTATTAATTTACTGAATGCTGATGGTTAGATTTATGGCTGATAATTTGATGGCTTACAGTTATGGATTGATTGGTGATATATTGATTGACTGCTGATGTACAGATTAATAGCTAATTTATGGCTAATTGATTGACTAATGAGTATTCACTGATTAATTTTGAGCTGATGATTGATTTATTGCTGAGGATTGAATTGATTGATATTTTATATTGTTTTTTGATGGTTTTGGATTAATTGCTGGTTATATTAATTAATTGCTGATGGTAAAATCTAAAGAATTATTATTTTCTGATTACTATATAGCTGATAGATTCCTTATTTGTTGAAATACTTCTTGCTGACTAATTGACTGCTTTTGAATGAATAGATTACTGTTTAACTGTTCAATAACACCTGCTTAATTGCTAAATAACTCCTGCTTAATTGCTCAATAACTTCAAATTCCTCCACCACCACCACTTCCAACACCACCACCTGCAAATGAATGAATGATGGTGAGGAGGTGGTGGAGGTGGGGGAGGAGGTGTTGGAGGTGGAGGTGGAGATTGATGAGCTGGTGGTGGTGGAGGTGGAGGAGGAGGTAGTAGAGGTGAAGATGGTGGTGAAGGTGGAGGAGGTGGTGGTGGAGGACGTATTGGCTGAATACTTTTGGCTGAAGTATTTCTTACTGACCAATCAACTGCTTATGAATAAATCGATTACTGCTTAATTGCTCAATAACACCACCACCTCCACCTCCACCACCATCTCCACCACCACCACCACCACCATCTCCACCACCACCACCATCTCCACCACCACCATTCATTCATAAGGAGGTGGTGGTGGAGATGGTATTGTTGAGGATGTGGAGGAGGAGGTGGTGGTGGTTGTGGAGGTGGATAAGGTGGAGGAGGAGGTGCTGGTGGAGGAGGAGGAGGAGTTGGCGGTAGTGGTAGTGGTGGAGGTGGACGAGGAGGTGGTTGTGGTGGAGGAGTTGCTTATTTGCTTTGGTTTCTTGCTGACCAATCGACTGCTTATGGATATATCGATTACTGGTTTTTTTTTCAGATGATTTATTCGATTGCATATATTAATGTATTGATTGCTGATTAATTGTTTATTGATGGCTGGATTAAGTGCTGCTTTATTGTACATTGATTGCTGCTTAATTTATTGCTGGTGGTTTAATTGCTTTGTGAATGATTGCTCACTAATTGCTGGTGGATTTATTTTTTTCTGATGATTTGATTGTTGATATATTGATTGACTGCTAATGAACAGATTAATTTCTTGCTTATTGGTTAATTGTCACACCCTTGTCTTGTCATGTCTTTTTTCCGGCCATGTGCTCTATCAGCACATGGCTCTGTTTTGTTGTTGTTCTAGTCCCGCCTTTGTTCTGTCTCCTCGTTTGTCTCATTTGTTACTCTGCTCCCTCGTTATCTGTCTCAGGTGCGTCTCGTCTGTGTTTTGTATTTTAGTCCCCTTCCTTCTCCTCCTTTTGTCGGTCATTTGTTCTCGTATTTGTTCTCTGACTCGTCTCATTCCCCTAGTCAAGTCGTGTTGTTGTGTGTGTATTTCCCAGTCCCAGTCTGTTTCGTTATTCCTTTTTGTAATAAAGTTTATTTGTGTTTTAGTGTGTGCGTCCGCCTCAGTCAGTCTGCCCCGTGATCCCTGACATTTATACATGAATTATTGTTTATTTTGGATTGAATCATTGAATTATTTTGGATTGATTGCTGGTTATATTAATTAATTAATGATGGTAAAAACTGAAGAATTATTCCTTGCTGATTACTACATAGCTGATATATTTAATATTTGCTGAATAATTTCTTGCTGAACAATCGACTGCTTTTGAATATATCGTTTACCGTTTAATTGTTCAATAACGCCTGCTTAAATGCTCAATAACGCCTGCTTAATTGCTCAATGACACCACCACCTCCACTACCATCACTTCCAACACCACCACCTGCTTATGAATGAATGGTGGTTGTGGTGGAGGAGGGGGTGGTGGTGGAGGTGGAGGTTCAGGAGGAGGTGGAGGAGGTGCAGGTGGAGGAGGTGGTGGAGGTGGTTGTGTAGGTGGAGGAGGAGGAGGTGGAGATAGTGGTGGTTGAGGTGGAGGAGATGTTGGTAGTGTTGGAGGAGGTGGTGGTGGAGATGGTTTTGGAGGTATTGGTGGTGGTGGAGGTGGTGGTGTTATTGAGCAATTAAGCATGTGTTATTGAGTGATTAAGCAGCAATCAATGGAGGTGGTGGAGGAGGTGGAATAGGAAGAGGTGGTTGAATAAATCGATTACTGCTTAATGGCTCAATAACGCCTGCTTAATTGCTCAACACCACCACCTCCAACACCACCTGCAAGACCACCACCATCTGCTTATGAATGAATGGTGGTGTTGGTGGAGAAGATGCTGGTAGTGTTGGAGGAGGTGGTGGTGGAGATGGTGTTGGAGGTATTGGTGGTGGTGGAGTTGGTGGTGTTATTGAACATTTAAGCAGGCATTATTGAGTGATTAAGCAGCAATCAATGGAGGTGGTGGAGGAGGTGGAATAGGAGAAGGTGGTTGTGCTGGAGGAGGTGCTTATTTGCTGAATTATTTCTTGCTGACCAATCGACTGCTTATGAATAAATCGATTACTGCTTAATTGCTCAATAACGCCTGATTAATAGCTCAATAACACCACCACCTCCAACACCACCACTATCTGCTTATGAATGAATGGTGATGGTGGTGGTTGAGCAGGTGGTGGTGTTGGAGGAGGTGGTGGTGGAGATGGTTTTGGAGGTATTGGTGGTGGTGGTGAAGGAGTTGGAGGTGTTGGATGTGGTGGTGATTGAGGAGGTTTTATGGAGTAGGAGGAGGAGGTGGAGAAGGAAGAGGTCATTGTGGTGGAGGAGGTACTTAATTGCTGAATTATTTCTTGCTGACCCATCGACTGCTTATGAATAAATCTATTACTGCTTAATTGCTCAATAACGCCTGCTTAATTGCTCAATAACACCACCACCACCACCTCCAACACCGCCACCACCTGCTTATGAATGAATGTTGGAGGTGATGCTGGTAGTGTTGTAGGAGGTGGTGGTGAAGATGGTTTTGGAGGTATTGGTTGTGGTGGAAGTGGTGGTGTTATTGCATGAAACGTGATGAAACAGTAATCGATGGAGGTGTTGGAGGAGGAGGTGGTGGTGGTGGTGGAGGGTGAGGTGGAGGTGGAGGAGTTGGAGGTATAAGCATGATATATATGTATGATATTTTGATTGACTGCTGATGTACATATTAATAGCTAATTTATGGCTTATTGATTGACTAATGAGTATTCACTGATTAATTTTGAGCTGATGATTGATTTATTGCTGAGGATTGAATTGATTGCAGATATTTTATATTGTGTTTTGATGGTTTTGGATTGATTGATGGTTATATTAATTAAATGTTGATGGTAAAAACTGAATTATTCGTTTCTGATAACTATATAGCTGATAGATTCCTTATTTGCTGAATTATTTCTTGCTGACTAATTGACTGCTGAAAAATGACATTTTTAACAAATATGAAATATATTTCATAAATAATAATACTTTTATATTTATCCTTTAATCACAAAAATACTAAAAAACAAACAGTGTAAGAAGTATAGAAAGTAATGCAATTAAAATCTTTATGAATACTATGTTCTTATTGGCTTCCTGCTGCAGAAACATTGAGTGGTGTTCCAGAAGGTTCTCTGACAATATATAAATATATATAAATGAAAGCAATGCGGGGTGGGGCTTATATGCACACAGCCAATCAGCATCACACTTGATTCACAATAGTTGGAACCAATCAATTGTGACATCACACATTCCATGGGAAAGGTGAGCGGAGAAGAGGTGCCATCGTAGAGTAACTTCTCTGTCGTTCAGTTCTTTGTCAGAACCAGGACTGAACTTTCAGAACCGCTTTAGGAAAAAGATAGACGGGGAACGGGGTTTAAACTGTGTGGAAGCTGGAGTCAGAGGGAGTTTAAAAGCAGGAGAAACTTTTAAGGTAAATTTCAAGGATTATTAAACCTTCTGCTGCTGTTAATTAATATTTACCGCTTAGACTTTTTAAAGTGTGCTGCTGCAGTTTTGTAAAGTGTTTATCTTTAGTGTACTATTTTAAACGTCTTTTAAATGTTGCTGCTTTGTAACATTATCTGTTGCCTGGTTGTTTGTTGTGCTAATGGGTCTCTGCTCACTGCACTGTGTTGGTTGTGTTATTAATGGTGTAACAGACACAAAGTGCCACTGACGCGGAAAAAGGGGAGCCGATTACTTTTTTCAGATGTTTTATTTGATTGCTTATATTAATGTGCTGGTTGCTGATTAATTGATTATGGATGGATGAATTGATTGCTGCCTTATTGTAAATTGATTGCTGATTAATTGATTGCTGGTGAGGGTGGCACGGTGGAGCAGCAGGTAGTGTCACAGTCACACAGCTCCAGGAACCTGGAGGTTGTTGGTTCGATTCCCGCTCCGGGTGACTGTCTGTGAGGAGTTGGTGTGTTCTCCCCGTGTCGGTGTGGGTTTCCTCCGCGTGCTCCGGTTTCCTCCGTCAGTCCAAAAACACACGTTGATAGGTTGATTGGCAACTCAAAAGTGATCGTAGGTGTGTGTGTTGCCCTGTGAAGGACTGGCGCCACCTCCAGGGTGTATCCACGCCTTGCGCCCAATGATTCCAGGTAGGCTCTGGACCCACCGCGACCCTGAGCTGGATAAGCTGTTACAGATAATGAATTATTGCTGGTGGTTTGATTGCTTTCTGAATGATTGCTCACTAATTGCTGGTGGATTAGTTTTTGCTTTTATTTCTATATATATTTTATTGACTGCTAATGAACAGATTAATGGTTTTGGATTGATTGCTGGTTATATTAATTAATTGCTGATGGTAAAAACTGAAGAATTATTCTTTTCTGATTACTATATAGCTGTTAGATTCCTTATTTGCTGAATTATTTCATGCTGACCAATTGACTGCTTTTGAATGAATCGATTATTTTTTAATTGCTAAATAACTCCTGCTTAATTGCTCAATAACATCACCAACTCCACCAACACCTCTTCCAACACCACCACCTGCTAATGAATGAATGGTGGTGGTGGTGAGGAGGTGGTATTGGAGAAGGTGGTGAGGAGGTGGTGTTGGAGGTGGTGTTGGAGGTATTGGTGGTGGTGGAGATGGTGGTGTTATTTAGCATCTAAGCAGGCATTATTGAGCAGTTAAGCAGTAATCAATGGAGGTGGAGGAGGAGGTGGAGGTGGAAGAGGAGGTGTTGGGGTTGGAGGAGGAGGAGGTGGTGATTGTTGATATATTGATTGATTCGTAATGAACAGATTAATTTCTAGCAATTGATTTCTAATTTATTGTTTGCTTGTTTACTGAACTGACTGATTTATTGCTTACTGATTAACTAATGACTACTTACTGATGAATAATTTGCTGAATGTTTGAATAATTGCAGATGAAATTGATTGCTGATTGATTAATTTATTGTTAGTTTTTTTCAGATGATTTATTCGATTGCTTATATTAATGTATTGATTGCTGATTAATTGTTTATTGCTGGCTGGATTGATTGCTGCCTTATTGTAAATTGATTGTTGCTTAATTGATTGCTGGTGGTTTAATTGCTTTGTGAATGATTGCTCACTAATTGCTGGTGGATTTATTTTTTTCTAATGATTTGATTGTTGATATATTGATTGACTGCTAATGAACAGATTAATTTCTTGCTTATTAGTTAATACATGGATTATTGTTTGCTAATGTAATTTTTAGCTGACATTATTGCTGACCAATCGACTGATTTTGAATAAATCGATTACTTTTTAATTGTTCAATAACGCCACTACCTCCAACACCACCACCAACTGCTTATGAATGAATGGTGGTTGTGGTGGAGGAGATGCTGGTAGTGTTGGAGGAGGTGGTGGTGGAGATGGTGTTAGAGGTATTGGTGGTGGTGGAGGTGGTGGTGTTATTGAGCAATTAAGCAGGTGTTATTGAGCGATTAAGCAGTGATCAATGTAGGCTGTGGGGGTGGTGGGGAAGGAGGAGGTGGTGGAGGTTGTGGAGTTGGAGGTGATGGAGATTGTGGAGTTGGAGGTGGTGGAGTAGGAGGTGGTGGTGGTGGTGGAGGAAGAGGAGGAGGAGGAGGAGGAGGAGGAGGTGGTTGTGATGGAGGAGGTGCTTATTTCCTGAATTATTTCTTGTTGACCAATTGACTGCTTATGAATTAACCGATTACTGCTAAATTGCTCAATAACGCCACCTCCAACACCACCACCACCTGCTAATGAATGAATGGTGGTGGTGGTGGAGGAGATGCTGGTAGTGTTGGAGGAAGTGGTGGTGTTATTGAGCAATTAAGCGGGCATTATTGAGCTATTAAGCAGTTAATGATGGAGGTGGAGGAGGAGGTGGTGGTGGTGGTGTAGGAGGAGGTGGTTGTGGTGCAGGAGGTGCTTATTTGCTGAATTATTTCTTACTGACCAATTGACTGCTTATGAATGAATCAATTACTGCTTAACTGCTCAATAACGCCTTCTTAATTGCTCAGTAACACCACCACCTCCAACACCAACACCTGCTTATGAATGAATGGTGGTGGTGGTGGAGGAGATGCTGGTAGTGTTGGAGGAGGTGGTGGTGGAGATGGTGTTGGAGGAATTGGTGGTGGTGTTATTGAGCAATTAAGCAGGCGTTATTGAGCGATTAAGCAGTAATAGATGGAGGTGGTGGTGGAGGAGGAGGAGGTGATTGTGGTGGAGGAGGTGCTTATTTGCTGAATTATTTCTTACTGACCAATCGACTGCTTGTGAATAAATCGAGTACTGCTTAACTGCTCAATAACAACAACTCTTCCACCACCACCACCTCCAACACCACCACCACCTGCTTATGAATGAATGGTGGTGGTGGTGGAGGAGATACTGGTAGTGTTGGAGGAGGAGTTGTTGGAGATGGTGTTGGAGGTATTGGTGGGGGTGGAGGTGGTGGTGTTATTGAGCAATTAAGCAGGCGGTATTGAGCAATTAAAGCAGTAATCGATGTAGGTGGTGGGGGTGGAAGAGGTGTTGGTGGTGGAGGAGTAGGAGGTGGTTGTAGTGGAGGAGGTGCTTATTTGCTGAATTATTTCTTGCTGACCAATCGACTGCTTATGAATAAATTGATTACTGCTAAATTGCTCAATAACGCCTGCTTAATTGCTCGATAACACTACCACATCCACCACCACCACCTCCAACACCACCACCACCTGCTTATGAATGAATGGTGGTGGTGGTGGAGGAGATGCTGGTAGTGTTGGAGGAAGTGGTGGTGGAGGTGGTGGTGTTGTAGAGCAATTAAGCAGGCATTATTGAGCAATTAAACAGTTAATGATGGAGGTGGTGGAGGAGAAGGTGGAGGTGGAGGAGGAGGTTGATTCCAGGTAGGCTCTGGACCCACCGCGACCCTGAACCTGATAAGCTGTTACAGATAATGAATTATTGCTGGTGGTTTAATTGCCTTCTGAATGATTGCTCACTAATTGCTGGTGGATCAGTTTTTGTTTTTTTCTGATGATTTGATTGATTGTTTATATATTTTATTGACTGCTAATGAACAGATTAATTTCTAGCAATTGATTTCTGATTTACTGTTTGCTTGATCACTGAACTGATTGATTTATTGCATACTGATTAACTAATGACTACTTACTGATGAATAATTTGCTGAATGTTTGAATAATTGCAGATGGAATTGATTGCTGATTGATTAATTTATTGCTGGTTATTTTTTAGATCATTTATTCGATTGCTTATATTAATGTATTGATTGCTGATTAATTGTTTATTGCTGGCTGGATTGATTGCTGCCTTATTGTAAATTGATTGCTGCTTAATTGATTGCTGGTGGTTTAATTGCTTTGTGAATTATTGCTCACTAATTGCAAATTGATAGTAGATATTTTATTTTGTGTTTTGATGGTTTTGGATAGATTGCTGGTTATATTAATTAATTGCTGATAGTAAATTTAAGCAAGTTTTATTACTTGCTGACTACTATATAGCTGATAGATACCTTATTTGCTGAATAATTTCTTGCTGACCAATCGACTGCTTTTGAATGAATCGATTACTGTTAAATTGTTTAATAACGCCTGCTTAATTGCTCAATAACACCACCACCTCCACCACCACCACTTCCAACACCACCACCTGCTTATGAATGAATGATGGTTGTGGTGGAGGAGGAGGTGCAGGTGGAGGGCGTGGTGGAGGTGGTAGTGGAGGAGTAGGAGGTGGTGGTGGAGGAGGACGAGGCCATGGTGGTGAAGGATTTGCTTATTTACACCACCTCCATCCCCACCACGAGCTGCATATGAGTGAATGATGGTAGTGTTGGAGGAGGTGGAGGTGCAGATGGTGTTTTTGAGGAGGTGGTTGAGGAGGAGGAGGAGGAGGTGCCTGTGGTGGTAGTGGAGGAGGACGTGGGGGTGGAGTTGGAGGAGGAGGAGGTGGTGGTGCACGTGGAGGAGGAGGAGGTGGCAGTTGTGCCACCACCACCTGTTTATGAATGAATGGTGGTGGTGGGGGAGATGCTAGTAGTGTTGGAGGAGGTGGTGGTGGAGATGGTATTGGAGGTATTGGTGGTGGTGGAGGTGGTGGTGTTATTGAGCAATTAAGCAGTCATTATTGAGCAATTAAGCAGTAATTGATGAAGGTGGTGGAAGAGGAGGTGTTGGAGGTGGTGGTGGAGAAGGAGGAGCAGATGGTAGTGGTGGAGGTGGAGGAGGACGAGGTGCTGGTGGAGGAAATGTTGGAGGTGGAGGAGGTGGTAGTGGAGGTAGAGGAGGAGGAGGTGAAGGTGGTAGTGGAGGTAGAGGAGGTGGAGGAGGTGGTGGTGGAGGTGGAGGAGGAGGATGTGGTGGTGGAGGAGGTGCTTATTTGCTGAATTATTTCTTGCTGATCAATTGACTGCTTATGAATAAATTGATTACTGCTTAATTGCTCAATAACACCACCACCACCACGTGCTTATGAATGAATGGTGATGGAGGAGATGTTGGTAGTATTGGAGGAGGTGGTGGTGGAGATGGTGTTGTTGATGAGCTGGAGGAGGAGGTGGTGGTGGTGGTGGTGGTGGAGGAGGAGGTGGCAGTGGTAGTGGTCATGGTGGAGGAGGAGTAGATGGTGTTGGAAGTGTTGGTGGAGGTGGTGGTGTTATTGAGCAATTAAGCAGGCGTTATCGATCGATTAAGCAGTAATCGATGGAGGTGGAGGAGGAGTTGGTGGTGGAGGTGTAGGTGGAACAGGAGGTGTTGGAGGTGGAGGAGGAGGAGGTGGTGATGGTGGAGGAGGAGGTGGAGGAGGTGGTAGTGGAGATGGTGTTGGAGGTATTGGTGGTGGTGGAGGTAGTTGTGTTATTGAGCATCTAAGCAGGCATTATTGAGCAATTAAGCAGTAATCAATAGAGGTGGAGGAGGAGGTGGTGGTGGAGGTGGAGGTGGAAGAGGAGGTGTTGGAGTTGGAGGAGGAGGAGGTGGCGGTTGTGGTGGTGGAGGTGTAGGAGGAGGAGGTGGAGGAGGTGCTGGTGGAGATGGTGTTTGAGGTATTGGTGGTGGTGGAGGTGGTGGTTTTATTGAGCATCTAAGCAGACATTATTGAGCAATTAAGCAGTAATCAATAGAGGTGGAGGAGGAGGTGGTGGAGGAGGTGTTGGGGTTGGAGGAGGAGGAGGTGGCAGTTGTGCTAGTGGTGGAGGTGGAGGAGGACAAGGTTCTGGTGGAGGAAGTGGTAGTGGAGGTAGAGGAGGAGGAAGTGAAGGTGGTAGTGGAGGTAGAGGAGGAGGAGGTGGTGGTGGAGGAGGTGCTTATTTGCTGAACTATTTCTTGGTGACCAATTGACTGCTTATGAATAAATCGATTACTGCTTAATTGCTTAACAACACCACCACCACCACCTGCTTATGAATGAATGGTGGTGGAGGAGATGTTGGCAGTGTTGGAGGAGGTGGTGGTGGAGATGGTGTTGTTGAGGAGCTGGAGGAGGAGTTGGTGGTGGTGGTGGAGGTGGAGGAGGAGGTGGTGGTGGTAGTGGTGAAGGTGGAGGAGGTGGTGGTGGAGATGGTGTTGGAGGTGTTGGTGGAGGTGGTGTGTTATTGAGCAATTAAGCAGGCGTTATTGAGCAATTAAGCAGTAATTGATGAAGCTGGTGGAGGAGGATGTGTTGGAGGTTGAGATGGAGGAGGCTGAGGTGGTGGTGGAGTAGGAAGGGCAGGTGCTAGTGGTGGAGGTGGAGGAGGACGAGGTGCTGGTGGAGGAAGTGATAGTGGAGGTAGAGGAGGAGGAGGTGAAGGTGGTAGTGGAGGCAGAGGAGGAGGAGGAGGTGATGGTGGAGGAGGTGCTTATTTGCTGAACTATTTCTTGGTGACCAATTGACTGCTTATGAATTAATCGATTACTGCTTAATTGCTTAACAACACCACCACCACCACCTGCTTATGAATGAATGGTGGTGGAGGAGATGTTGGCAGTGTTGGATAAGGTGGTGGTGGAGATGGTGTTGTTGAGGAGCTGGAGGAGGAGGTGGTGGTGGTGGTGGAGGTGGAGGAGGAGGTGGTGGTGGTGGTGGAAGTGGAGGAGGAGGAGGAGGTGGAGGTGGTGGTGTTGGAGGAGGAGGTGGTGGAGGAGGAGGAGGTGGTGGTGGTGGAGGTGGATAAGGTCGAGGAGGAGGTGCTGATGGAGGAGGAGGAGGAGGTGGCGCTGGTGATGGTGGAGGAGGAGGAGTTGGCGGTGGAGGAGGAGGAGGAGGAGGTAGCGGTGGTGGTGGAGGAGGTGCTTATTTGCTGAATTATTTCTTGCTGACCAATGGACTGCATATGTATAAATCGATTACTGCTTAATTGCTCAATTATGCCTGCTTATTTGCTCAATAACACTACCACCTCCTGCTTATGAATCAATGGTGGTTGTGGTGGTGGTGGAGATGCTGGTATTGTTGGAGGTGGTGGTGGAGATGGTGTTGGAGGTATTGGTGGTGGTGGAGGTGGTGGTGTTATTGAGCAGTTAAGCAGGCGCTATTGAGCGATTAAGCAGTAATCGATGGAGGTGGTTGTGGTGTTGGAGGTGGAGGAGGAGGTGGTTGTGGTGGAGGAGGTGCTTATTTGCTGAATTATTTCTTGCTGACCAATCGACTGCTTATGAATAAATCTATTATTATTATTATTATTATTATTATTATTATTATTATCGTTACACTTATATAGCGCCTTTCTAGACACCCAAGGACGCTTTACAATCTACACTGCTCAGAACGCTCAATTCACACACACACACACACACACTGGCGAGAAGCGGCAGCCAAACGCGCACAGCGTACTCTCAACCAGAAACGACCGTCCACCTGGAGGACTGCATCGGGCACTAGGGTTTAACCCAGGACAGAGCGCCAATCCATATCTGGGCTCACACATACAGACATTCATTCACACACCAGGACAGTTATTAGAGAAGCCAATTCACCTACACTCCATGTTTTTGGACTGTGGGAGGAAACCGGAGCCCCCGGAGGAAACCCACGCAGACACGGGGAGAACATGGAAACTCCACCCAGATGGGACTTGAACCCAAGATCCCAGCGCTGGGAGGCGAACGTGCTAATCACCAAGCCACCGTGCCGCCCGCTGCTTAATTATTACTGCTTAATTGCTCAATAACGCCTGCTTAATTGCTCAATAACACCACCAGCATCACCTCCAACACTGCCACCACCTGCTTATGAATGAATGTTGGAGGTGATGCTGGTAGTGTTGTAGGAGGTGGTGGTGAAGATGGTTTTGGAGGTATTGGTTGTGGTGGAAGTGGTGGTGTTATTGCATGAAACATGTGATGAAACAGTAATCGATGGAGGTGTTGGAGGAGGAGGTGGTGGTGGTGGTGGAGAATGAGGTGGAGGTGGAGGAGTTGGAGGTATAAGCATGATATATATGTATGATATTTTGATTGACTGCTGATGTACATATTAATAGCTAATTTATGGCTTATTGATTGACTAATGAGTATTCACTGATTAATTTTGAGCTGATGATTGATTTATTGCTGAGGATTGAATTGATTGCAGATATTTTATATTGTGTTTTGATGGTTTTGGATTGATTGATGGTTATATTAATTAGTTGCTGATGGTAAAAGAATATTTGGTTTCTGATTACAATATAGCTGATAGATTTCTTATTTATTGAATTATTTCTTGCTTACTAAATGAATGCTTTGGTGGTTGTGGTGGAGGAGATGGTGAGGAGATGGTGGTGGAGGTGCTGGAGGCGGAGGTGGAGGTTGATGAGGTGGTGGTGGTGGAGGTGGAAGAGGAGGTAGTGGAGTTGAAGGTGGAGGAGGTGGTGGTGGGGGAGGAGAAGGTGCTTATTTGCTGAAGTATATCTTGCTGAACAATCGACTGCTTATGAATAAATCGATTACTGCTTAACTGCTCAATAACGCCACCACTTCCACTACCACCACCACCTCCAACACCACCTGCTTATGAATGAATGGTGGTGGTGGAGATTGTGTTGTTGAGGATGTGGAGGAGGAGGTGGTGGTGGTTGTGGAGGCGGATAAGGTGGAAGAGGAGGAGGAGGTGGCGGTGGTCGTAGTGGAGGTGGAGAAGGAAGAGGTGGCGGTGGTGGTGGAAGAGGAGTAGGTGGCGCTGGTGATGGTGGAGGTGGAGGAGGATGAGTTGGTGGTGGAGGTGGAGGAGGAGGAAGAGGTGGTGGAGGTGGAGGAGGAGGTGGCGGTGGTAGTGGAGGAGGAGGAGGTGGTTGTGGTGGAGGAGGTGATTATTTGTGAATTATTTTCTTGCTTCACTGATTAATTTTGAGCTGATGATTGATTTATTGCTGAGGATTGAATTGATTGCAGATTTTTTATATTGTTTTTTGATGGTTTTCGATTGATTGGTGGTTATATTAATTAATTGCTGATGGTAAAAATTGGAGAATTATTCTTTTCTGATTACTATATAGCTGTTAGATTCCTTATTTGCTAAATAATTTCTTGCTGACTAATTGACTGCTTATGAATGTATCGATAATTTTTTAATTGTTCAGTAACACCTGCTTAATTGCTCAATAACTTTACCACCTCCAGCACCACCACTTCCAACACTACCACCTGCTTATGAATGAATGGTGGTTGTGGTGGAGGAGGAGGTGGTGAGGAGGTGGTGGAGGTGGAGGTGGAGGTGGAGGAGGAGGTGGTGCTTATTTGCTGAATTATTTCTTGCTGACCAATCGACTGCTTATATATAAATCGATTACAGCTTAAGTGCTCAATAACGCCTGCTTAATTGCTCAATAACACAATCACCTCCAACAACAGCACCACCTTCTTATGAATGAATGGTGTTGGTGGAGGAGGAGATGCTGGTAGTGTTGGAGGAGGTGGTAGTGGAGATGGAGTTGGAGGAATTGGTGGTGGTGGAGGTGGTGGTGTCATTGAGCAATTAAGCAGGCATTATTGAGCGATTAAGCAGTTATCGATGGAGGTGGTGGTGCAGGAGGAGCAGGTGATTGTGGTGGAGGAGTTGCTTATTACTGACCAATGACTGCTTATGAAGAAATCAATTACTGCTTAATTGCGCAATAACACAACCACCTCCACCACCAACTCCAAGACCACCACCACCTGCTTATGAATGAATGGTTGTGGTGGTGGAAGATGTGGTGGTGCTGGAAGTGGTGGTGTTAATGAGCAATTAATTAGGCGTTATTGAGTGATTAAGCAGTAATCGATGGAGGTGGTGGAGGAGGAAGTGGTGCTGGAGGTGGAGGAGCAGGAGGTGGTGGTAGTAGAGGAGGAGAAGGAGGTGTTTTTTTGCTGAATTATTTCTTGCTCTCCAACCGACTGCTTATGAATAAATCGATTACTATTTAATTGGTCAATTACGCCTGCTTAATTGCTCAATAACATTACCACCTCCACTACCACCACCTCCAACACCACCACCACCAGCTTTTGAATGAATGGTTGTGGTGGTGGTGGAGGTGGTGATGGTGGAGGTGGTGGTGTTATTGAGCAATTAAGCAGGCATTATTGAGCGATTAAGCAGTAATCGATGGACGTGGTGGAGGTGGAGGTGGTGGTGGAGGAGGAGGAGGAGTTGGTGGTGGAGGAGTTGGTGGTGGGGCTGGAGGAGGAGGAGGTGGTTGTGATGGAGGAGGTGCTTATTTCCTGAATTATTTCTGCCTGACCAATCGACTGCTCATGAATGAATCGATTACTGCATAAGTGCTCAATAACGCCTGTTTAATTGCACAATAACACCACCACCTACAACACCAGCACCAGTAATCAATTCAGCAGCAGTAATCGATTCATTCATAAGCAGTCGATTGGTCAGGAAGAAATAATTCAGCAAATAAGCACCTCCTCGACCACAATCACCTCCTCCTCCTCCACCTCCTCCTCCACCACCACCTCCATCGATTACTGCTTAATTGCTCAATAACGCATGCTTAATTGCTCAATAACACCACCACCCCCACCACCACCACCTCCACCACTACCAATACCTCCAACACCATCTCCACCACCACCTACTCCAACACTACCAGCATCTCCTCCACCACCACAACCATTCATTCATAAGCAGGTGGTGGTGGTGTTGGAGGTGGTGGTGCTAGAGGTGGTAATGTTATTGAGCAATTAAGCAGGCGTTATTGAGCAGTTAAGCAGTAATCGATTCATTCATAAACATTTGATTGGTCAGCAAGAAAAAATTAAGCAAATAAGCACCTCCTCCTCCACCACCACCATCACATCCTCCACCTCCACCACCACCACCACCACCTCCTACTCCACCTCCACCTTCTCCTCCACCTTCTCCTCCACCACCTCCATCATTAACTGCTTAATAGCTCAATAACGCCTGCTTAATTGCTCAATAACACCACCACCTCCACCACCACCAATACTTCCAACACCATCTCCACCACCACCAATTAAGCAGGCGTTATTGAGCAATTAAGCAGTAATCGATGGAGGTCGTGGTGGTGGTGTTGGAGGAGGTGGTGGAGAAGTTGTGGTGTTATTGAGCAATTAAGCAGGCGTTATTTAGCAAATAAGCAGTAATCGATTTCTTCATAAGCAGTCGTTGGTCAGCAATGAATAATTCAGCAAATACGCAACTCCTCCACCACAATCACCTCCTCCTCCTCCTCCTCCTCCACCACCACCTCCAACTCCACAACCTCCACCACCTCCTCCTCCCCCACCACCTCCACAACCTACATTGATTACTGCTTAATCGCTCAATAACGCCTGCTTAATTGCTCAATAAAACCACCATCTCCACCACCACCAATACCTCTAACACCATCTCCACCACCACCTCCTCCAACACTACCAGCATCTCCTCCACCACAACCACCATTCATTCATAAGCAGGTGATGGTGGTCTTGGAGGTGGTGGTGGTGTTGGAGGTGGTGGTGTTATTGAGCAATAAGGCAGGCATTATTGAGCAATTAAGCAGGCATTATTGAACAATTAAACAGTAATCAATTTATTCAAAATCAGTCAATTGGTCAGCAATAGTAATCAGCAAGGAATAATTCTTCAATTTTTACCATCAGCAACTGATTAAAATAACCAGCAATCAATCCAAAACCATCCAAACACAAAATAAAATATCTGCAATTAATCCAATGCTCAGCAATAAATAAATAATCAGCTCAAAATTAATCAGTGAATAATCATTAATCAATCAATAAGCCATAAATTAGCTATTAATCTGTACATCAGCAGTCAATCAATATATCACCAATCAATCCATAAGCGTAAGCCATCAAATTATCAGCCATAAATCAAACCATCAGCATTCAGTAAATCATTAAGCAAACAATTCATAAATATATCAGTAATCAATCCACTCATCAACAATAAATCAATCCACCTGCAATCAATGAAACTATCATCTACAGTAACCAGTAAACAATAACTCAATCAACAGTCAATTAATATGAGTAATCAATCCAAAAAGAAATAAGCAATTACACAGAAATATATCACTCCATCAGCAATCAATTAATTAGCAATCAGTGAGAAAACTACCACCACCTCCTCCAACAATACCAGCATCTCCTCCACCATCACAAGAGGTGGTGTTATTGAGCAATTAAGCAGACGTTATTGAGCAATTAAGCAGTAATCGATTTCTTCATAAGCAGTTGATTGGTCAGCAAGAAATAATTCAGCAAATAAGCACCTCCTCCACCACAACCACCTCCTCCTCCACCACCACCACCACCTCCTCCACATCCACCTCCACCACCACCTCCATCATTTACTGCTTAATAGCTCAATAATGCCTGCTTAATTGCTCAATAACACCACCACCTCCACCACCACCAATACCTCCAAAACCAACTCCACCAGCACCTCCTCCAACACTACCAGCATCTCCTCCACCACAACCACCATTCATTCATAAGGAGGTGGTGGTGGTGTTGGAGGAGGTGGTGGAGAAGTTGTGGTGTTATTGAGCAATTAAGCAGTAATCGATTTATTCAAAAGCAGTCGATTGGTGAGCAAGAAATAATTCAACAAATAAGCACCTCCTCCTCCACCTCCTCCTCCTCCACTACCACCTCCATCGATTTCTGCTTAATCTCTCTATAACGCGTACATATATGCTTAATAACACTACCACCTCCTCCACCACCTCCATCATTTACTGCATAATCATTCAATAAAGCCTAATTAATTACTCATTAACACCACCACTTCCACCACCACCACCTCCTCCACCACCGCCACCATTCATTCATGAGCAGGTGGTGGTGATGTTGGAGGTGGTGGTGTTATTGAGCAATTAAGCAGGCGTTATTGAGCAATAAAGCAGTAATCAATTTCTTCATAAGCAGTCGTTGGTCAGCAATGAATAATTCAGCAAATAAGCAACTCCTCCACCACAATCACCTCCTCCTCCTCCTCCACCACCACCTCCATCGATTACTGCTTAATTGCTCAATAACGCCTGCTTAATTGCTCAATAACACCATCTCCACCACCACCTTCTCCAACACTACCAGCATCTCCTCCTCCACCACCACCATTCATTCATAAGCAGGTGGTGTTGGTGTTGGAGGTGGTGGTGCTGGAGGTGGTAATTGTGTTGGTCGAGGTGGTGGTGTTATTGAGCAATTAAGCAGGCGTTATTGAGTGATTAAGCAGTAATCAATGTAGGTTGTGGTGGTGGTGGAGGAGGAGGTGGTGGTGGAGGTGGAAGTCGTGGTGGAGGAGGTGGTGGTGGTGGAGGATGAGGAGGTGGTTGTGATGGAGGAGGTGCTTAGTTCCTGAATTAATTTCTTGCTGACCAATCGACTGCTTATGAATAAATCGATTACTGTTTAATTGCTCAATAAAGCCTGCTTAATTGCTCAATAACACAACCACCTCCAACACCACTACCACCTCCAACACCAACACCACCTGCTTATGAATGAATGGTGGTGGTGGAGGAGGAGATGCTGGTAGTGTTGGAGGAGGTGGTGGTGGTGGTGATGGTGGGATTGGTGGTGGTGGAGATGGTGGTTTTATTGAGCAGTTAAGCAGGCGTTACTGAGCGATTACACAGTAATTGATGGAGGTGGTGGTGGAGGAGTTGCTTATTTGCTGAATTATTTCTTCCTGACCAACAACTGCTTATGAAAATATCGATTACTGCTTAATTGCTCAATAACGCCTGCTTAATTGCTCAATAACAACACCTTTTCCACCACCACCACCTCCAACACCACCACCACCTGCTTATGAATGAATGGTGGTGGTGGTGGAGGAGATACTGGTAGTGTTGGAGGAGGAGTTGGTGGAGATGGTGTTGGAGGTATTGGTGGTGGTGGAGGTGGTGGTGTTATTGAGCAATTAAGCAGGCGGTATTGAGCAATTAAAGCAGTAATCGATGTAGGTGGTGGGGGTGGAAGAGGTGTTGGTGGTGGAGGAGTAGGAGGTGGTTGTAGTGGAGGAGGTGCTTATTTGCTGAATAATTTCTTGCTGACCAATCGACTGCTTATGAATAAATTGATTACTGCTAAATTGCTCAATAACGCCTACTTAATTGCTCGATAACACTACCACATCCACCACCACCACCTCCAACACCACCACCACCTGCTAATGAATGAATGGTGTTGGTGGTGGAGGAGATGCTGGTACTGTTGGAGGAAGTGGTGGTGGAGGTGGTGGTGTTATAGAGCAATTAAGCAGGCATTATTGAGCTATTAAACAGTTAATGATGGAGGTGGTGGAGGAGAAGGTGGAGGTGGAGGAGGAGGTTGTGGTGGTGGAGGTGGGGGAGGTGGTTGTGGTGGAGGAGGTGCTTATTTGCTGAATTCTTCTTTATTGACCAATTTACTGCTTATGAATGAATCGATTACTGCTTAACTGCTCAATAACGCCTGCTTAATTGCTCAGTAACACCACCACCACCTCCAACACCACCACCACCATTCATTCATAAGCCGGTGGTGGTGGTGGAGGAGATGCTGGTAGTGTTGGAGGAGGTGGTGGTGGAGATGGTGTTGGAGGTATTTGTGGTGGTGGAGGTGGTGGTGTTATTGAGCAATTAAGCAGGCATTATTGACCTATTAAGCAGTTAATGATGGAGGTGGTGGAGGAGAAGGTGGAGGTGGAGTAGGAGGTTGTGGTGGTGGAGGTGGGGGAGGTTGTGGTGGTGGAGGTGGGGGAGTTGGTGGTTTTGGTGGTGGTGGTGTAGGAGGAGGTGGTTGTGGTGGAGGAGGTGCTTATTTGCTGATTTATTTCTTACTGACCAATCGACTGATTGTGAATAAATTGATTACTGCTTAACTGCTCAATATCGCCTGCTTAATTGTTCAATAACACCACCACCCCCACCACCACCACCTCCAACACCACCAACACCTCCTTATAAATGAATGGTGGTTGTTGAGGAGTAGATGCTGGTAGTGTTGGAGGAGGTGGTGGTGGAGATGGTGTTGGAGGTATTTGTGGTGGTGGAGGTGGTGGTGTTATTGAGCAATTAAGCAGGCATTATTGAGTGATTAAGCAGTAATCAATGTAGGTTGTGGTGGTGGTGTTATTGAGCAATTAAGCAGGCATTATTGAGCGATTAAGCAGTAATCGATGGAGGTGGTGGTGGAGGAGGAGGAGGTGATTGTGGTGGAGGAGTTGCTTATTTGCTGAATTATTTCTTCCTGACCAACAACTGCTTATGAAGAAATTGATTCCTGCTTAATTGCTCAATAACGCCTGCTTAATTGCTCAATAACAACACCTCTTCCACCACCACCACCTCCAACACAACCACCACCTGCTAATGAATGAATGGTGGTGGTGGTGGAGGAGATGCTGGTAGTGTTGGAGGAAGTGGTGGTGGAGGTGGTGGTGTTATTGAGCAATTAAGCAGGCATTATTGAGCTATTAAGCAGTTAATGATGGAGGTGGTGGAGGAGAAGGAAGAGGTGGGGGAGGTGGTGGTGGTGGTGGTGTAGGAGGAGGTGGTTGTTGTGGAGGAGGTGCTTATTTGCTGAATTATTTCTTACTGACCAATCGACTGCTTATGAATGATTCGATTACTGCTTAACTGCTCAATAACGCCTGCTTAATTGCTCAGTAACACCACCACCTCCAACACCACCACCTGTTTATGAATGAATGGTGGTGGTGGTGGTGGAGGAGATGCTGGTAGTGTTGGAGGAGGTGGTGGTGGAGATGGTGTTGGAGGTAGTTGTGGTGGTGGAGGTGGTGGTGTTATTGAGCAATTAAGCAGGCATTATTGACCTATTAAGCAGTTAATGATGGAGGTGGTGGAGGAGAAGGTGGAGGTGGAGTAGGAGGTTGTGGTGGTGGAGGTGTTTGAGGTTGTGGTGGTGGAGGTGGGGGAGTTGGTGGTAGTGGTGGTGGTGGTGTAGGAGGAGGTGGTTGTGGTGGAGGAGGTGCTTATTTGCTGAATTATTTCTTACTGACCAATCGACTGCTTGTGAATAAATCGATCACTGCTTAACTTGCCAATAACGCCTGCTTAATTGCTCAATAACACCACCACCCCCACCACCACCACCTGCTTATGAATGAATGGTGGTTGTTGAGGAGGAGATGCTGGTAGTGTTGGAGGAGGTGGTGGTGAAGATGGTGTTGGAGGTATTTGTGGTGGTAGAGGTGGTGGTGTTATTGAGCAATTAAGCAGGCATTATTGAGTGATTAAGCAGTAATCAATGTAGGTTGTGGTGGTGGTGGAGGAGGATGTGGTGGAGGAGGTGGTGGTGGTGGAGGAGGAGGAGGTGGTTGTGATGGAGGAGGTGCTTAGTTCCTGATTTATTTCTTACTGACCAATCGACTACTGATGAATAAATCGATTACTGCTTAATTGCTCGATAACGCCTGCTTAAATGCTCAATAACACTACCACCTCCACCACCACGACCACCTGCTTATGAATGAATGGTTGTGGTGGTGGAGGAGATGCTGGTAGTGTTGGAGGATGTGATGGTGTTGGAGGTATTGGTGGTGTTGGAGGTGGTGGTGTTTTTGAGCAATTAAGCAGGCATTATTGAGCAATTAAGCAGTAATCGATGTAGGTGGTGGGGGTGGAGGAGGTGTTGGTGGTGGAACAGTAGGTGGTTGTAGTGGAGGAGGTGCTTACTTGCTGAATTATTTCTTGCTGACCAATCGACTGCTTAAGAATGAATCAATTACTGCTTAATTGCTCAATAACACCACCTCCTCCACGACAACCACCTCCAACACCACCACCACCTGCTTATGAATGAATGGTTGTGGTGGTGGAGGAGATGCTGGTAGTGTTGGAGGATGTGGTGGTGGAGATGGTGTTGGAGTTATTGGTGGTGGTGGAGGTGGTGGTGTTATTGAGCAATTAAGCAGGTGTTATTGAGCGATTAAGCAGTAATCCATGGAGGTTGAGGTGGTTGAGCAGGAAGTGGTGCAGGAGGTGGAGGTGGTGGTGGTGGAGGAGGAGGAGGAGGAGGTGCTTACTTGCTGAATTATTTCTTGCTGACCAATCCACTGCTTATGAATAAATTAATTACTGATTAATTGCTCAATAACACCACCCCCTCCACCACCACCACCTCCAACACCACCACCATCTGCTTATGAATGAATGGTGGTGGAGGAGATGCTGTTAGTGTTGGAGGAGGTGGTGGTGGAGATGGTTTTGGAGGTATTGGTGGTGGTGGAGGTGGTGGTGTTATTGAGCAATTAAGCAGGCGTCATTGAGCGATTAAGGAGTAATCGATGGAGGTGGTGGAAGAGGACGAGTTGGTGGTGTGGTGGTGGAGGTAGAGTAGGTTGCTGTGGTGGTAATGGCGGATGTGGTGGCGCTGGTGGTAGAGGAGGAGGTGGTGGTGGAGATGGTGTTGGAGGTATTGGTGGTGGTGGAGGTGGTGGTGTTTTTGAGCAGTTAAGCAGGCGTTATTGAGCGATTAAGCAGTAATCGATGGAGGTGGAGGTGGAGGAGGAGGTGTTGGAGGTGGAGGTGGAGGAGGAGGTAGGGGAGGTAAAGGTGGAGGAGGTGGTGGTGGTGGAGGAGGTGGTAATCTAAGTGGTGGGGGAGGTGGAGGAGGAGGTGGTGGTTGAGGAGGAGGAGGTGGCGGTTATAGTGGTCAAGGTGGAGGAGGAGTAGATGGTGTTGGAAGTGTTGGTGGAGGTGGTGGTGTTATTGAGCAATTAAGCAGGCGTTATCGAGCGATTAAGCAGTAATCAATGGAGGTGGAGGAGGAGTTGGTGGAGGAGGAGGAGGTGGAGGAGGTGGTAGTGGAGATGGTGTTGGAGTTATTGTTGGTGGTGGAGGTAGTGGTGTTATTGAGCATCTAAGCAGGCATTATTGAGCAATTAAGCAGTAATCAATGGAGGTGGAGGAGGAGGTGGTGGTGGAGGTGGAGGTGGAAGAGGAGGTGATGGGGTTTTTGGTAGAATGAGGAGGTGGCGGTTGTGGTGGTGGAGGTGTAGGAGGAGGTGGTGGTGGAGGTGGAGGTGGAAGAGGAGGTGATGGGGTTGGAGGATGAGGAGGTGGCGGTTGTGGTGGTGGAGGTGTAGGAGGAGGAGGTGGAGGAGGTGCTGGTGGAGATGGTGTTGGAGGTATTGGTGGTGGTGGAGATGGTGGTGTTAATGAGCATCTAAGCAGGCGTTATTGAGCAATTAAGCAGTAATCAATAGAGGTGGAGGTGGAGGTGGAAGAGGAGGTGTTGGGGTTGGAGGAGGAGGAGGTGGTGATTGTTGATATATTGATTGATTCGTAATGAACAGATTAATTTCTAGCAATTGATTTATTGTTTTCTTGATCACTGAACTGTCTGATTTATTGCTTACTGATTAACTAATGACTACTTACTGATGAATAATTTGCTGAATGTTTGAATAATTGCAGATGAAATTGATTGCTGATTGATTAATTTATTGCTGTTTTTTTTTCAGATGATTTATTCGATTGCTTATATTAATGTATTGATTGCTGATTAATTATTTATTGATGGCTGGATTGATTGCTGCCTTATTGTAAATTGATTGCTGCTTAATTGATTGCTAGTGGTTTAATTGCTTTGTGAATGATTGCTCACTAATTGCTGGTGGATTAATTTTTTTCTGATGATTTGATTGTTGATATATTGATTGACTGCTAATTAACAGATGAATTACTTGCTTATTGGTTAATACATGAATTATTGTTTGCTAATGAAATTTTTAGCTGACAATAGTTTTCTCACTGATTGCTAATTAATTGATTGATTGCTGATGGAGTGATTTATTTCTGTGTAATTGCTTTTCTTTTCGGATTGATTACTCATATTAATTGACTGTGGATTGAGTTATTGTTTACTGATTACTGTAGATGATAGTTTCATTGATTGCTGGTGGATTGATTTATTGTTGATGAGTGGATTGATTACTGATATATTTATGAATTGTTTGCTTATTGATTTACTGAATGCTAATGGTTTGTTTCATGGCTGATAATTTGGTGGCTTACACTTATGGATTGATTGGTGATACATTGATTGACTGCTGATGTACAGATTAATAGCTAATTTATGGCTAATTGATTGACTAATGATTATTCACTTGGAGGAGAAGGTAGTGGAGGTAAAGGTGGAGGAGGTGGTGGTGGTGGAGGAGGTGGTAGTCTAGGTGGAGGAAGAGGAGGAGGAGGAGGAGGTGGTGGTGGTGGAGCTGGAGGAGGAGGAGGAAGAGGTGGAGGTGGTGGAGGAGGAGGAGGTGGTGGCGGTGGAGGAGGTGCTTGTTTGCTGAAGTATTTATTGCTCACCAATCAACTGCTTATGAATTAATCGATTACTGCTTAATTGCTCAATAACACCACCACCACCACCTGCTTATGAATGAATGGTGGTCGTTGAGATGTAGTTGTTGAGGATGTGGAGGAGGAGGTGGTAATCTAGGTGGAGGAGGAGGAAAAGGAGGTGGTGGTGGTGGAGGTGGAGGAGGAGGTGGTGGTTGAGGAGGAGGAGGTGGCGGTGGTAGTGGTCAAGGTGGAGGAGGAGTAGATGGTGTTGGAAGTGTTGGTGGAGGCGGTGGTGTTATTGAGCAATTAAGCAGGCGTTATCGAGCGATTAAGCAGTAATCAATGGAGGTGGAGGAGGAATTGGTGGTGGAGGTGTAGGTGGAACAGGAGGTGTTGGAGGTGGAGGAGGAGGAGGTGGCGGTGGTGATGGTGGAGGTGCAGGAGGAGGAGGTGGAGGAGGTGGTAGTGGAGATGGTGTTGGAGGTATTGGTGATGGTGGAGATGGTGGTGTTATTGAGCATCTAAGCAGGCGTTATTGAGCAATTAAGCAGTGATCAATAGAGGTGGAGGTGGAGGTGGTGGTGGAGGTGGAGGTGGAAGAGGAGGTGATGGGGTTGGAGGATGAGGAGGTGGCGGTTGTGGTGGTGGAGGTGTAGGAGGAGGAGGTGGAGGAGGTGCTGGTGGAGATGGTGTTGGAGGTATTGGTGGTGGTGGAGATGGTGGTGTTATTGAGCATCTAAGCAGGCGTTATTGAGCAATTATGCAGTAATCAATAGAGGTGGAGGTGGAAGAGGAGGTGTTGGGGTTGGAGGAGGAGGAGGTGGTGATTGTTGATATATTGATTGATTCGTAATGAACAGATTAATTTCTAGCAATTGATTTATTGTTTTCTTGATCACTGAACTGTCTGATTTATTGCTTACTGATTAACTAATGACTACTTACTGATGAATAATTTGCTGAATGTTTGAATAATTGCAGATGAAATTGATTCCTGATTGATTAATTTATTGCTGTTTTTTTTTTCAGATGATTTATTCGATTGCTTATATTAATGTATTGATTGCTGATTAATTGTTTATTGATGGCTGGATTGATTGCTGCCTTATTGTAAATTGATTGCTGCTTAATTGATTGCTGGTGGTTTAATTGCTTTGTGAATGATTGCTCACTAATTGCTGGTGGATTTATTTTTTTCTGATGATTTGATTGTTGATATATTGATTGACTGCTAATTAACAGATGAATTACTTGCTTATTGGTTAATACATGAATTATTGTTTGCTAATGTAATTTTTAGCTGACAATAGTTTTCTCACTGATTGCTAATTAATTGATTGATTGCTGATGGAGTGATTTATTTCTGTGTAATTGCTTTTCTTTTCAGATTGATTACTCATATTAATTGACTGTGGATTGAGTTATTGTTTACTGATTACTGTAGATGATAGTTTCATTGATTGCTGGTGGATTGATTTATTGTTGATGAGTGGATTGATTACTGATATATTTATGAATTGTTTGCTTATTGATTTACTGAATGCTAATGGTTTGTTTCATGGCTGATAATTTGGTGGCTTACACTTATGGATTGATTGGTGATACATTGATTGACTGCTGATGTACAGATTAATAGCTAATTTATGGCTAATTGATTGACTAATGATTATTCACTTGGAGGAGAAGGTAGTGGAGGTAAAGGTGGAGGAGGTGGTGGTGGTGGAGGAGGTGGTAGTCTAGGTGGAGGAAGAGGAGGAGGAGGAGGAGGTGGTGGTGGTGGAGCTGGAGGAGGAGGAGGAAGAGGTGGAGGTGGTGGAGGAGGAGGAGGTGGAGGTGGTGGAGGAGGTGCTTGTTTGCTGAAGTATTTCTTGCTGACCAATCAACTGCTTATGAATTAATCGATTACTGCTTAATTGCTCAATAACACCACCACCACCACCTGCTTATGAATGAATGGTGGTCGTTGAGATGTAGTTGTTGAGGATGTGGAGGAGGAGGTGGTGGTGGTTGTGGAGGTGGATAAGGTCGAGGAGGAGGTGCTGATGGAGGAGGAGGAGGAGGAGGTGGTGGTAGTGGAAGTGGAGGAGGAGGAGGAGGTGTTGGTGGTGGAGGAGGAGGATGTGGCGCTGGTGATGGTGGAGGAGAAGGAGGAAGAGGTGGCGGTGGTGGTAGAGGAGGAGGAGGAGGTGGCGGTGATGGTGGAGGAGGAGGAGGTGGTTGTGGTGGAGGAGGTGCTTATTTGCTAAATTATTTCTTGCTGACCAATCGACTGCTTATGTGTAAATCGATTACTGCTTAATTGCTCAATTATGCCTGCTTATTTGCTCAATAACACCACCACCTCCTGCTTATGAATCAATTGTGGTTGTGATGGTGGAGGAGATGCTGGTATTGTTGGAGGAGGTAGTGGTGGAGATGGTGTTGGAGGTATTGGTGGTGGTGGAGGTGGTGGTGTTTTTGAGCAGTTAAGCAGGCGTTATTGAGCGATTAAGCAGTAATCGATGGAGGTGGTGGTGGAGGTGGAGGAGGAGGTGTTGGAGGTGGAGGTGGAGGAGGAGGTAGTGGAGGTAAAGGTGGAGGAGGTGGTGGTGGTGGAGGAGGTGTAATCTAGGTGGTGGAGGAGGAGGAGGTGGTGGTGGTGGTGGAGGTGGAGGAGGAGGAGGTGGTGGTGGTGGTGGAGGTGGAGGAGGAGGAGGAGGAGGGGGTGGTGGTGGAGGTGGAGGAGGAGGAGGAGGTGGTGGTTGAGGAGGAGGAGGTGGCGGTGGTAGTGGTCAAGGTGGAGGAGGAGTAGATGGTGTTGGAAGTGTTGGTGGAGGTGGTGGTGTTATTGAGCAATTAAGCAGGCGTTATCGAGTGATTAAGCAGTAATCAATGGAGGTGGAGGAGGAGTTGGTGGAGGAGGAGGAGGTGGAGGAGATGGTAGTGGAGATGGTGTTGGAGTTATTGGTGGTGGTGGAGGTAGTGGTGTTATTGAGCATCTAAGCAGGCATTATTGAGCAATTAAGCAGTAATCAATGGAGGTGGAGGAGGAGGTGGTGGTGGAGGTGGAGGTGGAAGAGGAGGTGATGGGGTTGGAGGATGAGGAGGTGGCGGTTGTGGTGGTGGAGGTGGAAGAGGAGGTGATGGGGTTGGAGGATGAGGAGGTGGCGGTTGTGGTGGTGGAGGTGTAGGAGGAGGAGGTGGAGGAGGTGCTGGTGGAGATGGTGTTGGAGGTATTGGTGGTGGTGGAGATGGTGGTGTTAATGAGCATCTAAGCAGGCGTTATTGAGCAATTAAGCAGTAATCAATAGAGGTGGAGGTGGAGGTGGAAGAGGAGGTGTTGGGGTTGGAGGATGAGGAGGTGGCGGTTGTGGTGGTGGAGGTGTAGGAGGAGGAGGTGGAGGAGGTGCTGGTGGAGATGGTGTTGGAGGCATTGGTGGTGGTGTAGATGGTGGTGTTATTGAGCATCTAAGCAGGCGTTATTGAGCAATTAAGCAGTAATCAATAGAGGTGGAGGTGGAGGTGGAAGAGGAGGTGTTGGGGTTGGAGGAGGAGGAGGTGGTGATTGTTGATATATTGATTGATTCGTAATGAACAGATTAATTTCTAGCAATTGATTTATTGTTGATCACTGAACTGTCTGATTTATTGCTTACTGATTAACTAATGACTACTTACTGATGAATAATTTGCTGAATGTTTGAATAATAGCAGATGAAATTGATTGCTGATTGATTAATTTATTGCTGTTTTTTTCAGATGATTTATTCGATTGCTTATATTAATGTATTGATTGCTGATTAATTGTTTATTGATGGCTGGATTGATTGCTGCCTTATTGTAAATTGATTGCTGCTTAATTGATTGCTGGTGGTTTAATTGCTTTGTGAATGATTGCTCACTAATTGCTGGTGGATTTATTTTTTTCTGATGATTTGATTGTTGATATATTGATTGGCTGCTAATTAACAGATGAATTACTTGCTTATTGGTTAATACATGAATTATTGTTTGCTAATGTAATTTTTAGCAGACAATAGTTTTCTCACTGATTGCTAATTAATTGATTGATTGCTGATGGAGTGATTTATTTCTGTGTAATTGCTTTTCTTTTCGGATTGATTACTCATATTAATTGACTGTGGATTGAGTTATTGTTTACTGATTACTGTAGATGATAGTTTCATTGATTGCTGGTGGATTGATTTATTGTTGATGAGTGGATTGATTACTGATATATTTATGAATTGTTTGCTTATTGATTTACTGAATGCTAATGGTTTGTTTCATGGCTGATAATTTGGTGGCTTACACTTATGGATTGATTGGTGATACATTGATTGACTGCTGATGTACAGATTAATAGCTAATTTATGGCTAATTGATTGACTAATGATTATTCACTTGGAGGAGAAGGTAGTGGAGGTAAAGGTGGAGGAGGTGGTGGTGGTGGAGGAGGTGGTAGTCTAGGTGGAGGAAGAGGAGGAGGTGGTGGTGGTGGAGCTGGAGGAGGAGGAGGAAGAGGTGGAGGTGGTGGAGGAGGAGGAGGTGGAGGTGGTGGAGGAGGTGCTTGTTTGCTGAAGTATTTCTTGCTGACCAATCAACTGCTTATGAATTAATCGATTACTGCTTAATTGCTCAATAACACCACCACCACCACCTGCTTATGAATGAATGGTGGTCGTTGAGATGTAGTTGTTGAGGATGTGGAGGAGGAGGTGGTGGTGGTTGTGGAGGTGGATAAGGTCGAGGAGGAGGTGCTGATGGAGGAGGAGGAGGAGGAGGTGGTGGTAGTGGAAGTGGAGGAGGAGGAGGAGGAGGTGTTGGTGGTGGAGGAGGAGGATGTGGCGCTGGTGATGGTGGAGGAGGAGGAGGAAGAGGTGGCGGTGGTGGTGGAGGAGGAGGAGGAGGTGGCGGTGGTGGTGGAGGAGGAGTAGGTGGTTGTGGTGGAGGAGGTGCTTATTTGCTGAATTATTTCTTGCTGACCAATCGACTGCTTATGTGTAAATCGATTATTGCTTAATTGCTCAATTATGCCTGATTATTTGCTCAATAACACCACCACCTCCACCACCACCACCTCCTGCTTATGAATCAATTGTGGTTGTGATGGTGGAGGAGATGCTGGTAATGTTGGAGGAGGTGTTGGTGGAGATGTTGTTGGAGGTATTGGTGGTGGTGGAGGTGGTGGTGTTTTTGAGCAGTTAAGCAGGCGTTATTGAGCGATTAAGCAGTAATCGATGGAGGTGGTGGTGGAGGTGGAGGAGGAGGTGTTGGAGGTGGAGGTGGAGGAGGAGGTAGTGGAGGTAAAGGTGGAGGAGGTGGTAATCTAGGTGGAGGAGTAGGAGGAGGTGGTGGTGGTGGAGGAGGAGGAGGAGGAGGTGGTGGTGGTGAAGGTGGAGGAGGAGGTGGAGGTGGAGGTGGTGGTTGAGGAGGTGGTGGTTGAGGAGGAGGAGGTGGCGGTGGTAGTGGTCCAGGTGGAGGAGGAGTAGATGGTGTTGGAAGTGTTGGTGGAGGTGGTGGTGTTATTGAGCAATTAAACAGGCGTTATCGAGCGATTAAGCAGTAATCAATGGAGGTGGAGGAGGAGTTGGTGGTGGAGGTGTAGGTGGAACAGGAGGTGTTGGAGGTGGAGGAGGAGGAGGTGGCGGTGGTGATGGTGGAGGTGCAGGAGGAGGAGGTGGAGGAGGTGGTAGTGGAGATGGTGTTGGAGGTATTGGTGGTGGTGGAGGTAGTGGTGTTATTGAGCATCTAAGCAGGCATTATTGAGCAATTAAGCAGTAATCAATGGAGGTGGAGGAGGAGGTGGTGGTGGAGGTGGAGGTGGAAGAGGAGGAGATGGGGTTGGAGGATGAGGAGGTGGCGGTTGTGGTGGTGGATGTGTAGGAGGAGGAGGTGGAGGAGGTGCTGGTGGAGATGGTGTTGGAGGTATTGGTGGTGGTGGAGATGGTGGTGTTATTGAGCATCTAAGCAGGCGTTATTGAGCAATTAAGCAGTAATCAATAGAGGTGGAGGTGGAAGAGGAGGTGTTGGGGTTGGAGGAGGAGGAGGTGGTGATTGTTGATATATTGATTGATTCGTAATGAACAGATTAATTTCTAGCAATTGATTTATTGTTGATCACTGAACTGTCTGATTTATTGCTTACTGATTAACTAATGACTACTTACTGATGAATAATTTGCTGAATGTTTGAATAATTGCAGATGAAATTGATTGCTGATTGATTAATTTATTGCTGTTTTTTTCAGATGATTTATTCGATTGCTTATATTAATGTATTGATTGCTGATTAATTGTTTATTGATGGCTGGATTGATTGCTGCCTTATTGTAAATTGATTGCTGCTTAATTGATTGCTGGTGGTTTAATTGCTTTGTGAATGATTGCTCACTAATTGCTGGTGGATTTATTTTTTTCTGATGATTTGATTGTTGATATATTGATTGACTGCTAATTAACAGATTAATTACTTGCTTATTGGTTAATACATGAATTATTGTTTGCTAATGTAATTTTTAGCTGACATTAGTCTTCTCACTGATTGCTAATTGATTGATTGCTGATGGAGTGATTTATTTCTGTGTAATTGCTTTTCTTTTCGGATTGATTACTCATATTAATTGACTGTGGATTGAGTTATTGTTTACTGATTACTGTAGATGATAGTTTCATTGATTGCTGGTGGATTGATTTATTGTTGATGAGTGGATTGATTACTGATATATTTATGAATTGTTTGCTTATTGATTTACTGAATGCTAATGGTTTGTTTCATGGCTGATAATTTGGTGGCTTACACTTATGGATTGATTGGTGATACATTGATTGACTGCTGATGTACAGATTAATAGCTAATTTATGGCTAATTGATTGACTAATGATTATTCACTTGGAGGAGAAGGTAGTGGAGGTAAAGGTGGAAGAGGTGGTGGTGGTGGAGGAGTTGGTAGTCTAGGTGGAGGAGAAGGAGGAGGTGGTGGTGGAGGTGGAGGAGGAGAAAGAGGTAGTGGTGGTGGAGGTGGAGGAGGTGGTGGAGGAGGTGCTTGTTTGCTGAAGTATTTCTTGCTGTCCAATCGACTGCTTATGAATTAATCGATTACTGCTTAATTGCTCAATAACACCACCACCACCACCAGCTTATGAATGAATGGTGGTCGTTGAGATGGTGTTGTTGAGGAGGTGGAGGAGGAGGTGGTGGTGGTTGTGGAGGTGGATAAGGTCGAGGAGGAGGTGCTGATGGAGGATGAGGAGGAGGTGGCGGTGGTGGTAGTGGAAGTGGAGGAGGAGGAGGAGGAGGATGTGGCACTGGTGATGGTGGAGGAGGAGGAATTGGCGGTGGAGGTGGAGGAGGAGGAGGAAGAGGTGGCGGTGGTGGTGGAGGAGGAGGAGGTGGTTGTGGTGGAGGAGGTGCTTATTTGCTGAATTATTTCTTGCTGACCAATCGACTGCTTATGTGTAAATCGATTACTGCTTATTTGCTCAATTATGCCTGCTTATTTGCTCAATAACACCGCCACCTCCTGCTTATGAATCAATGGTGGTTGTGATGGTGGAGGAGATGCTGGTAGTGTTGGAGGAGGTGGTGGTGGAGATGGTGTTGGAGGTATTGGTGGTGGTTGAGGTGGTGGTGTTTTTGAGCAGTTAAGCAGGCGTTATTGAGCGATTAAGCAGTAATCGATGGAGGTGGTGGTGGTGGTGGAGGAGGAGGTGTTGGAGGTGGAGGTGGAGGAGGAGGAGGTGGCGGTGGTGGTGTAGGAGGATGAGGTGGCGGTGGTGGTTGTGTTGGAGGTGGAGGAGGTGCTTATTTGCTGAATTATTTCTTGCTGACCAATCGACTGCTTATGAATAAATCCATTACTGCTTAATTGCTCAATAATGCCTGCTTAATTGACTAATGATTATTTACTGATGAAAAATTTGCTGAATGTTTGAATAATTGCAGATGAAATTGATTGCTGATTCATTAATTCATTGCCGGTAATTTTTTCTCAGATGATTTATTCGATTGCTTATATTAATGTATTGATTGCTGATTAATTGTTTATTGATGGCTGGATTGATTGCTGCCTTATTGTAAATTGATTGCTGCTTAATTGATTGCTGGTGGTTTAATTGCTTTGTGAATCATTGCTCACTAATTGCTCGTGGATTTATTTTTTTTCTAATGATTTGATTGTTGATATATTGATTGACTGCTAATGAATAGATTAATTTCTTGCTTAATGGTTAATACATGAATTATTGTTTGCTAATGTAATTTTTAGCTGACATTAGTTTTCTCACTGATTGCTAATTAATTGATTGATTGCTGAAGTGATTTATTGCTGTGTAATTGCTTTTTTTCTTTTTGGATTGATTACTCAAATTAATTGACTGTTGATTGAGTTATTGTTTACTGATTACTGTAGATGATAGTTTCACTGATTGCTGGTGGATTGATTTATTGTTGATGAGTGGATTGATTACTGATATATTTATGAATTGTTTGCTTATTGATTTACTGAATGCTAATGGTTTGTTTCATGGCTGATAATTTGGTGGCTTACACTTATGGATTGATTGGTGATATATTGATTGACTGCTGATGTACAGATTAATAGCTAATTTATGGCTTATTGATTGACTAATGATTATTCACTGATTAATGCTGATGATTTTTTGCTGAGGATTGAATTGATTGCATATATTTTATATTGTTTTTTTTTTGATGGTTTTGGATTGATTGCTTTTTATATTAATTAATTGCTGATGGTAAAAACTAAAGAATTATTCTTTTCCGATTACTATATCGCTGGTAGATTCCTTATTTTCTGAGTAATTTCTTGCTGACTAATTGACTGCTAATGAATGAATCGATAACTGTTTTATTGTTCAGTAACACCTGCTTAATTGCTCAATAATGCCTGCTTAATTGTTCAGTAACATTACCACCTACACCACCACCACTTCCAACACCACCACCTGCTAATGAATGAATGGTGGTTGTGGTGGAGGTGGAGGTGGAGGTGCAGGAGGAGGAGGTGGTGACGGTGGTAGTGGAGGTGGAGGAGGAGGAGGTGGTGGTGGTGAAGGAGGTGCTTATTTGCTGAATTATTTCTTGCTGACCAATTGACTGCTTATGAATAAATCGATTACTGCTTAATTGCTCAATAACACCACCTCCACCACCACCTGCTTATGAATGAATGGTGGTGGAGGAGATTTTGGTAGAGTTGGAGGAGGTGGTGGTGAAGATGGTGTCCTTGAAAAGGTGGAGGAGGAGGTGGTGGTGGAGGTGGGGGTGGTGGAGGAGGAGGTGGTGGTTCAGGAGGAAGAGGTGGCGGTGCTAGTGGTGGAGGTGGAGGAGGAGGAGGAGGAGGAGGTGGTGGTGGAGATGGTGTTGGAGGTATTGGTGGAGGTGGTGGTGTTACTGAGCAATTAAGCAGGCGTTATTCAGCGACTAAGCAGTAATCGATGGAGGTGGTGGTGTAGGTGGAGGTGGAGGAGGAGAAGGAGGTGGTGGTGGTGGTGGTGGTGGAGGTGTAGGAGGAGGATGGGGATGAGGTGGTGGTGCAAATGATGTTATAGGTATTAGTGGTGGTGGAGGTGGTGGTGTTATTGAGAAATTAAGCAGGCATTATTGAGAGATTAAGCAGTAATCGATGGAGGTGGAGGAGAAGGTGGAGGTGGAAGAGGAGGTGTTGTGGTTGGAAGAGGAGGATGTGGTGATTGTTGATATATTGACTGACTCCTAATGAACAGATTAATTTCTAGCAATTGATTTCTGATTTATTGATTGCTTGATCACTGAACTGACTGATTTATTGCTTACTAATTAACTAATGACTACTTACTGATGAATAACTTGCTGAATGTTTGAATAATTGCAGATGAAATTGATTGCTGATTGACTAATTTATAGCTGGTTGTTTTTCAGATGATTTATTCGATTGCTTATATTAATGTATTGATTGCTGATTAATTGTTTATTGATGGCTGGATTGAATGCTGCCTTATTGTAAATTGATTGCTGCTTAATTGATTGCTGGTGGTTTAATAGCTTTGTGAATGTTTGCTCACTAATTGCTGGTGGATTTATTTTTTTCTGATGATTTGATTGTTGATATATTGATTGACTGCTAATGAACAGATGAATTTCTTGCTTATTGGTTAATACATGAATTATTGTTTGCTAATGTAATTTTTAGCTGACATTAGTTTTCTCACTGATTGCTAATTAATTGATTGATTGCTGATGGAGTGATTTATTTCTGTGCAATTGCTTTTTACTTTTTGGAATAATTACTCATATTAATTGACTGTGGATTGAGTTATTGTTTACTGATTACTGTAGATGATAGTTTCATTGATTGCTGGTGGATTGATTTATTGTTGATGAGTGGATTGATTACTGATATATTTATGAATTGTTTGCTTATTGATTTACTGAATGCTAATGGTTTGTTTCATGGCTGATAATTTGGTGGCTTACACTTATGGATTGATTGGTGATACATTGATTGACTGCTGATGTACAGATTAATAGCTAATTTATGGCTAATTGATTGACTAATGATTATTCACTTATTAATTTTGAGCTGATGATTGATTTATTGGTGAGGATTGAATTGATTGCAGATACTTTACATTGTTTTTTGATGGTTTTGGTTTGATTGCTGGTTATATTAAATAATTGCTTATGGTAAAAACTGAAGAATTATTCTTTTCTGATTACTATATAGCTGATAGTTTCCTTATTTGCTGAATTATTTCTTGCTGAATAATTGACTGCTTTTGAACGAATCGATTACTGTTTAATTGATCAATAACACCTGCTTAATTGCTCAATAACATCACCTACTCCACCACCACCACTTCCAACACCACCACCTGCTTATGAATGAATGGTGGTTGTGGTGGAGGAGATGGTGAGGAGGTGGTGGTGGTGGAGGTGGAGGAGAAGGTAGTGGAGATAAAGGTGGTGGAGGAGGTGGTGAAGGTGGAGGAGGTGGTAGTCTAGGTGGAGGAGGAGGAGGAGGTGGAGGTAGTGGTAGAGGTGGAGGAGGAGGAGGAGGAGGAGGTGGAGGAGGAGGAGGTGGAGTTGGTGGTGGTGGAAATGGAGGAGGAGGTGGAGGTGGTGGTGGTGGAAGTGGAGGAGGAGGAGGTGGTGGTGGTGGAGGTGGATAAGGTCGAGGAGGAGGTGCTGATGGAGGAGGAGGAGGAGGTGGCGCTGGTGATGGTGGAGGAGGAGGAGTTGGCGGTGGAGGAGGAGGAGAAGGAGGTGGCTGTGGTGGTGGAGGAGGTGCTTATTTGCTGAATTATTTCTTGCTGACCAATGGACTGCTTATGTATAAATCGATTACTGCTTAATTGCTCAATTATGCCTGCTTATTTACTCAATAACACTACCACCTCCACCTCCACCACCTCCTGCTTATGAATCAATGGTGGTTGTGGTGGTGGAGGAGATGCTGGTAGTGTTGGAGGAGGTGGTGGTGGAGATGGTGTTGGAGGTATTGGTGGTGGTGGAGGTGGTGGTGCTTTTGAGCAGTTAAGCAGGCGCTATTAAGCGATTAAGCAGTAATCGATGGAATTGGTGGAAGAGGAGGTGGTGGTGGAGATGGAGGAGGAGGTGTTGGAGGTGGAGGTGGAGGAGGCGGAGGAGGAGGTGGCGGTGGCAGTGGAGGTGGATGAGGAGGAGGTGGCGGTGGAGGTGGAGGTGGAGGAGGACGAGATGGTGGTGGTTGTGGTGTTGGAGGTGGAGGAGGAGGTGGTTGTGGTGGAGGAGGTGCTTATTTGCTGAATTATTTCTTGCTGACCAATCGACTGCTTATGAATAAATCGATTACTGCTTAATTGCTCAATAACGCCTGCTTAATTGCTCAATAACACCACCAACTCCAACACCACCACCACCTGCTTATGAATGAATGTTGGGGGAGATACTGGTAGTGTTGGAGGAGGTGGTGGTGAAGATGGTTTTGGAGGTTTTGGTTGTGGTGGAAGTGGTGGTGGTGTTATTGAGCGATGAAACAGTAATCGATGGAGGTGTTGGAGGAGGAGGTGGTTAATGGCTTATTGATTGACTAATGAGTATTCTCTGATTAATTTTGAGCTGATGATTGATTTATTGCTGAGGATTGAATTGATTGCAGATATTTTATATTGTGTTTTGATAGTTTTTGATTGATTGATGGTTATATTAATTAAATGTTGATGGTAAAAACTGAATTATTCTTTTCTGATTACTATTTAGCTGATAGATTCCTTATTTGCTGAATTATTTATTGCTGACTAATTGACTACTTATGAATGAATTGATTACTGCTTAATTGCTCAACATTCAATTGACTTCTGTTGGGTTTATTTTTTGCTGATTTGACTGATTGTTATTCATGTATAGATTGTAAAATAATGTTAAAATATAATACATTAAAACGTATAAAAGAAATTGTAACATGAAATAAAAAAAAAAAACTTTTGAGTATTATTATTATTAACTTTTAGCCCATGTTTGATCCAGTTTTACATGGCACCACAACAACAGTGAAGTCAAAACATGCTTCTTATTCTAAACAGAGAAGAAAAATGACATTTTTAACAAATATGAAATATATTTCATAAATAATAATACTTTTATATTTATCCTTTAATCACAAAAATACTAAAAAATACTAAAAAATACTTCTTACAAACAGTGTAAGAAGTATAGAAAATAATGCAATTAAAATCTTTATGAATACTGTGTTCTTATTGGCTTCCTGCTGCAGAAACATTGAGTGGTGTTCCAGAAGGTTCTCTGACAATATATAAATATATATAAATGAAAGCAATGAGGGGTGGGGCTTATATGCACACAGCCAATCAGCGTCACACTTGAGTCACAATAGTTGGAACCAATCAATTGTGACATCACACATTCCATGGGAAAGGTGAGCGGAGAAGAGGTGCCATCGCAGAGTAACTTCTCTGTCGTTCAGTTCTTTGTCAGAACCAGGACTGAACTTTCATAACCGCTTTAGGAAAAAGATAGACGGGGAACGGGGTTTAAACTGTGTGGAAGCTGGAGTCAGAGGGAGTTTAAAAGCAGGAGAAACTTTTAAGGTAAGTTTCAAGGATTATTAAACCTTCTGCTGCTGTTAATTAATATTTACCGCTTAGACTTTTTAAAGTGTGCTGCTGCAGTTTTGTAAAGTGTTTATCTTTAGTGTATTATTTTAAACGTCTTTTAAATGTTGCTACTTTGTAACATTATCTGTTGCCTGGTTGTTTGTTGTGCTAATGGGTCTCTGCTCACTGCACTGTGTTGGTTGTGTTATTAATGGTGTAACAGACACAAAGTGCCACTGACGCGGAAAAAGGGGAGCCGATTACTTTTTTCAGATGTTTTATTTGATTGCTTATATTAATGTGCTGGTTGCTGATTAATTGATTATGGATGGATGAATTGATTGCTGCCTTATTGTAAATTGATTGCTGATTAATTGATTGCTGGTGAGGGTGGCACGGTGGAGCAGCAGGTAGTGTCACAGTCACACAGCTCCAGGGACCTGGAGGTTGTGTGTTCGATTCCCGCTCTGGGTGACTGTCTGTGAGGAGTTGGTGTGTTCTCCCTGTGTCGGTGTGGGTTTCCTCCGGGTGCTCCGGTTTCCTCCGTCAGTCCAAAAACACACGTTGATAGGTTGATTGGCGACTCAAAAGTGATCGTAGGTGTGAATGTGTGAGTGTGTGTGTTGCCCTGTGAAGGACTGGCGCCCCCTCCAGGGTGTATCCACGCCTTGCACCCAATGATTCCAGGTAGGCTCTGGACCCACTGCGACCCTGAACCTGATAAGCTGTTACTGATAATGAATTATTGCTGGTGGTTTGATTGCCTTCTGAATGTTTGCTCACTAATTGCTGGTGGATTAGTTTTTTTTTTTTTTTCTGATGATTTGATTGATTGTTTATATATTTTATTGACTGCTAATGAACAGATTAATTTCTAGCAATTGATTTCTGATTTACTGTTTGCTTGATCACTGAACTGATTGATTTATTGCATACTGATTAACTAATGACTACTTACTGATGAATAATTTGCTGAATGTTTGAATAATTGCAGATGGAATTGATTGCTGATTGATTAATTTATTGCAGGTAATCTTTTTCAGATGATTTATTCGATTACTTATATTAATGTCTTGATTGCTGATTAATTGTTTATTGATGGCTGGATTGATTGCTGCCTTATTGTAAATTGATTGCTGCTTAATTGATTGCTGGTGGTTTAATTGCTTTGTGAATGATTGCTCACTAATTGCTGGTGGATTTATTTTTTTCTGATGATTTGATTGTTGATATATTGATTGACTGCTAATGAACAGATGAATTTCTTGCTTATTGGTTAATACATGAATTATTGTTTGCTAATGTAATTTTTAGCTGACATTAGTTTTCTCACTGATTGCTAATTAATTGATTGATTGCTGATGGAGTGATTTATTTCTGTGTAATTGCTTTTTTCTTTTTGGATTGATTACTCATATTAATTGACTGTTGATTGAGTTATTGTTTACTGATTACTGTAGATGATAGTTTCACTGATTGCTGGTGGATTGATTTATTGTTGATGAGTGGATGGCTTACAGTGGATAATTTGATGGCTTACAGTTATGGATTGACTGGTGATACATTGATTGACTGCTGATGTATAGATTAATAGCTAATTTATGGCTTATTGATTGACTAATGATTATTCACTGATTAATGCTGATGATTTATTGCTGAGGATTGAATTGATTGCAGATATTTTATATAGTTTTTTGATGGTTTTGGATTGATTGCTGGTTATATCAATTAATTGCTGATGGTAAAAACTAAAGAATTCTTCTTTTCTGATTACTAAATAGCTGGTAGATTCCTTATTTTCTGAATAATTTCTTGCTGACTAATTGACTGCTAATGAATGAATCGATAACTGTTTTATTGTTCAGTAACACCTGCTTAATTGCTCAATAACGCCTGCTTAATTGTTCAATAAAATTACCACCTCCACCACTTCCAACACCACCATCTGCTAATTAATGAATGGTGGTTGTGGTGGAGGTGGAGGTGGAGGTGCAGGAGGAGGAGGTGGTGCAGGTGGAGGAGGTGGTGAAGGTGGTAGTGGAGGTGGAGGAGGTGGTGGAGGAGGAGGAGGTGGTGATGATAAAGGAGGTGCTTATTTGCTGAATTATTTCTTGCTGACCAATTGACTGCTTATGAATAAATCGATTACTGCTTAATTGCTCAATAACACCACCTCCACCACCACCACCTGCTTATGAATGAATGGTGGTGGAGGAGATGTTGGTAGAGTTGGAGGAGGTGGTGGTGGAGATGGTGTCTTTGAATAGGTGGAGGAGGAGGTGGTGGTGGTGGAGGTGGGGGTGTTGGAGGAGGAGGTGGTGGTTCAGGAGGAGGAGGTGGCGGTGGTAGTGGTGGAGGTGGAGGAGGAGGTGAAGGAGGTGGTGGTGGAGATGGTGTTGGAGGTATTGGTGGAGGTGGTAGTGTTACTGAGCAATTAAGCAGGCGTTATTGAGCGACTAAGCAGTAATCGATGGAGGTGGTGGTGTAGGTGGAGGTGGAACAGGATGTGTTGGAGGTGGAGGAGGAGGATGGTGATGAGGTGGTGGTGCAGATGGTGTTGTAGGTATTAGTGGTGGTGGAGGTGGAGGTGGAAGAGGAGGCGTTGGGGTTGGAGGAGGAGGATGTGGTGATTGTTGATATATTGAATGACTCCTAATGAACAGATCAATTTCTAGAAATTGATTTCTGATTTATTGTTTGCTTGATCACTGAACTGACTGATTTATTGCTTACTAATTGACTAATGACTACTTACTGATGAATAATTTGCTGAATGTTTGAATAATTGCAGATGGAATTGATTGCTGATTGATTAATTTATTGCTGGTTATTTTTTAGATGATTTATTCGATTACTTATATTAATGTATTGATTGCTGATTAATTGTTTATCGACGGCTGGATTGATTGCTGCCTTATTGTAAATTGATTGCTGCTTAATTGATTGCTGGTGGTTTAATTGCTTTAATTGCTTTGTGAATGATTGCTCACTAATTGCTGGTGGATTTATTTTTTTCTGATGATTTGATTGTTGATATATTGATTGACTGCTAATGAACAGATGAATTTCTTGCTTATTGTTTAATACATGAATTATTGTTTGCTAATGTAATTTTAGCTGACATTAGTTTTCTCACTGATTGCTAATTAATTGATTGATTTCTGATGGAGTGATTTATTTCTGTGCATCTGTGTTATTGTTGATGAGTGGATTGATTACTGATATATTTATTAATTGTTTGCTTATTGATTTACTGAATGCTGATGGTTTGATTTATGGCTGATAATTTGATGGCTTACACTTATGGATTGATTGGTGATATATTGATTGACTGCTGATGTACAGATTAATAGCTAATTTATGGCTTATTGATTGACTATTCAGTGATTAATTTTGAGCTGATGATTGATTTATTGCTGAGGATTGGATTGATAGTATATATTTTTTTGTGTGTTTTGATGGTTTTGGATAGATTGCTGGTTATATTAATTAATTGCTGATAGTAAATTTAAGCAAGTTTTATAACTTGCTGACTACTATATAGCTGATAGATACCTTATTTGCTGAATAATCTCTTGCTGACCAATCGACTGCTTTTCAATGAATCGATTACTGTTAAATTGTTTAATAATGCCTGCTTAATTGCTCAATAATGCCTGCTGAATTGCTCAATAACACCACCACCTCCACCACCACCACTTCCAACACCACCACCTGCTTATGAATGAATGATGGTTGTGGTGGAGGAGGAGGTGCAGGTGGAGGGCGTGGTGGAGGTGGTAGTGGAGGAGGAGGAGGTGGTGGTGGAGGAGGACGAGGCCATGGTGGTGGAGGATTTGCTTATTTACACCACCTCCATCCCCACCACCACCTGCATATGAGTGAATGATGGTAGTGTTGGAGGAAGTGGAGGTGCAGATGGTGTTTTTGAGGAGGTGGTTGAGGAGGAGGAGGAGGAGGTGTCTGTGGTGGTAGTGGAGGAGGACGTGGGGGTGGAGTTGGAGGAGTAGGAGGTGGTGGTGCAGGTGGAGGAGGAGAAGGTGGCAGTTGTGCCACCACCACCTGCTTATGAATGAATGGTGGTGGTGGAGGATATGCTAGTAGTGTTGGAGGAGGTGGTGGTGGAGATGGTATTGGAGGTATTGGTGGTGGTGGAGGTGGTGGTGTTATTGAGCAATTAAGCAGACATTATTGAGCAATTAAGCAGTAATTGATGAAGGTGGTGGAAGAGGAGGTGTTGGAGGTGGTGGTGGAGGAGGAGGTGTTGGAGGTGGTGGTGGAGGAGGAGGAGCAGATGGTAGTGGTGGAGGAGGACGAGGTGCTGGTGGAGGAAATGGAGGAGGTGGTAGTGGAGGTAGAGGAGGAGGAGGTGAATGTGGTAGTGGAGGTAGAGGAGGTGGAGGAGGTGGTAGTGGAGGTAGAGGAGGTGGAGGAGGTGGTGGTGGAGGAGGTGCTTATTTGCTGAACTATTTCTTGGTGACCTATTGACTGCTTATGAATAAATCGATTACTGCTTAATTGCTTAACAACACCACCACCACCACCTGCTTATGAATGAATGGTGGTGGAGGAGTTGTTGGCATTGTTGGAGGAGGTGGTGGTGGAGATGGTGTTGTTGAGGAGCTGGAGGAGGAGGTGGTGGTTGAGGAGGAGGAGGTGGTGGTGGTAGTGGTGAAGGTGGAGGAGGTGGTGGTGGAGATGGTGTTGGAGGTGTTGGTGGAGGTGGTGGTGTTATTGAGCAATTAAGTAGGCGTTATTGAGCAATTAAGCAGTAATCGATGGAGGTGGAGGAGGAGTTGGTGGTGGAGGTGGAACAGGAGGTGTTGGAGGTGGAGGAGGAGGTGGTGGTGGTGGTGGAGGTGTAGGAGGAGGAGGTGTAGGAGTTGGTGGTGGAGATGGTGTTGGAGGTACTGGTGGTGGTGGAGATGGTGGTGTTATTGAGTATCTAAGCAGGCGATATTGAGCAATTAAGCAGTAATCAATAGAGGTGGAGGTGGAAGAGGAGGTGTTGGGGTTGGAGGAGGAGGAGATGGTGATTGTTGATATATTGATTGATTCGTAATGAACAGATTAATTTCTAGCAATTGATTTATTGTTTTCTTGATCACTGAACTGTCTGATTTATTGCTTACTGATCAACAAATGACTACTTACTGATGAATAATTTGCTGAATGTTTGAATAATTGCAGATGAAATTGATTGCTGATTGATCATCAATTGTGGTTGTGATGGTGGAGGAGATGCTGCTTTGTTGGAGGAGGTGGTGGTGGAGATGGTGTTGGAGGTATTGGTGGTGGTGGAGGTGGAGGAGGAGGTGTTGGAGGTGGAGGTGGAGGAGGAGGTAGTGGAGGTAAAGATGGAGGAGGTGGTGGTGGAGGTGGAGGAGGAGGAGGTGGTGGTGGTGGAGGTGGAGGAGGAGGAGGAGGTGGTGGTGGTGAAGTTGAAGGAGGAGGAGGAGGTGGAGGTGGTGGAGGTGGAGGAGGAGGTGGTGGTTGAGGAGGAGGAGGTGGCTTTGGTAGTGGTCAAGTTGGAGGAGGAGTAGATGGTGTTGGAAATGTTGGTGGAGGTGGTGGTGTTATTGAGCAATTAAGCAGGCGTTATCGAGCAATTAAGCAGTAATCAATGGAGGTGGAGGAGGAATTGGTGGTGGAGGTGTAGGTGGAACAGGAGGTGTTGGAGGTGGAGGAGGAGGAGGTGGCGGTGGTGATGGTGGAGGTGCAGGAGGAGGAGGTGGAGGAGGTGGTAGTGGAGATGGTGTTGGAGGTATTGGTGGTGGTGGAGGTAGTGGTGTTATTGAGCATCTAAGCAGGCATTATTGAGCAATTAAGCAGTAATCAATGGAGGTGGTGGTGGAGGTGGAGGTGGAAGAGGAGGTGATGGGGTTGGAGGATGAGGAGGTGGCGGTTGTGGTGGTGGAGGTGTAGGAGGAGGAGGTGGAGGAGGTGCTGGTGGAGATGGTGTTGGAGGTATTGGTGGTGGTGGAGATGGTGGTGTTATTGAGCATCTAAGCAGGCGTTATTGAGCAATTAAGCAGTAATCAATAGAGGTGGAGGTGGAAGAGGAGGTGTTGGGGTTGGAGGAGGAGGAGGTGGTGATTGTTGATATATTGATTGATTCGTAATGAACAGATTAATTTCTAGCAATTGATTTATTGTTTTCTTGATCACTGAACTGTCTGATTTATTGCTTACTGATTAACTAATGACTACTTACTGATGAATAATTTGCTGAATGTTTGAATAATTGCAGATGAAATTGATTGCTGATTGATTAATTTATTGCTGTTTTTTTTCAGATGATTTATTCGATTGCTTATATTAATGTATTGATTGCTGATTAATTATTTATTGATGGCTGGATTGATTGCTGCCTTATTGTAAATTGATTGCTGCTTAATTGATTGCTAGTGGTTTAATTGCTTTGTGAATGATTGCTCACTAATTGCTGGTGGATTTATTTTTTTCTGATGATTTGATTGTTGATATATTGATTGACTGCTAATTAACAGATGAATTACTTGCTTATTGGTTAATACATGAATTATTGTTTGCTAATGTAATTTTTAGCTGACAATAGTTTTCTCACTGATTGCTAATTAATTGATTGATTGCTGATGGAGTGATTTATTTCTGTGTAATTGCTTTTATTTTCGGATTGATTACTCATATTAATTGACTGTGGATTGAGTTATTGTTTACTGATTACTGTAGATGATAGTTTCATTGATTGCTGGTGGATTGATTTATTGTTGATGAGTGGATTGATTACTGATATATTTATGAATTGTTTGCTTATTGATTTACTGAATGCTAATGGTTTGTTTCATGGCTGATAATTTGGTGGCTTACACTTATGGATTGATTGGTGATACATTGATTGACTGCTGATGTACAGATTAATAGCTCATTTATGGCTAATTGATTGACTATTCAGTGATTATTCACTTATTAATGAGCTGATGATTGATTTATTGGTGAGGATTGAATTGATTGCAGATACTTTATATTGTTTTTTGATGGTTTTGGTTTGATTGCTGGTTATATTAAATAATTGCTTATGGTAAAAACTGAAGAATTATTCTTTTCTGATTACTATATAGCTGATAGTTTCCTTATTTGCTGAATTATTTCTTGCTGAATAATTGACTGCTTTTGAATGAATCTATTACTGTTTAATTGATCAATAACACCTGCTTAATTGCTCAATAACATCACGTACTCCACCACCACCACTTCCAACACCACCACCTGCTTATGAATGAATAGTGGTTGTGGTGGAGGAGATGGTGAGGAGGTGGTGGTGGTGGAGGTGGAGGAGAAGGTAGTGGAGATAAAGGTGGTGGAGGAGGTGGTGAAGGTGGAGGAGGTGGTAGTCTAGGTGGAGGAGGAGGAGGAGGTGGAGGAGGAGGAGGTGGAGTTGGTGGTGGTGGAAATGGAGGAGGAGGAGGAGGTGGAGGTGGTGGTGGTGGAAGTGGAGGAGGAGGAGGTGGTGGTGGTGTTGGAGGAGGAGGAGGTGGTGGTGGTGGAGGTGGATAAGGTCGAGGAGGAGGTGCTGATGGAGGAGGAGGAGGAGGTGGCGCTGGTGATGGTGGAGGAGGAGGAGTTGGCGGTGGAGGAGGAGGAGAAGGAGGTGGCTGTGGTGGTAGAGGAGGTGCTTATTTGCTGAATTATTTCTTGCTGACCAATGGACTGCTTATGTATAAATCGATTACTGCTTAATTGCTCAATTATGCCTGCTTATTTACTCAATAACACTACCACCTCCACCTCCACCACCTCCTGCTTATGAATCAATGGTGGTTGTGGTGGTGGAGGAGATGCTGGTAGTGTTGGAGGAGGTGGTGGTGGAGATGGTGTTGGAGGTATTGGTGGTGGTGGAGGTGGTGGTGTTTTTGAGCAGTTAAGCAGGCGCTATTAAGCGATTAAGCAGTAATCGATGGAATTGGTGGAAGAGGAGGTGGTGGTGGAGGTGGAGGAGGAGGTGTTGGAGGTGGAGGTGGAGGAGGCGGAGGAGGAGGTGGCGTTGGCAGTGGAGGTGGATGAGGAGGAGGTGGCGGTGGAGGTGGAGGTGGAGGAGGACCAGATGGTGGTGGTTGTGGTGTTGGAGGTGGAGGAGGAGGTGGTTGTGGTGGAGGAGGTGCTTATTTGCTGAATTATTTCTTGCTGACCAATCGACTGCTTATGAATAAATCGATTACTGCTTAATTGCTCAATAACGCCTGCTTAATTGCTCAATAACACCACCAACTCCAACACCACCACCACCTGCTTATGAATGAATGTTGGGGGAGATACTGGTAGTGTTGGAGGAGGTGGTGGTGAAGATGGTTTTGGAGGTTTTGGTTGTGGTGGAAGTGGTGGTGGTGTTATTGAGCGATGAAACAGTAATCGATGGAGGTGTTGGAGGAGGAGGTGGTTAATGGCTTATTGATTGACTAATGAGTATTCTCTGATTAATTTTGAGCTGATGATTGATTTATTGCTGAGGATTGAATTGATTGCAGATATTTTATATTGTGTTTTGATAGTTTTTGATTGATTGATGGTTATATTAATTAAATGTTGATGGTAAAAACTGAATTATTCTTTTCTGATTACTATTTAGCTGATAGATTCCTTATTTGCTGAATTATTTCTTGCTGACTAATTGACTACTTATGAATGAATTGATTACTGCTTAATTGCTCAACATTCAATTGACTTCTGTTGGGTTTATTTTTTGCTGATTTGACTGATTGTTATTCATGTATAGGTTGTAAAATAATGTTAAAATATAATACATTAAAACGTATAAAAGAAATTGTAACATGAAATAAAAAAAAAAAAACTTTTGAGTATTATTATTATTAACTTTTAGCCCATGTTTGATCCAGTTTTACATGGCACCACAACAACAGTGAAGTCAAAACATGCTTCTTATTCTAAACAGAGAAGAAAAATGACATTTTTAACAAATATGAAATATATTTCATAAATAATAATACTTTTATATTTATCCTTTAATCACAAAAATACTAAAAAATACTAAAAAATACTTCTTACAAACAGTGTAAGAAGTATAGAAAATAATGCAATTAAAATCTTTATGAATACTGTGTTCTTATTGGCTTCCTGCTGCAGAAACATTGAGTGGTGTTCCAGAAGGTTCTCTGACAATATATAAATATATATAAATGAAAGCAATGAGGGGTGGGGCTTATATGCACACAGCCAATCAGCGTCACACTTGAGTCACAATAGTTGGAACCAATCAATTGTGACATCACACATTCCATGGGAAAGGTGAGCGGAGAAGAGGTGCCATCGCAGAGTAACTTCTCTGTCGTTCAGTTCTTTGTCAGAACCAGGACTGAACTTTCATAACCGCTTTAGGAAAAAGATAGACGGGGAACGGGGTTTAAACTGTGTGGAAGCTGGAGTCAGAGGGAGTTTAAAAGCAGGAGAAACTTTTAAGGTAAGTTTCAAGGATTATTAAACCTCCTGCTGCTGTTAATTAATATTTACCGCTTAGACTGTTTAAAGTGTGCTGCTGCAGTTTTGTAAAGTGTTTATCTTTAGTGTACTATTTTAAACGTCTTTTAAATGTTGCTGCTTTGTAACATTATCTGTTGCCTGGTTGTTTGTTGTGCTAATGGGTCTCTGCTCACTGCACTGTGTTGGTTGTGTTATTAATGGTGTAACAGACACAAAGTGCCACTGACGCGGAATAAGGGGAGCCGATTACTTTTTTCAGATGTTTTATTTGATTGCTTATATTAATGTGCTGGTTGCTGATTAATTGATTATGGATGGATGAATTGATTGCTGCCTTATTGTAAATTGATTGCTGATTAATTGATTGCTGGTGAGGGTGGCACGGTGGAGCAGCAGGTAGTGTCACAGTCACACAGCTCCAGGGACCTGGAGGTTGTGGGTTCGATTCCCGCTCTGGGTGACTGTCTGTGAGGAGTTGGTGTGTTCTCCCTGTGTCGGTGTGGGTTTCCTCCGGGTGCTCCGGTTTCCTCCGTCAGTCCAAAAACACACGTTGATAGGTTGATTGGCGACTCAAAAGTGATCGTAGGTGTGAATGTGTGAGTGTGTGTGTTGCCCTGTGAAGGACTAGCGCCCCCTCCAGGGTGTATCCATGCCTTGCACCCAATGATTCCAGGTAGGCTCTGGACCCACTGCGACCCTGAACCTGATAAGCTGTTACTGATAATGAATTATTGCTGGTGGTTTGATTGCCTTCTGAATGTTTGCTCACTAATTGCTGGTGGATTAGTTTTTTTTTTTTTTCTGATGATTTGATTGATTGTTTATATATTTTATTGACTGCTAATGAACAGATTAATTTCTAGCAATTGATTTCTGATTTACTGTTTGCTTGATCACTGAACTGATTGATTTATTGCATACTGATTAACTAATGACTACTTACTGATGAATAATTTGCTGAATGTTTGAATAATTGCAGATGAAATTGATTGCTGATTGATTAATTTATTGCAGGTAATCTTTTTCAGATGATTTATTCGATTACTTATATTAATGTCTTGATTGCTGATTAATTGTTTATTGATGGCTGGATTGATTGCTGCCTTATTGTAAATTGATTGCTGCTTAATTGATTGCTGGTGGTTTAATTGCTTTGTGAATGATTGCTCACTAATTGCTGGTGGATTTATTTTTTTCTGATGATTTGATTGTTGATATATTGATTGACTGCTAATGAACAGATGAATTTCTTGCTTATTGGTTAATACATGAATTATTGTTTGCTAATGTAATTTTTAGCTGACATTAGTTTTCTCACTGATTGCTAATTAATTGATTGATTGCTGATGGAGTGATTTATTTCTGTGTAATTGCTTTTTTCTTTTTGGATTGATTACTCATATTAATTGACTGTTGATTGAGTTATTGTTTACTGATTACTGTAGATGATAGTTTCACTGATTGCTGGTGGATTGATTTATTGTTGATGAGTGGATGGCTTACAGTGGATAATTTGATGGCTTACAGTTATGGATTGACTGGTGATACATTGATTGACTGCTGATGTATAGATTAATAGCTAATTTATGGCTTATTGATTGACTAATGATTATTCACTGATTAATGCTGATGATTTATTGCTGAGGATTGAATTGATTGCAGATATTTTATATAGTTTTTTGATGGTTTTGGATTGATTGCTGGTTATATCAATTAATTGCTGATGGTAAAAACTAAAGAATTCTTCTTTTCTGATTACTAAATAGCTGGTAGATTCCTTATTTTCTGAATAATTTCTTGCTGACTAATTGACTGCTAATGAATGAATCGATAACTGTTTTATTGTTCAGTAACACCTGCTTAATTGCTCAATAACGCCTGCTTAATTGTTCAATAAAATTACCACCTCCACCACTTCCAACACCACCATCTGCTAATTAATGAATGGTGGTTGTGGTGGAGGTGGAGGTGGAGGTGCAGGAGGAGGAGGTGGTGCAGGTGGAGGAGGTGGTGAAGGTGGTAGTGGAGGTGGAGGAGGTGGTGGAGGAGGAGGAGGTGGTGATGATAAAGGAGGTGCTTATTTGCTGAATTATTTCTTGCTGACCAATTGACTGCTTATGAATAAATCGATTACTGCTTAATTGCTCAATAACACCACCTCCACCACCACCACCTGCTTATGAATGAATGGTGGTGGAGGAGATGTTGGTAGAGTTGGAGGAGGTGGTGGTGGAGATGGTGTCTTTGAATAGGTGGAGGAGGAGGTGGTGGTGGTGGAGGTGGGGGTGTTGGAGGAGGAGGTGGTGGTTCAGGAGGAGGAGGTGGCGGTGGTAGTGGTGGAGGTGGAGGAGGAGGTGAAGGAGGTGGTGGTGGAGATGGTGTTGGAGGTATTGGTGGAGGTGGTAGTGTTACTGAGCAATTAAGCAGGTGTTATTGAGCGACTAAGCAGTAATCGATGGAGGTGGTGGTGTAGGTGGAGGTGGAACAGGATGTGTTGGAGGTGGAGGAGGAGGATGGTGATGAGGTGGTGGTGCAGATGGTGTTGTAGGTATTAGTGGTGGTGGAGGTGGAGGTGGAAGAGGAGGCGTTGGGGTTGGAGGAGGAGGATGTGGTGATTGTTGATATATTGAATGACTCCTAATGAACAGATCAATTTCTAGAAATTGATTTCTGATTTATTGTTTGCTTGATCACTGAACTGACTGATTTATTGCTTACTAATTGACTAATGACTACTTACTGATGAATAATTTGCTGAATGTTTGAATAATTGCAGATGGAATTGATTGCTGATTGATTAATTTATTGCTGGTTATTTTTTTAGATGATTTATTCGATTGCTTATATTAATGTATTGATTGCTGATTAATTGTTTATCGACGGCTGGATTGATTGCTGCCTTATTGTAAATTGATTGCTGCTTAATTGATTGCTGGTGGTTTAATTGCTTTGTGAATGATTGCTCACTAATTGCTGGTGGATTTATTTTTTTCTGATGATTTGATTGTAGATATATTGATTGACTGCTAATGAACAGATGAATTTCTTGCTTAGGTGGTGTCTGTGGTGGTAGTGGAGGAGGACGTGGGGGTGGAGTTGGAGGAGTAGGAGGTGGTGGTGCAGGTGGAGGAGGAGAAGGTGGCAGTTGTGCCACCACCACCTGCTTATGAATGAATGGTGGTGGTGGAGGATATGCTAGTAGTGTTGGAGGAGGTGGTGGTGGAGATGGTATTGGAGGTATTGGTGGTGGTGGAGGTGGTGGTGTTATTGAGCAATTAAGCAGACATTATTGAGCAATTAAGCAGTAATTGATGAAGGTGGTGGAAGAGCAGGTGTTGGAGGTGGTGGTGGAGGAGGAGGAGCAGATGGTAGTGGTGGAGGTGGAGGAGGACGAGGTGCTGGTGGAGGAAATGGAGGAGGTGGTAGTGGAGGTAGAGGAGGAGGAGGTGAATGTGGTAGTGGAGGTAGAGGAGGTGGAGGAGGTGGTAGTGGAGGTAGAGGAGGTGGTGGTGGAGGAGGTGCTTATTTGCTGAACTATTTCTTGGTGACCTATTGACTGCTTATGAATAAATCGATTACTGCTTAATTGCTTAACAACACCACCACCACCACCTGCTTATGAATGAATGGAGGAGGTGGTGGTGGAGATGGTGTTGTTGAGGAGCTGGAGGAGGAGGTGGTGGTTGAGGAGGAGGAGGTGGTGGTGGTAGTGGTGAAGGTGGAGGAGGTGGTGGTGGAGATGGTGTTGGAGGTGTTGGTGGAGGTGGTGGTGTTATTGAGCAATTAAGCAGGCGTTATTGAGCAATTAAGCAGTAATCGATGGAGGTGGAGGAGGACTTGGTGGTGGAGGTGGAACAGGAGGTGTTGGAGGTGGAGGAGGAGGAGGTGGTGGTGGTGGTGGAGGTGTAGGAGGAGGAGGTGTAGGAGTTGGTGGTGGAGATGGTGTTGGAGGTACTGGTGGTGGTGGAGATGGTGGTGTTATTGAGTATCTAAGCAGGCGTTATTGAGCAATTAAGCAGTAATCAATAGAGGTGGAGGTGGAAGAGGAGGTGTTGGGGTTGGAGGAGGAGGAGATGGTGATTGTTGATATATTGATTGATTCGTAATGAACAGATTAATTTCTAGCAATTGATTTATTGTTTTCTTGATCACTGAACTGTCTGATTTATTGCTTACTGATCAACAAATGACTACTTACTGATGAATAATTTGCTGAATGTTTGAATAATTGCAGATGAAATTGATTGCTGATTGATCATCAATTGTGGTTGTGATGGTGGAGGAGATGCTGCTTTGTTGGAGGAGGTGGTGGTGGAGATGGTGTTGGAGGTATTGGTGGTGGTGGAGGTGGAGGTGGAGGAGGAGGAGTTGGTGGTGGTGGAGGTGGAGGAGGAGGAGGAGGAGGTGGTGGTGGTGAAGTTGAAGGAGGAGGAGGAGGAGGTGGAGGTGGTGGAGGTGGAGGAGGAGGTGGTGGTTGAGGAGGAGGAGGTGGCGGTGGTAGTGGTCAAGTTGGAGGAGGAGTAGATGGTGTTGGAAATGTTGGTGGAGGTGGTGGTGTTATTGAGCAATTAAGCAGGCGTTATCGAGCAATTAAGCATTAATCAATGGAGGTGGAGGAGGAATTGGTGGTGGAGGTGTAGGTGGAACAGGAGGTGTTGGAGGTGGAGGAGGAGGAGGTGGCGGTGGTGATGGTGGAGGTGCAGGAGGAGGAGGTGGAGGAGGTGGTAGTGGAGATGGTGTTGGAGGTATTGGTGGTGGTGGAGGTAGTGGTGTTATTGAGCATCTAAGCAGGCATTATTGAGCAATTAAGCAGTAATCAATGGAGGTGGAGGAGGAGGTGGTGGTGGAGGTGGAGGTGGATAAGGTCGAGGAGGAGGTGCTGATGGAGGAGGAGGAGGAGGTGGCGGTGGTGATGGTGGAGGAGGAGGAGTTGGTGGAGGAGGAGGAGGAAGAGGTGGCGGTGGTGGTGGAGGAGGAGGAGGAGGTGGTGGTGGTGGTGGAGGAGGAGGAGGTGGTTGTGGTGGAGGAGGTGCTTATTTGCTGAATTATTTCTTGCTGACCAATCAACTGCTTATTTGTAAATCGATTACTGCTTAATTGCTCAATTATGCCTGCTTATTTGCTCAATAACACCACCACCTCCACCACCACCACCTCCTGCTTATGAATCAATTGTGGTTGTGATGGTGGAGGAGATGCTGGTATTGTTGGAGGAGGTGGTGGTGGAGATGGTGTTGGAGGTATTGGTGGTGGTGGAGGTGGTGGTGTTTTTGAGCAGTTAAGCAGGCGTTATTGAGTGATTAAGCAGTAATCGATGGAGGTGGTGGTGGAGGTGGTGGAGGAGGTGTTGGAGGTGGAGGTGGAGGAGGAGGTAGTGGAGGTAAAGGTGGAGGAGGTGGTGGTGGTGGAGGAGGTGGTAATCTAGGTGGAGGAGGAGGTGGAGGAGGTGGTGGTGGTGGAGTTGGAGGAGGAGGAGGAGGTGGTGGTGATGGTGAAGGTGGAGGAGGAGGAGGAGGTGGAGGTGGTGGTGGTGGAGGTGGAGGAGGAGGTGGTGGTTGAGGAGGAGGAGGTGGCGGTGGTAGTGGTCAAGGTGGTCGTGTTATTGAGCAATTAAGCAGGCGTTATCGAGCGATTAAGCAGTAATCAATGGAGGTGGAGGATGAGTTGGTGGTGGAGGTGTAGGTGGAACAGGAGGTGTTGGAGGTGGAGGAGGAGGAGGTGGCGGTGGTGATGGTGGAGGTGCAGGAGGAGGTGGTAGTGGAGATGGTGTTGGAGGTGTTGGTGGTGGTGGAGGTAGTGGTGTTATTGATCATCTAAGCAGGCATTATTGAGCAATTAAGCAGTAATCAATGGAGGTGGAGGAGGAGGTGGTGGTGGAGGTGGAGGTGGAAGAGGAGGTGATGGGGTTGGAGGATGAGGAGGTGGCGGTTGTGGTGGTGGAGGTGTAGGAGGAGGAGGTGGAGGAGGTGCTGGTGGAAATGGTGTTGGAGGTATTGGTGGTGGTGGAGATGGTGGTGTTATTGAGCATCTAAGTAGGCGTTTTTGAGCAATTAAGCAGTAATCTATAGAGGTGGAGGTGGAGGTGGAAGAGGAGGTGTTGGGGTTGGAGGAGGAGGAGGTGGTGATTGTTGATATATTTATTGATTTGTAATGAACAGATTAATTTCTAGCAATTGATTTATTGTTGATCACTGAACTGTCTGATTTATTGCTTACTGATTAACTAATGACTACTTACTGATGAATAATTTGCTGAATGTTTGAATATTTGCAGATGAAATTGATTGCTGATTGATTAATTTATTGCTGTTTTTTTTCAGATGATTTATTCGATTGCTTATATTAATGTATTGATTGCTGATTAATTGTTTATTGATGGCTGGATTGATTGCTGCCTTATTGTAAATTGATTGCTGCTTAATTGATTGCTGGTGGTTTAATTGCTTTGTGAATGATTGCTCACTAATTGCTGGTGGATTTATTTTTTTCTGATGATTTGATTGTTGATATATTGATTGACTGCTAATTAACAGATGAATTACTTGCTTATTGGTTAATACATGAATTATTGTTTGCTAATGTAATTTTTAGCTGACAATAGTTTTCTCACTGATTGCTAATTAATTGATTGATTGCTGATGGAGTGATTTATTTCTGTGTAATTGCTTTTCTTTTCGGATTGATTACTACTATTAATTGACTGTGGATTGAGTTATTGTTTACTGATTACTGTAGATGATAGTTTCATTGATTGCTGGTGGATTGATTTATTGTTGATGAGTGGATTGATTACTGATATATTTATGAATTGTTTGCTTATTGATTTACTGAATGCTAATGGTTTGTTTCATGGCTGATAATTTGGTGGCTTACACTTATGGATTGATTGGTGATACATTGATTGACTGTTGATGTACAGATTAATAGCTAATTTATGGCTAATTGATTGACTAATGATTATTCACTTGGAGGAGAAGGTAGTGGAGGTAAAGGTGGAGGAGGTGGTGGTGGTGGAGGAGGTGGTAGTCTAGGTGGAGGAGGAGGAGGAGGTGGTGGTGGTGGAGCTGGAGGAGGAGGTGGTGGTGGTGGAGGTGGAGGAGGAGGAGGTGGAGGTGGTGGAGGAGGTGCTTGTTTGCTGAAGTATTTCTTGCTGACCAATCAACTGCTTATGAATTAATCGATTACTGCTTAATTGCTCAATAACACCACCACCACCACCTGCTTATGAATGAATGGTGGTCGTTGAGATTTAGTTGTTGAGGATGTGGAGGAGGAGGTGGTGGTGGTTGTGGAGGTGGATAAGGTCAAGGAGGAGGTGCTGTTGGAGGAGGAGGAGGAGGAGATGGCGGTGGTGGTAGTGGAAGTGGAGGAGAAGGAGGAGGAGGTGTTGGTGGTGGAGGAGGAGGATGTGGCGCTGGTGATGGTGGAGGAGGAGGAGGAAGAGGTGGCGGTGGTGGTAGAGGAGGAGGAGGAGGTGGCGGTGATGGTGGAGGAGGAGGAGGTGGTTGTGGTGGAGGAGGTGCTTATTTGCTGATTTATTTCTTGCTGACCAATCGACTGCTTATGTGTAAATCGATTACTGCTTAATTGCTCAATTATGCCTGCTTATTTGCTCAATAACACCACCACCTCCACCACCACCACCTCCTGCTTATGAATCAATTGTGGTTGTGATGGTGGAGGAGATGCTGGTATTGTTGGAGGAGATGGTGGTGGAGATGGTGTTGGAGGTATTGGTGGTGGTGGAGGTGGTGGTGTTTTTGAGCAGTTAAGCAGGCGTTATTGAGCGATTAAGCAGTAATCGATGGAGGTGGTGGTGGAGGTGGAGGAGGAGGTGTTGGAGGTGGAGGTGGAGGAGGATGTAGTGGAGGTAAAGGTGGAGGAAGTGGAGGAGGTGGAGGAGGTGGTAATCTAGGTGGAGGAGGAGGAGGAGGTGGTGGTGTAGGTGGAGGAGGAGGAGGAGGTGGAGGTCGTGGTGGTGGAGGTGGAGGAGGGGGTGGTGGTTGAGGAGGAGGAGGTGGCGGTGGTAGTGGTCAAGGTGGAGGAGGAGTAGATGGTGTTGGAAGTGTTGGTGGAGGTGGTGGTGTTATTGAGCAATTAAGCAGGCGTTATCGAGCGATTAAGCAGTAATCAATGGAGGTGGAGGAGGAGTTGGTGGTGGAGGTGTAGGTGGAACAGGAGCTGTTGGAGGTGGAGGAGGAGGAGGTGGCGGTGGTGATGGTGGAGGTGCAGGAGGAGGAGGTGGAGGAGGTGGTAGTGGAGATGGTGTTGGAGGTATTGGTGGTGGTGGAGGTAGTGGTGTTATTGAGCATCTAAGCAGGCATTATTGAGCAATTAAGCAGTAATCAATGGAGGTGGAGGAGGAGGTGGTGGTGGTGGTGGAAGAGGAGGTGATGGGGTTGGAGGATGAGGAGGTGGCGGTTGTGGTGGTGGAGGTGTAGGAGGAGGAGGTGGAGGAGGTGCTGGTGGAGATGGTGTTGGAGGTATTGGTGCTGGTGGAGATGGTGGTGTTAATGAGCATCTAAGCAGGCGTTATTGAGCAATTAAGCAGTAATCAATAGAGGTGGAGGTGGAGGTGGAAGAGGAGGTGTTGGGGTTGGAGGAGGAGGAGGTGGTGATTGTTGATATATTGATTGATTCGTAATGAACAGATTAATTTCTAGCAATTGATTTATTGTTTTCTTGATCACTGAACTGTCTGATTTATTGCTTACTGATTAACTAATGACTACTTACTGATGAATAATTTGCTGAATGTTTGAATAATTGCAGATGAAATTGATTGCTGATTGATTAATTGATTGCTGTTTTTTTTCAGATGATTTATTTGATTGCTTATATTAACGTATTGATTGCTGATTAATTGTTTATTGATGGCTGGATTGATTGCTGCCTTATTGTAAATTGATTGCTGCTTAATTGATTGCTAGTGGTTTAATTGCTTTGTGAATGATTGCTCACTAATTGCTGGTGGATTTATTTTTTTCTGATGATTTGATTGTTGATATATTGATTGACTGCTAATTAACAGATGAATTACTTGGTTATTGGTTAATACATGAATTATTGTTTGCTAATGTAATTTTTAGCTGACAATAGTTTTCTCACTGATTGCTAATTAATTGATTGATTGCTGATGGAGTGATTTATTTCTGTGTAATTGCTTTTCTTTTCGGATTGATTACTCATATTAATTGACTGTGGATTGAGTTATTGTTTACTGATTACTGTAGATGATAGTTTCATTGATTGCTGGTGGATTGATTTATTGTTGATGAGTGGATTGATTACTGATATATTTATGAATTGTTTGCTTATTGATTTACTGAATGCTAATGGTTTGTTTCATGGCTGATAATTTGGTGGCTTACACTTATGGATTGATTGGTGATACATTGATTGACTGCTGATGTACAGATTAATAGCTAATTTATGGCTAATTGATTGACTAATGATTATTCAATTGGAGGAGAAGGTAGTGGAGGTAAAGGTGGAGGAGGTGGTGGTGGTGGAGGAGGTGGTAGTCTAGGTGGAGGAAGAGGAGGAGGAGGAGGAGGTGGTGGTGGTGGAGCTGGAGGAGGAGGAGGAAGAGGTGGAGGTGGTGGAGGTGGAGGAGGAGGTGGTGGAGGAGGAGGAGGTGGTGGAGGAGGAGGAGGTGGTGGTGGTGGAGGAGGTGCTTGATTGCTGAAGTATTTATTGCTCACCAATCAACTGCTTATGAATTAATCGATTACTGCTTAATTGCTCAATAACACCACCACCACCACCTGCTTATGAATGAATGGTGGTCGTTGAGATGTAGTTGTTGAGGATGTGGAGGAGGAGGTGGTAATCTAGGTGGAGGAGGAGGAAAAGGAGGTGGTGGTGGTGGAGGTGGAGGAGGAGGTGGTGGTTGAGGAGGAGGAGGTGGCGGTGGTAGTGTTTAAGGTGGAGGAGGAGTAGATGGTGTTGGAAGTGCTGGTGGAGGCGGTGGTGTTATTGAGCAATTAAGCAGGCGTTATCGAGCGATTAAGCAGTAATCAATGGAGGTGGAGGAGGAGTTGGTGGTGGAGGTGTTGGAGGTGGAGGAGGAGGAGGTAGCGGTGGTGATGGTGGAGGTGCAGGAGGAGGAGATGGAGGAGGTGGTAGTGGAGATGGTGTTGGAGGTATTGGTGGTGGTGGAGATGGTGGTGTTATTGAGCATCTAAGCAGGCGTTATTGAGCAATTAAGCAGTAATCAATAGAGGTGGAGGTGGAGGTGGTGGTGGAGGTGGAGGTGGAAGAGGAGGTGATGGGGTTGGAGGATGAGGAGGTGGCGGTTGTGGTGGTGGAGGTGTAGGAGGAGGAGGTGGAGGAGGTGCTGGTGGAGATGGTGTTGGAGGTATTGGTGGTGGTGGAGATGGTGGTGTTATTGAGCATCTAAGCAGGCGTTATTGAGCAATTAAGCAGTAATCAATAGAGGTGGAGGTGGAGGTGGAAGAGGAGGTGTTGGGGTTGGAGGAGGAGGAGGTGGTGATTGTTGATATATTGATTGATTCGTAATGAACAGATTAATTTCTAGCAATTGATTTATTGTTTTCTTGATCACTGAACTGTCTGATTTATTGCTTACTGATTAACTAATGACTACTTACTGATGAATAATTTGCTGAATGTTTGAATAATTGCAGATGAAATTGATTGCTGATTGATTAATTTATTGCTGTTTTTTTTCAGATGATTTATTCGATTGCTTATATTAATGTATTGATTGCTGATTAATTGTTTATTGATGGCTGGATTGATTGCTGCCTTATTGTAAATTGATTGCTGCTTAATTGATTGCTGGTGGTTTAATTGCTTTGTGAATGATTGCTCACTAATTGCTGGTGGATTTATTTTTTTCTGATGATTTGATTGTTGATATATTGATTGACTGCTAATTAACAGATGAATTACTTGCTTATTGGTTAATACATGAATTATTGTTTGCTAATGTAATTTTTAGCTGACAATAGTTTTCTCACTGATTGCTAATTAATTGATTGATTGCTGATGGAGTGATTTATTTCTGTGTAATTGCTTTTCTTTTCGGATTGATTACTCATATTAATTGACTGTGGATTGAGTTATTGTTTACTGATTACTGTAGATGATAGTTTCATTGATTGCTGGTGGATTGATTTATTGTTGATGAGTGGATTGATTACTGATATATTTATGAATTGTTTGCTTATTGATTTACTGAATGCTAATGGTTTGTTTCATGGCTGATAATTTGGTGGCTTACACTTATGGATTGATTGGTGATACATTGATTGACTGCTGATGTACAGATTAATAGCTAATTTATGGCTAATTGATTGACTAATGATTATTCACTTGGAGGAGAAGGTAGTGGAGGTAAAGGTGGAGGAGGTGGTGGTGGTGGAGGAGGTGGTAGTCTAGGTGGAGGAAGAGGAGGAGGAGGAGGAGGTGGTGGTGGTGGAGCTGGAGGAGGAGGAGGAAGAGGTGGAGGTGGTGGAGGAGGTGCTAGTTTGCTGAAGTATTTATTGCTGACCAATCAACTGCTTATGAATTAATCAATTACTGCTTAATTGCTCAATAACACCACCACCACCACCTGCTTATGAATGAATGGTGGTCGTTGAGATGTAGTTGTTGAGGATGTGGAGGAGGAGGTGGTAATCTAGGTGGAGGAGGAGGAAAAGGAGGTGGTGGTGGTGGAGGTGGAGGAGGAGGTGGTGGAGGAGGTGCTTGTTTTCTGAAGTATTTCTTAATTGCTCAATTATGCCTGCTTATTTGCTCAATAACACCACCACCTCCACCACCACCACCTCCTGCTTATGAATCAATTGTGGTTGTGATGGTGGAGGAGATGCTGGTATTGTTGGAGGAGGTGGTGGTGGAGATGGTGTTGGAGGTGGTGGTGTTTTTGAGCAGTTAAGCAGGCGTTATTGAGCGATTAAGCAGTAATCGATGGAGGTGGTGGTGGAGGTGGAGGAGGAGGTGTTGGAGGTGGAGGTGGAGGAGGAGGTAATCTAGGTGGTGGAGGAGGTGGTAATCTAGGTGGAGGAGGAGGAGGAGGTGGTGGTGGTGGAGGTGGAGGAGGAGGAGGAGGTGGTGGTGGTGGAGGTGGAGGAGTATGAGGAGGAGGTGGTGGTTGAGGAGGAGGCGGTGGCGGTGGTAGTGGTTAAGGTGGAGGAGGAGTAGATGGTGTTGGAAGTGTTGGTGGAGGCGGTGGTGTTATTGAGCATCTAAGCAGGCGTTATTGAGCAATTAAGCAGTAATCAATAGAGGTGGAGGTGGAGGTGGTGGTGGAGGTGGAGGTGGAAGAGGAGGTGATGGGGTTGGAGGATGAGGAGGTGGCGGTTGTGGTGGTGGAGGTGTAGGAGGAGGAGGTGGAGGAGGTGCTGGTGGAGATGGTGTTGGAGGTTTTGGTGGTGGTGGAGATGGTGGTGTTATTGAGCATCTAAGCAGGCGTTATTGAGCAATTAAGCAGTAATCAATAGAGTTGGAGGTGGAGGTGGAAGAGGAGGTGTTGGGGTTGGAGGAGGAGGAGGTGGTGATTGTTGATATATTGATTGATTCGTAATGAACAGATTAATTTCTAGCAATTGATTTATTGTTTTCTTGATCACTGAACTGTCTGATTTATTGCTTACTGATTAACTAATGACTACTTACTGATGAATAATTTGCTGAATGTTTGAATAATTGCAGATGAAATTGATTGCTGATTGATTAATTTATTGCTGGTTTTTTTTCAGATGATTTATTCGATTGCTTATATTAATGTATTGATTGCTGATTAATTGTTTATTGATGGCTGGATTGATTGCTGCCTTATTGTAAATTGATTGCTGCTTAATTGATTGCTGGTGGTTTAATTGCTTTGTGAATGATTGCTCACTAATTGCTGGTGGATTTATTTTTTTCTGATGATTTGATTGTTGATATATTGATTGACTGCTAATTAACAGATGAATTACTTGCTTATTGGTTAATACATGAATTATTGTTTGCTAATGTAATTTTTAGCTGACAATAGTTTTCTCACTGATTGCTAATTAATTGATTGATTGCTGATGGAGTGATTTATTTCTGTGTAATTGCTTTTCTTTTCGGATTGATTAGTCATATTAATTGACTGTGGATTGAGTTATTGTTTACTGATTACTGTAGATGATAGTTTCATTGATTGCTGGTGGATTGATTTATTGTTGATGAGTGGATTGATTACTGATATATTTATGAATTGTTTGCTTATTGATTTATTGAATGCTAAAGGTTTGTTTCATGGCTGATAATTTCGTGGCTTACACTTATGGAATGATTGGTGATACATTGATTGACTGCTGATGTACAGATTAATAGCTAATTTATGGCTAATTGATTGACTAATGATTATTCACTTGGAGGAGAAGGTAGTGGAGGTAAAGGTGGAGGAGGTGGTGGTGGTGGAGGAGGTGCTTGTTTGCTGAAGTATTTCTTGCTGTCCAATCGACTGCTTATGAATTAATCGATTACTGCTTAATTGCTCAATAACACCACCACCACCACCAGCTTATGAATGAATGGTGGTCGCTGAGATGGTGTTGTTGAGGAGGTGGAGGAGGAGGTGGTGGTGGTTGTGGAGGTGGATAAGGTCGAGGAGGAGGTGCTGATGGAGGAGGAGGAGGAGGTGGCGGTGGTGGTAGTGGAAGTGGAGGAGGAGGAGGAGGAGGATGTGGCGCTGGTGATCGTGGAGGAGGAGGAGTTTGCAGTGGAGGTGGAGGAGGAGGAGGTGGCGGTGGTGGTGGAGGAGGAGGAGGAGGTGGCGGTGGTGGTGGAGGAGGAGGAGGAGGTGGCGGTGATGGTGGAGGAGGAGGAGGTGGTTGTGGTGGAGGAGGTGCTGAATTATTTCTTGCTGACCAATCGACTGCTTATGTGTAAATCGATTACTGCTTAATTGCTCAATTATGCCTGCTTATTTGCTCAATAACACCACCACCTCCACCACCACCACCTCCTGCTTATGAATCAATTGTGGTTGTGATGGTGGAGGAGATGCTGGTATTGTTGGAGGAGGTGGTGGTGGAGATGGTGTTGGAGGTATTGGTGGTGGTGGAGGTGGTGGTGTTTTTGAGCAGTTAAGCAGGCGTTATTGAGCGATTAAGCAGTAATCGATGGAGGTGGTGGTGGAGGAGGAGGTGTTGGAGGTGGAGGTGGAGGAGGAGGTAGTGGAGGTAAAGGTGGAGGAGGTGGTGGTGGTGGAGGTGGAGAAGGAGGTGGTGGTTGAGGAGGAGGAGGTGGTGTTATTGAGCAATTAAGCAGGCGTTATCGAGCGATTAAGCAGTAATCAATGGAGGTGGAGGAGGAGTTGGTGGTGGAGGTGTAGGTGGAACAGGAGGTGTTGGAGGTGGAGGAGGAGGAGGTGGCAGTGGTGATGGTGGAGGTGCAGGAGGAGGAGGTGGAGGAGGTGGTAGTGGAGATGGTGTTGGAGGTATTGGTGGTGGTGGAGGTAGTGGTGTTATTGAGCATCTAAGCAGGCATTATTGAGCAATTAAGCAGTAATCAATGGAGGTGGAGGAGGAGGTGGTGGTGGAGGTGGAGGTGGAAGAGGAGGTGATGGGGTTGGAGGATGAGGAGGTGGCGGTTGTGGTGGTGGAGGTGTAGGAGGAGGAGGTGGAGGAGGTGCTGGTGGAGATGGTGTTGGAGGTATTGGTGGTGGTGGAGATGGTGGTGTTATTGAGCATCTAAGCAGGCGTTATTGAGCAATTAAGCAGTAATCAATAGAGGTGGAGGTGGAAGAGGAGGTGTTGGGGTTGGAGGAGGAGGAGGTGGTGATTGTTGATATATTGATTGATTCGTAATGAACAGATTAATTTCTAGCAATTGATTTATTGTTGATCACTGAACTGTCTGATTTATTGCTTACTGATTAACTAATGACTACTTACTGATGAATAATTTGCTGAATGTTTGAATAATTGCAGATGAAATTGATTGCTGATTGATTAATTTATTGCTGTTTTTTTCAGATGATTTATTCGATTGCTTATATTAGTGTATTGATTGCTGATTAATTGTTTATTGATGGCTGGATTGATTGCTGCCTTATTGTAAATTGATTGCTGCTTAATTGATTGCTGCTTAATTGATTGCTGGTGGTTTAATTGCTTTGTGAATGATTGCTCACTAATTGCTGGTGGATTTATTTTTTTCTGATGATTTGATTGTTGATATATTGATTGACTGCTAATTAACAGATGAATTACTTGCTTATTGGTTAATACATGAATTATTGTTTGCTAATGTAATTTTTAGCTGACAATAGTTTTCTCACTGATTGCTAATTAATTGATTGATTGCTGATGGAGTGATTTATTTCTGTGTAATTGCTTTTCTTTTCGGATTGATTACTCATATTAATTGACTGTGGATTGAGTTATTGTTTACTGATTACTGTAGATGATAGTTTCATTGATTGCTGGTGGATTGATTTATTGTTGATGAGTGGATTGATTACTGATATATTTATGAATTGTTTGCTTATTGATTTACTGAATGCTAATGGTTTGTTTCATGGCTGATAATTTTGTGGCTTACACTTATGGATTGATTGGTGATACATTGGAGATGGTGTTGGAGGTATTGGTGGTGGTGGAGGTGGTGGTGTTTTTGAGCAGTTAAGCAGGCGTTATTGAGCGATTAAGCAGTAATCGATGGAGGTGGTGGTGGAGGTGGAGGAGGAGGTGTTGGAGGTGGAGGTGGAGGAGGAGGTAGTGGAGGTAAAGGTGGAGGAGGTGGTGGTGGTGGAGGAGGTGGTAATCTAGGTGGAGGAGGAGGTGGTGGTGGTGAAGGTGGAGTAGGAGGAGGAGGAGGAGGTGGTGGTGGAGGTGGAGGAGGAGGAGGAGGTGGAGGTGGTGGTGGTGGAGGTGGAGGAGGAGATGGTGGTTGAGGAGGAGGAGGTGGCGGTGGTAGTGGTCAAGGTGGAGGAGGAGTAGATGGTGTTGGAAGTGTTGGTGGAGGTGGTGGTGTTATTGAGCAATTAAGCAGGCGTTATCGAGCGATTAAGCAGTAATCAATGGAGGTGGAGGAGGAGTTGGTGGTGGAGGTGTAGGTGGAACAGGAGGTGTTGGAGGTGGAGGAGGAGGAGGTGGTGGTGGTGATGGTGGAGGTGCAGGAGGAGGAGGTGGAGGAGGTGGTAGTGGAGATGGTGTTGGAGGTATTGGTGGTGGTGGAGGTAGTGGTGTTATTGAGCATCTAAGCAGGCATTATTGAGAAATTAAGCCGTAATCAATGGAGGTGGAGGAGGAGGTGGTGGTGGAGGTGGAGGTGGAAGAGGAGGTGATGGGGTTGGAGGATGAGGAGGTGGCGGTTGTGTTGGTGGAGGTGTAGGAGGAGGAGGTGGAGGAGGTGCTTGTGGAGATGGTGTTGGAGGTATTGGTGGTGGTGGAGATGGTGGTGTTATTGAGCATCTAAGCAGGCGTTATTGAGCAATTAAGCAGTAATCAATAGAGGTGGAGGTGGAGGTGGAAGAGGAGGTGTTGGGGTTGGAGGAGGAGGAGGTGGTGATTGTTGATATATTGATTGATTCGTAATGAACAGATTAATTTCTAGCAATTGATTTTTTGTTTTCTTGATTACTGAACTGTCTGATTTATTGCTTACTGATTAACTAATGACTACTTACTGATGAATAATTTGCTGAATGTTTGAATAATTGCAGATGAAATTGATTGCTGATTGATTAATTTATTGCTGTTTTTTTTTTTCAGATGATTTATTCGATTGCTTATATTAATGTATTGATTGCTGATTAATTGTTTATTGATGGCTGGATTGATTGCTGCCTTATTGTAAATTGATTGCTGCTTAATTGATTGCTGCTTAATTGATTGCTGGTGGTTTAATTGCTTTGTGAATGATTGCTCACTAATTGCTGGTGGATTTATTTTTTTCTGATGATTTGATTGTTGATATATTGATTGACTGCTAATTAACAGATGAATTACTTGCTTATTGGTTAATACATGAATTATTGTTTGCTAATGTAATTTTTAGCTGACAATAGTTTTCTCACTGATTGCTAATTAATTGATTGATTGCTGATGGAGTGATTTATTTCTGTGTAATTGCTTTTCTTTTCGGATTGATTACTCATATTAATTGACTGTGGATTGAGTTATTGTTTACTGATTACTGTAGATGATAGTTTCATTGATTGCTGGTGGATTGATTTATTGTTGATGAGTGGATTGATTACTGATATATTTATGAATTGTTTGCTTATTAATTTACTGAATGCTAATGGTTTGTTTCATGGCTGATAATTTGGTGGCTTACACTTATGGATTGATTGGTGATACATTGATTGACTGCTGATGTACAGATTAATAGCTAATTTATGGCTAATTGATTGACTAATGATTATTCACTTGGAGGAGAAGGTAGTGGAGGTAAAGGTGGAGGAGGTGGTGGTGGTGGAGGAGGTGGTAATCTAGGTGGAGGAGGAGGAGGAGGAGGTTGTGGTGGTGGTGGAGGTGGAGGAGGAGGAGGTGGTGGTGGTGGTGGAGGTGGAGGAGGAGGTGGTGGAGGAGTAGGAGGTGGTGGTGGTGGAGGAGGTGTTTGTTTGCTGAAGTATTTCTTGCTGTCCAATCGACTGCTTATGAATTAATCGATTACTGCTTAATTGCTCAATAACACCACCACCACCACCAGCTTATGAATGAATGGTGGTCGTTGAGATGGTGTTGTTGAGGAGGTGGAGGAGGAGTTGGTGGTGGTTGTGGAGGTGGATAAGGTCGAGGAGGAGGTGCTGATGGAGGAGGAGGAGGAGGTGGCGGTGGTGGTAGTGGAAGTGGAGGAGGAGGAGGAGGAGGAGGATGTGGCGCTGGTAATGGTGGAGGAGGAGGAGTTGGCGGTGGAGGTGGAGGAGGAGGAGGAAGAGGTGGCGGTGGTTGTGGAGGAGGAGTAGGTGGTGGTGATGGTGGAGGGGGTGCTTATTTGCTGAATTATTTCTTGCTGACCAATCGACTGCTTATGTGTAAATCGATTACTGCTTAATTGCTCAATTATGCCTGCTTATTTGCTCAATAACACCACCACCTCCACCACCACCACCTCCTGCTTATGAATCAATTGTGGTTGTGATGGTGGAGGAGATGCTGGTATTGTTGGAGGAGGTGGTGGTGGAGATGGTGTTGGAGGTATTGGTGGTGGTGGAGGTGGTGGTGTTTTTGAGCAGTTAAGCTGGCGTTATTGAGCGATTAAGCAGTAATCGATGGAGGTGGAGGTGGAGGAGGAGGTTTTGGAGGTGGAGGTGGAGGAGGAGGTAGTGGAGGTAAAGGTGGAGGAGGTGGTGGTGGTGGAGGAGGTGATAATCTAGGTGGAGGAGGAGGAGATGGTGGTGGTGGAGGTGGAGGATGAGGAGGAGGAGTTGGTGGTGGTGAAGGTGGAGGAGGAGGAGGAGGTGGTGGAGGTGGAGGAGGAGGAGGAGATGGTGGTGGTGGAGGTGGAGGAGGAGGAGGAGGAGGTGGTGGTGGTGAAGGTGGAGGAGGAAGAGGTGGTGGTGGAGGTAGAGGAGGAGGAGGAGGTGGAGGTGGTGGTGGTGGAGGTGGAGGAGGAGGTGGTGGTTGAGGAGGAGGAGGTGGCGGTGGTAGTGGTCAAGGTTGGCGAGGAGTAGATGGTGTTGGAAGTGTTGGTGGAGGTGGTGGTGTTATTGAGCAATTAAGCAGGTGTTAACGAGCGATTAAGCAGTAATCAATGGAGGTGGAGGAGGAGTTGGTGGTGGAGGTTTAGGTGGAACAGGAGGTGTTGGAGGTGGAGGAGGAGGAGGTGGCGGTGGTGATGGTGGAGGTGCAGGAGGAGGAGGTGGAGGAGGTGGTAGTGGAGATGGTGTTGGAGGTATTGGTGGTGGTGGAGGTAGTGGTGTTATTGAGCATCTAAGCAGGCATTATTGAGCAATTAAGCAGTAATCAATGGAGGTGGAGGAGGAGGTGGTGGTGGAGGTAGAAGAGGAGGTGATGGGGTTGGAGGATGAGGAGGTGGCGGTTGTGGTGGTGGAGGTGTAGGAGGAGGAGGTGGAGGAGGTGCTGGTGGAGATGGTGTTGGAGGTATTGGTGGTGGTGGAGATGGTGGTGTTATTGAGCATCTAAGCAGGCGTTATTGAGCAATTAAGCAGTAATCAATAGAGGTGGAGGTGGAGGTGGAAGAGGAGGTGTTGGGGTTGGAGGAGGAGGAGGTGGTGATTGTTGATATATTGATTGATTCATAATGAACAGATTAATTTCTAGCAATTGATTTTTTGTTTTCTTGATTACTGAACTGTCTGATTTATTGCTTACTGATTAACTAATGACTACTTACTGATGAATAATTTGCTGAATGTTTGAATAATTGCAGATGAAATTGATTGCTGATTGATTAATGTATTGCTGTTTTTTTCAGATGATTTATTCGATTGCTTATATTAGTGTATTGATTGCTCATTAATTGTTTATTGATGGCTGGATTGATTGCTGCCTTATTGTAAATTGATTGCTGCTTAATTGATTGCTGGTGGTTTAATTGCTTTGTGAATGATTGCTCACTAATTGCTGGTGGATTTATTTTTTTCTGATGATTTGATTGTTGATATATTGATTGACTGCTAATTAACAGATGAATTACTTGCTTATTGGTTAATACATGAATTATTGTTTGCTAATGTAATTTTTAGCTGACAATAGTTTTCTCACTGATTGCTAATTAATTGATTGATTGCTGATGGAGTGATTTATTTCTGTGTAATTGCTTTTCTTTTCGGATTGATTACTCATATTAATTGACTGTGGATTGAGTTATTGTTTACTGATTACTGTAGATGATAGTTTCATTGATTGCTGGTGGATTGATTTATTGTTGATGAGTGGATTGATTACTGATATATTTATGAATTGTTTGCTTATTGATTTACTGAATGCTAATGGTTTGTTTCATGGCTGATAATTTTGTGGCTTACACTTATGGATTGATTGGTGATACATTGGAGATGGTGTTGGAGGTATTGGTGGTGGTGGAGGTGGTGGTGTTTTTGAGCAGTTAAGCAGGCGTTATTGAGCGATTAAGCAGTAATCGATGGAGGTGGTGGTGGAGGTGGAGGAGGAGGTGTTGGAGGTGGAGGTGGAGGAGGAGGTAGTGGAGGTAAAGGTGGAGGAGGTGGTGGTGGTGGAGGAGGTGGTAATCTAGGTGGAGGAGGAGGTGGTGGTGGTGAAGGTGGAGTAGGAGGAGGAGGAGGAGGTGGTGGTGGAGGTGGAGGAGGAGGAGGAGGTGGAGGTGGTGGTGGTGGAGGTGGAGGAGGAGATGGTGGTTGAGGAGGAGGAGGTGGCGGTGGTAGTGGTCAAGGTGGAGGAGGAGTAGATGGTGTTGGAAGTGTTGGTGGAGGTGGTGGTGTTATTGAGCAATTAAGCAGGCGTTATCGAGCGATTAAGCAGTAATCAATGGAGGTGGAGGAGGAGTTGGTGGTGGAGGTGTAGGTGGAACAGGAGGTGTTGGAGGTGGAGGAGGAGGAGGTGGCGGTGGTGATGGTGGAGGTGCAGGAGGAGGAGGTGGAGGAGGTGGTAGTGGAGATGGTGTTGGAGGTATTGGTGGTGGTGGAGGTAGTGGTGTTATTGAGCATCTAAGCAGGCATTATTGAGAAATTAAGCCGTAATCAATGGAGGTGGAGGAGGAGGTGGTGGTGGAGGTGGAGGTGGAAGAGGAGGTGATGGGGTTGGAGGATGAGGAGGTGGCGGTTGTGTTGGTGGAGGTGTAGGAGGAGGAGGTGGAGGAGGTGCTTGTGGAGATGGTGTTGGAGGTATTGGTGGTGGTGGAGATGGTGGTGTTATTGAGCATCTAAGCAGGCGTTATTGAGCAATTAAGCAGTAATCAATAGAGGTGGAGGTGGAGGTGGAAGAGGAGGTGTTGGGGTTGGAGGAGGAGGAGGTGGTGATTGTTGATATATTGATTGATTCGTAATGAACAGATTAATTTCTAGCAATTGATTTTTTGTTTTCTTGATTACTGAACTGTCTGATTTATTGCTTACTGATTAACTAATGACTACTTACTGATGAATAATTTGCTGAATGTTTGAATAATTGCAGATGAAATTGATTGCTGATTGATTAATTTATTGCTGTTTTTTTTCAGATGATTTATTCGATTGCTTATATTAATGTATTGATTGCTGATTAATTGTTTATTGATGGCTGGATTGATTGCTGCCTTATTGTAAATTGATTGCTGCTTAATTGATTGCTGCTTAATTGATTGCTGGTGGTTTAATTGCTTTGTGAATGATTGCTCACTAATTGCTGGTGGATTTATTTTTTTCTGATGATTTGATTGTTGATATATTGATTGACTGCTAATTAACAGATGAATTACTTGCTTATTGGTTAATACATGAATTATTGTTTGCTAATGTAATTTTTAGCTGACAATAGTTTTCTCACTGATTGCTAATTAATTGATTGATTGCTGATGGAGTGATTTATTTCTGTGTAATTGCTTTTCTTTTCGGATTGATTACTACTATTAATTGACTGTGGATTGAGTTATTGTTTACTGATTACTGTAGATGATAGTTTCATTGATTGCTGGTGGATTGATTTATTGTTGATGAGTGGATTGATTACTGATATATTTATGAATTGTTTGCTTATTGATTTACTGAATGCTAATGGTTTGTTTCATGGCTGATAATTTGGTGGCTTACACTTATGGATTGATTGGTGATACATTGATTGACTGTTGATGTACAGATTAATAGCTAATTTATGGCTAATTGATTGACTAATGATTATTCACTTGGAGGAGAAGGTAGTGGAGGTAAAGGTGGAGGAGGTGGTGGTGGTGGAGGAGGTGGTAGTCTAGGTGGAGGAGGAGGAGGAGGTGGTGGTGGTGGAGCTGGAGGAGGAGGTGGTGGTGGTGGAGGTGGAGGAGGAGGAGGTGGAGGTGGTGGAGGAGGTGCTTGTTTGCTGAAGTATTTCTTGCTGACCAATCAACTGCTTATGAATTAATCGATTACTGCTTAATTGCTCAATAACACCACCACCACCACCTGCTTATGAATGAATGGTGGTCGTTGAGATTTAGTTGTTGAGGATGTGGAGGAGGAGGTGGTGGTGGTTGTGGAGGTGGATAAGGTCAAGGAGGAGGTGCTGTTGGAGGAGGAGGAGGAGGAGATGGCGGTGGTGGTAGTGGAAGTGGAGGAGAAGGAGGAGGAGGTGTTGGTGGTGGAGGAGGAGGATGTGGCGCTGGTGATGGTGGAGGAGGAGGAGGAAGAGGTGGCGGTGGTGGTAGAGGAGGAGGAGGAGGTGGCGGTGATGGTGGAGGAGGAGGAGGTGGTTGTGGTGGAGGAGGTGCTTATTTGCTGATTTATTTCTTGCTGACCAATCGACTGCTTATGTGTAAATCGATTACTGCTTAATTGCTCAATTATGCCTGCTTATTTGCTCAATAACACCACCACCTCCACCACCACCACCTCCTGCTTATGAATCAATTGTGGTTGTGATGGTGGAGGAGATGCTGGTATTGTTGGAGGAGATGGTGGTGGAGATGGTGTTGGAGGTATTGGTGGTGGTGGAGGTGGTGGTGTTTTTGAGCAGTTAAGCAGGCGTTATTGAGCGATTAAGCAGTAATCGATGGAGGTGGTGGTGGAGGTGGAGGAGGAGGTGTTGGAGGTGGAGGTGGAGGAGGATGTAGTGGAGGTAAAGGTGGAGGAAGTGGAGGAGGTGGAGGAGGTGGTAATCTAGGTGGAGGAGGAGGAGGAGGTGGTGGTGTAGGTGGAGGAGGAGGAGGAGGTGGAGGTCGTGGTGGTGGAGGTGGAGGAGGGGGTGGTGGTTGAGGAGGAGGAGGTGGCGGTGGTAGTGGTCAAGGTGGAGGAGGAGTAGATGGTGTTGGAAGTGTTGGTGGAGGTGGTGGTGTTATTGAGCAATTAAGCAGGCGTTATCGAGCGATTAAGCAGTAATCAATGGAGGTGGAGGAGGAGTTGGTGGTGGAGGTGTAGGTGGAACAGGAGCTGTTGGAGGTGGAGGAGGAGGAGGTGGCGGTGGTGATGGTGGAGGTGCAGGAGGAGGAGGTGGAGGAGGTGGTAGTGGAGATGGTGTTGGAGGTATTGGTGGTGGTGGAGGTAGTGGTGTTATTGAGCATCTAAGCAGGCATTATTGAGCAATTAAGCAGTAATCAATGGAGGTGGAGGAGGAGGTGGTGGTGGTGGTGGAAGAGGAGGTGATGGGGTTGGAGGATGAGGAGGTGGCGGTTGTGGTGGTGGAGGTGTAGGAGGAGGAGGTGGAGGAGGTGCTGGTGGAGATGGTGTTGGAGGTATTGGTGCTGGTGGAGATGGTGGTGTTAATGAGCATCTAAGCAGGCGTTATTGAGCAATTAAGCAGTAATCAATAGAGGTGGAGGTGGAGGTGGAAGAGGAGGTGTTGGGGTTGGAGGAGGAGGAGGTGGTGATTGTTGATATATTGATTGATTCGTAATGAACAGATTAATTTCTAGCAATTGATTTATTGTTTTCTTGATCACTGAACTGTCTGATTTATTGCTTACTGATTAACTAATGACTACTTACTGATGAATAATTTGCTGAATGTTTGAATAATTGCAGATGAAATTGATTGCTGATTGATTAATTGATTGCTGTTTTTTTTCAGATGATTTATTTGATTGCTTATATTAACGTATTGATTGCTGATTAATTGTTTATTGATGGCTGGATTGATTGCTGCCTTATTGTAAATTGATTGCTGCTTAATTGATTGCTAGTGGTTTAATTGCTTTGTGAATGATTGCTCACTAATTGCTGGTGGATTTATTTTTTTCTGATGATTTGATTGTTGATATATTGATTGACTGCTAATTAACAGATGAATTACTTGGTTATTGGTTAATACATGAATTATTGTTTGCTAATGTAATTTTTAGCTGACAATAGTTTTCTCACTGATTGCTAATTAATTGATTGATTGCTGATGGAGTGATTTATTTCTGTGTAATTGCTTTTCTTTTCGGATTGATTACTCATATTAATTGACTGTGGATTGAGTTATTGTTTACTGATTACTGTAGATGATAGTTTCATTGATTGCTGGTGGATTGATTTATTGTTGATGAGTGGATTGATTACTGATATATTTATGAATTGTTTGCTTATTGATTTACTGAATGCTAATGGTTTGTTTCATGGCTGATAATTTGGTGGCTTACACTTATGGATTGATTGGTGATACATTGATTGACTGCTGATGTACAGATTAATAGCTAATTTATGGCTAATTGATTGACTAATGATTATTCAATTGGAGGAGAAGGTAGTGGAGGTAAAGGTGGAGGAGGTGGTGGTGGTGGAGGAGGTGGTAGTCTAGGTGGAGGAAGAGGAGGAGGAGGAGGAGGTGGTGGTGGTGGAGCTGGAGGAGGAGGAGGAAGAGGTGGAGGTGGTGGAGGTGGAGGAGGAGGTGGTGGAGGAGGAGGAGGTGGTGGAGGAGGAGGAGGTGGTGGTGGTGGAGGAGGTGCTTGATTGCTGAAGTATTTATTGCTCACCAATCAACTGCTTATGAATTAATCGATTACTGCTTAATTGCTCAATAACACCACCACCACCACCTGCTTATGAATGAATGGTGGTCGTTGAGATGTAGTTGTTGAGGATGTGGAGGAGGAGGTGGTAATCTAGGTGGAGGAGGAGGAAAAGGAGGTGGTGGTGGTGGAGGTGGAGGAGGAGGTGGTGGTTGAGGAGGAGGAGGTGGCGGTGGTAGTGTTTAAGGTGGAGGAGGAGTAGATGGTGTTGGAAGTGCTGGTGGAGGCGGTGGTGTTATTGAGCAATTAAGCAGGCGTTATCGAGCGATTAAGCAGTAATCAATGGAGGTGGAGGAGGAGTTGGTGGTGGAGGTGTTGGAGGTGGAGGAGGAGGAGGTAGCGGTGGTGATGGTGGAGGTGCAGGAGGAGGAGATGGAGGAGGTGGTAGTGGAGATGGTGTTGGAGGTATTGGTGGTGGTGGAGATGGTGGTGTTATTGAGCATCTAAGCAGGCGTTATTGAGCAATTAAGCAGTAATCAATAGAGGTGGAGGTGGAGGTGGTGGTGGAGGTGGAGGTGGAAGAGGAGGTGATGGGGTTGGAGGATGAGGAGGTGGCGGTTGTGGTGGTGGAGGTGTAGGAGGAGGAGGTGGAGGAGGTGCTGGTGGAGATGGTGTTGGAGGTATTGGTGGTGGTGGAGATGGTGGTGTTATTGAGCATCTAAGCAGGCGTTATTGAGCAATTAAGCAGTAATCAATAGAGGTGGAGGTGGAGGTGGAAGAGGAGGTGTTGGGGTTGGAGGAGGAGGAGGTGGTGATTGTTGATATATTGATTGATTCGTAATGAACAGATTAATTTCTAGCAATTGATTTATTGTTTTCTTGATCACTGAACTGTCTGATTTATTGCTTACTGATTAACTAATGACTACTTACTGATGAATAATTTGCTGAATGTTTGAATAATTGCAGATGAAATTGATTGCTGATTGATTAATTTATTGCTGTTTTTTTTCAGATGATTTATTCGATTGCTTATATTAATGTATTGATTGCTGATTAATTGTTTATTGATGGCTGGATTGATTGCTGCCTTATTGTAAATTGATTGCTGCTTAATTGATTGCTGGTGGTTTAATTGCTTTGTGAATGATTGCTCACTAATTGCTGGTGGATTTATTTTTTTCTGATGATTTGATTGTTGATATATTGATTGACTGCTAATTAACAGATGAATTACTTGCTTATTGGTTAATACATGAATTATTGTTTGCTAATGTAATTTTTAGCTGACAATAGTTTTCTCACTGATTGCTAATTAATTGATTGATTGCTGATGGAGTGATTTATTTCTGTGTAATTGCTTTTCTTTTCGGATTGATTACTCATATTAATTGACTGTGGATTGAGTTATTGTTTACTGATTACTGTAGATGATAGTTTCATTGATTGCTGGTGGATTGATTTATTGTTGATGAGTGGATTGATTACTGATATATTTATGAATTGTTTGCTTATTGATTTACTGAATGCTAATGGTTTGTTTCATGGCTGATAATTTGGTGGCTTACACTTATGGATTGATTGGTGATACATTGATTGACTGCTGATGTACAGATTAATAGCTAATTTATGGCTAATTGATTGACTAATGATTATTCACTTGGAGGAGAAGGTAGTGGAGGTAAAGGTGGAGGAGGTGGTGGTGGTGGAGGAGGTGGTAGTCTAGGTGGAGGAAGAGGAGGAGGAGGAGGAGGTGGTGGTGGTGGAGCTGGAGGAGGAGGAGGAAGAGGTGGAGGTGGTGGAGGAGGTGCTAGTTTGCTGAAGTATTTATTGCTGACCAATCAACTGCTTATGAATTAATCAATTACTGCTTAATTGCTCAATAACACCACCACCACCACCTGCTTATGAATGAATGGTGGTCGTTGAGATGTAGTTGTTGAGGATGTGGAGGAGGAGGTGGTAATCTAGGTGGAGGAGGAGGAAAAGGAGGTGGTGGTGGTGGAGGTGGAGGAGGAGGTGGTGGAGGAGGTGCTTGTTTTCTGAAGTATTTCTTAATTGCTCAATTATGCCTGCTTATTTGCTCAATAACACCACCACCTCCACCACCACCACCTCCTGCTTATGAATCAATTGTGGTTGTGATGGTGGAGGAGATGCTGGTATTGTTGGAGGAGGTGGTGGTGGAGATGGTGTTGGAGGTGGTGGTGTTTTTGAGCAGTTAAGCAGGCGTTATTGAGCGATTAAGCAGTAATCGATGGAGGTGGTGGTGGAGGTGGAGGAGGAGGTGTTGGAGGTGGAGGTGGAGGAGGAGGTAATCTAGGTGGTGGAGGAGGTGGTAATCTAGGTGGAGGAGGAGGAGGAGGTGGTGGTGGTGGAGGTGGAGGAGGAGGAGGAGGTGGTGGTGGTGGAGGTGGAGGAGTATGAGGAGGAGGTGGTGGTTGAGGAGGAGGCGGTGGCGGTGGTAGTGGTTAAGGTGGAGGAGGAGTAGATGGTGTTGGAAGTGTTGGTGGAGGCGGTGGTGTTATTGAGCATCTAAGCAGGCGTTATTGAGCAATTAAGCAGTAATCAATAGAGGTGGAGGTGGAGGTGGTGGTGGAGGTGGAGGTGGAAGAGGAGGTGATGGGGTTGGAGGATGAGGAGGTGGCGGTTGTGGTGGTGGAGGTGTAGGAGGAGGAGGTGGAGGAGGTGCTGGTGGAGATGGTGTTGGAGGTTTTGGTGGTGGTGGAGATGGTGGTGTTATTGAGCATCTAAGCAGGCGTTATTGAGCAATTAAGCAGTAATCAATAGAGTTGGAGGTGGAGGTGGAAGAGGAGGTGTTGGGGTTGGAGGAGGAGGAGGTGGTGATTGTTGATATATTGATTGATTCGTAATGAACAGATTAATTTCTAGCAATTGATTTATTGTTTTCTTGATCACTGAACTGTCTGATTTATTGCTTACTGATTAACTAATGACTACTTACTGATGAATAATTTGCTGAATGTTTGAATAATTGCAGATGAAATTGATTGCTGATTGATTAATTTATTGCTGGTTTTTTTTCAGATGATTTATTCGATTGCTTATATTAATGTATTGATTGCTGATTAATTGTTTATTGATGGCTGGATTGATTGCTGCCTTATTGTAAATTGATTGCTGCTTAATTGATTGCTGGTGGTTTAATTGCTTTGTGAATGATTGCTCACTAATTGCTGGTGGATTTATTTTTTTCTGATGATTTGATTGTTGATATATTGATTGACTGCTAATTAACAGATGAATTACTTGCTTATTGGTTAATACATGAATTATTGTTTGCTAATGTAATTTTTAGCTGACAATAGTTTTCTCACTGATTGCTAATTAATTGATTGATTGCTGATGGAGTGATTTATTTCTGTGTAATTGCTTTTCTTTTCGGATTGATTAGTCATATTAATTGACTGTGGATTGAGTTATTGTTTACTGATTACTGTAGATGATAGTTTCATTGATTGCTGGTGGATTGATTTATTGTTGATGAGTGGATTGATTACTGATATATTTATGAATTGTTTGCTTATTGATTTATTGAATGCTAAAGGTTTGTTTCATGGCTGATAATTTCGTGGCTTACACTTATGGAATGATTGGTGATACATTGATTGACTGCTGATGTACAGATTAATAGCTAATTTATGGCTAATTGATTGACTAATGATTATTCACTTGGAGGAGAAGGTAGTGGAGGTAAAGGTGGAGGAGGTGGTGGTGGTGGAGGAGGTGCTTGTTTGCTGAAGTATTTCTTGCTGTCCAATCGACTGCTTATGAATTAATCGATTACTGCTTAATTGCTCAATAACACCACCACCACCACCAGCTTATGAATGAATGGTGGTCGCTGAGATGGTGTTGTTGAGGAGGTGGAGGAGGAGGTGGTGGTGGTTGTGGAGGTGGATAAGGTCGAGGAGGAGGTGCTGATGGAGGAGGAGGAGGAGGTGGCGGTGGTGGTAGTGGAAGTGGAGGAGGAGGAGGAGGAGGATGTGGCGCTGGTGATCGTGGAGGAGGAGGAGTTTGCAGTGGAGGTGGAGGAGGAGGAGGTGGCGGTGGTGGTGGAGGAGGAGGAGGAGGTGGCGGTGGTGGTGGAGGAGGAGGAGGAGGTGGCGGTGATGGTGGAGGAGGAGGAGGTGGTTGTGGTGGAGGAGGTGCTGAATTATTTCTTGCTGACCAATCGACTGCTTATGTGTAAATCGATTACTGCTTAATTGCTCAATTATGCCTGCTTATTTGCTCAATAACACCACCACCTCCACCACCACCACCTCCTGCTTATGAATCAATTGTGGTTGTGATGGTGGAGGAGATGCTGGTATTGTTGGAGGAGGTGGTGGTGGAGATGGTGTTGGAGGTATTGGTGGTGGTGGAGGTGGTGGTGTTTTTGAGCAGTTAAGCAGGCGTTATTGAGCGATTAAGCAGTAATCGATGGAGGTGGTGGTGGAGGAGGAGGTGTTGGAGGTGGAGGTGGAGGAGGAGGTAGTGGAGGTAAAGGTGGAGGAGGTGGTGGTGGTGGAGGTGGAGAAGGAGGTGGTGGTTGAGGAGGAGGAGGTGGTGTTATTGAGCAATTAAGCAGGCGTTATCGAGCGATTAAGCAGTAATCAATGGAGGTGGAGGAGGAGTTGGTGGTGGAGGTGTAGGTGGAACAGGAGGTGTTGGAGGTGGAGGAGGAGGAGGTGGCAGTGGTGATGGTGGAGGTGCAGGAGGAGGAGGTGGAGGAGGTGGTAGTGGAGATGGTGTTGGAGGTATTGGTGGTGGTGGAGGTAGTGGTGTTATTGAGCATCTAAGCAGGCATTATTGAGCAATTAAGCAGTAATCAATGGAGGTGGAGGAGGAGGTGGTGGTGGAGGTGGAGGTGGAAGAGGAGGTGATGGGGTTGGAGGATGAGGAGGTGGCGGTTGTGGTGGTGGAGGTGTAGGAGGAGGAGGTGGAGGAGGTGCTGGTGGAGATGGTGTTGGAGGTATTGGTGGTGGTGGAGATGGTGGTGTTATTGAGCATCTAAGCAGGCGTTATTGAGCAATTAAGCAGTAATCAATAGAGGTGGAGGTGGAAGAGGAGGTGTTGGGGTTGGAGGAGGAGGAGGTGGTGATTGTTGATATATTGATTGATTCGTAATGAACAGATTAATTTCTAGCAATTGATTTATTGTTGATCACTGAACTGTCTGATTTATTGCTTACTGATTAACTAATGACTACTTACTGATGAATAATTTGCTGAATGTTTGAATAATTGCAGATGAAATTGATTGCTGATTGATTAATTTATTGCTGTTTTTTTCAGATGATTTATTCGATTGCTTATATTAATGTATTGATTGCTGATTAATTGTTTATTGATGGCTGGATTGATTGCTGCCTTATTGTAAATTGATTGCTGCTTAATTGATTGCTGCTTAATTGATTGCTGGTGGTTTAATTGCTTTGTGAATGATTGCTCACTAATTGCTGGTGGATTTATTTTTTTCTGATGATTTGATTGTTGATATATTGATTGACTGCTAATTAACAGATGAATTACTTGCTTATTGGTTAATACATGAATTATTGTTTGCTAATGTAATTTTTAGCTGACAATAGTTTTCTCACTGATTGCTAATTAATTGATTGATTGCTGATGGAGTGATTTATTTCTGTGTAATTGCTTTTCTTTTCGGATTGATTACTCATATTAATTGACTGTGGATTGAGTTATTGTTTACTGATTACTGTAGATGATAGTTTCATTGATTGCTGGTGGATTGATTTATTGTTGATGAGTGGATTGATTACTGATATATTTATGAATTGTTTGCTTATTGATTTACTGAATGCTAATGGTTTGTTTCATGGCTGATAATTTTGTGGCTTACACTTATGGATTGATTGGTGATACATTGGAGATGGTGTTGGAGGTATTGGTGGTGGTGGAGGTGGTGGTGTTTTTGAGCAGTTAAGCAGGCGTTATTGAGCGATTAAGCAGTAATCGATGGAGGTGGTGGTGGAGGTGGAGGAGGAGGTGTTGGAGGTGGAGGTGGAGGAGGAGGTAGTGGAGGTAAAGGTGGAGGAGGTGGTGGTGGTGGAGGAGGTGGTAATCTAGGTGGAGGAGGAGGTGGTGGTGGTGAAGGTGGAGTAGGAGGAGGAGGAGGAGGTGGTGGTGGAGGTGGAGGAGGAGGAGGAGGTGGAGGTGGTGGTGGTGGAGGTGGAGGAGGAGATGGTGGTTGAGGAGGAGGAGGTGGCGGTGGTAGTGGTCAAGGTGGAGGAGGAGTAGATGGTGTTGGAAGTGTTGGTGGAGGTGGTGGTGTTATTGAGCAATTAAGCAGGCGTTATCGAGCGATTAAGCAGTAATCAATGGAGGTGGAGGAGGAGTTGGTGGTGGAGGTGTAGGTGGAACAGGAGGTGTTGGAGGTGGAGGAGGAGGAGGTGGTGGTGGTGATGGTGGAGGTGCAGGAGGAGGAGGTGGAGGAGGTGGTAGTGGAGATGGTGTTGGAGGTATTGGTGGTGGTGGAGGTAGTGGTGTTATTGAGCATCTAAGCAGGCATTATTGAGAAATTAAGCCGTAATCAATGGAGGTGGAGGAGGAGGTGGTGGTGGAGGTGGAGGTGGAAGAGGAGGTGATGGGGTTGGAGGATGAGGAGGTGGCGGTTGTGTTGGTGGAGGTGTAGGAGGAGGAGGTGGAGGAGGTGCTTGTGGAGATGGTGTTGGAGGTATTGGTGGTGGTGGAGATGGTGGTGTTATTGAGCATCTAAGCAGGCGTTATTGAGCAATTAAGCAGTAATCAATAGAGGTGGAGGTGGAGGTGGAAGAGGAGGTGTTGGGGTTGGAGGAGGAGGAGGTGGTGATTGTTGATATATTGATTGATTCGTAATGAACAGATTAATTTCTAGCAATTGATTTTTTGTTTTCTTGATTACTGAACTGTCTGATTTATTGCTTACTGATTAACTAATGACTACTTACTGATGAATAATTTGCTGAATGTTTGAATAATTGCAGATGAAATTGATTGCTGATTGATTAATTTATTGCTGTTTTTTTTTTTCAGATGATTTATTCGATTGCTTATATTAATGTATTGATTGCTGATTAATTGTTTATTGATGGCTGGATTGATTGCTGCCTTATTGTAAATTGATTGCTGCTTAATTGATTGCTGCTTAATTGATTGCTGGTGGTTTAATTGCTTTGTGAATGATTGCTCACTAATTGCTGGTGGATTTATTTTTTTCTGATGATTTGATTGTTGATATATTGATTGACTGCTAATTAACAGATGAATTACTTGCTTATTGGTTAATACATGAATTATTGTTTGCTAATGTAATTTTTAGCTGACAATAGTTTTCTCACTGATTGCTAATTAATTGATTGATTGCTGATGGAGTGATTTATTTCTGTGTAATTGCTTTTCTTTTCGGATTGATTACTCATATTAATTGACTGTGGATTGAGTTATTGTTTACTGATTACTGTAGATGATAGTTTCATTGATTGCTGGTGGATTGATTTATTGTTGATGAGTGGATTGATTACTGATATATTTATGAATTGTTTGCTTATTAATTTACTGAATGCTAATGGTTTGTTTCATGGCTGATAATTTGGTGGCTTACACTTATGGATTGATTGGTGATACATTGATTGACTGCTGATGTACAGATTAATAGCTAATTTATGGCTAATTGATTGACTAATGATTATTCACTTGGAGGAGAAGGTAGTGGAGGTAAAGGTGGAGGAGGTGGTGGTGGTGGAGGAGGTGGTAATCTAGGTGGAGGAGGAGGAGGAGGAGGTTGTGGTGGTGGTGGAGGTGGAGGAGGAGGAGGTGGTGGTGGTGGTGGAGGTGGAGGAGGAGGTGGTGGAGGAGTAGGAGGTGGTGGTGGTGGAGGAGGTGTTTGTTTGCTGAAGTATTTCTTGCTGTCCAATCGACTGCTTATGAATTAATCGATTACTGCTTAATTGCTCAATAACACCACCACCACCACCAGCTTATGAATGAATGGTGGTCGTTGAGATGGTGTTGTTGAGGAGGTGGAGGAGGAGTTGGTGGTGGTTGTGGAGGTGGATAAGGTCGAGGAGGAGGTGCTGATGGAGGAGGAGGAGGAGGTGGCGGTGGTGGTAGTGGAAGTGGAGGAGGAGGAGGAGGAGGAGGATGTGGCGCTGGTAATGGTGGAGGAGGAGGAGTTGGCGGTGGAGGTGGAGGAGGAGGAGGAAGAGGTGGCGGTGGTTGTGGAGGAGGAGTAGGTGGTGGTGATGGTGGAGGGGGTGCTTATTTGCTGAATTATTTCTTGCTGACCAATCGACTGCTTATGTGTAAATCGATTACTGCTTAATTGCTCAATTATGCCTGCTTATTTGCTCAATAACACCACCACCTCCACCACCACCACCTCCTGCTTATGAATCAATTGTGGTTGTGATGGTGGAGGAGATGCTGGTATTGTTGGAGGAGGTGGTGGTGGAGATGGTGTTGGAGGTATTGGTGGTGGTGGAGGTGGTGGTGTTTTTGAGCAGTTAAGCTGGCGTTATTGAGCGATTAAGCAGTAATCGATGGAGGTGGAGGTGGAGGAGGAGGTTTTGGAGGTGGAGGTGGAGGAGGAGGTAGTGGAGGTAAAGGTGGAGGAGGTGGTGGTGGTGGAGGAGGTGATAATCTAGGTGGAGGAGGAGGAGATGGTGGTGGTGGAGGTGGAGGATGAGGAGGAGGAGTTGGTGGTGGTGAAGGTGGAGGAGGAGGAGGAGGTGGTGGAGGTGGAGGAGGAGGAGGAGATGGTGGTGGTGGAGGTGGAGGAGGAGGAGGAGGAGGTGGTGGTGGTGAAGGTGGAGGAGGAAGAGGTGGTGGTGGAGGTAGAGGAGGAGGAGGAGGTGGAGGTGGTGGTGGTGGAGGTGGAGGAGGAGGTGGTGGTTGAGGAGGAGGAGGTGGCGGTGGTAGTGGTCAAGGTTGGCGAGGAGTAGATGGTGTTGGAAGTGTTGGTGGAGGTGGTGGTGTTATTGAGCAATTAAGCAGGTGTTAACGAGCGATTAAGCAGTAATCAATGGAGGTGGAGGAGGAGTTGGTGGTGGAGGTTTAGGTGGAACAGGAGGTGTTGGAGGTGGAGGAGGAGGAGGTGGCGGTGGTGATGGTGGAGGTGCAGGAGGAGGAGGTGGAGGAGGTGGTAGTGGAGATGGTGTTGGAGGTATTGGTGGTGGTGGAGGTAGTGGTGTTATTGAGCATCTAAGCAGGCATTATTGAGCAATTAAGCAGTAATCAATGGAGGTGGAGGAGGAGGTGGTGGTGGAGGTAGAAGAGGAGGTGATGGGGTTGGAGGATGAGGAGGTGGCGGTTGTGGTGGTGGAGGTGTAGGAGGAGGAGGTGGAGGAGGTGCTGGTGGAGATGGTGTTGGAGGTATTGGTGGTGGTGGAGATGGTGGTGTTATTGAGCATCTAAGCAGGCGTTATTGAGCAATTAAGCAGTAATCAATAGAGGTGGAGGTGGAGGTGGAAGAGGAGGTGTTGGGGTTGGAGGAGGAGGAGGTGGTGATTGTTGATATATTGATTGATTCATAATGAACAGATTAATTTCTAGCAATTGATTTTTTGTTTTCTTGATTACTGAACTGTCTGATTTATTGCTTACTGATTAACTAATGACTACTTACTGATGAATAATTTGCTGAATGTTTGAATAATTGCAGATGAAATTGATTGCTGATTGATTAATGTATTGCTGTTTTTTTCAGATGATTTATTCGATTGCTTATATTAGTGTATTGATTGCTCATTAATTGTTTATTGATGGCTGGATTGATTGCTGCCTTATTGTAAATTGATTGCTGCTTAATTGATTGCTGGTGGTTTAATTGCTTTGTGAATGATTGCTCACTAATTGCTGGTGGATTTATTTTTTTCTGATGATTTGATTGTTGATATATTGATTGACTGCTAATTAACAGATGAATTACTTGCTTATTGGTTAATACATGAATTATTGTTTGCTAATGTAATTTTTAGCTGACAATAGTTTTCTCACTGATTGCTAATTAATTGATTGATTGCTGATGGAGTGATTTATTTCTGTGTAATTGCTTTTCTTTTCGGATTGATTACTCATATTAATTGACTGTGGATTGAGTTATTGTTTACTGATTACTGTAGATGATAGTTTCATTGATTGCTGGTGGATTGATTTATTGTTGATGAGTGGATTGATTACTGATATATTTATGAATTGTTTGCTTATTGATTTACTGAATGCTAATGGTTTGTTTCATGGCTGATAATTTTGTGGCTTACACTTATGGATTGATTGGTGATACATTGGAGATGGTGTTGGAGGTATTGGTGGTGGTGGAGGTGGTGGTGTTTTTGAGCAGTTAAGCAGGCGTTATTGAGCGATTAAGCAGTAATCGATGGAGGTGGTGGTGGAGGTGGAGGAGGAGGTGTTGGAGGTGGAGGTGGAGGAGGAGGTAGTGGAGGTAAAGGTGGAGGAGGTGGTGGTGGTGGAGGAGGTGGTAATCTAGGTGGAGGAGGAGGTGGTGGTGGTGAAGGTGGAGTAGGAGGAGGAGGAGGAGGTGGTGGTGGAGGTGGAGGAGGAGGAGGAGGTGGAGGTGGTGGTGGTGGAGGTGGAGGAGGAGATGGTGGTTGAGGAGGAGGAGGTGGCGGTGGTAGTGGTCAAGGTGGAGGAGGAGTAGATGGTGTTGGAAGTGTTGGTGGAGGTGGTGGTGTTATTGAGCAATTAAGCAGGCGTTATCGAGCGATTAAGCAGTAATCAATGGAGGTGGAGGAGGAGTTGGTGGTGGAGGTGTAGGTGGAACAGGAGGTGTTGGAGGTGGAGGAGGAGGAGGTGGCGGTGGTGATGGTGGAGGTGCAGGAGGAGGAGGTGGAGGAGGTGGTAGTGGAGATGGTGTTGGAGGTATTGGTGGTGGTGGAGGTAGTGGTGTTATTGAGCATCTAAGCAGGCATTATTGAGAAATTAAGCCGTAATCAATGGAGGTGGAGGAGGAGGTGGTGGTGGAGGTGGAGGTGGAAGAGGAGGTGATGGGGTTGGAGGATGAGGAGGTGGCGGTTGTGTTGGTGGAGGTGTAGGAGGAGGAGGTGGAGGAGGTGCTTGTGGAGATGGTGTTGGAGGTATTGGTGGTGGTGGAGATGGTGGTGTTATTGAGCATCTAAGCAGGCGTTATTGAGCAATTAAGCAGTAATCAATAGAGGTGGAGGTGGAGGTGGAAGAGGAGGTGTTGGGGTTGGAGGAGGAGGAGGTGGTGATTGTTGATATATTGATTGATTCGTAATGAACAGATTAATTTCTAGCAATTGATTTTTTGTTTTCTTGATTACTGAACTGTCTGATTTATTGCTTACTGATTAACTAATGACTACTTACTGATGAATAATTTGCTGAATGTTTGAATAATTGCAGATGAAATTGATTGCTGATTGATTAATTTATTGCTGTTTTTTTTCAGATGATTTATTCGATTGCTTATATTAATGTATTGATTGCTGATTAATTGTTTATTGATGGCTGGATTGATTGCTGCCTTATTGTAAATTGATTGCTGCTTAATTGATTGCTGCTTAATTGATTGCTGGTGGTTTAATTGCTTTGTGAATGATTGCTCACTAATTGCTGGTGGATTTATTTTTTTCTGATGATTTGATTGTTGATATATTGATTGACTGCTAATTAACAGATGAATTACTTGCTTATTGGTTAATACATGAATTATTGTTTGCTAATGTAATTTTTAGCTGACAATAGTTTTCTCACTGATTGCTAATTAATTGATTGATTGCTGATGGAGTGATTTATTTCTGTGTAATTGCTTTTCTTTTCGGATTGATTACTCATATTAATTGACTGTGGATTGAGTTATTGTTTACTGATTACTGTAGATGATAGTTTCATTGATTGCTGGTGGATTGATTTATTGTTGATGAGTGGATTGATTACTGATATATTTATGAATTGTTTGCTTATTGATTTACTGAATGCTAATGGTTTGTTTCATGGCTGATAATTTGGTGGCTTACACTTATGGATTGATTGGTGATACATTGATTGACTGCTGATGTACAGATTAATAGCTAATTTATGGCTAATTGATTGACTAATGATTATTCACTTGGAGGAGAAGGTAGTGGAGGTAAAGGTGGAGGAGGTGGTGGTGGTGGAGGAGGTGGTAATCTAGGTGGAGGAGGAGGAGGAGGAGGTTGTGGTGGTGGTGGAGGTGGAGGAGGAGGAGGTGGTGGTGGTGGTGGAGGTGGAGGAGGAGGTGGTGGAGGAGTAGGAGGTGGTGGTGGTGGAGGAGGTGTTTGTTTGCTGAAGTATTTCTTGCTGTCCAATCGACTGCTTATGAATTAATCGATTACTGCTTAATTGCTCAATAACACCACCACCACCACCAGCTTATGAATGAATGGTGGTCGTTGAGATGGTGTTGTTGAGGAGGTGGAGGAGGAGTTGGTGGTGGTTGTGGAGGTGGATAAGGTCGAGGAGGAGGTGCTGATGGAGGAGGGGGAGGAGGTGGCGGTGGTGGTAGTGGAAGTGGAGGAGGAGGAGGAGGAGGATGTGGCGCTGGTAATGGTGGAGGAGGAGGAGTTGGCAGTGGAGGTGGAGGAGGAGGAGGAAGAGGTGGCGGTGGTTGTGGAGTAGGAGTAGGTGGTGGTGATGGTGGAGGGGGTGCTTATTTGCTGAATTATTTCTTGCTGACCAATCGACTGCTTATGTGTAAATCGATTACTGCTTAATTGCTCAATTATGCCTGCTTATTTGCTCAATAACACCACCACCTCCACCACCACCACCTCCTGCTTATGAATCAATTGTGGTTGTGATGGTGGAGGAGATGCTGGTATTGTTGGAGGAGGTGGTGGTGGAGATGGTGTTGGAGGTATTGGTGGTGGTGGAGGTGGTGGTGTTTTTGAGCAGTTAAGCAGGCGTTATTGAGCGATTAAGCAGTAATCGATGGAGGTGGAGGTGGAGGTGGAGGAGGAGGTAGTGGAGGTAAAGGTGGAGGAGGTGGTGGTGGTGGAGGAGGTGATAATCTAGGTGGAGGAGGAGGAGGAGGAGGAGATGGTGGTGGTGGAGGTGGAGGATGAGGAGGAGGAGGTGGTGGTGGTGAAGGTGGAGGAGGAGGAGGAGGTGGTGGTGGTGGAGGTGGAGGAGGAGGAGGAGATGGTGGTGGTGGAGGTGGAGGAGGAGGAGGAGGAGGTGGTGGTGGTGAAGGTGGAGGAGGAAGAGGTGGTGGTGGAGGTAGAGGAGGAGGAGGAGGTGGAGGTGGTGGTGGTGGAGGTGGAGGAGGAGGTGGTGGTTGAGGAGGAGGAGGTGGCGGTGGTAGTGGTCAAGGTTGGCGAGGAGTAGATGGTGTTGGAAGTGTTGGTGGAGGTGGTGGTGTTATTGAGCAATTAAGCAGGTGTTAACGAGCGATTAAGCAGTAATCAATGGAGGTGGAGGAGGAGTTGGTGGTGGAGGTTTAGGTGGAACAGGAGGTGTTGGAGGTGGAGGAGGAGGAGGTGGTGGTGGTGATGGTGGAGGTGCATGAGGAGGAGGTGGAGGAGGTGGTAGTGGAGATGGTGTTGGAGGTATTGGTGGTGGTGGAGGTAGTGGTGTTATTGAGCATCTAAGCAGGCATTATTGAGCAATTAAGCAGTAATCAATGGAGGTGGAGGAGGAGGTGGTGGTGGAGGTAGAATAGGAGGTGATGGGGTTGGAGGATGAGGAGGTGGCGGTTGTGGTGGTGGAGGTGTAGGAGGAGGAGGTGGAGGAGGTGCTGGTGGAGATGGTGTTGGAGGTATTGGTGGTGGTGGAGATGGTGGTGTTATTGAGCATCTAAGCAGGCGTTATTGAGCAATTAAGCAGTAATCAATAGAGGTGGAGGTGGAGGTTGAGGAGGAGGTGTTGGGGTTGGAGGAGGAGGAGGTGGTGATTGTTGATATATTGATTGATTCGTAATGAACAGATTAATTTCTAGAAATTGATTTATTGTTTTCTTGATCACTGAACTGTCTGATTTATTGCTTACTGATTAACTAATGACTACTTACTGATGAATAATTTGCTGAATGTTTGAATAATTGCAGATGAAATTGATTGCTGATTGATTAATTTATTGCTGTTTTTTTCAGATGATTTATTCGATTGCTTATATTAATGTATTGATTGCTCATTAATTGTTTATTGATGGCTGGATTGATTGCTGCCTTATTGTAAATTGATTGCTGCTTAATTGATTGCTGGTGGTTTAATTGCTTTGTGAATGATTGCTCACTAATTGCTGGTGGATTTATTTTTTTCTGATGATTTGATTGTTGATATATTGATTGACTGCTAATTAACAGATGAATTACTTGCTTATTGGTTAATACATGAATTATTGTTTGCTAATGTAATTTTTAGCTGACAATAGCTTTCTCACTGATTGCTAATTAATTGATTGATTGCTGATGGAGTGATTTATTTCTGTGTAATTGCTTTTCTTTTCGGATTGATTACTCATATTAATTGACTGTGGATTGAGTTATTGTTTACTGATTACTGTAGATGATAGTTTCATTGATTGCTGGTGGATTGATTTATTGTTGATGAGTGGATTGATTACTGATATATTTATGAATTGTTTGCTTATTGATTTACTGAATGCTAATGGTTTGTTTCATGGCTGATAATTTGGTGGCTTACACTTATGGATTGATTGGTGATACATTGATTGACTGCTGATGTACAGATTAATAGCTAATTTATGGCTAATTGATTGACTAATGATTATTCACTTGGAGGAGAAGGTAGTGGAGGTAAAGGTGGAGGAGGTGGTGGTGGTGGAGGAGGTGGTAATCTAGGTGGAGGAGGAGGAGGAGGAGGAGGAGGTTGTGGTGGTGGTGGAGGTGGAGGAGGAGGTGGTGGTGGTGGTGGAGGTGGAGGAGCAGGAGGTGGTGGTGGTGGAGGTGGTGGAGGAGTAGGAGGTGGTGGTGGTGGAATAGGTGCTTATTTGCTGAAGTATTTCTTGTTGTCCAATCGACTGCTTATGAATTAATCGATTACTGCTTAATTGCTCAATAACACCACCACCACCACCAGCTTATGAATGAATGGTGGTCGTTGAGATGGTGTTGTTGAGGAGGTGGAGGAGGAGTTGGTGGTGGTTGTGGAGGTGGATAAGGTCGAGGAGGAGGTGCTGATGGAGGAGGAGGAGGAGGTGGCGGTGGTGGTAGTGGAAGTGGAGGAGGAGGAGGAGGAGGAGGATGTGGCGCTGGTGATGGTGGAGGAGGAGGAGTTGGCGGTGGAGGTGGAGGAGGAGGAGGAAGAGGTGGCGGTGGTTGTGAAGGAGGAGGAGGAGGTGGTGGTGATGGTGGAGGAGGTGCTTATTTGCTGAATTATTCCTTGCTGACCAATCGACTGCTTATGTGTAAATCGATTACTGCTTAATTGCTCAATTATGCCTGCTTATTTGCTCAATAACACCACCACCTCCACCACCACCACCTCCTGCTTATGAATCAATTGTGGTTGTGATGGTGGAGGAGATGCTGGTATTGTTGGAGGAGGTGGTGGTGGAGATGGTGTTGGAGGTATTGGTGGTGGTGGAGGTGGTGGTGTTTTTGAGCAGTTAAGCAGGCGTTATTGATCGATTAAGCAGTAGGAGAGGAGGTGATGGGGTTGGAGGATGAGGAGGTGGCGGTTGTGGTGGTGGAGGTGTAGGAGGAGGAGGTGGAGGAGGTGGTGTTGGAGGTATTGGTGGTGGTGGAGATGGTGGTGTTATTGAGCATCTAAGCAGGCGTTATTGAGCAATTAAGCAGTAATCAATAGAGGTGGAGGTGGAGGTGGAAGAGGAGGTGTTGGGGTTGGAGGAGGAGGAGGTGGTGATTGTTGATATATTGATTGATTCGTAATGAACAGATTAATTTCTAGAAATTGATTTATTGTTTTCTTGATCACTGAACTGTCTGATTTATTGCTTACTGATTAACTAATGACTACTTACTGATGAATAATTTGCTGAATGTTTGAATAATTGCAGATGAAATTGATTGCTGATTGATTAATTTATTGCTGTTTTTTTTCAGATGATTTATTCGATTGCTTATATTAGTGTATTGATTGCTCATTAATTGTTTATTGATGGCTGGATTGATTGCTGCCTTATTGTAAATTGATTGCTGCTTAATTGATTGCTGGTGGTTTAATTGCTTTGTGAATGATTGCTCACTAATTGCTGGTGGATTTATTTTTTTCTGATGATTTGATTGTTGATATATTGATTGACTGCTAATTAACAGATGAATTACTTGCTTATTGGTTAATACATGAATTATTGTTTGCTAATGTAATTTTTAGCTGACAATAGTTTTCTCACTGATTGCTAATTAATTGATTGATTGCTGATGGAGTGATTTATTTCTGTGTAATTGCTTTTCTTTTCGGATTGATTACTCATATTAATTGACTGTGGATTGAGTTATTGTTTACTGATTACTGTAGATGATAGTTTCATTGATTGCTGGTGGATTGATTTATTGTTGATGAGTGGATTGATTACTGATATATTTATGAATTGTTTGCTTATTGATTTACTGAATGCTAATGGTTTGTTTCATGGCTGATAATTTTGTGGCTTACACTTATGGATTGATTGGTGATACATTGGAGATGGTGTTGGAGGTATTGGTGGTGGTGGAGGTGGTGGTGTTTTTGAGCAGTTAAGCAGGCGTTATTGAGCGATTAAGCAGTAATCGATGGAGGTGGTGGTGGAGGTGGAGGAGGAGGTGTTGGAGGTGGAGTTGGAGAAGGAGGTAGTGGAGGTAAAGGTGGAGGAGGTGGTGGTGGTGGAGGAGGTGGTAATCTAGGTGGAGGAGGAGGTGGTGGTGGTGAAGGTGGAGTAGGAGGAGGAGGAGGAGGTGGTGGTGGAGGTGGAGGAGGAGGAGGAGGTGGAGGTGGTGGTGGTGGAGGTGGAGGAGGAGATGGTGGTTGAGGAGGAGGAGGTGGCGGTGGTAGTGGTCAAGGTGGAGGAGGAGTAGATGGTGTTGGAAGTGTTGGTGGAGGTGGTGGTGTTATTGAGCAATTAAGCAGGCGTTATCGAGCGATTAAGCAGTAATCAATGGAGGTGGAGGAGGAGTTGGTGGTGGAGGTGTAGGTGGAACAGGAGGTGTTGGAGGTGGAGGAGGAGGAGGTGGCGGTGGTGATGGTGGAGGTGCAGGAGGAGGAGGTGGAGGAGGTGGTAATGGAGATGGTGTTGGAGGTATTGGTGGTGGTGGAGGTAGTGGTGTTATTGAGCATCTAAGCAGGCATTATTGAGAAATTAAGCCGTAATCAATGGAGGTGGAGGAGGAGGTGGTGGTGGAGGTGGAGGTGGAAGAGGAGGTGATTGGGTTGGAGGATGAGGAGGTGGCGGTTGTGTTGGTGGAGGTGTAGGAGGAGGAGGTGGAGGAGGTGCTTGTGGAGATGGTGTTGGAGGTATTGGTGGTGGTGGAGATGGTGGTGTTATTGAGCATCTAAGCAGGCGTTATTGAGCAATTAAGCAGTAATCAATAGAGGTGGAGGTGGAGGTGGAAGAGGAGGTGTTGGGGTTGGAGGAGGAGGAGGTGGTGATTGTTGATATATTGATTGATTCGTAATGAACAGATTAATTTCTAGCAATTGATTTTTTGTTTTCTTGATTACTGAACTGTCTGATTTATTGCTTACTGATTAACTAATGACTACTTACTGATGAATAATTTGCTGAATGTTTGAATAATTGCAGATGAAATTGATTGCTGATTGATTAATTTATTGCTGTTTTTTTTTTTCAGATGATTTATTCGATTGCTTATATTAATGTATTGATTGCTGATTAATTGTTTATTGATGGCTGGATTGATTGCTGCCTTATTGTAAATTGATTGCATGCTTATTGTAAATTGATTGCTGCTTAATTGATTGCTGGTGGTTTAATTGCTTTGTGAATGATTGCTCACTAATTGCTGGTGGATTTATTTTTTTCTGATGATTTGATTGTTGATATATTGATTGACTGCTAATTAACAGATGAATTACTTGCTTATTGGTTAATACATGAATTATTGTTTGCTAATGTAATTTTTAGCTGACAATAGTTTTCTCACTGATTGCTAATTAATTGATTGCAGGAATGTTGGAGGTACTGGTGGTGGTGGAGATGGTGGTGTTATTGAGTATCTAAGCAGGCGATATTGAGCAATTAAGCAGTAATCAATAGAGGTGGAGGTGGAAGAGGAGGTGTTGGGGTTGGAGGAGGAGGAGATGGTGATTGTTGATATATTGATTGATTCGTAATGAACAGATTAATTTCTAGCAATTGATTTATTGTTTTCTTGATCACTGAACTGTCTGATTTATTGCTTACTGATCAACAAATGACTACTTACTGATGAATAATTTGCTGAATGTTTGAATAATTGCAGATGAAATTGATTGCTGATTGATCATCAATTGTGGTTGTGATGGTGGAGGAGATGCTGCTTTGTTGGAGGAGGTGGTGGTGGAGATGGTGTTGGAGGTATTGGTGGTGGTGGAGGTGGAGGAGGAGGTGTTGGAGGTGGAGGTGGAGGAGGAGGTAGTGGAGGTAAAGATGGAGGAGGTGGTGGTGGAGGTGGAGGAGGAGGAGGTGGTGGTGGTGGAGGTGGAGGAGGAGGAGGAGGTGGTGGTGGTGAAGTTGAAGGAGGAGGAGGAGGTGGAGGTGGTGGAGGTGGAGGAGGAGGTGGTGGTTGAGGAGGAGGAGGTGGCTTTGGTAGTGGTCAAGTTGGAGGAGGAGTAGATGGTGTTGGAAATGTTGGTGGAGGTGGTGGTGTTATTGAGCAATTAAGCAGGCGTTATCGAGCAATTAAGCAGTAATCAATGGAGGTGGAGGAGGAATTGGTGGTGGAGGTGTAGGTGGAACAGGAGGTGTTGGAGGTGGAGGAGGAGGAGGTGGCGGTGGTGATGGTGGAGGTGCAGGAGGAGGAGGTGGAGGAGGTGGTAGTGGAGATGGTGTTGGAGGTATTGGTGGTGGTGGAGGTAGTGGTGTTATTGAGCATCTAAGCAGGCATTATTGAGCAATTAAGCAGTAATCAATGGAGGTGGTGGTGGAGGTGGAGGTGGAAGAGGAGGTGATGGGGTTGGAGGATGAGGAGGTGGCGGTTGTGGTGGTGGAGGTGTAGGAGGAGGAGGTGGAGGAGGTGCTGGTGGAGATGGTGTTGGAGGTATTGGTGGTGGTGGAGATGGTGGTGTTATTGAGCATCTAAGCAGGCGTTATTGAGCAATTAAGCAGTAATCAATAGAGGTGGAGGTGGAAGAGGAGGTGTTGGGGTTGGAGGAGGAGGAGGTGGTGATTGTTGATATATTGATTGATTCGTAATGAACAGATTAATTTCTAGCAATTGATTTATTGTTTTCTTGATCACTGAACTGTCTGATTTATTGCTTACTGATTAACTAATGACTACTTACTGATGAATAATTTGCTGAATGTTTGAATAATTGCAGATGAAATTGATTGCTGATTGATTAATTTATTGCTGTTTTTTTTCAGATGATTTATTCGATTGCTTATATTAATGTATTGATTGCTGATTAATTATTTATTGATGGCTGGATTGATTGCTGCCTTATTGTAAATTGATTGCTGCTTAATTGATTGCTAGTGGTTTAATTGCTTTGTGAATGATTGCTCACTAATTGCTGGTGGATTTATTTTTTTCTGATGATTTGATTGTTGATATATTGATTGACTGCTAATTAACAGATGAATTACTTGCTTATTGGTTAATACATGAATTATTGTTTGCTAATGTAATTTTTAGCTGACAATAGTTTTCTCACTGATTGCTAATTAATTGATTGATTGCTGATGGAGTGATTTATTTCTGTGTAATTGCTTTTATTTTCGGATTGATTACTCATATTAATTGACTGTGGATTGAGTTATTGTTTACTGATTACTGTAGATGATAGTTTCATTGATTGCTGGTGGATTGATTTATTGTTGATGAGTGGATTGATTACTGATATATTTATGAATTGTTTGCTTATTGATTTACTGAATGCTAATGGTTTGTTTCATGGCTGATAATTTGGTGGCTTACACTTATGGATTGATTGGTGATACATTGATTGACTGCTGATGTACAGATTAATAGCTCATTTATGGCTAATTGATTGACTAATGATTATTCACTTATTAATGAGCTGATGATTGATTTATTGGTGAGGATTGAATTGATTGCAGATACTTTATATTGTTTTTTGATGGTTTTGGTTTGATTGCTGGTTATATTAAATAATTGCTTATGGTAAAAACTGAAGAATTATTCTTTTCTGATTACTATATAGCTGATAGTTTCCTTATTTGCTGAATTATTTCTTGCTGAATAATTGACTGCTTTTGAATGAATCTATTACTGTTTAATTGATCAATAACACCTGCTTAATTGCTCAATAACATCACGTACTCCACCACCACCACTTCCAACACCACCACCTGCTTATGAATGAATAGTGGTTGTGGTGGAGGAGATGGTGAGGAGGTGGTGGTGGTGGAGGTGGAGGAGAAGGTAGTGGAGATAAAGGTGGTGGAGGAGGTGGTGAAGGTGGAGGAGGTGGTAGTCTAGGTGGAGGAGGAGGAGGAGGTGGAGGAGGAGGAGGTGGAGTTGGTGGTGGTGGAAATGGAGGAGGAGGAGGAGGTGGAGGTGGTGGTGGTGGAAGTGGAGGAGGAGGAGGTGGTGGTGGTGTTGGAGGAGGAGGAGGTGGTGGTGGTGGAGGTGGATAAGGTCGAGGAGGAGGTGCTGATGGAGGAGGAGGAGGAGGTGGCGCTGGTGATGGTGGAGGAGGAGGAGTTGGCGGTGGAGGAGGAGGAGAAGGAGGTGGCTGTGGTGGTAGAGGAGGTGCTTATTTGCTGAATTATTTCTTGCTGACCAATGGACTGCTTATGTATAAATCGATTACTGCTTAATTGCTCAATTATGCCTGCTTATTTACTCAATAACACTACCACCTCCACCTCCACCACCTCCTGCTTATGAATCAATGGTGGTTGTGGTGGTGGAGGAGATGCTGGTAGTGTTGGAGGAGGTGGTGGTGGAGATGGTGTTGGAGGTATTGGTGGTGGTGGAGGTGGTGGTGTTTTTGAGCAGTTAAGCAGGCGCTATTAAGCGATTAAGCAGTAATCGATGGAATTGGTGGAAGAGGAGGTGGTGGTGGAGGTGGAGGAGGAGGTGTTGGAGGTGGAGGTGGAGGAGGCGGAGGAGGAGGTGGCGTTGGCAGTGGAGGTGGATGAGGAGGAGGTGGCGGTGGAGGTGGAGGTGGAGGAGGACCAGATGGTGGTGGTTGTGGTGTTGGAGGTGGAGGAGGAGGTGGTTGTGGTGGAGGAGGTGCTTATTTGCTGAATTATTTCTTGCTGACCAATCGACTGCTTATGAATAAATCGATTACTGCTTAATTGCTCAATAACGCCTGCTTAATTGCTCAATAACACCACCAACTCCAACACCACCACCACCTGCTTATGAATGAATGTTGGGGGAGATACTGGTAGTGTTGGAGGAGGTGGTGGTGAAGATGGTTTTGGAGGTTTTGGTTGTGGTGGAAGTGGTGGTGGTGTTATTGAGCGATGAAACAGTAATCGATGGAGGTGTTGGAGGAGGAGGTGGTTAATGGCTTATTGATTGACTAATGAGTATTCTCTGATTAATTTTGAGCTGATGATTGATTTATTGCTGAGGATTGAATTGATTGCAGATATTTTATATTGTGTTTTGATAGTTTTTGATTGATTGATGGTTATATTAATTAAATGTTGATGGTAAAAACTGAATTATTCTTTTCTGATTACTATTTAGCTGATAGATTCCTTATTTGCTGAATTATTTCTTGCTGACTAATTGACTACTTATGAATGAATTGATTACTGCTTAATTGCTCAACATTCAATTGACTTCTGTTGGGTTTATTTTTTGCTGATTTGACTGATTGTTATTCATGTATAGGTTGTAAAATAATGTTAAAATATAATACATTAAAACGTATAAAAGAAATTGTAACATGAAATAAAAAAAAAAAAAACTTTTGAGTATTATTATTATTAACTTTTAGCCCATGTTTGATCCAGTTTTACATGGCACCACAACAACAGTGAAGTCAAAACATGCTTCTTATTCTAAACAGAGAAGAAAAATGACATTTTTAACAAATATGAAATATATTTCATAAATAATAATACTTTTATATTTATCCTTTAATCACAAAAATACTAAAAAATACTAAAAAATACTTCTTACAAACAGTGTAAGAAGTATAGAAAATAATGCAATTAAAATCTTTATGAATACTGTGTTCTTATTGGCTTCCTGCTGCAGAAACATTGAGTGGTGTTCCAGAAGGTTCTCTGACAATATATAAATATATATAAATGAAAGCAATGAGGGGTGGGGCTTATATGCACACAGCCAATCAGCGTCACACTTGAGTCACAATAGTTGGAACCAATCAATTGTGACATCACACATTCCATGGGAAAGGTGAGCGGAGAAGAGGTGCCATCGCAGAGTAACTTCTCTGTCGTTCAGTTCTTTGTCAGAACCAGGACTGAACTTTCATAACCGCTTTAGGAAAAAGATAGACGGGGAACGGGGTTTAAACTGTGTGGAAGCTGGAGTCAGAGGGAGTTTAAAAGCAGGAGAAACTTTTAAGGTAAGTTTCAAGGATTATTAAACCTCCTGCTGCTGTTAATTAATATTTACCGCTTAGACTGTTTAAAGTGTGCTGCTGCAGTTTTGTAAAGTGTTTATCTTTAGTGTACTATTTTAAACGTCTTTTAAATGTTGCTGCTTTGTAACATTATCTGTTGCCTGGTTGTTTGTTGTGCTAATGGGTCTCTGCTCACTGCACTGTGTTGGTTGTGTTATTAATGGTGTAACAGACACAAAGTGCCACTGACGCGGAATAAGGGGAGCCGATTACTTTTTTCAGATGTTTTATTTGATTGCTTATATTAATGTGCTGGTTGCTGATTAATTGATTATGGATGGATGAATTGATTGCTGCCTTATTGTAAATTGATTGCTGATTAATTGATTGCTGGTGAGGGTGGCACGGTGGAGCAGCAGGTAGTGTCACAGTCACACAGCTCCAGGGACCTGGAGGTTGTGGGTTCGATTCCCGCTCTGGGTGACTGTCTGTGAGGAGTTGGTGTGTTCTCCCTGTGTCGGTGTGGGTTTCCTCCGGGTGCTCCGGTTTCCTCCGTCAGTCCAAAAACACACGTTGATAGGTTGATTGGCGACTCAAAAGTGATCGTAGGTGTGAATGTGTGAGTGTGTGTGTTGCCCTGTGAAGGACTAGCGCCCCCTCCAGGGTGTATCCATGCCTTGCACCCAATGATTCCAGGTAGGCTCTGGACCCACTGCGACCCTGAACCTGATAAGCTGTTACTGATAATGAATTATTGCTGGTGGTTTGATTGCCTTCTGAATGTTTGCTCACTAATTGCTGGTGGATTAGTTTTTTTTTTTTTTTCTGATGATTTGATTGATTGTTTATATATTTTATTGACTGCTAATGAACAGATTAATTTCTAGCAATTGATTTCTGATTTACTGTTTGCTTGATCACTGAACTGATTGATTTATTGCATACTGATTAACTAATGACTACTTACTGATGAATAATTTGCTGAATGTTTGAATAATTGCAGATGAAATTGATTGCTGATTGATTAATTTATTGCAGGTAATCTTTTTCAGATGATTTATTCGATTACTTATATTAATGTCTTGATTGCTGATTAATTGTTTATTGATGGCTGGATTGATTGCTGCCTTATTGTAAATTGATTGCTGCTTAATTGATTGCTGGTGGTTTAATTGCTTTGTGAATGATTGCTCACTAATTGCTGGTGGATTTATTTTTTTCTGATGATTTGATTGTTGATATATTGATTGACTGCTAATGAACAGATGAATTTCTTGCTTATTCGTTAATACATGAATTATTGTTTGCTAATGTAATTTTTAGCTGACATTAGTTTTCTCACTGATTGCTAATTAATTGATTGATTGCTGATGGAGTGATTTATTTCTGTGTAATTGCTTTTTTCTTTTTGGATTGATTACTCATATTAATTGACTGTTGATTGAGTTATTGTTTACTGATTACTGTAGATGATAGTTTCACTGATTGCTGGTGGATTGATTTATTGTTGATGAGTGGATGGCTTACAGTGGATAATTTGATGGCTTACAGTTATGGATTGACTGGTGATACATTGATTGACTGCTGATGTATAGATTAATAGCTAATTTATGGCTTATTGATTGACTAATGATTATTCACTGATTAATGCTGATGATTTATTGCTGAGGATTGAATTGATTGCAGATATTTTATATAGTTTTTTGATGGTTTTGGATTGATTGCTGGTTATATCAATTAATTGCTGATGGTAAAAACTAAAGAATTCTTCTTTTCTGATTACTAAATAGCTGGTAGATTCCTTATTTTCTGAATAATTTCTTGCTGACTAATTGACTGCTAATGAATGAATCGATAACTGTTTTATTGTTCAGTAACACCTGCTTAATTGCTCAATAACGCCTGCTTAATTGTTCAATAAAATTACCACCTCCACCACTTCCAACACCACCATCTGCTAATTAATGAATGGTGGTTGTGGTGGAGGTGGAGGTGGAGGTGCAGGAGGAGGAGGTGGTGCAGGTGGAGGAGGTGGTGAAGGTGGTAGTGGAGGTGGAGGAGGTGGTGGAGGAGGAGGAGGTGGTGATGATAAAGGAGGTGCTTATTTGCTGAATTATTTCTTGCTGACCAATTGACTGCTTATGAATAAATCGATTACTGCTTAATTGCTCAATAACACCACCTCCACCACCACCACCTGCTTATGAATGAATGGTGGTGGAGGAGATGTTGGTAGAGTTGGAGGAGGTGGTGGTGGAGATGGTGTCTTTGAATAGGTGGAGGAGGAGGTGGTGGTGGTGGAGGTGGGGGTGTTGGAGGAGGAGGTGGTGGTTCAGGAGGAGGAGGTGGCGGTGGTAGTGGTGGAGGTGGAGGAGGAGGTGAAGGAGGTGGTGGTGGAGATGGTGTTGGAGGTATTGGTGGAGGTGGTAGTGTTACTGAGCAATTAAGCAGGTGTTATTGAGCGACTAAGCAGTAATCGATGGAGGTGGTGGTGTAGGTGGAGGTGGAACAGGATGTGTTGGAGGTGGAGAAGGAGGATGGTGATGAGGTGGTGGTGCAGATGGTGTTGTAGGTATTAGTGGTGGTGGAGGTGGAGGTGGAAGAGGAGGCGTTGGGGTTGGAGGAGGAGGATGTGGTGATTGTTGATATATTGAATGACTCCTAATGAACAGATCAATTTCTAGAAATTGATTTCTGTTTTATTGTTTGCTTGATCACTGAACTGACTGATTTATTGCTTACTAATTGACTAATGACTACTTACTGATGAATAATTTGCTGAATGTTTGAATAATTGCAGATGGAATTGATTGCTGATTGATTAATTTATTGCTGGTTATTTTTTTAGATGATTTATTCGATTGCTTATATTAATGTATTGATTGCTGATTAATTGTTTATCGACGGCTGGATTGATTGCTGCCTTATTGTAAATTGATTGCTGCTTAATTGATTGCTGGTGGTTTAATTGCTTTGTGAATGATTGCTCACTAATTGCTGGTGGATTTATTTTTTTCTGATGATTTGATTGTAGATATATTGATTGACTGCTAATGAACAGATGAATTTCTTGCTTAGGTGGTGTCTGTGGTGGTAGTGGAGGAGGACGTGGGGGTGGAGTTGGAGGAGTAGGAGGTGGTGGTGCAGGTGGAGGAGGAGAAGGTGGCAGTTGTGCCACCACCACCTGCTTATGAATGAATGGTGGTGGTGGAGGATATGCTAGTAGTGTTGGAGGAGGTGGTGGTGGAGATGGTATTGGAGGTATTGGTGGTGGTGGAGGTGGTGGTGTTATTGAGCAATTAAGCAGACATTATTGAGCAATTAAGCAGTAATTGATGAAGGTGGTGGAAGAGCAGGTGTTGGAGGTGGTGGTGGAGGAGGAGGAGCAGATGGTAGTGGTGGAGGTGGAGGAGGACGAGGTGCTGGTGGAGGAAATGGAGGAGGTGGTAGTGGAGGTAGAGGAGGAGGAGGTGAATGTGGTAGTGGAGGTAGAGGAGGTGGAGGAGGTGGTAGTGGAGGTAGAGGAGGTGGTGGTGGAGGAGGTGCTTATTTGCTGAACTATTTCTTGGTGACCTATTGACTGCTTATGAATAAATCGATTACTGCTTAATTGCTTAACAACACCACCACCACCACCTGCTTATGAATGAATGGAGGAGGTGGTGGTGGAGATGGTGTTGTTGAGGAGCTGGAGGAGGAGGTGGTGGTTGAGGAGGAGGAGGTGGTGGTGGTAGTGGTGAAGGTGGAGGAGGTGGTGGTGGAGATGGTGTTGGAGGTGTTGGTGGAGGTGGTGGTGTTATTGAGCAATTAAGCAGGCGTTATTGAGCAATTAAGCAGTAATCGATGGAGGTGGAGGAGGACTTGGTGGTGGAGGTGGAACAGGAGGTGTTGGAGGTGGAGGAGGAGGAGGTGGTGGTGGTGGTGGAGGTGTAGGAGGAGGAGGTGTAGGAGTTGGTGGTGGAGATGGTGTTGGAGGTACTGGTGGTGGTGGAGATGGTGGTGTTATTGAGTATCTAAGCAGGCGTTATTGAGCAATTAAGCAGTAATCAATAGAGGTGGAGGTGGAAGAGGAGGTGTTGGGGTTGGAGGAGGAGGAGATGGTGATTGTTGATATATTGATTGATTCGTAATGAACAGATTAATTTCTAGCAATTGATTTATTGTTTTCTTGATCACTGAACTGTCTGATTTATTGCTTACTGATCAACAAATGACTACTTACTGATGAATAATTTGCTGAATGTTTGAATAATTGCAGATGAAATTGATTGCTGATTGATCATCAATTGTGGTTGTGATGGTGGAGGAGATGCTGCTTTGTTGGAGGAGGTGGTGGTGGAGATGGTGTTGGAGGTATTGGTGGTGGTGGAGGTGGAGGTGGAGGAGGAGGAGTTGGTGGTGGTGGAGGTGGAGGAGGAGGAGGAGGAGGTGGTGGTGGTGAAGTTGAAGGAGGAGGAGGAGGAGGTGGAGGTGGTGGAGGTGGAGGAGGAGGTGGTGGTTGAGGAGGAGGAGGTGGCGGTGGTAGTCGTCAAGTTGGAGGAGGAGTAGATGGTGTTGGAAATGTTGGTGGAGGTGGTGGTGTTATTGAGCAATTAAGCAGGCGTTATCGAGCAATTAAGCATTAATCAATGGAGGTGGAGGAGGAATTGGTGGTGGAGGTGTAGGTGGAACAGGAGGTGTTGGAGGTGGAGGAGGAGGAGGTGGCGGTGGTGATGGTGGAGGTGCAGGAGGAGGAGGTGGAGGAGGTGGTAGTGGAGATGGTGTTGGAGGTATTGGTGGTGGTGGAGGTAGTGGTGTTATTGAGCATCTAAGCAGGCATTATTGAGCAATTAAGCAGTAATCAATGGAGGTGGAGGAGGAGGTGGTGGTGGAGGTGGAGGTGGATAAGGTCGAGGAGGAGGTGCTGATGGAGGAGGAGGAGGAGGTGGCGGTGGTGATGGTGGAGGAGGAGGAGTTGGTGGAGGAGGAGGAGGAAGAGGTGGCGGTGGTGGTGGAGGAGGAGGAGGAGGTGGTGGTGGTGGTGGAGGAGGAGGAGGTGGTTGTGGTGGAGGAGGTGCTTATTTGCTGAATTATTTCTTGCTGACCAATCAACTGCTTATTTGTAAATCGATTACTGCTTAATTGCTCAATTATGCCTGCTTATTTGCTCAATAACACCACCACCTCCACCACCACCACCTCCTGCTTATGAATCAATTGTGGTTGTGATGGTGGAGGAGATGCTGGTATTGTTGGAGGAGGTGGTGGTGGAGATGGTGTTGGAGGTATTGGTGGTGGTGGAGGTGGTGGTGTTTTTGAGCAGTTAAGCAGGCGTTATTGAGTGATTAAGCAGTAATCGATGGAGGTGGTGGTGGAGGTGGTGGAGGAGGTGTTGGAGGTGGAGGTGGAGGAGGAGGTAGTGGAGGTAAAGGTGGAGGAGGAGGTGGTAATCTAGGTGGAGGAGGAGGTGGAGGAGGTGGTGGTGGTGGAGTTGGAGGAGGAGGAGGAGGTGGTGGTGATGGTGAAGGTGGAGGAGGAGGAGGAGGTGGAGGTGGTGGTGGTGGAGGTGGAGGAGGAGGTGGTGGTTGAGGAGGAGGAGGTGGCGGTGGTAGTGGTCAAGGTGGTCGTGTTATTGAGCAATTAAGCAGGCGTTATCGAGCGATTAAGCAGTAATCAATGGAGGTGGAGGATGAGTTGGTGGTGGAGGTGTAGGTGGAACAGGAGGTGTTGGAGGTGGAGGAGGAGGAGGTGGCGGTGGTGATGGTGGAGGTGCAGGAGGAGGTGGTAGTGGAGATGGTGTTGGAGGTGTTGGTGGTGGTGGAGGTAGTGGTGTTATTGATCATCTAAGCAGGCATTATTGAGCAATTAAGCAGTAATCAATGGAGGTGGAGGAGGAGGTGGTGGTGGAGGTGGAGGTGGAAGAGGAGGTGATGGGGTTGGAGGATGAGGAGGTGGCGGTTGTGGTGGTGGAGGTGTAGGAGGAGGAGGTGGAGGAGGTGCTGGTGGAAATGGTGTTGGAGGTATTGGTGGTGGTGGAGATGGTGGTGTTATTGAGCATCTAAGTAGGCGTTTTTGAGCAATTAAGCAGTAATCTATAGAGGTGGAGGTGGAGGTGGAAGAGGAGGTGTTGGGGTTGGAGGAGGAGGAGGTGGTGATTGTTGATATATTTATTGATTTGTAATGAACAGATTAATTTCTAGCAATTGATTTATTGTTGATCACTGAACTGTCTGATTTATTGCTTACTGATTAACTAATGACTACTTACTGATGAATAATTTGCTGAATGTTTGAATATTTGCAGATGAAATTGATTGCTGATTGATTAATTTATTGCTGTTTTTTTTCAGATGATTTATTCGATTGCTTATATTAATGTATTGATTGCTGATTAATTGTTTATTGATGGCTGGATTGATTGCTGCCTTATTGTAAATTGATTGCTGCTTAATTGATTGCTGGTGGTTTAATTGCTTTGTGAATGATTGCTCACTAATTGCTGGTGGATTTATTTTTTTCTGATGATTTGATTGTTGATATATTGATTGACTGCTAATTAACAGATGAATTACTTGCTTATTGGTTAATACATGAATTATTGTTTGCTAATGTAATTTTTAGCTGACAATAGTTTTCTCACTGATTGCTAATTAATTGATTGATTGCTGATGGAGTGATTTATTTCTGTGTAATTGCTTTTCTTTTCGGATTGATTACTACTATTAATTGACTGTGGATTGAGTTATTGTTTACTGATTACTGTAGATGATAGTTTCATTGATTGCTGGTGGATTGATTTATTGTTGATGAGTGGATTGATTACTGATATATTTATGAATTGTTTGCTTATTGATTTACTGAATGCTAATGGTTTGTTTCATGGCTGATAATTTGGTGGCTTACACTTATGGATTGATTGGTGATACATTGATTGACTGTTGATGTACAGATTAATAGCTAATTTATGGCTAATTGATTGACTAATGATTATTCACTTGGAGGAGAAGGTAGTGGAGGTAAAGGTGGAGGAGGTGGTGGTGGTGGAGGAGGTGGTAGTCTAGGTGGAGGAGGAGGAGGAGGTGGTGGTGGTGGAGCTGGAGGAGGAGGTGGTGGTGGTGGAGGTGGAGGAGGAGGAGGTGGAGGTGGTGGAGGAGGTGCTTGTTTGCTGAAGTATTTCTTGCTGACCAATCAACTGCTTATGAATTAATCGATTACTGCTTAATTGCTCAATAACACCACCACCACCACCTGCTTATGAATGAATGGTGGTCGTTGAGATTTAGTTGTTGAGGATGTGGAGGAGGAGGTGGTGGTGGTTGTGGAGGTGGATAAGGTCAAGGAGGAGGTGCTGTTGGAGGAGGAGGAGGAGGAGATGGCGGTGGTGGTAGTGGAAGTGGAGGAGAAGGAGGAGGAGGTGTTGGTGGTGGAGGAGGAGGATGTGGCGCTGGTGATGGTGGAGGAGGAGGAGGAAGAGGTGGCGGTGGTGGTAGAGGAGGAGGAGGAGGTGGCGGTGATGGTGGAGGAGGAGGAGGTGGTTGTGGTGGAGGAGGTGCTTATTTGCTGAATTATTTCTTGCTGACCAATCGACTGCTTATGTGTAAATCGATTACTGCTTAATTGCTCAATTATGCCTGCTTATTTGCTCAATAACACCACCACCTCCACCACCACCACCTCCTGCTTATGAATCAATTGTGGTTGTGATGGTGGAGGAGATGCTGGTATTGTTGGAGGAGATGGTGGTGGAGATGGTGTTGGAGGTATTGGTGGTGGTGGAGGTGGTGGTGTTTTTGAGCAGTTAAGCAGGCGTTATTGAGCGATTAAGCAGTAATCGATGGAGGTGGTGGTGGAGGTGGAGGAGGAGGTGTTGGAGGTGGAGGTGGAGGAGGATGTAGTGGAGGTAAAGGTGGAGGAAGTGGAGGAGGTGGAGGAGGTGGTAATCTAGGTGGAGGAGGAGGAGGAGGTGGTGGTGTAGGTGGAGGAGGAGGAGGAGGTGGAGGTCGTGGTGGTGGAGGTGGAGGAGGGGTTGGTGGTTGAGGAGGAGGAGGTGGCGGTGGTAGTGGTCAAGGTGGAGGAGGAGTAGATGGTGTTGGAAGTGTTGGTGGAGGTGGTGGTGTTATTGAGCAATTAAGCAGGCGTTATCGAGCGATTAAGCAGTAATCAATGGAGGTGGAGGAGGAGTTGGTGGTGGAGGTGTAGGTGGAACAGGAGCTGTTGGAGGTGGAGGAGGAGGAGGTGGCGGTGGTGATGGTGGAGGTGCAGGAGGAGGAGGTGGAGGAGGTGGTAGTGGAGATGGTGTTGGAGGTATTGGTGGTGGTGGAGGTAGTGGTGTTATTGAGCATCTAAGCAGGCATTATTGAGCAATTAAGCAGTAATCAATGGAGGTGGAGGAGGAGGTGGTGGTGGTGGTGGAAGAGGAGGTGATGGGGTTGGAGGATGAGGAGGTGGCGGTTGTGGTGGTGGAGGTGTAGGAGGAGGAGGTGGAGGAGGTGCTGGTGGAGATGGTGTTGGAGGTATTGGTGCTGGTGGAGATGGTGGTGTTAATGAGCATCTAAGCAGGCGTTATTGAGCAATTAAGCAGTAATCAATAGAGGTGGAGGTGGAGGTGGAAGAGGAGGTGTTGGGGTTGGAGGAGGAGGAGGTGGTGATTGTTGATATATTGATTGATTCGTAATGAACAGATTAATTTCTAGCAATTGATTTATTGTTTTCTTGATCACTGAACTGTCTGATTTATTGCTTACTGATTAACTAATGACTACTTACTGATGAATAATTTGCTGAATGTTTGAATAATTGCAGATGAAATTGATTGCTGATTGATTAATTGATTGCTGTTTTTTTTCAGATGATTTATTTGATTGCTTATATTAACGTATTGATTGCTGATTAATTGTTTATTGATGGCTGGATTGATTGCTGCCTTATTGTAAATTGATTGCTGCTTAATTGATTGCTAGTGGTTTAATTGCTTTGTGAATGATTGCTCACTAATTGCTGGTGGATTTATTTTTTTCTGATGATTTGATTGTTGATATATTGATTGACTGCTAATTAACAGATGAATTACTTGGTTATTGGTTAATACATGAATTATTGTTTGCTAATGTAATTTTTAGCTGACAATAGTTTTCTCACTGATTGCTAATTAATTGATTGATTGCTGATGGAGTGATTTATTTCTGTGTAATTGCTTTTCTTTTCGGATTGATTACTCATATTAATTGACTGTGGATTGAGTTATTGTTTACTGATTACTGTAGATGATAGTTTCATTGATTGCTGGTGGATTGATTTATTGTTGATGAGTGGATTGATTACTGATATATTTATGAATTGTTTGCTTATTGATTTACTGAATGCTAATGGTTTGTTTCATGGCTGATAATTTGGTGGCTTACACTTATGGATTGATTGGTGATACATTGATTGACTGCTGATGTATAGATTAATAGCTAATTTATGGCTAATTGATTGACTAATGATTATTCAATTGGAGGAGAAGGTAGTGGAGGTAAAGGTGGAGGAGGTGGTGGTGGTGGAGGAGGTGGTAGTCTAGGTGGAGGAAGAGGAGGAGGAGGAGGAGGTGGTGGTGGTGGAGCTGGAGGAGGAGGAGGAAGAGGTGGAGGTGGTGGAGGTGGAGGAGGAGGTGGTGGAGGAGGAGGAGGTGGTGGTGGTGGAGGAGGTGCTTGATTGCTGAAGTATTTATTGCTCACCAATCAACTGCTTATGAATTAATCGATTACTGCTTAATTGCTCAATAACACCACCACCACCACCTGCTTATGAATGAATGGTGGTCGTTGAGATGTAGTTGTTGAGGATGTGGAGGAGGAGGTGGTAATCTAGGTGGAGGAGGAGGAAAAGGAGGTGGTGGTGGTGGAGGTGGAGGAGGAGGTGGTGGTTGAGGAGGAGGAGGTGGCGGTGGTAGTGTTTAAGGTGGAGGAGGAGTAGATGGTGTTGGAAGTGCTGGTGGAGGCGGTGGTGTTATTGAGCAATTAAGCAGGCGTTATCGAGCGATTAAGCAGTAATCAATGGAGGTGGAGGAGGAGTTGGTGGTGGAGGTGTTGGAGGTGGAGGAGGAGGAGGTAGCGGTGGTGATGGTGGAGGTGCAGGAGGAGGAGATGGAGGAGGTGGTAGTGGAGATGGTGTTGGAGGTATTGGTGGTGGTGGAGATGGTGGTGTTATTGAGCATCTAAGCAGGCGTTATTGAGCAATTAAGCAGTAATCAATAGAGGTGGAGGTGGAGGTGGTGGTGGAGGTGGAGGTGGAAGAGGAGGTGATGGGGTTGGAGGATGAGGAGGTGGCGGTTGTGGTGGTGGAGGTGTAGGAGGAGGAGGTGGAGGAGGTGCTGGTGGAGATGGTGTTGGAGGTATTGGTGGTGGTGGAGATGGTGGTGTTATTGAGCATCTAAGCAGGCGTTATTGAGCAATTAAGCAGTAATCAATAGAGGTGGAGGTGGAGGTGGAAGAGGAGGTGTTGGGGTTGGAGGAGGAGGAGGTGGTGATTGTTGATATATTGATTGATTCGTAATGAACAGATTAATTTCTAGCAATTGATTTATTGTTTTCTTGATCACTGAACTGTCTGATTTATTGCTTACTGATTAACTAATGACTACTTACTGATGAATAATTTGCTGAATGTTTGAATAATTGCAGATGAAATTGATTGCTGATTGATTAATTTATTGCTGTTTTTTTTCAGATGATTTATTCGATTGCTTATATTAATGTATTGATTGCTGATTAATTGTTTATTGATGGCTGGATTGATTGCTGCCTTATTGTAAATTGATTGCTGCTTAATTGATTGCTGGTGGTTTAATTGCTTTGTGAATGATTGCTCACTAATTGCTGGTGGATTTATTTTTTTCTGATGATTTGATTGTTGATATATTGATTGACTGCTAATTAACAGATGAATTACTTGCTTATTGGTTAATACATGAATTATTGTTTGCTAATGTAATTTTTAGCTGACAATAGTTTTCTCACTGATTGCTAATTAATTGATTGATTGCTGATGGAGTGATTTATTTCTGTGTAATTGCTTTTCTTTTCGGATTGATTACTCATATTAATTGACTGTGGATTGAGTTATTGTTTACTGATTACTGTAGATGATAGTTTCATTGATTGCTGGTGGATTGATTTATTGTTGATGAGTGGATTGATTACTGATATATTTATGAATTGTTTGCTTATTGATTTACTGAATGCTAATGGTTTGTTTCATGGCTGATAATTTGGTGGCTTACACTTATGGATTGATTGGTGATACATTGATTGACTGCTGATGTACAGATTAATAGCTAATTTATGGCTAATTGATTGACTAATGATTATTCACTTGGAGGAGAAGGTAGTGGAGGTAAAGGTGGAGGAGGTGGTGGTGGTGGAGGAGGTGGTAGTCTAGGTGGAGGAAGAGGAGGAGGAGGAGGAGGTGGTGGTGGTGGAGCTGGAGGAGGAGGAGGAAGAGGTGGAGGTGGTGGAGGAGGTGCTAGTTTGCTGAAGTATTTATTGCTGACCAATCAACTGCTTATGAATTAATCAATTACTGCTTAATTGCTCAATAACACCACCACCACCACCTGCTTATGAATGAATGGTGGTCGTTGAGATGTAGTTGTTGAGGATGTGGAGGAGGAGGTGGTAATCTAGGTGGAGGAGGAGGAAAAGGAGGTGGTGGTGGTGGAGGTGGAGGAGGAGGTGGTGGAGGAGGTGCTTGTTTTCTGAAGTATTTCTTAATTGCTCAATTATGCCTGCTTATTTGCTCAATAACACCACCACCTCCACCACCACCACCTCCTGCTTATGAATCAATTGTGGTTGTGATGGTGGAGGAGATGCTGGTATTGTTGGAGGAGGTGGTGGTGGAGATGGTGTTGGAGGTGGTGGTGTTTTTGAGCAGTTAAGCAGGCGTTATTGAGCGATTAAGCAGTAATCGATGGAGGTGGTGGTGGAGGTGGAGGAGGAGGTGTTGGAGGTGGAGGTGGAGGAGGAGGTAATCTAGGTGGTGGAGGAGGTGGTAATCTAGGTGGAGGAGGAGGAGGAGGTGGTGGTGGTGGAGGTGGAGGAGGAGGAGGAGGTGGTGGTGGTGGAGGTGGAGGAGTATGAGGAGGAGGTGGTGGTTGAGGAGGAGGCGGTGGCGGTGGTAGTGGTTAAGGTGGAGGAGGAGTAGATGGTGTTGGAAGTGTTGGTGGAGGCGGTGGTGTTATTGAGCATCTAAGCAGGCGTTATTGAGCAATTAAGCAGTAATCAATAGAGGTGGAGGTGGAAGAGGAGGTGATGGGGTTGGAGGATGAGGAGGTGGCGGTTGTGGTGGTGGAGGTGTAGGAGGAGGAGGTGGAGGAGGTGCTGGTGGAGATGGTGTTGGAGGTTTTGGTGGTGGTGGAGATGGTGGTGTTATTGAGCATCTAAGCAGGCGTTATTGAGCAATTAAGCAGTAATCAATAGAGTTGGAGGTGGAGGTGGAAGAGGAGGTGTTGGGGTTGGAGGAGGAGGAGGTGGTGATTGTTGATATATTGATTGATTCGTAATGAACAGATTAATTTCTAGCAATTGATTTATTGTTTTCTTGATCACTGAACTGTCTGATTTATTGCTTACTGATTAACTAATGACTACTTACTGATGAATAATTTGCTGAATGTTTGAATAATTGCAGATGAAATTGATTGCTGATTGATTAATTTATTGCTGGTTTTTTTTCAGATGATTTATTCGATTGCTTATATTAATGTATTGATTGCTGATTAATTGTTTATTGATGGCTGGATTGATTGCTGCCTTATTGTAAATTGATTGCTGCTTAATTGATTGCTGGTGGTTTAATTGCTTTGTGAATGATTGCTCACTAATTGCTGGTGGATTTATTTTTTTCTGATGATTTGATTGTTGATATATTGATTGACTGCTAATTAACAGATGAATTACTTGCTTATTGGTTAATACATGAATTATTGTTTGCTAATGTAATTTTTAGCTGACAATAGTTTTCTCACTGATTGCTAATTAATTGATTGATTGCTGATGGAGTGATTTATTTCTGTGTAATTGCTTTTCTTTTCGGATTGATTAGTCATATTAATTGACTGTGGATTGAGTTATTGTTTACTGATTACTGTAGATGATAGTTTCATTGATTGCTGGTGGATTGATTTATTGTTGATGAGTGGATTGATTACTGATATATTTATGAATTGTTTGCTTATTGATTTATTGAATGCTAAAGGTTTGTTTCATGGCTGATAATTTCGTGGCTTACACTTATGGAATGATTGGTGATACATTGATTGACTGCTGATGTACAGATTAATAGCTAATTTATGGCTAATTGATTGACTAATGATTATTCACTTGGAGGAGAAGGTAGTGGAGGTAAAGGTGGAGGAGGTGGTGGTGGTGGAGGAGGTGCTTGTTTGCTGAAGTATTTCTTGCTGTCCAATCGACTGCTTATGAATTAATCGATTACTGCTTAATTGCTCAATAACACCACCACCACCACCAGCTTATGAATGAATGGTGGTCGCTGAGATGGTGTTGTTGAGGAGGTGGAGGAGGAGGTGGTGGTGGTTGTGGAGGTGGATAAGGTCGAGGAGGAGGTGCTGATGGAGGAGGAGGAGGAGGTGGCGGTGGTGGTAGTGGAAGTGGAGGAGGAGGAGGAGGAGGATGTGGCGCTGGTGATCGTGGAGGAGGAGGAGTTTGCAGTGGAGGTGGAGGAGGAGGAGGTGGCGGTGGTGGTGGAGGAGGAGGAGGAGGTGGCGGTGATGGTGGAGGAGGAGGAGGTGGTTGTGGTGGAGGAGGTGCTGAATTATTTCTTGCTGACCAATCGACTGCTTATGTGTAAATCGATTACTGCTTAATTGCTCAATTATGCCTGCTTATTTGCTCAATAACACCACCACCTCCACCACCACCACCTCCTGCTTATGAATCAATTGTGGTTGTGATGGTGGAGGAGATGCTGGTATTGTTGGAGGAGGTGGTGGTGGAGATGGTGTTGGAGGTATTGGTGGTGGTGGAGGTGGTGGTGTTTTTGAGCAGTTAAGCAGGCGTTATTGAGCGATTAAGCAGTAATCGATGGAGGTGGTGGTGGAGGAGGAGGTGTTGGAGGTGGAGGTGGAGGAGGAGGTAGTGGAGGTAAAGGTGGAGGAGGTGGTGGTGGTGGAGGTGGAGAAGGAGGTGGTGGTTGAGGAGGAGGAGGTGGTGTTATTGAGCAATTAAGCAGGCGTTATCGAGCGATTAAGCAGTAATCAATGGAGGTGGAGGAGGAGTTGGTGGTGGAGGTGTAGGTGGAACAGGAGGTGTTGGAGGTGGAGGAGGAGGAGGTGGCAGTGGTGATGGTGGAGGTGCAGGAGGAGGAGGTGGAGGAGGTGGTAGTGGAGATGGTGTTGGAGGTATTGGTGGTGGTGGAGGTAGTGGTGTTATTGAGCATCTAAGCAGGCATTATTGAGCAATTAAGCAGTAATCAATGGAGGTGGAGGAGGAGGTGGTGGTGGAGGTGGAGGTGGAAGAGGAGGTGATGGGGTTGGAGGATGAGGAGGTGGCGGTTGTGGTGGTGGAGGTGTAGGAGGAGGAGGTGGAGGAGGTGCTGGTGGAGATGGTGTTGGAGGTATTGGTGGTGGTGGAGATGGTGGTGTTATTGAGCATCTAAGCAGGCGTTATTGAGCAATTAAGCAGTAATCAATAGAGGTGGAGGTGGAAGAGGAGGTGTTGGGGTTGGAGGAGGAGGAGGTGGTGATTGTTGATATATTGATTGATTCGTAATGAACAGATTAATTTCTAGCAATTGATTTATTGTTGATCACTGAACTGTCTGATTTATTGCTTACTGATTAACTAATGACTACTTACTGATGAATAATTTGCTGAATGTTTGAATAATTGCAGATGAAATTGATTGCTGATTGATTAATTTATTGCTGTTTTTTTCAGATGATTTATTCGATTGCTTATATTAATGTATTGATTGCTGATTAATTGTTTATTGATGGCTGGATTGATTGCTGCCTTATTGTAAATTGATTGCTGCTTAATTGATTGCTGCTTAATTGATTGCTGGTGGTTTAATTGCTTTGTGAATGATTGCTCACTAATTGCTGGTGGATTTATTTTTTTCTGATGATTTGATTGTTGATATATTGATTGACTGCTAATTAACAGATGAATTACTTGCTTATTGGTTAATACATGAATTATTGTTTGCTAATGTAATTTTTAGCTGACAATAGTTTTCTCACTGATTGCTAATTAATTGATTGATTGCTGATGGAGTGATTTATTTCTGTGTAATTGCTTTTCTTTTCGGATTGATTACTCATATTAATTGACTGTGGATTAAGTTATTGTTTACTGATTACTGTAGATGATAGTTTCATTGATTGCTGGTGGATTGATTTATTGTTGATGAGTGGATTGATTACTGATATATTTATGAATTGTTTGCTTATTGATTTACTGAATGCTAATGGTTTGTTTCATGGCTGATAATTTTGTGGCTTACACTTATGGATTGATTGGTGATACATTGGAGATGGTGTTGGAGGTATTGGTGGTGGTGGAGGTGGTGGTGTTTTTGAGCAGTTAAGCAGGCGTTATTGAGCGATTAAGCAGTAATCGATGGAGGTGGTGGTGGAGGTGGAGGAGGAGGTGTTGGAGGTGGAGGTGGAGGAGGAGGTAGTGGAGGTAAAGGTGGAGGAGGTGGTGGTGGTGGAGGAGGTGGTAATCTAGGTGGAGGAGGAGGTGGTGGTGGTGAAGGTGGAGTAGGAGGAGGAGGAGGAGGTGGTGGTGGAGGTGGAGGAGGAGGAGGAGGTGGAGGTGGTGGTGGTGGAGGTGGAGGAGGAGATGGTGGTTGAGGAGGAGGAGGTGGCGGTGGTAGTGGTCAAGGTGGAGGAGGAGTAGATGGTGTTGGAAGTGTTGGTGGAGGTGGTGGTGTTATTGAGCAATTAAGCAGGCGTTATCGAGCGATTAAGCAGTAATCAATGGAGGTGGAGGAGGAGTTGGTGGTGGAGGTGTAGGTGGAACAGGAGGTGTTGGAGGTGGAGGAGGAGGAGGTGGTGGTGGTGATGGTGGAGGTGCAGGAGGAGGAGGTGGAGGAGGTGGTAGTGGAGATGGTGTTGGAGGTATTGGTGGTGGTGGAGGTAGTGGTGTTATTGAGCATCTAAGCAGGCATTATTGAGAAATTAAGCCGTAATCAATGGAGGTGGAGGAGGAGGTGGTGGTGGAGGTGGAGGTGGAAGAGGAGGTGATGGGGTTGGAGGATGAGGAGGTGGCGGTTGTGTTGGTGGAGGTGTAGGAGGAGGAGGTGGAGGAGGTGCTTGTGGAGATGGTGTTGGAGGTATTGGTGGTGGTGGAGATGGTGGTGTTATTGAGCATCTAAGCAGGCGTTATTGAGCAATTAAGCAGTAATCAATAGAGGTGGAGGTGGAGGTGGAAGAGGAGGTGTTGGGGTTGGAGGAGGAGGAGGTGGTGATTGTTGATATATTGATTGATTCGTAATGAACAGATTAATTTCTAGCAATTGATTTTTTGTTTTCTTGATTACTGAACTGTCTGATTTATTGCTTACTGATTAACTAATGACTACTTACTGATGAATAATTTGCTGAATGTTTGAATAATTGCAGATGAAATTGATTGCTGATTGATTAATTTATTGCTGTTTTTTTTTTTCAGATGATTTATTCGATTGCTTATATTAATGTATTGATTGCTGATTAATTGTTTATTGATGGCTGGATTGATTGCTGCCTTATTGTAAATTGATTGCTGCTTAATTGATTGCTGCTTAATTGATTGCTGGTGGTTTAATTGCTTTGTGAATGATTGCTCACTAATTGCTGGTGGATTTATTTTTTTCTGATGATTTGATTGTTGATATATTGATTGACTGCTAATTAACAGATGAATTACTTGCTTATTGGTTAATACATGAATTATTGTTTGCTAATGTAATTTTTAGCTGACAATAGTTTTCTCACTGATTGCTAATTAATTGATTGATTGCTGATGGAGTGATTTATTTCTGTGTAATTGCTTTTCTTTTCGGATTGATTACTCATATTAATTGACTGTGGATTGAGTTATTGTTTACTGATTACTGTAGATGATAGTTTCATTGATTGCTGGTGGATTGATTTATTGTTGATGAGTGGATTGATTACTGATATATTTATGAATTGTTTGCTTATTAATTTACTGAATGCTAATGGTTTGTTTCATGGCTGATAATTTGGTGGCTTACACTTATGGATTGATTGGTGATACATTGATTGACTGCTGATGTACAGATTAATAGCTAATTTATGGCTAATTGATTGACTAATGATTATTCACTTGGAGGAGAAGGTAGTGGAGGTAAAGGTGGAGGAGGTGGTGGTGGTGGAGGAGGTGGTAATCTAGGTGGAGGAGGAGGAGGAGGAGGTTGTGGTGGTGGTGGAGGTGGAGGAGGAGGAGGTGGTGGTGGTGGTGGAGGTGGAGGAGGAGGTGGTGGAGGAGTAGGAGGTGGTGGTGGTGGAGGAGGTGTTTGTTTGCTGAAGTATTTCTTGCTGTCCAATCGACTGCTTATGAATTAATCGATTACTGCTTAATTGCTCAATAACACCACCACCACCACCAGCTTATGAATGAATGGTGGTCGTTGAGATGGTGTTGTTGAGGAGGTGGAGGAGGAGTTGGTGGTGGTTGTGGAGGTGGATAAGGTCGAGGAGGAGGTGCTGATGGAGGAGGAGGAGGAGGTGGCGGTGGTGGTAGTGGAAGTGGAGGAGGAGGAGGAGGAGGAGGATGTGGCGCTGGTAATGGTGGAGGAGGAGGAGTTGGCGGTGGAGGTGGAGGAGGAGGAGGAAGAGGTGGCGGTGGTTGTGGAGGAGGAGTAGGTGGTGGTGATGGTGGAGGGGGTGCTTATTTGCTGAATTATTTCTTGCTGACCAATCGACTGCTTATGTGTAAATCGATTACTGCTTAATTGCTCAATTATGCCTGCTTATTTGCTCAATAACACCACCACCTCCACCACCACCACCTCCTGCTTATGAATCAATTGTGGTTGTGATGGTGGAGGAGATGCTGGTATTGTTGGAGGAGGTGGTGGTGGAGATGGTGTTGGAGGTATTGGTGGTGGTGGAGGTGGTGGTGTTTTTGAGCAGTTAAGCTGGCGTTATTGAGCGATTAAGCAGTAATCGATGGAGGTGGAGGTGGAGGTGGAGGAGGAGGTTTTGGAGGTGGAGGTGGAGGAGGAGGTAGTGGAGGTAAAGGTGGAGGAGGTGGTGGTGGTGGAGGAGGTGATAATCTAGGTGGAGGAGGAGGAGATGGTGGTGGTGGAGGTGGAGGATGAGGAGGAGGAGTTGGTGGTGGTGAAGGTGGAGGAGGAGGAGGAGGTGGTGGTGGTGGAGGTGGAGGAGGAGGAGGAGATGGTGGTGGTGGAGGTGGAGGAGGAGGAGGAGGAGGTGGTGGTGGTGAAGGTGGAGGAGGAAGAGGTGGTGGTGGAGGTAGAGGAGGAGGAGGAGGTGGAGGTGGTGGTGGTGGAGGTGGAGGAGGAGGTGGTGGTTGAGGAGGAGGAGGTGGCGGTGGTAGTGGTCAAGGTTGGCGAGGAGTAGATGGTGTTGGAAGTGTTGGTGGAGGTGGTGGTGTTATTGAGCAATTAAGCAGGTGTTAACGAGCGATTAAGCAGTAATCAATGGAGGTGGAGGAGGAGTTGGTGGTGGAGGTTTAGGTGGAACAGGAGGTGTTGGAGGTGGAGGAGGAGGAGGTGGCGGTGGTGATGGTGGAGGTGCAGGAGGAGGAGGTGGAGGAGGTGGTAGTGGAGATGGTGTTGGAGGTATTGGTGGTGGTGGAGGTAGTGGTGTTATTGAGCATCTAAGCAGGCATTATTGAGCAATTAAGCAGTAATCAATGGAGGTGGAGGAGGAGGTGGTGGTGGAGGTAGAAGAGGAGGTGATGGGGTTGGAGGATGAGGAGGTGGCGGTTGTGGTGGTGGAGGTGTAGGAGGAGGAGGTGGAGGAGGTGCTGGTGGAGATGGTGTTGGAGGTATTGGTGGTGGTGGAGATGGTGGTGTTATTGAGCATCTAAGCAGGCGTTATTGAGCAATTAAGCAGTAATCAATAGAGGTGGAGGTGGAGGTGGAAGAGGAGGTGTTGGGGTTGGAGGAGGAGGAGGTGGTGATTGTTGATATATTGATTGATTCATAATGAACAGATTAATTTCTAGCAATTGATTTTTTGTTTTCTTGATTACTGAACTGTCTGATTTATTGCTTACTGATTAACTAATGACTACTTACTGATGAATAATTTGCTGAATGTTTGAATAATTGCAGATGAAATTGATTGCTGATTGATTAATGTATTGCTGTTTTTTTCAGATGATTTATTCGATTGCTTATATTAGTGTATTGATTGCTCATTAATTGTTTATTGATGGCTGGATTGATTGCTGCCTTATTGTAAATTGATTGCTGCTTAATTGATTGCTGGTGGTTTAATTGCTTTGTGAATGATTGCTCACTAATTGCTGGTGGATTTATTTTTTTCTGATGATTTGATTGTTGATATATTGATTGACTGCTAATTAACAGATGAATTACTTGCTTATTGGTTAATACATGAATTATTGTTTGCTAATGTAATTTTTAGCTGACAATAGTTTTCTCACTGATTGCTAATTAATTGATTGATTGCTGATGGAGTGATTTATTTCTGTGTAATTGCTTTTCTTTTCGGATTGATTACTCATATTAATTGACTGTGGATTGAGTTATTGTTTACTGATTACTGTAGATGATAGTTTCATTGATTGCTGGTGGATTGATTTATTGTTGATGAGTGGATTGATTACTGATATATTTATGAATTGTTTGCTTATTGATTTACTGAATGCTAATGGTTTGTTTCATGGCTGATAATTTTGTGGCTTACACTTATGGATTGATTGGTGATACATTGGAGATGGTGTTGGAGGTATTGGTGGTGGTGGAGGTGGTGGTGTTTTTGAGCAGTTAAGCAGGCGTTATTGAGCGATTAAGCAGTAATCGATAGAGGTGGTGGTGGAGGTGGAGGAGGAGGTGTTGGAGGTGGAGGTGGAGGAGGAGGTAGTGGAGGTAAAGGTGGAGGAGGTGGTGGTGGTGGAGGAGGTGGTAATCTAGGTGGAGGAGGAGGTGGTGGTGGTGAAGGTGGAGTAGGAGGAGGAGGAGGAGGTGGTGGTGGAGGTGGAGGAGGAGGAGGAGGTGGAGGTGGTGGTGGTGGAGGTGGAGGAGGAGATGGTGGTTGAGGAGGAGGAGGTGGCGGTGGTAGTGGTCAAGGTGGAGGAGGAGTAGATGGTGTTGGAAGTGTTGGTGGAGGTGGTGGTGTTATTGAGCAATTAAGCAGGCGTTATCGAGCGATTAAGCAGTAATCAATGGAGGTGGAGGAGGAGTTGGTGGTGGAGGTGTAGGTGGAACAGGAGGTGTTGGAGGTGGAGGAGGAGGAGGTGGCGGTGGTGATGGTGGAGGTGCAGGAGGAGGAGGTGGAGGAGGTGGTAGTGGAGATGGTGTTGGAGGTATTGGTGGTGGTGGAGGTAGTGGTGTTATTGAGCATCTAAGCAGGCATTATTGAGAAATTAAGCCGTAATCAATGGAGGTGGAGGAGGAGGTGGTGGTGGAGGTGGAGGTGGAAGAGGAGGTGATGGGGTTGGAGGATGAGGAGGTGGCGGTTGTGTTGGTGGAGGTGTAGGAGGAGGAGGTGGAGGAGGTGCTTGTGGAGATGGTGTTGGAGGTATTGGTGGTGGTGGAGATGGTGGTGTTATTGAGCATCTAAGCAGGCGTTATTGAGCAATTAAGCAGTAATCAATAGAGGTGGAGGTGGAGGTGGAAGAGGAGGTGTTGGGGTTGGAGGAGGAGGAGGTGGTGATTGTTGATATATTGATTGATTCGTAATGAACAGATTAATTTCTAGCAATTGATTTTTTGTTTTCTTGATTACTGAACTGTCTGATTTATTGCTTACTGATTAACTAATGACTACTTACTGATGAATAATTTGCTGAATGTTTGAATAATTGCAGATGAAATTGATTGCTGATTGATTAATTTATTGCTGTTTTTTTTCAGATGATTTATTCGATTGCTTATATTAATGTATTGATTGCTGATTAATTGTTTATTGATGGCTGGATTGATTGCTGCCTTATTGTAAATTGATTGCTGCTTAATTGATTGCTGCTTAATTGATTGCTGGTGGTTTAATTGCTTTGTGAATGATTGCTCACTAATTGCTGGTGGATTTATTTTTTTCTGATGATTTGATTGTTGATATATTGATTGACTGCTAATTAACAGATGAATTACTTGCTTATTGGTTAATACATGAATTATTGTTTGCTAATGTAATTTTTAGCTGACAATAGTTTTCTCACTGATTGCTAATTAATTGATTGATTGCTGATGGAGTGATTTATTTCTGTGTAATTGCTTTTCTTTTCGGATTGATTACTCATATTAATTGACTGTGGATTGAGTTATTGTTTACTGATTACTGTAGATGATAGTTTCATTGATTGCTGGTGGATTGATTTATTGTTGATGAGTGGATTGATTACTGATATATTTATGAATTGTTTGCTTATTGATTTACTGAATGCTAATGGTTTGTTTCATGGCTGATAATTTGGTGGCTTACACTTATGGATTGATTGGTGATACATTGATTGACTGCTGATGTACAGATTAATAGCTAATTTATGGCTAATTGATTGACTAATGATTATTCACTTGGAGGAGAAGGTAGTGGAGGTAAAGGTGGAGGAGGTGGTGGTGGTGGAGGAGGTGGTAATCTAGGTGGAGGAGGAGGAGGAGGAGGTTGTGGTGGTGGTGGAGGTGGAGGAGGAGGAGGTGGTGGTGGTGGTGGAGGTGGAGGAGGAGGTGGTGGAGGAGTAGGAGGTGGTGGTGGTGGAGGAGGTGTTTGTTTGCTGAAGTATTTCTTGCTGTCCAATCGACTGCTTATGAATTAATCGATTACTGCTTAATTGCTCAATAACACCACCACCACCACCAGCTTATGAATGAATGGTGGTCGTTGAGATGGTGTTGTTGAGGAGGTGGAGGAGGAGTTGGTGGTGGTTGTGGAGGTGGATAAGGTCGAGGAGGAGGTGCTGATGGAGGAGGGGGAGGAGGTGGCGGTGGTGGTAGTGGAAGTGGAGGAGGAGGAGGAGGAGGATGTGGCGCTGGTAATGGTGGAGGAGGAGGAGTTGGCAGTGGAGGTGGAGGAGGAGGAGGAAGAGGTGGCGGTGGTTGTGGAGTAGGAGTAGGTGGTGGTGATGGTGGAGGGGGTGCTTATTTGCTGAATTATTTCTTGCTGACCAATCGACTGCTTATGTGTAAATCGATTACTGCTTAATTGCTCAATTATGCCTGCTTATTTGCTCAATAACACCACCACCTCCACCACCACCACCTCCTGCTTATGAATCAATTGTGGTTGTGATGGTGGAGGAGATGCTGGTATTGTTGGAGGAGGTGGTGGTGGAGATGGTGTTGGAGGTATTGGTGGTGGTGGAGGTGGTGGTGTTTTTGAGCAGTTAAGCAGGCGTTATTGAGCGATTAAGCAGTAATCGATGGAGGTGGAGGTGGAGGTGGAGGAGGAGGTAGTGGAGGTAAAGGTGGAGGAGGTGGTGGTGGTGGAGGAGGTGATAATCTAGGTGGAGGAGGAGGAGGAGGAGGAGGAGATGGTGGTGGTGGAGGTGGAGGATGAGGAGGAGGAGGTGGTGGTGGTGAAGGTGGAGGAGGAGGAGGAGGTGGTGGTGGTGGAGGTGGAGGAGGAGGAGGAGATGGTGGTGGTGGAGGTGGAGGAGGAGGAGGAGGAGGTGGTGGTGGTGAAGGTGGAGGAGGAAGAGGTGGTGGTGGAGGTAGAGGAGGAGGAGGAGGTGGAGGTGGTGGTGGTGGAGGTGGAGGAGGAGGTGGTGGTTGAGGAGGAGGAGGTGGCGGTGGTAGTGGTCAAGGTTGGCGAGGAGTAGATGGTGTTGGAAGTGTTGGTGGAGGTGGTGGTGTTATTGAGCAATTAAGCAGGTGTTAACGAGCGATTAAGCAGTAATCAATGGAGGTGGAGGAGGAGTTGGTGGTGGAGGTTTAGGTGGAACAGGAGGTGTTGGAGGTGGAGGAGGAGGAGGTGGTGGTGGTGATGGTGGAGGTGCATGAGGAGGAGGTGGAGGAGGTGGTAGTGGAGATGGTGTTGGAGGTATTGGTGGTGGTGGAGGTAGTGGTGTTATTGAGCATCTAAGCAGGCATTATTGAGCAATTAAGCAGTAATCAATGGAGGTGGAGGAGGAGGTGGTGGTGGAGGTAGAATAGGAGGTGATGGGGTTGGAGGATGAGGAGGTGGCGGTTGTGGTGGTGGAGGTGTAGGAGGAGGAGGTGGAGGAGGTGCTGGTGGAGATGGTGTTGGAGGTATTGGTGGTGGTGGAGATGGTGGTGTTATTGAGCATCTAAGCAGGCGTTATTGAGCAATTAAGCAGTAATCAATAGAGGTGGAGGTGGAGGTTGAGGAGGAGGTGTTGGGGTTGGAGGAGGAGGAGGTGGTGATTGTTGATATATTGATTGATTCGTAATGAACAGATTAATTTCTAGAAATTGATTTATTGTTTTCTTGATCACTGAACTGTCTGATTTATTGCTTACTGATTAACTAATGACTACTTACTGATGAATAATTTGCTGAATGTTTGAATAATTGCAGATGAAATTGATTGCTGATTGATTAATTTATTGCTGTTTTTTTCAGATGATTTATTCGATTGCTTATATTAATGTATTGATTGCTCATTAATTGTTTATTGATGGCTGGATTGATTGCTGCCTTATTGTAAATTGATTGCTGCTTAATTGATTGCTGGTGGTTTAATTGCTTTGTGAATGATTGCTCACTAATTGCTGGTGGATTTATTTTTTTCTGATGATTTGATTGTTGATATATTGATTGACTGCTAATTAACAGATGAATTACTTGCTTATTGGTTAATACATGAATTATTGTTTGCTAATGTAATTTTTAGCTGACAATAGTTTTCTCACTGATTGCTAATTAATTGATTGATTGCTGATGGAGTGATTTATTTCTGTGTAATTGCTTTTCTTTTCGGATTGATTACTCATATTAATTGACTGTGGATTAAGTTATTGTTTACTGATTACTGTAGATGATAGTTTCATTGATTGCTGGTGGATTGATTTATTGTTGATGAGTGGATTGATTACTGATATATTTATGAATTGTTTGCTTATTGATTTACTGAATGCTAATGGTTTGTTTCATGGCTGATAATTTGGTGGCTTACACTTATGGATTGATTGGTGATACATTGATTGACTGCTGATGTACAGATTAATAGCTAATTTATGGCTAATTGATTGACTAATGATTATTCACTTGGAGGAGAAGGTAGTGGAGGTAAAGGTGGAGGAGGTGGTGGTGGTGGAGGTGGTGGTAGTCTAGGTGGAGGAGGAGGAGGAGGAGGAGGAGGAAGAGGTGGAGGTGGTGGTGGTGGAGGTGGAGGAGGAGGAGGTGGAGGTGGTGGAGGAGGTGCTTGTTTGCTGAAGTATTTCTTGCTGACCAATCAACTGCTTATGAATTAATCGATTACTGCTTAATTGCTCAATAACACCACCACCACCACCTGCTTATGAATGAATGGTGGTTGTTGAGATGTAGTTGTTGAGGATGTGGAGGTGGTGTTTTTGAGCAGTTAAGCAGGCGTTATTGAGCGATTAAGCAGTAATCGATGGAGGTGGTGGTGGAGGTGGAGGAGGAGGTGTTGGAGGTGGAGGTGGAGGAGGAGGTAGTGGAGGTAAAGGTGGAGGAGGTGGTGGTGGTGGAGGAGGTGGTAATCTAGGTGGAGGAGGAGGTGGTGGTGGTGAAGGTGGAGTAGGAGGAGGAGGAGGAGGTGGTGGTGGAGGTGGAGGAGGAGGAGGAGGAGGAGGTGGAGGTGGAGGAGGAGATGGTGGTTGAGGAGGAGGAGGTGGCGGTGGTAGTGGTCAAGGTGGAGGAGGAGTAGATGGTGTTGGAAGTGTTGGTGGAGGTGGTGGTGTTATTGAGCAATTAAGCAGGCGTTATCGAGCGATTAAGCAGTAATCAATGGAGGTGGAGGAGGAGTTGGTGGTGGAGGTGTAGGTGGAACAGGAGGTGTTGGAGGTGGAGGAGGAGGAGGTGGCGGTGGTGATGGTGGAGGTGCAGGAGGAGGAGGTGGAGGAGGTGGTAATGGAGATGGTGTTGGAGGTATTGGTGGTGGTGGAGGTAGTGGTGTTATTGAGCATCTAAGCAGGCGTTATTGAGAAATTAAGCCGTAATCAATGGAGGTGGAGGAGGAGGTGGTGGTGGAGGTGGAGGTGGAAGAGGAGGTGATGGGGTTGGAGGATGAGGAGGTGGCGGTTGTGTTGGTGGAGGTGTAGGAGGAGGAGGTGGAGGAGGTGCTTGTGGAGATGGTGTTGGAGGTATTGGTGGTGGTGGAGATGGTGGTGTTATTGAGCATCTAAGCAGGCGTTATTGAGCAATTAAGCAGTAATCAATAGAGGTGGAGGTGGAGGTGGAAGAGGAGGTGTTGGGGTTGGAGGAGGAGGAGGTGGTGATTGTTGATATATTGATTGATTCGTAATGAACAGATTAATTTCTAGCAATTGATTTTTTGTTCTCTTGATTACTGAACTGTCTGATTTATTGCTTACTGATTAACTAATGACTACTTACTGATGAATAATTTGCTGAATGTTTGAATAATTGCAGATGAAATTGATTGCTGATTGATTAATTTATTGCTGTTTTTTTTTTCAGATGATTTATTCGATTGCTTATATTAATGTATTGATTGCTGATTAATTGTTTATTGATGGCTGGATTGATTGCTGCCTTATTGTAAATTGATTGCATGCTTATTGTAAATTGATTGCTGCTTAATTGATTGCTGGTGGTTTAATTGCTTTGTGAATGATTGCTCACTAATTGCTGGTGGATTTATTTTTTTCTGATGATTTGATTGTTGATATATTGATTGACTGCTAATTAACAGATGAATTACTTGCTTATTGGTTAATACATGAATTATTGTTTGCTAATGTAATTTTTAGCTGACAATAGTTTTCTCACTGATTGCTAATTAATTGATTGATTGCTGATGGAGTGATTTATTTCTGTGTAATTGCTTTTCTTTTCGGATTGATTACTCATATTAATTGACTGTGGATTAAGTTATTGTTTACTGATTACTGTAGATGATAGTTTCATTGATTGCTGGTGGATTGATTTATTGTTGATGAGTGGATTGATTACTGATATATTTATGAATTGTTTGCTTATTGATTTACTGAATGCTAATGGTTTGTTTCATGGCTGATAATTTGGTGGCTTACACTTATGGATTGATTGGTGATACATTGATTGACTGCTGATGTACAGATTAATAGCTAATTTATGGCTAATTGATTGACTAATGATTATTCACTTGGAGGAGAAGGTAGTGGAGGTAAAGGTGGAGGAGGTGGTGGTGGTGGAGGTGGTGGTAGTCTAGGTGGAGGAGGAGGAGGAGGAGGAGGTGGTGGTGGTGGAGCTGGAGGAGGAGGAGGAAGAGGTGGAGGTGGTGGTGGTGGAGGTGGAGGAGGAGGAGGTGGAGGTGGTGGAGGAGGTGCTTGTTTGCTGAAGTATTTCTTGCTGACCAATCAACTGCTTATGAATTAATCGATTACTGCTTAATTGCTCAATAACACCACCACCACCACCTGCTTATGAATGAATGGTGGTTGTTGAGATGTAGTTGTTGAGGATGTGGAGGAGGAGGTGGTGGTGGTTGTGGAGGTGGATAAGGTCGAGGAGGAGGTGCTGATGGAGGAGGAGGAGGAGGAGGTGGTGGTAGTGGAAGTGGAGGAGGAGGAGGAGGAGGAGGAGGTGTTGGTGGTGGAGGAGGAGGATGTGGCGCTGGTGATGGTGGAGGAGGAGGAGGAAGAGGTGGCGGTGGTGGTAGAGGAGGAGGAGGAGGTGGCGGTGATGGTGGAGGAGGAGGAGGTGGTTGTGGTGGAGGAGGTGCTTATTTGCTAAATTATTTCTTGCTGACCAATCGACTGCTTATGTGTAAATCGATTACTGCTTATTTGCTCAATTATGCCTGCTTATTTGCTCAATAACACCACCACCTCCACCACCACCACCTCCTGCTTATGAATCAATTGTGGTTGTGATGGTGGAGGAGATGCTGGTATTGTTGGAGGAGGTGGTGGTGGAGATGGTGTTGGAGGTATTGGTGGTGGTGGAGGTGGTGGTGTTTTTGAGTAGTTAAGCAGGCGTTATTGAGCGATTAAGCAGTAATCGATGGAGGTGGTGGTGGAGGTGGAGGAGGGGGTGTTGGAGGTGGAGGTGGAGGAGGAGGTAGTGGAGGTAAAGGTGGAGGAGGTGGTGGTGGTGGAGGAGGTGGTAATCTAGGTGGTGGAGGAGGAGGAGGAGGAGGGGGTGGTGGTGGAGGTGGAGGAGGAGTTGGAGGTGGAGGTGGTGGTTGAGGAGGAGGAGGAGGAGGTGGCGGTGGTAGTGGTCAAGGTGGAGGAGGAGTAGATGGTGTTGGATGTGTTGGTGGAGGTGGTGGTGTTATTGAGCAATTAAGCAGGCGTTATCGAGCGATTAAGCAGTAATCAATGGAGGTGGAGGAGGAGTTGGTGGAGGAGGAGGAGGTGGAGGAGGTGGTAGTGGAGATGGTGGTGGAGTTATTGGTGGTGGTAGAGGTAGTGGTGTTATTGAGCATCTAAGCAGGCATTATTGAGCAATTAAGCAGTAATCAATGGAGGTGGAGGAAGAGGTGGTGGTGGAGGTGGAGGTGGAAGAGGAGGTGGTGGCGGTTGTGGTGGTGGAGGTGTAGGAGGAGGTGGTGGTGGAGGTGGAGGTGGAAGAGGAGGTGATGGGGTTGGAGGATGAGGAGGTGGCGGTTGTGGTGGTGGAGGTGGAGGAGGAGGAGGTGGAGGAGGTGCTGGTGGAGATGGTGTTGGAGGTATTGGTGGTGGTGGAGATGGTGGTGTTAATGAGCATCTAAGCAGGCGTTATTGAGCAATTAAGCAGTAATCAATAGAGGTGGAGGTGGAGGTGGAAGAGGAGGTGTTGGGGTTGGAGGAGGAGGAGGTGGTGATTGTTGATATATTGATTGATTCGTAATGAACAGATTAATTTCTAGCAATTGATTTATTGTTTTCTGATTAACTAATGACTACTTACTGATGAATAATTTGCTGAATGTTTGAATAATTGCAGATGAAATTGATTGCTGATTGATTAATTTATTGCTGTTTTTTTCAGATGATTTATTCGATTGCTTATATTAATGTATTGATTGCTGATTAATTATTTATTGATGGCTGGATTGATTGCTGCCTTATTGTAAATTTATTTCTGTGTAATTGCTTTTCTTTTCGAATTGATTACTCATATTAATTGACTGTGGATTGAGTTATTGTTTACTGATTACTGTAGATAATAGTTTCATTGATTGCTGGTGGATTGATTTATTGTTGATGAGTGGATTGATTACTGATATATTTATGAATTGTTTACTTATTGATTTACTGAATGCTAATGGTTTGTTTCATGGCTGATAATTTGGTGGCTTACACTTATGGATTGATTGGTGATACATTGATTGACTGCTGATGTACAGATTAATAGCTAATTTATGGCTAATTGATTGACTAATGATTATTCACTTGGAGGAGAAGGTAGTGGAGGAGGTGGTAGTCTAGGTGGAGGAAGAGGAGGAGGAGGAGGAGGTGGTGGTGGTGGAGCTGGAGGAGGAGGAGGTGGTGGAGGAGGAGGAGGTGGTGGTGGTGGAGGAGGTGCTTGTTTGCTGAAGTATTTATTGCTCACCAATCAACTGCTTATGAATTAATCAATTACTGCTTAATTGCTCAATAACACCACCACCACCACCTGCTTATGAATGAATGGTGGTCGTTGAGATGTAGTTGTTGAGGATGTGGAGGAGGAGGTGGTAATCTAGGTGGAGGAGGAGGAAAAGGAGGTGGTGGTGGTGGAGGTGGAGGAGGAGGTGGTGGAGGAGGAGGAGGTGTTGTTGGTGGAGGAGGTGCTTGTTTTCTGAAGTATTTCTTGCTGTCCAATCGACTGCTTATGAATTAATCGATTACTGCTTAATTGCTCAATTATGCCTGCTTATTTGCTCAATAACACCACCACCTCCACCACCACCACCTCCTGCTTATGAATCAATTGTGGTTGTGATGGTGGAGGAGATGCTGGTATTGTTGGAGGAGGTAGTGGTGGAGATGGTGTTGGAGGTATTGGTGGTGGTGGAGGTGGTGGTGTTTTTGAGCAGTTAAGCAGGCGTTATTGAGCGATTAATCAGTAATCGATGGAGGTGGTGGTGGAGGTGGAGGAGGAGGTTTTGGAGGTGGAGGTGGAGGAGGTGGTGGTGGTGGAGGAGGTGGTAATCTAGGTGGTGGAGGAGGTGGTAATCTAGGTGGAGGAGGAGGAGGAGGTGGTGGTGGTGGAGGTGGAGGAGGAGGAGGAGGTGGTGGTGGTGAAGGTGGAGGAGGAGGAGGAGGTGGTGGTGGTGGAGGTGGAGGAGGAGGTGGTGGTTGAGGAGGAGACGGTGGCGGTGGTAGTGGTTAAGGTGGAGGAGGAGTAGATGGTGTTGGAAGTGTTGGTGGAGGCGGTGGTGTTATTGAGCAATTAAGCAGGCGTTATCGAGCGATTAAGCAGTAATCAATGGAGGTGGAGGAGGAGTTGGTGGTGGAGGTGTAGGTGGAACAGGAGGTGTTGAAGGTGGAGGAGGAGGAGGTGGCGGTGGTGATGGTGGAGGTGCAGGAGGAGGAGGTGGAGGAGGAGGTGGTAGTGGAGATGGTGTTGGAGGTACTGGTGGTGGTGGAGATGGTGGTGTTATTGAGCATCTAAGCAGGCGTTATTGAGCAATTAAGCAGTAATCAATAGAGATGGAGGTGGAGGTGGTGGTGGAGGTGGAGGTGGAAGAGGAGGTGATGGGGTTGGAGGATGAGGAGGTGGCGGTTGTGGTGGTGGAGGTGTAGGAGGAGGAGGTGGAGGAGGTGCTGGTGGAGATGGTGTTGGAGGTATTGGTGGTGGTGGAGATGGTGGTGTTATTGAGCATCTAAGCAGGCTTTATTGAGCAATTAAGCAGTAATCAATAGAGGTGGAGGTGGAGGTGGAAGAGGAGGTGTTGGGGTTGGAGGAGGAGGAGGTGGTGATTGTTGATATATTGATTGATTCGTAATGAACAGATTAATTTCTAGCAATTGATTTATTGTTTTCTTGATCACTGAACTGTCTGATTTATTGCTTACTGATTAACTAATGACTACTTACTGATGAATAATTTGCTGAATGTTTGAATAATTGCAGATGAAATTGATTGCTGATTGATTAATTTATTGCTGTTTTTTTTTCAGATGATTTATTCGATTGCTTATATTAATGTATTGATTGCTGATTAATTGTTTATTGATGGCTGGATTGATTGCTGCCTTATTGTAAATTTATTGCTGCTTAATTGATTGCTGGTGGTTTAATTGCTTTGTGAATGATTGCTCACTAATTGCTGGTGGATTTATTTTTTTCTGATGATTTGATTGTTGATATATTGATTGACTGCTAATTAACAGATGAATTACTTGCTTATTGGTTAATACATGAATTATTGTTTGCTAATGTAATTTTTAGCTGACAATAGTTTTTTCACTGATTGCTAATTAATTGATTGATTGCTGATGGAGTGATTTATTTCTGTGTAATTGCTTTTCTTTTCGGATTGATTACTCATATTAATTGACTGTGGATTGAGTTATTGTTTACTGATTACTGTAGATGATAGTTTCATTGATTGCTGGTGGATTGATTTATTGTTGATGAGTGGATTGATTACTGATATATTTATGAATTGTTTGCTTATTGATTAACTGAATACTAATGGTTTGTTTCATGGCTGATAATTTGGTGGCTTACACTTATGGATTGATTGGTGATACATTGATTGACTGCTGATGTACAGATTAATAGCTAATTTATGGCTAATTGATTGACTAATGATTATTCACTTGGAGGAGAAGGTAGTGGAGGTAAAGGTGGAGGAGGTGGTGGAGGTGGAGGAGGTGGTAATCTAGGTGGAGGAGGAGGTGGTGGTGGTGGAGGAAGTGCTTGTTTGCTGAAGTATTTCTTGCTGTCCAATCGACTGCTTATGAATTAATCGATTACTGCTTAATTGCTCAATAACACCACCAGCACCACCAGCTTATGAATGAATGGTGGTCGTTGAGATGGTGTTGTTGAGGAGGTGGAGGAGGAGGTGGTGGTGGTTGTGGAGGTGGATAAGGTCGAGGAGGAGGTGCTGATGGAGGAGGAGGAGGAGGTGGCGGTGGTGGTAGTGGAAGTGGAGGAGGAGGAGGAGGAGGATGTGGCGCTGGTGATCGTGGAGGAGGAGGAGTTTGCAGTGGAGGTGGAGGAGGAGTAGGAAGAGGTGGCGGTGGTGGTGGAGGAGGAGGAGGTGGTTGTGGTGGAGGAGGTGCTGAATTATTTCTTGCTGACCAATCGACTGCTTATGTGTAAATCGATTACTGCTTAATTGCTCAATTATGCCTGCTTATTTGCTCAATAACACCACCACCTCCACCACCACCACCTCCTGCTTATGAATCAATTGTGGTTGTGATGGTGGAGGAGATGCTGGTATTGTTGGAGGAGGTGGTGGTGGAGATGGTGTTGGAGGTATTGGTGGTGGTGGAGGTGGTGGTGTTTTTGAGCAGTTAAGCAGGCGTTATTGAGCGATTAAGCAGTAATCGATGGAGGTGGTGGTGGAGGTGGAGGAGGAGGTGTTGGAGGTGGAGGTGGAGGAGGAGGTAGTAGAGGTAAAAGTGGAGGAGGTGGTGGTGGTGGAGGTGGAGGAGGAGCTGGTGGTTGAGGAGGAGGAGGTGGTGTTATTGAGCAATTAAGCAGGCGTTATCGAGCGATTAAGCAGTAATCAATGGAGGTGGAGGAGGAGTTGGTGGTGGAGGTGTAGGTGGAACAGGAGGTGTTGGAGGTGGAGGAGGAGGAGGTGGCGGTGGTGATGGTTGAGGTGCAGGAGGAGGAGGTGGAGGAGGTGGTAGTGGAGATGGTGTTGGAGGTATTGGTGGTGGTGGAGGTAGTGGTGTTATTGAGCATCTAAGCAGGCATTATTGAGCAATTAAGCAGTAATCAATGGAGGTGGAGGAGGAGGTGGTGGTGGAGGTGGAGGTGGAAGAGGAGGTGATGGGGTTGGAGGATGAGGAGGTGGCGGTTGTGGTGGTGGAGGTGTAGGAGGAGGAGGTGGAGGAGGTGCTGGTGGAGATGGTGTTGGAGGTATTGGTGGTGGTGGAGATGGTGGTGTTATTGAGCATCTAAGCAGGCGTTATTGAGCAATTAAGCAGTAATCAATAGAGGTGGAGGTGGAAGAGGAGGTGTTGGGGTTGGAGGAGGAGGAGGTGGTGACTGTTGATATATTGATTGATTCGTAATGAACAGATTAATTTCTAGCAATTGATTTTTTGTTTTCTTGATTACTGAACTGTCTGATTTATTGCTTACTGATTAACTAATGAATGATGAATAATGACTGATGAATAATTTGCTGAATGTTTGAATAATTGCAGATGAAATTGATTGCTGATTGATTAATTTATTGCTGTTTTTTTTCAGATGATTTATTCGATTGCTTATATTAATGTATTGATTGCTGATTAATTGTTTATTGATGGCTGGATTGATTGCTGCCTTATTGTAAATTGATTGCTGCTTAATTGATTGCTGGTGGTTTAATTGCTTTGTGAATGATTGCTCACTAATTGCTGGTGGATTTATTTTTTTCTGATGATTTGATTGTTGATATATTGATTGACTGCTAATTAACAGATGAATTACTTGCTTATTGGTTAATACATGAATTATTGTTTGCTAATGTAATTTTTAGCTGACAATAGTTTTCTCACTGATTGCTAATTAATTGATTGATTGCTGATGGAGTGGTTTATTTCTGTGTAATTGCTTTTCTTTTCGGATTGATTACTCATATTAATTGACTGTGGATTGAGTTATTGTTTACTGATTACTGTAGATGATAGTTTCATTGATTGCTGGTGGATTGATTTATTGTTGATGAGTGGATTGATTACTGATATATTTATTTATTGTTTGCTTATTGATTTACTGAATGCTAATGGTTTGTTTCATGGCTGATAATTTTGTGGCTTACACTTATGGATTGATTGGTGATACATTGATTGACTGCTGATGTACAGATTAATAGCTAATTTATGGCTAATTGATTGACTAATGATTATTCACTTGGAGGAGAAGGTAGTGGAGGTAAAGGTAGAGGAGGTGGTGGTGGTGGAGGAGGTGGTAATCTAGGTGGAGGAGGAGGAGTAGGAGGTGGTGGTGGTGGAGGTGGTGGAGGTGGAGGAGGAGGTGGTGGAGGAGTAGGAGGTGGTGGTGGTGGAGGAGGTGCTTGTTTGCTGAAGTATTTCTTGCTGTCCAATCGACTGCTTATGAATTAATCGATTACTGCTTAATTGCTAAATAACACCACCACCACCACCAGCTTATGAATGAATGGTGGTCGTTGAGATGGTGTTGTTGAGGAGGTGGAGGAGGAGGTGTTGGTGGTTGTGGAGGTGGATAAGGTCGAGGAGTAGGTGCTGATGGAGGAGGAGGAGGAGGTGGCGGTGGTGGTAGTGGAAGTGGAGGAGGAGGAGGAGGAGGAGGATGTGGCGCTGGTGATGGTGGAGGAGGAGGAGTTGGCGGTGGAGGTGGAGGAGGAGGAGGAAGAGGTGGCGGTGGTGGTGGAGGAGGAGGAGGAGGTGGCGGTGATGGTGGAGGAGGTGCTTATTTGCTGAATTATTTCTTGCTGACCAATCGACTGCTTATGTGTAAATCGATTACTGCTTAATTGCTCAATTATGCCTGCTTGTTTGCTCAATAACACCACCACCTCCACAACCACCACCTCCTGCTTATGAATCAATTGTGGTTGTGATGGTGGAGGAAATGCTGGTATTGTTGGAGGAGGTGGTGGTGGAGATGGTGTTGGAGGTATTGGTGGTGGTGGAGGTGGTGGTGTTTTTGAGCAGTTAAGCAGGCGTTATTGAGCGATTAAGCAGTAATCGATGGAGGTGGTGGTGGAGGTGGAGGAGGAGGTGTTGGAGGTGGAGGTGGAGGAGGAGGTAGTGGAGGTAAAGGTGGAGGAGGTAGTGGAGGTAAAGGTGGAGGAGGTGGTGGTGGTGGAGGTGGAGGAGGAGGTGGTGGTTGAGGAGGAGGATGTGGCGGTGGTAGTGGTCAAGGTGGAGGAGGAGTAGATGGTGTTGGAAGTGTTGGTGGAGGTGGTGGTGTTATTGAGCAATTAAGCAGGCGTTATCGAGCGATTAAGCAGTAATCAATGGAGGTGGAGGAGGAGTTGGTGGTGGAGTAGTAGGTGGAAAAGGAGGAGGTGGCGGTGGTGATGGTGGAGGTGCAGGAGGAGGAGGTGGAGGAGGTGGTAGTGGAGATGGTGTTGGAGGTATTGGTGGTGGTGGAGGTAGTGGTGTTATTGAGCATCTAAGCAGGCATTATTGAGCAATTAAGCAGTAATCAATGGAGTTGGAGGAGGAGGTGGTGGTGGAGGTGGAGGTGGAAGAGGAGGTGATGGGGTTGGAGGATGAGGAGGTGGCGGTTGTGGTGGTGGAGGTGTAGGAGGAGGAGGTGGAGGAGGTGCTGGTGGAGATGGTGTTGGAGGTATTGGTGGTGGTGGAGATGCTGGTGTTATTGAGCATCTAAGCAGGCGTTATTGAGCAATTAAGCAGTAATCAATAGAGGTGGAGGTGGAGGTGGAAGAGGAGGTGTTGGGGTTGGAGGAGGAGGAGGTGGTGATTGTTGTTATATTGATTGATTCGTAATGAACAGATTAATTTCTAGCTATTGATTTATTGTTGATCACTGAACTGTCTGATTTATTGCTTACTGATTAACTAATGACTACTTACTGATGAATAATTTGCTGAATGTTTGAATAATTGCAGATGAAATTGATTGCTGATTGATTAATTTATTGCTGTTTTTTTCAGATGATTTATTCGATTGCTTATATTAATGTATTGATTGCTGATTAATTGTTTATTGATGGCTGGATTGATTGCTGCCTTATTGTAAATTGATTGCTGCTTAATTGATTGCTGGTGGTTTAATTGCTTTGTGAATGATTGCTCACTAATTGCTGGTGGATTTATTTTTTTCTGATGATTTGATTGTTGATATATTGATTGACTGCTAATTAACAGATGAATTACTTGCTTATTGGTTAATACATGAATTATTGTTTGCTAATGTAATTTTTAGCTGACAATAGTTTTCTCACTGATTGCTAATTAATTGATTGATTGCTGATGGAGTGATTTATTTCTGTGTAATTGCTTTTCTTTTCGGATTGATTACTCATATTAATTGACTGTGGATTGAGTTATTGTTTACTGATTACTGTAGATGATAGTTTCATTGATTGCTGGTGGATTGATTTATTGTTGATGAGTGGATTGATTACTGATATATTTATGAATTGTTTGCTTATTGATTTACTGAATGCTAATGGTTTGTTTCATGGCTGATAATTTTGTGGCTTACACTTATGGATTGATTGGTGATACATTGGAGATGGTGTTGGAGGTATTGGTGGTGGTGGAGGTGGTGGTGTTTTTGAGCAGTTAAGCAGGCGTTATTGAGCGATTAAGCAGTAATCGATGGAGGTGGTGGTGGAGGTGGAGGAGGAGGTGTTGGAGGTGGAGGTGGAGGAGGAGGTAGTGGAGGTAAAGGTGGAGGAGGTGGTGGTGGTGGAGGAGGTGGTAATCTAGGTGGAGGAGGAGGTGGTGGTGGTGAAGGTGGAGTAGGAGGAGGAGGAGGAGGTGGTGGTGGAGGTGGAGGAGGAGGAGGAGGAGGAGGTGGAGGTGGAGGAGGAGATTGTGGTTGAGGAGGAGGAGGTGGCGGTGGTAGTGGTCAAGGTGGAGGAGGAGTAGATGGTGTTGGAAGAGTTGGTGGAGGTGGTGGTGTTATTGAGCAATTAAGCAGGCGTTATCGAGCGATTAAGCAGTAATCAATGGAGGTGGAGGAGGAGTTGGTGGTGGAGGTGTAGGTGGAACAGGAGGTGTTGGAGGTGGAGGAGGAGGAGGTGGCGGTGGTGATGGTGGAGGTGCAGGAGGAGGAGGTGGAGGAGGTGGTAATGGAGATGGTGTTGGAGGTATTGGTGGTGGTGGAGGTAGTGGTGTTATTGAGCATCTAAGCAGGCGTTATTGAGAAATTAAGCCGTAATCAATGGAGGTGGAGGAGGAGGTGGTGGTGGAGGTGGAGGTGGAAGAGGAGGTGATGGGGTTGGAGGATGAGGAGGTGGCGGTTGTGTTGGTGGAGGTGTAGGAGGAGGAGGTGGAGGAGGTGCTTGTGGAGATGGTGTTGGAGGTATTGGTGGTGGTGGAGATGGTGGTGTTATTGAGCATCTAAGCAGGCGTTATTGAGCAATTAAGCAGTAATCAATAGAGGTGGAGGTGGAGGTGGAAGAGGAGGTGTTGGGGTTGGAGGAGGAGGAGGTGGTGATTGTTGATATATTGATTGATTCGTAATGAACAGATTAATTTCTAGCAATTGATTTTTTGTTCTCTTGATTACTGAACTGTCTGATTTATTGCTTACTGATTAACTAATGACTACTTACTGATGAATAATTTGCTGAATGTTTGAATAATTGCAGATGAAATTGATTGCTGATTGATTAATTTATTGCTGTTTTTTTTTCAGATGATTTATTCGATTGCTTATATTAATGTATTGATTGCTGATTAATTGTTTATTGATGGCTGGATTGATTGCTGCCTTATTGTAAATTGATTGCCTGCTTATTGTAAATTGATTGCTGCTTAATTGATTGCTGGTGGTTTAATTGCTTTGTGAATGATTGCTCACTAATTGCTGGTGGATTTATTTTTTTCTGATGATTTGATTGTTGATATATTGATTGACTGCTAATTAACAGATGAATTACTTGCTTATTGGTTAATACATGAATTATTGTTTGCTAATGTAATTTTTAGCTGACAATAGTTTTCTCACTGATTGCTAATTAATTGATTGATTGCTGATGGAGTGATTTATTTCTGTGTAATTGCTTTTCTTTTCGGATTGATTACTCATATTAATTGACTGTGGATTAAGTTATTGTTTACTGATTACTGTAGATGATAGTTTCATTGATTGCTGGTGGATTGATTTATTGTTGATGAGTGGATTGATTACTGATATATTTATGAATTGTTTGCTTATTGATTTACTGAATGCTAATGGTTTGTTTCATGGCTGATAATTTGGTGGCTTACACTTATGGATTGATTGGTGATACATTGATTGACTGCTGATGTACAGATTAATAGCTAATTTATGGCTAATTGATTGACTAATGATTATTCACTTGGAGGAGAAGGTAGTGGAGGTAAAGGTGGAGGAGGTGGTGGTGGTGGAGGTGGTGGTAGTCTAGGTGGAGGAGGAGGAGGAGGAGGAGGAGGTGGTGGTGGTGGAGCTGGAGGAGGAGGAGGAAGAGGTGGAGGTGGTGGTGGTGGAGGTGGAGGAGGAGGAGGTGGAGGTGGTGGAGGAGGTGCTTGTTTGCTGAAGTATTTCTTGCTGACCAATCAACTGCTTATGAATTAATCGATTACTGCTTAATTGCTCAATAACACCACCACCACCACCTGCTTATGAATGAATGGTGGTCGTTGAGATGTAGTTGTTGAGGATGTGGAGGAGGAGGTGGTGGTGGTTGTGGAGGTGGATAAGGTCGAGGAGGAGGTGCTGATGGAGGAGGAGGAGGAGGAGGTGGTGGTAGTGGAAGTGGAGGAGGAGGAGGAGGAGGAGGAGGTGTTGGTGGTGGAGGAGGAGGATGTGGCGCTGGTGATGGTGGAGGAGGAGGAGGAAGAGGTGGCGGTGGTGGTAGAGGAGGAGGAGGAGGTGGCGGTGATGGTGGAGGAGGAGGAGGTGGTTGTGGTGGAGGAGGTGCTTATTTGCTAAATTATTTCTTGCTGACCAATCGACTGCTTATGTGTAAATCGATTACTGCTTATTTGCTCAATTATGCCTGCTTATTTGCTCAATAACACCACCACCTCCACCACCACCACCTCCTGCTTATGAATCAATTGTGGTTGTGATGGTGGAGGAGATGCTGGTATTGTTGGAGGAGGTGGTGGTGGAGATGGTGTTGGAGGTATTGGTGGTGGTGGAGGTGGTGGTGTTTTTGAGCAGTTAAGCAGGCGTTATTGAGCGATTAAGCAGTAATCGATGGAGGTGGTGGTGGAGGTGGAGGAGGAGGTGTTGGAGGTGGAGGTGGAGGAGGAGGTAGTGGAGGTAAAGGTGGAGGAGGTGGTGGTGGTGGAGGAGGTGGTAATCTAGGTGGTGGAGGAGGAGGAGGAGGAGGGGGTGGTGGTGGAGGTGGAGGAGGAGTTGGAGGTGGAGGTGGTGGTTGAGGAGGAGGAGGAGGAGGTGGCGGTGGTAGTGGTCAAGGTGGAGGAGGAGTAGATGGTGTTGGATGTGTTGGTGGAGGTGGTGGTGTTATTGAGCAATTAAGCAGGCGTTATCGAGCGATTAAGCAGTAATCAATGGAGGTGGAGGAGGAGTTGGTGGAGGAGGAGGAGGTGGAGGAGGTGGTTGTGGAGATGGTGGTGGAGTTATTGGTGGTGGTAGAAGTAGTGGTGTTATTGAGCATCTAAGCAGGCATTATTGAGCAATTAAGCAGTAATCAATGGAGGTGGAGGAAGAGGTGGTGGTGGAGGTGGAGGTGGAAGAGGAGGTGATGGGGTTGGAGGATGAGGAGGTGGCGGTTGTGGTGGTGGAGGTGTAGGAGGAGGTGGTGGTGGAGGTGGAGGTGGAAGAGGAGGTGATGGGGTTGGAGGATGAGGAGGTGGCGGTTGTGGTGGTGGAGGTGTAGGAGGAGGAGGTGGAGGAGGTGCTGGTGGAGATGGTGTTGGAGGTATTGGTGGTGGTGGAGATGGTGGTGTTAATGAGCATCTAAGCAGGCGTTATTGAGCAATTAAGCAGTAATCAATAGAGGTGGAGGTGGAGGTGGAAGAGGAGGTGTTGGGGTTGGAGGAGGAGGAGGTGGTGATTGTTGATATATTGATTGATTCGTAATGAACAGATTAATTTCTAGCAATTGATTTATTGTTTTCTGATTAACTAATGACTACTTACTGATGAATAATTTGCTGAATGTTTGAATAATTGCAGATGAAATTGATTGCTGATTGATTAATTTATTGCTGTTTTTTTCAGATGATTTATTCGATTGCTTATATTAATGTATTGATTGCTGATTAATTATTTATTGATGGCTGGATTGATTGCTGCCTTATTGTAAATTTATTTCTGTGTAATTGCTTTTCTTTTCGGATTGATTACTCATATTAATTGACTGTGGATTGAGTTATTGTTTACTGATTACTGTAGATGATAGTTTCATTGATTGCTGGTGGATTGATTTATTGTTGATGAGTGGATTGATTACTGATATATTTATTTATTGTTTGCTTATTGATTTACTGAATGCTAATGGTTTGTTTCATGGCTGATAATTTGGTGGCTTACACTTATGGATTGATTGGTGATACATTGATTGACTGCTGATGTACAGATTAATAGCTAATTTATGGCTAATTGATTGACTAATGATTATTCACTTGGAGGAGAAGATAGTGGAGGTAAAGGTGGAGGAGGTGGTGGTGGTGGAGGAGGTGGTAATCTAGGTGGAGGAGGAGGAGGAGGAGGTGGTGGTGGTGGTGGAGGTGGAGGAGGAGGAGGTGGTGGTGGAGGTGGAGGAGGAGGTGGTGGAGGAGTAGGAGGTGGTGGTGGTGGAGGAGGTGCTTGTTTGCTGAAGTATTTCTTGCTGTCCAATCGACTGCTTATGAATTAATCGATTACTGCTTAATTGCTCAATAACACCACCACCACCACCAGCTTATGAATGAATGGTGGTCGTTGAGATGGTGTTGTTGAGGAGGTGGAGGAGGAGGTGGTGGTGGTTGTGGAGGTGGATAAGGTCGAGGAGTAGGTGCTGATGGAGGAGGAGGAGGTGGCGGTGGTGGTAGTGGAAGTGGAGGAGGAGGAGGAGGAGGAGGATGTAGCGCTGGTGATGGTGGAGGAGGAGGAGTTGGCGGTGGAGGTGGAGGAGGAGGAGGAAGAGGTGGCGGTGGTGGTGGAGGAGGAGGAGGAGGTGGCGGTGATGGTGGAGGAGGTGCTTATTTGCTGAATTATTTCTTGCTGACCAATCGACTGCTTATGTGTAAATCGATTACTGCTTAATTGCTCAATTATGCCTGCTTATTTGCTCAATAACACCACCACCTCCACCACCACCACCTCCTGCTTATGAATCAATTGTGGTTGTGATGGTGGAGGAGATGCTGGTATTGTTGGAGGAGGTGGTGGTGGAGATGGTGTTGGAGGTATTGGTGGTGGTGGAGGTGGTGGTGTTTTTGAGCAGTTAAGCAGGCGTTATTGAGCGATTAAGCAGTAATCGATGGAGGTGGTGGTGGAGGTGGAGGAGGGGGTGTTGGAGGTGGAGGTGGAGGAGGAGGTAGTGGAGGTAAAGGTGGAGGAGGTGGTGGTGGTGGAGGAGGTGGTAATCTAGGTGGTGGAGGAGGAGGAGGAGGAGGGGGTGGTGGTGGAGGTGGAGGAGGAGTTGGAGGTGGAGGTGGTGGTTGAGGAGGAGGAGGAGGAGGTGGCGGTGGTAGTGGTCAAGGTGGAGGAGGAGTAGATGGTGTTGGATGTGTTGGTGGATGTGGTGGTGTTATTGAGCAATTAAGCAGGCGTTATCAAGCGATTAAGCAGTAATTAATAGAGGTGGAGGTGGAGGTGGAAGAGGAGGTGTTGGGGTTGGAGGAGGAGGAGGTGGTGATTGTTGATATATTGATTGATTCGTAATGAACTGATTAATTTCTAGCAATTGATTTATTGTTTTCTTGATCACTGAACTGTCTGATGTATTGCTTACTGATTAACTAATGACTACTTACTGATGAATAATTTGCTGAATGTTTGAATAATTGCAGATGAAATTGATTGCTGATTGATTAATTTATTGCTGTTTTTTTTCAGATGATTTATTCGATTGCTTATATTAATGTATTGATTGCTGATTAATTGTTTATTGATGGCTGGATTGATTGCTGCCTTATTGTAAATTGATTGCTGCTTAATTGATTGCTGGTGGTTTAATTGCTTTGTGAATGATTGCTCACTAATTGCTGGTGGATTTATTTTTTTCTGATGATTTGATTGTTGATATATTGATTGACTGCTAATTAACAGATGAATTACTTGCTTATTGGTTAATACATGAATTATTGTTTGCTAATGTAATTTTTAGCTGACAATAGTTTTCTCACTGATTGCTAATTAATTGATTGATTGCTGATGGAGTGGTTTATTTCTGTGTAATTGCTTTTCTTTTCGGATTGATTACTCATATTAATTGACTGTGGATTGAGTTATTGTTTACTGATTACTGTAGATGATAGTATTGATTGATTCGTAATGAACAGATTAATTTCTAGCAATTGATTTTTTGTTTTCTTGATTACTGAACTGTCTGATTTATTGCTTACTGATTAACTAATGAATGATGAATAATGACTGATGAATAATTTGCTGAATGTTTGAATAATTGCAGATGAAATTGATTGCTGATTGATTAATTTATTGCTGTTTTTTTTCAGATGATTTATTCGATTGCTTATATTAATGTATTGATTGCTGATTAATTGTTTATTGATGGCTGGATTGATTGCTGCCTTATTGTAAATTGATTGCTGCTTAATTGATTGCTGGTGGTTTAATTGCTTTGTGAATGATTGCTCACTAATTGCTGGTGGATTTATTTTTTTCTGATGATTTGATTGTTGATATATTGATTGACTGCTAATTAACAGATGAATTACTTGCTTATTGGTTAATACATGAATTATTGTTTGCTAATGTAATTTTTAGCTGACAATAGTTTTCTCACTGATTGCTAATTAATTGATTGATTGCTGATGGAGTGGTTTATTTCTGTGTAATTGCTTTTCTTTTCGGATTGATTACTCATATTAATTGACTGTGGATTGAGTTATTGTTTACTGATTACTGTAGATGATAGTTTCATTGATTGCTGGTGGATTGATTTATTGTTGATGAGTGGATTGATTACTGATATATTTATTTATTGTTTGCTTATTGATTTACTGAATGCTAATGGTTTGTTTCATGGCTGATAATTTTGTGGCTTACACTTATGGATTGATTGGTGATACATTGGAGATGGTGTTGGAGGTATTGGTGGTGGTGGAGGTGGTGGTGTTTTTGAGCAGTTAAGCAGGCGTTATTGAGCGATTAAGCAGTAATCGATGGAGGTGGTGGTGGAGGTGGAGGAGGGGGTGTTGGAGGTGGAGTTGGAGGAGGAGGTAGTGGAGGTAAAGGTGGAGGAGGTGGTGGTGGTGGAGGAGGTGGTAATCTAGGTGGAGGAGGAGGTGGTGGTGGTGAAGGTGGAGTAGGAGGAGGAGGAGGAGGTGGTGGTGGAGGTGGAGGAGGAGGAGGAGGAGGAGGAGGTGGAGGTGGAGGAGGAGATGGTGGTTGAGGAGGAGGAGGTGGCGGTGGTAGTGGTCAAGGTGGAGGAGGAGTAGATGGTGTTGGAAGTGTTGGTGGAGGTGGTGGTGTTATTGAGCAATTAAGCAGGCGTTATTGAGCGATTAAGCAGTAATCAATGGAGGTGGAGGAGGAGTTGGTGGTGGAGGTGTAGGTGGAACAGGAGGTGTTGGAGGTGGAGGAGGAGGAGGTGGCGGTGGTGATGGTGGAGGTGCAGGAGGAGGAGGTGGAGGAGGTGGTAATGGAGATGGTGTTGGAGGTATTGGTGGTGGTGGAGGTAGTGGTGTTATTGAGCATCTAAGCAGGCATTATTGAGAAATTAAGCCGTAATCAATCGAGGTGGAGGAGGAGGTGGTGGTGGAGGTGGAGGTGGAAGAGGAGGTGATGGGGTTGGAGGATGAGGAGGTGGCGGTTGTGTTGGTGGAGGTGTAGGAGGAGGAGGTGGAGGAGGTGCTTGTGGAGATGGTGTTGGAGGTATTGGTGGTGGTGGAGATGGTGGTGTTATTGAGCATCTAAGCAGGCGTTATTGAGCAATTAAGCAGTAATCAATAGAGGTGGAGGTGGAGGTGGAAGAGGAGGTGTTGGGGTTGGAGGAGGAGGAGGTGGTGATTGTTGATATATTGATTGATTCGTAATGAACAGATTAATTTCTAGCAATTGATTTTTTGTTTTCTTGATTACTGAACTGTCTGATTTATTGCTTACTGATTAACTAATGACTACTTACTGATGAATAATTTGCTGAATGTTTGAATAATTGCAGATGAAATTGATTGCTGATTGATTAATTTATTGCTGTTTTTTTTTTCAGATGATTTATTCGATTGCTTATATTAATGTATTGATTGCTGATTAATTGTTTATTGATGGCTGGATTGATTGCTGCCTTATTGTAAATTGATTGCATGCTTATTGTAAATTGATTGCTGCTTAATTGATTGCTGGTGGTTTAATTGCTTTGTGAATGATTGCTCACTAATTGCTGGTGGATTTATTTTTTTCTGATGATTTGATTGTTGATATATTGATTGACTGCTAATTAACAGATGAATTACTTGCTTATTGGTTAATACATGAATTATTGTTTGCTAATGTAATTTTTAGCTGACAATAGTTTTCTCACTGATTGCTAATTAATTGATTGATTGCTGATGGAGTGATTTATTTCTGTGTAATTGCTTTTCTTTTCGGATTGATTACTCATATTAATTGACTGTGGATTAAGTTATTGTTTACTGATTACTGTAGATGATAGTTTCATTGATTGCTGGTGGATTGATTTATTGTTGATGAGTGGATTGATTACTGATATATTTATGAATTGTTTGCTTATTGATTTACTGAATGCTAATGGTTTGTTTCATGGCTGATAATTTGGTGGCTTACACTTATGGATTGATTGGTGATACATTGATTGACTGCTGATGTACAGATTAATAGCTAATTTATGGCTAATTGATTGACTAATGATTATTCACTTGGAGGAGAAGGTAGTGGAGGTAAAGGTGGAGGAGGTGGTGGTGGTGGAGGTGGTGGTAGTCTAGGTGGAGGAGGAGGAGGAGGAGGAGGTGGTGGTGGTGGAGCTGGAGGAGGAGGAGGAAGAGGTGGAGGTGGTGGTGGTGGAGGTGGAGGAGGAGGAGGTGGAGGTGGTGGAGGAGGTGCTTGTTTGCTGAAGTATTTCTTGCTGACCAATCAACTGCTTATGAATTAATCGATTACTGCTTAATTGCTCAATAACACCACCACCACCACCTGCTTATGAATGAATGGTGGTTGTTGAGATGTAGTTGTTGAGGATGTGGAGGAGGAGGTGGTGGTGGTTGTGGAGGTGGATAAGGTCGAGGAGGAGGTGCTGATGGAGGAGGAGGAGGAGGAGGTGGTGGTAGTGGAAGTGGAGGAGGAGGAGGAGGAGGAGGAGGTGTTGGTGGTGGAGGAGGAGGATGTGGCGCTGGTGATGGTGGAGGAGGAGGAGGAAGAGGTGGCGGTGGTGGTAGAGGAGGAGGAGGAGGTGGCGGTGATGGTGGAGGAGGAGGAGGTGGTTGTGGTGGAGGAGGTGCTTATTTGCTAAATTATTTCTTGCTGACCAATCGACTGCTTATGTGTAAATCGATTACTGCTTATTTGCTCAATTATGCCTGCTTATTTGCTCAATAACACCACCACCTCCACCACCACCACCTCCTGCTTATGAATCATTTGTGGTTGTGATGGTGGAGGAGATGCTGGTATTGTTGGAGGAGGTGGTGGTGGAGATGGTGTTGGAGGTATTGGTGGTGGTGGAGGTGGTGGTGTTTTTGAGCAGTTAAGCAGGCGTTATTGAGCGATTAAGCAGTAATCGATGGAGGTGGTGGTGGAGGTGGAGGAGGGGGTGTTGGAGGTGGAGGTGGAGGAGGAGGTAGTGGAGGTAAAGGTGGAGGAGGTGGTGGTGGTGGAGGAGGTGGTAATCTAGGTGGTGGAGGAGGAGGAGGAGGAGGGGGTGGTGGTGGAGGTGGTGGTTGAGGAGGAGGAGGAGGAGGTGGCGGTGGTAGTGGTCAAGGTGGAGGAGGAGTAGATGGTGTTGGGTGTGTTGGTGGAGGTGGTGGTGTTATTGAGCAATTAAGCAGGCGTTATCGAGCGATTAAGCAGTAATCAATGGAGGTGGAGGAGGAGTTGGTGGAGGAGGAGGAGGTGGAGGAGGTGGTAGTGGAGATGGTGGTGGAGTTATTGGTGGTGGTAGAGGTAGTGGTGTTATTGAGCATCTAAGCAGGCATTATTGAGCAATTAAGCAGTAATCAATGGAGGTGGAGGAAGAGGTGGTGGTGGAGGTGGAGGTGGAAGAGGAGGTGATGGGGTTGGAGGATGAGGAGGTGGCGGTTGTGGTGGTGGAGGTGTAGGAGGAGGTGGTGGTGGAGGTGGAGGTGGAAGAGGAGGTGATGGGGTTGGAGGATGAGGAGGTGGCGGTTGTGGTGGTGGAGGTGTAGGAGGAGGAGGTGGAGGAGGTGCTGGTGGAGATGGTGTTGGAGGTATTGGTGGTGGTGGAGATGGTGGTGTTAATGAGCATCTAAGCAGGCGTTATTGAGCAATTAAGCAGTAATCAATAGAGGTGGAGGTGGAGGTGGAAGAGGAGGTGTTGGGGTTGGAGGAGGAGGAGGTGGTGATTGTTGATATATTGATTGATTCGTAATGAACAGATTAATTTCTAGCAATTGATTTATTGTTTTCTTGATCACTGAACTGTCTGATTTATTTCTTACTGATTAACTAATGACTACTTACTGATGAATAATTTGCTAAATGTTTGAATAATTGCAGATGAAATTGATTGCTGATTGATTAATTTATTGCTGTTTTTTCAGATGATTTATTCGATTGCTTATATTAATGTATTGATTGCTGATTAATTATTTATTGATGGCTGGATTGATTGCTGCCTTATTGTAAATTGATTGCTGCTTAATTGATTGCTAGTGGTTTAATTGCTTTGTGAATGATTGCTCACTAATTGCTGGTGGATTAATTTTTTTCTGATGATTTGATTGTTGATATATTGATTGACTGCTAATTAACAGATGAATTACTTGCTTATTGGTTAATACATGAATTATTGTTTGCTAATGTAATTTTTAGCTGACAATAGTTTTCTCACTGATTGCTAATTAATTGATTGATTGCTGATGGAGTGATTTATTTCTGTGTAATTGCTTTTCTTTTCGGATTGATTACTCATATTAATTGACTGTGGATTGAGTTATTGTTTACTGATTACTGTAGATGATAGTTTCATTGATTGCTGGTGGATTGATTTATTGTTGATGAGTGGATTGATTACTGATATATTTATGAATTGTTTGCTTATTGATTTACTGAATGCTAATGGTTTGTTTCATGGCTGATAATTTGGTGGCTTACACTTATGGATTGATTGGTGATACATTGATTGACTGCTGATGTACAGATTAATAGCTAATTTATGGCTAATTGATTGACTAATGATTATTCACTTGGAGGAGAAGGTAGTGGAGGTAAAGGTGGAGGAGGTGGTGGTGGTGGAGGAGGTGGTAATCTAGGTGGAGGAGGAGGAGGAGGAGGAGGAGGTTGTGGTGGTGGTGGAGGTGGAGGAGGAGGTGGTGGTGGTGGTGGAGGTGGAGGAGGAGGAGGTGGTGGTGGTGAAGGTGGTGGAGGAGTAGGAGGTGGTGGTGGTGGAGGAGGTGCTTGTTTGCTGAAGTATTTCTTGTTGTCCAATCGACTGCTTATGAATTAATCGATTACTGCTTAATTGCTCAATAACACCACCACCACCACCAGCTTATGAATGAATGGTGGTCGTTGAGATGGTGTTGTTGAGGAGGTGGAGGAGGAGTTGGTGGTGGTTGTGGAGGTGGATAAGGTCGAGGAGGAGGTGCTGATGGAGGAGGAGGAGGAGGTGGCGGTGGTGGTAGTGGAAGTGGAGGAGGAGGAGGAGGAGGAGGATGTGGCGCTGGTGATGGTGGAGGAGGAGGAGTTGGCGGTGGAGGTGGAGGAGGAGGAGGAAGAGGTGGCGGTGGTTGTGAAGGAGAAGGAGGAGGTGGTGGTGATGGTGGAGGAGGTGCTTATTTGCTGAATTATTCCTTGCTGACCAATCGACTGCTTATGTGTAAATCGATTACTGCTTAATTGCTCAATTATGCCTGCTTATTTGCTCAATAACACCACCACCTCCACCACCACCACCTCCTGCTTATGAATCAATTGTGGTTGTGATGGTGGAGGAGATGCTGGTATTGTTGGAGGAGGTGGTGGTGGAGATGGTGTTGGAGGTATTGGTGGTGGTGGAGGTGGTGGTGTTTTTGAGCAGTTAAGCAGGCGTTATTGATCGATTAAGCAGTAATCGATGGAGGTGGTGGTGGAGGTGGAGGAGGAGGTGTTGGAGGTGGAGGTGGAGGAGGAGGTAGTGGAGGTAAAGGTGGAGGAGGAGGTAGTGGAGGTAAAAGTGGAGGAGGTGGTGGTGGTGGAGGAGGTGGTGGTGGTTAATGTGGAGGAGGAGGAGGAGGTGGTAGTGGTGGAGGTGGAGGAGGAGGAGGAGATGGTGGTGGTGGAGGTGGAGGATGAGGAGGAGGAGGTGGTGGTAGTGAAGGTGGAGGAGGTGGTGGTGGTGGAGGTGGAGGAGGAGGAGGAGATGGTGGTGGTGGAGGTGGAGGAGGAGATGGTGGTGGTGGAGGTGGAGGAGGAGGAGGAGGAGGTGGTGGTGGTGAAGGTGGAGGAGGAAGAGGTGGTGGTGGAGGTGGAGGAGGAAGAGGTGGTGGTGGAGGTGGAGGAGGAGGAGGAGGAGGTGGAGGTGGTGGTGGTGGAGGTGGAGGAGGAGGTGGTGGTTGAGGAGGAGGAGGTGACGGTGGTAGTGGTCAAGGTGGAGGAGGAGTAGATGGTGTTGGAAGTGTTGGTGGAGGTGGTGGTGTTATTGAGCAATTAAGCATGCGTTAACGAGCGATTAAGCAGTAATCAATGGAGGTGGAGGAGGAGTTGGTGGTGGAGGTGTAGGTGGAACAGGAGGTGTTGGAGGTGGAGGAGGAGGAGGTGGCGCTGGTGATGGTGGAGGTGCAGGAGGAGGAGGTGGAGGAGGTGGTAGTGGAGATGGTGTTGGAGGTATTGGTGGTGGTGGAGGTAGTGGTGTTATTGAGCATCTAAGCAGGCATTATTGAGCAATTAAGCAGTAATCAATGGAGGTGGAGGAGGAGGTGGTGGTGGAGGTAGATAAGGAGGTGGTGGGGTTGGAGGATGAGGAGGTGGCGGTTGTGGTGGTGGAGGTGTAGGAGGAGGAGGTGGAGGAGGTGCTGGTGGAGATGGTGTTGGAGGTATTGGTGGTGGTGGAGATGGTGGTGTTATTGAGCATCTAAGCAGGCGTTATTGAGCAATTAAGCAGTAATCAATAGAGGTGGAGGTGGAGGTGGAAGAGGAGGTGTTGGGGTTGGAGGAGGAGGAGGTGGTGATTGTTGATATATTGATTGATTCGTAATGAACAGATTAATTTCTAGAAATTGATTTATTGTTTTCTTGATCACTGAACTGTCTGATTTATTGCTTACTGATTAACTAATGACTACTTACTGATGAATAATTTGCTGAATGTTTGAATAATTGCAGATGAAATTGATTGCTGATTGATTAATTTATTGCTGTTTTTTTTCAGATGATTTATTCGATTGCTTATATTAATGTATTGATTGCTGATTAATTATTTATTGATGGCTGGATTGATTGCTGCCTTATTGTAAATTGATTGCTGCTTAATTGATTGCTAGTGGTTTAATTGCTTTGTGAATGATTGCTCACTAATTGCTGGTGGATTAATTTTTTTCTGATGATTTGATTGTTGATATATTGATTGACTGCTAATTAACAGATGAATTACTTGCTTATTGGTTAATACATGAATTATTGTTTGCTAATGTAATTTTTAGCTGACAATAGTTTTCTCACTGATTGCTAATTAATTGATTGATTGCTGATGGAGTGATTTATTTCTGTGTAATTGCTTTTCTTTTCGGATTGATTACTCATATTAATTGACTGTGGATTGAGTTATTGTTTACTGATTACTGTAGATGATAGTTTCATTGATTGCTGGTGGATTGATTTATTGTTGATGAGTGGATTGATTACTGATATATTTATGAATTGTTTGCTTATTGATTTACTGAATGCTAATGGTTTGTTTCATGGCTGATAATTTGGTGGCTTACACTTATGGATTGATTGGTGATACATTGATTGACTGCTGATGTACAGATTAATAGCTAATTTATGGCTAATTGATTGACTAATGATTATTCACTTGGAGGAGAAGGTAGTGGAGGTAAAGGTGGAGGAGGTGGTGGTGGTGGAGGAGGTGGTAATCTAGGTGGAGGAGGAGGAGGAGGAGGAGGAGGTTGTGGTGGTGGTGGAGGTGGAGGAGGAGGTGGTGGTGGTGGTGGAGGTGGAGGAGGAGGAGGTGGTGGTGGTGAAGGTGGTGGAGGAGTAGGAGGTGGTGGTGGTGGAGGAGGTGCTTGTTTGCTGAAGTATTTCTTGTTGTCCAATCGACTGCTTATGAATTAATCGATTACTGCTTAATTGCTCAATAACACCACCACCACCACCAGCTTATGAATGAATGGTGGTCGTTGAGATGGTGTTGTTGAGGAGGTGGAGGAGGAGTTGGTGGTGGTTGTGGAGGTGGATAAGGTCGAGGAGGAGGTGCTGATGGAGGAGGAGGAGGAGGTGGCGGTGGTGGTAGTGGAAGTGGAGGAGGAGGAGGAGGAGGAGGATGTGGCGCTGGTGATGGTGGAGGAGGAGGAGTTGGCGGTGGAGGTGGAGGAGGAGGAGGAAGAGGTGGCGGTGGTTGTGAAGGAGAAGGAGGAGGTGGTGGTGATGGTGGAGGAGGTGCTTATTTGCTGAATTATTCCTTGCTGACCAATCGACTGCTTATGTGTAAATCGATTACTGCTTAATTGCTCAATTATGCCTGCTTATTTGCTCAATAACACCACCACCTCCACCACCACCACCTCCTGCTTATGAATCAATTGTGGTTGTGATGGTGGAGGAGATGCTGGTATTGTTGGAGGAGGTGGTGGTGGAGATGGTGTTGGAGGTATTGGTGGTGGTGGAGGTGGTGGTGTTTTTGAGCAGTTAAGCAGGCGTTATTGATCGATTAAGCAGTAATCGATGGAGGTGGTGGTGGAGGTGGAGGAGGAGGTGTTGGAGGTGGAGGTGGAGGAGGAGGTAGTGGAGGTAAAGGTGGAGGAGGAGGTAGTGGAGGTAAAAGTGGAGGAGGTGGTGGTGGTGGAGGAGGTGGTGGTGGTTAATGTGGAGGAGGAGGAGGAGGTGGTAGTGGTGGAGGTGGAGGAGGAGGAGGAGATGGTGGTGGTGGAGGTGGAGGATGAGGAGGAGGAGGTGGTGGTAGTGAAGGTGGAGGAGGTGGTGGTGGTGGAGGTGGAGGAGGAGGAGGAGATGGTGGTGGTGGAGGTGGAGGAGGAGATGGTGGTGGTGGAGGTGGAGGAGGAGGAGGAGGAGGTGGTGGTGGTGAAGGTGGAGGAGGAAGAGGTGGTGGTGGAGGTGGAGGAGGAAGAGGTGGTGGTGGAGGTGGAGGAGGAGGAGGAGGAGGTGGAGGTGGTGGTGGTGGAGGTGGAGGAGGAGGTGGTGGTTGAGGAGGAGGAGGTGACGGTGGTAGTGGTCAAGGTGGAGGAGGAGTAGATGGTGTTGGAAGTGTTGGTGGAGGTGGTGGTGTTATTGAGCAATTAAGCATGCGTTAACGAGCGATTAAGCAGTAATCAATGGAGGTGGAGGAGGAGTTGGTGGTGGAGGTGTAGGTGGAACAGGAGGTGTTGGAGGTGGAGGAGGAGGAGGTGGCGCTGGTGATGGTGGAGGTGCAGGAGGAGGAGGTGGAGGAGGTGGTAGTGGAGATGGTGTTGGAGGTATTGGTGGTGGTGGAGGTAGTGGTGTTATTGAGCATCTAAGCAGGCATTATTGAGCAATTAAGCAGTAATCAATGGAGGTGGAGGAGGAGGTGGTGGTGGAGGTAGATAAGGAGGTGGTGGGGTTGGAGGATGAGGAGGTGGCGGTTGTGGTGGTGGAGGTGTAGGAGGAGGAGGTGGAGGAGGTGCTGGTGGAGATGGTGTTGGAGGTATTGGTGGTGGTGGAGATGGTGGTGTTATTGAGCATCTAAGCAGGCGTTATTGAGCAATTAAGCAGTAATCAATAGAGGTGGAGGTGGAGGTGGAAGAGGAGGTGTTGGGGTTGGAGGAGGAGGAGGTGGTGATTGTTGATATATTGATTGATTCGTAATGAACAGATTAATTTCTAGAAATTGATTTATTGTTTTCTTGATCACTGAACTGTCTGATTTATTGCTTACTGATTAACTAATGACTACTTACTGATGAATAATTTGCTGAATGTTTGAATAATTGCAGATGAAATTGATTGCTGATTGATTAATTTATTGCTGTTTTTTTTCAGATGATTTATTCGATTGCTTATATTAGTGTATTGATTGCTCATTAATTGTTTATTGATGGCTGGATTGATTGCTGCCTTATTGTAAATTGATTGCTGCTTAATTGATTGCTGGTGGTTTAATTGCTTTGTGAATGATTGCTCACTAATTGCTGGTGGATTTATTTTTTTCTGATGATTTGATTGTTGATATATTGATTGACTGCTAATTAACAGATGAATTACTTGCTTATTGGTTAATACATGAATTATTGTTTGCTAATGTAATTTTTAGCTGACAATAGTTTTCTCACTGATTGCTAATTAATTGATTGATTGCTGATGGAGTGATTTATTTCTGTGTAATTGCTTTTCTTTTCGGATTGATTACTCATATTAATTGACTGTGGATTGAGTTATTGTTTACTGATTACTGTAGATGATAGTTTCATTGATTGCTGGTGGATTGATTTATTGTTGATGAGTGGATTGATTACTGATATATTTATGAATTGTTTGCTTATTGATTTACTGAATGCTAATGGTTTGTTTCATGGCTGATAATTTTGTGGCTTACACTTATGGATTGATTGGTGATACATTGGAGATGGTGTTGGAGGTATTGGTGGTGGTGGAGGTGGTGGTGTTTTTGAGCAGTTAAGCAGGCGTTATTGAGCGATTAAGCAGTAATCGATGGAGGTGGTGGTGGAGGTGGAGGAGGAGGTGTTGGAGGTGGAGGTGGAGGAGGAGGTAGTGGAGGTAAAGGTGGAGGAGGTGGTGGTGGTGGAGGAGGTGGTAATCTAGGTGGAGGAGGAGGTGGTGGTGGTGAAGGTGGAGTAGGAGGAGGAGGAGGAGGTGGTGGTGGAGGTGGAGGAGGAGGAGGAGGAGGAGGTGGAGGTGGTGGTGGTGGAGGTGGAGGAGGAGATGGTGGTTGAGGAGGAGGAGGTGGCGGTGGTAGTGGTCAAGGTGGAGGAGGAGTAGATGGTGTTGGAAGTGTTGGTGGAGGTGGTGGTGTTATTGAGCAATTAAGCAGGCGTTATCGAGCGATTAAGCAGTAATCAATGGAGGTGGAGGAGGAGTTGGTGGTGGAGGTGTAGGTGGAACAGGAGGTGTTGGAGGTGGAGGAGGAGGAGGTGGCGGTGGTGATGGTGGAGGTGCAGGAGGAGGAGGTGGAGGAGGTGGTAATGGAGATGGTGTTGGAGGTATTGGTGGTGGTGGAGGTAGTGGTGTTATTGAGCATCTAAGCAGGCGTTATTGAGAAATTAAGCCGTAATCAATGGAGGTGGAGGAGGAGGTGGTGGTGGAGGTGGAGGTGGAAGAGGAGGTGATGGGGTTGGAGGATGAGGAGGTGGCGGTTGTGTTGGTGGAGGTGTAGGAGGAGGAGGTGGAGGAGGTGCTTGTGGAGATGGTGTTGGAGGTATTGGTGGTGGTGGAGATGGTGGTGTTATTGAGCATCTAAGCAGGCGTTATTGAGCAATTAAGCAGTAATCAATAGAGGTGGAGGTGGAGGTGGAAGAGGAGGTGTTGGGGTTGGAGGAGGAGGAGGTGGTGATTGTTGATATATTGATTGATTCGTAATGAACAGATTAATTTCTAGCAATTGATTTTTTGTTTTCTTGATTACTGAACTGTCTGATTTATTGCTTACTGATTAACTAATGACTACTTACTGATGAATAATTTGCTGAATGTTTGAATAATTGCAGATGAAATTGATTGCTGATTGATTAATTTATTGCTGTTTTTTTTTTCAGATGATTTATTCGATTGCTTATATTAATGTATTGATTGCTGATTAATTGTTAATTGATGGCTGGATTGATTGCTGCCTTATTGTAAATTGATTGCCTGCTTATTGTAAATTGATTGCTGCTTAATTGATTGCTGGTGGTTTAATTGCTTTGTGAATGATTGCTCACTAATTGCTGGTGGATTTATTTTTTTCTGATGATTTGATTGTTGATATATTGATTGACTGCTAATTAACAGATGAATTACTTGCTTATTGGTTAATACATGAATTATTGTTTGCTAATGTAATTTTTAGCTGACAATAGTTTTCTCACTGATTGCTAATTAATTGATTGATTGCTGATGGAGTGATTTATTTCTGTGTAATTGCTTTTCTTTTCGGATTGATTACTCATATTAATTGACTGTGGATTAAGTTATTGTTTACTGATTACTGTAGATGATAGTTTCATTGATTGCTGGTGGATTGATTTATTGTTGATGAGTGGATTGATTACTGATATATTTATGAATTGTTTGCTTATTGATTTACTGAATGCTAATGGTTTGTTTCATGGCTGATAATTTGGTGGCTTACACTTATGGATTGATTGGTGATACATTGATTGACTGCTGATGTACAGATTAATAGCTAATTTATGGCTAATTGATTGACTAATGATTATTCACTTGGAGGAGAAGGTAGTGGAGGTAAAGGTGGAGGAGGTGGTGGTGGTGGAGGTGGTGGTAGTCTAGGTGGAGGAGGAGGAGGAGGAGGAGGTGGTGGTGGTGGAGCTGGAGGAGGAGGAGGAAGAGGTGGAGGTGGTGGTGGTGAAGGTGGAGGAGGAGGAGGTGGAGGTGGTGGAGGAGGTGCTTGTTTGCTGAAGTATTTCTTGCTGACCAATCAACTGCTTATGAATTAATCAATTACTGCTTAATTGCTCAATAACACCACCACCACCACCTGCTTATGAATGAATGGTGGTCATTGAGATGTAGTTGTTGAGGATGTGGAGGAGGAGGTGGTGGTGGTTGTGGAGGTGGATAAGGTCGAGGAGGAGGTGCTGATGGAGGAGGAGGAGGAGGAGGTGGTGGTAGTGGAAGTGGAGGAGGAGGAGGAGGAGGAGGAGGTGTTGGTGGTGGAGGAGGAGGATGTGGCGCTGGTGATGGTGGAGGAGGAGGAGGAAGAGGTGGCGGTGGTGGTAGAGGAGGAGGAGGAGGTGGCGGTGATGGTGGAGGAGGAGGAGGTGGTTGTGGTGGAGGAGGTGCTTATTTGCTAAATTATTTCTTGCTGACCAATCGACTGCTTATGTGTAAATCGATTACTGCTTATTTGCTCAATTATGCCTGCTTATTTGCTCAATAACACCACCACCTCCACCACCACCACCTCCTGCTTATGAATCAATTGTGGTTGTGATGGTGGAGGAGATGCTGGTATTGTTGGAGGAGGTAGTGGTGGAGATGGTGTTGGAGGTATTGGTGGTGGTGGAGGTGGTGGTGTTTTTGAGCAGTTAAGCAGGCGTTATTGAGCGATTAATCAGTAATCGATGGAGGTGGTGGTGGAGGTGGAGGAGGAGGTTTTGGAGGTGGAGGTGGAGGAGGTGGTGGTGGTGGAGGAGGTGGTAATCTAGGTGGTGGAGGAGGTGGTAATCTAGGTGGAGGAGGAGGAGGAGGTGGTGGTGGTGGAGGTGGAGGAGGAGGAGGAGGTGGTGGTGGTGAAGGTGGAGGAGGAGGAGGAGGTGGTGGTGGTGGAGGTGGAGGAGGAGGTGGTGGTTGAGGAGGAGACGGTGGCGGTGGTAGTGGTTAAGGTGGAGGAGGAGTAGATGGTGTTGGAAGTGTTGGTGGAGGCGGTGGTGTTATTGAGCAATTAAGCAGGCGTTATCGAGCGATTAAGCAGTAATCAATGGAGGTGGAGGAGGAGTTGGTGGTGGAGGTGTAGGTGGAACAGGAGGTGTTGAAGGTGGAGGAGGAGGAGGTGGCGGTGGTGATGGTGGAGGTGCAGGAGGAGGAGGTGGAGGAAGAGGTGGTAGTGGAGATGGTGTTGGAGGTACTGGTGGTGGTGGAGATGGTGGTGTTATTGAGCATCTAAGCAGGCGTTATTGAGCAATTAAGCAGTAATCAATAGAGATGGAGGTGGAGGTGGTGGTGGAGGTGGAGGTGGAAGAGGAGGTGATGGGGTTGGAGGATGAGGAGGTGGCGGTTGTGGTGGTGGAGGTGTAGGAGGAGGAGGTGGAGGAGGTGCTGGTGGAGATGGTGTTGGAGGTATTGGTGGTGGTGGAGATGGTGGTGTTATTGAGCATCTAAGCAGGCTTTATTGAGCAATTAAGCAGTAATCAATAGAGGTGGAGGTGGAGGTGGAAGAGGAGGTGTTGGGGTTGGAGGAGGAGGAGGTGGTGATTGTTGATATATTGATTGATTCGTAATGAACAGATTAATTTCTAGCAATTGATTTATTGTTTTCTTGATCACTGAACTGTCTGATTTATTGCTTACTGATTAACTAATGACTACTTACTGATGAATAATTTGCTGAATGTTTGAATAATTGCAGATGAAATTGATTGCTGATTGATTAATTTATTGCTGTTTTTTTTTCAGATGATTTATTCGATTGCTTATATTAATGTATTGATTGCTGATTAATTGTTTATTGATGGCTGGATTGATTGCTGCCTTATTGTAAATTGATTGCTGCTTAATTGATTGCTGGTGGTTTAATTGCTTTGTGAATGATTGCTCACTAATTGCTGGTGGATTTATTTTTTTCTGATGATTTGATTGTTGATATATTGATTGACTGCTAATTAACAGATGAATTACTTGCTTATTGGTTAATACATGAATTATTGTTTGCTAATGTAATTTTTAGCTGACAATAGTTTTTTCACTGATTGCTAATTAATTGATTGATTGCTGATGGAGTGATTTATTTCTGTGTAATTGCTTTTCTTTTCGGATTGATTACTCATATTAATTGACTGTGGATTGAGTTATTGTTTACTGATTACTGTAGATGATAGTTTCATTGATTGCTGGTGGATTGATTTATTGTTGATGAGTGGATTGATTACTGATATATTTATGAATTGTTTGCTTATTGATTAACTGAATACTAATGGTTTGTTTCATGGCTGATAATTTTGTGGCTTACACTTATGGATTGATTGGTGATACATTGATTGACTGCTGATGTACAGATTAATAGCTAATTTATGGCTAATTGATTGACTAATGATTATTCACTTGGAGGAGAAGGTAGTGGAGGTAAAGGTGGAGGAGGTGGTGGAGGTGGAGGAGGTGGTAATCTAGGTGGAGGAGGAGGTGGTGGTGGTGGAGGAAGTGCTTGTTTGCTGAAGTATTTCTTGCTGTCCAATCGACTGCTTATGAATTAATCGATTACTGCTTAATTGCTCAATAACACCACCACCACCACCAGCTTATGAATGAATGGTGGTCGTTGAGATGGTGTTGTTGAGGAGGTGGAGGAGGAGGTGGTGGTGGTTGTGGAGGTGGATAAGGTCGAGGAGGAGGTGCTGATGGAGGAGGAGGAGGAGGTGGCGGTGGTGGTAGTGGAAGTGGAGGAGGAGGAGGAGGAGGATGTGGCGCTGGTGATCGTGGAGGAGGAGGAGTTTGCAGTGGAGGTGGAGGAGGAGGAGGAAGAGGTGGCGGTGGTGGTGGAGGAGGAGGAGGTGGTTGTGGTGGAGGAGGTGCTGAATTATTTCTTGCTGACCAATCGACTGCTTATGTGTAAATCGATTACTGCTTAATTGCTCAATTATGCCTGCTTATTTGCTCAATAACACCACCACCTCCACCACCACCACCTCCTGCTTATGAATCAATTGTGGTTGTGATGGTGGAGGAGATGCTGGTATTGTTGGAGGAGGTGGTGGTGGAGATGGTGTTGGAGGTATTGGTGGTGGTGGAGGTGGTGGTGTTTTTGAGCAGTTAAGCAGGCGTTATTGAGCGATTAAGCAGTAATCAATGGAGGTGGTGGTGGAGGTGGAGGAGGAGGTGTTGGAGGTGGAGGTGGAGGAGGAGGTAGTAGAGGTAAAAGTGGAGGAGGTGGTGGTGGTGGAGGTGGAGGAGGTGGTGGTGGTGGAGGTGGAGGAGGAGCTGGTGGTTGAGGAGGAGGAGGTGGTGTTATTGAGCAATTAAGCAGGCGTTATCGAGCGATTAAGCAGTAATCAATGGAGGTGGAGGAGGAGTTGGTGGTGGAGGTGTAGGTGGAACAGGAGGTGTTGGAGGTGGAGGAGGAGGAGGTGGCGGTGGTGATGGTTGAGGTGCAGGAGGAGGAGGTGGAGGAGGTGGTAGTGGAGATGGTGTTGGAGGTATTGGTGGTGGTGGAGGTAGTGGTGTTATTGAGCATCTAAGCAGGCATTATTGAGCAATTAAGCAGTAATCAATGGAGGTGGAGGAGGAGGTGGTGGTGGAGGTGGAGGTGGAAGAGGAGGTGATGGGGTTGGAGGATGAGGAGGTGGCGGTTGTGGTGGTGGAGGTGTAGGAGGAGGAGGTGTAGGAGGAGGAGGTGGAGGAGGTGCTGGTGGAGATGGTGTTGGAGGTATTGGTGGTGGTGGAGATGGTGGTGTTATTGAGCATCTAAGCAGGCGTTATTGAGCAATTAAGCAGTAATCAATAGAGGTGGAGGTGGAGGTGGAAGAGGAGGTGTTGGGGTTGGAGGAGGAGGAGGTGGTGATTGTTGATATATTGATTGATTCGTAATGAACAGATTAATTTCTAGAAATTGATTTATTGTTTTCTTGATCACTGAACTGTCTGATTTATTGCTTACTGATCAACAAATGACTACTTACTGATGAATAATTTGCTGAATGTTTGAATAATTGCAGATGAAATTGATTGCTGATTGATCATCAATTGTGGTTGTGATGGTGGAGGAGATGCTGCTTTGTTGGAGGAGGTGGTGGTGGAGATGGTGTTGGAGGTATTGGTGGTGGTGGAGGTGGAGGAGGAGGTGTTGGAGGTGGAGGTGGAGGAGGAGGTAGTGGAGGTAAAGATGGAGGAGGTGGTGGTGGAGGTGGAGGAGGAGGAGGTGGTGGTGGTGGAGGTGGAGGAGGAGGAGGAGGTGGTGGTGGTGAAGTTGAAGGAGGAGGAGGAGGTGGAGGTGGTGGAGGTGGAGGAGGAGGTGGTGGTTGAGGAGGAGGAGGTGGCTTTGGTAGTGGTCAAGTTGGAGGAGGAGTAGATGGTGTTGGAAATGTTGGTGGAGGTGGTGGTGTTATTGAGCAATTAAGCAGGCGTTATCGAGCAATTAAGCAGTAATCAATGGAGGTGGAGGAGGAATTGGTGGTGGAGGTGTAGGTGGAACAGGAGGTGTTGGAGGTGGAGGAGGAGGAGGTGGCGGTGGTGATGGTGGAGGTGCAGGAGGAGGAGGTGGAGGAGGTGGTAGTGGAGATGGTGTTGGAGGTATTGGTGGTGGTGGAGGTAGTGGTGTTATTGAGCATCTAAGCAGGCATTATTGAGCAATTAAGCAGTAATCAATGGAGGTGGAGGAGGAGGTGGTGGTGGAGGTAGAAGAGGAGGTGATGGGGTTGGAGGATGAGGAGGTGGCGGTTGTGGTGGTGGAGGAGTAGGAGGAGGAGGTGTAGGAGTTGGTGGTGGAGATGGTGTTGGAGGTACTGGTGGTGGTGGAGATGGTGGTGTTATTGAGTATCTAAGCAGGCGTTATTGAGCAATTAAGCAGTAATCAATAGAGGTGGAGGTGGAAGAGGAGGTGTTGGGGTTGGAGGAGGAGGAGGTGGTGATTGTTGATATATTGATTGATTCGTAATGAACAGATTAATTTCTAGCAATTGATTTATTGTTGATCACTGAACTGTCTGATTTATTGCTTACTGATTAACTAATGACTACTTACTGATGAATAATTTGCTGAATGTTTGAATAATTGCAGATGAAATTGATTGCTGATTGATTATTTTATTGCTGTTTTTTTCAGATGATTTATTCGATTGCTTATATTAATGTATTGATTGCTGATTAATTGTTTATTGATGGCTGGATTGATTGCTGCCTTATTGTAAATTGATTGCTGCTTAATTGATTGCTGGTGGTTTAATTGCTTTGTGAATGATTGCTCACTAATTGCTGGTGGATTTATTTTTTTCTGATGATTTGATTGTTGATATATTGATTTACTGCTAATTAACAGATGAATTACTTGCTTATTGGTTAATACATGAATTATTGTTTGCTAATGTAATTTTTAGCTGACAATAGTTTTCTCACTGATTGCTAATTAATTGATTGATTGCTGATGGAGTGGTTTATTTCTGTGTAATTGCTTTTCTTTTCGGATTGATTACTCATATTAATTGACTGTGGATTGAGTTATTGTTTACTGATTACTGTAGATGATAGTTTCATTGATTGCTGGTGGATTGATTTATTGTTGATGAGTGGATTGATTACTGATATATTTATGAATTGTTTGCTTATTGATTTACTGAATGCTAATGGTTTGTTTCATGGCTGATAATTTGGTGGCTTACACTTATGGATTGATTGGTGATACATTGATTGACTGCTGATGTACAGATTAATAGCTAATTTATGGCTAATTGATTGACTAATGATTATTCACTTGGAGGAGAAGGTAGTGGAGGTAAAGGTAGAGGAGGTGGTGGTGGTGGAGGAGGTGGTAATCTAGGTGGAGGAGGAGGAGGAGGAGGTGGTGGTGGTGGAGGTGGAGGAGGAGGAGGTGGTGGTGGTGGTGGAGGTGGAGGAGGAGGTGGTGGAGGAGTAGGAGGTGGTGGTGGTGGAGGAGGTGCTTGTTTGCTGAAGTATTTCTTGCTGTCCAATCGACTGCTTATGAATTAATCGATTACTGCTTAATTGCTAAATAACACCACCACCACCACCAGCTTATGAATGAATGGTGGTCGTTGAGATGGTGTTGTTGAGGAGGTGGAGGAGAAGGTGTTGGTGGTTGTGGAGGTGGATAAGGTCGAGGAGTAGGTGCTGATGGAGGAGGAGGAGGAGGTGGCGGTGGTGGTAGTGGAAGTGGAGGAGGAGGAGGAGGAGGAGGATGTGGCGCTGGTGATGGTGGAGGAGGAGGAGTTGGCGGTGGAGGTGGAGGAGGAGGAGGAAGAGGTGGCGGTGGTGGTGGAGGAGGAGGAGGAGGTGGCGGTGATGGTGGAGGAGGTGCTTATTTGCTGAATTATTTCTTGCTGACCAATCGACTGCTTATGTGTAAATCGATTACTGCTTAATTGCTCAATTATGCCTGCTTGTTTGCTCAATAACACCACCACCTCCACCACCACCACCTCCTGCTTATGAATCAATTGTGGTTGTGATGGTGGAGGAAATGCTGGTATTGTTGGAGGATGTGGTGGTGGAGATGGTGTTGGAGGTATTGGTGGTGGTGGAGGTGGTGGTGTTTTTGAGCAGTTAAGCAGGCGTTATTGAGCGATTAAGCAGTAATCGATGGAGGTGGTGGTGGAGGTGGAGGAGGAGGTGTTGGAGGTGGAGGTGGAGGAGGAGGAGGTAGTGGAGGTAAAGGTGGAGGAGGTAGTGGAGGTAAAGGTGGAGGAGGTGGTGGTGGTGGAGGTGGAGGAGGAGGTGGTGGTTGAGGAGGAGGATGTGGCGGTGGTAGTGGTCAAGGTGGAGGAGGAGTAGATGGTGTTGGAAGTGTTGGTGGAGGTGGTGGTGTTATTGAGCAATTAAGCAGGCGTTATCGAGCGATTAAGCAGTAATCAATGGAGGTGGAGGAGGAGTTGGTGGTGGAGTAGTAGGTGGAACAGGAGGAGGTGGCGGTGGTGATGGTGGAGGTGCAGGAGGAGGAGGTGGAGGAGGTGGTAGTGGAGATGGTGTTGGAGGTATTGGTGGTGGTGGAGGTAGTGGTGTTATTGAGCATCTAAGCAGGCATTATTGAGCAATTAAGCAGTAATCAATGGAGGTGGAGGAGGAGGTGGTGGTGGAGGTGGAGGTGGAAGAGGAGGTGATGGGGTTGGAGGATGAGGAGGTGGCGGTTGTGGTGGTGGAGGTGTAGGAGGAGGAGGTGGAGGAGGTGCTGGTGGAGATGGTGTTGGAGGTATTGGTGGTGGTGGAGATGCTGGTGTTATTGAGCATCTAAGCAGGCGTTATTGAGCAATTAAGCAGTAATCAATAGAGGTGGAGGTGGAGGTGGAAGAGGAGGTGTTGGGGTTGGAGGAGGAGGAGGTGGTGATTGTTGATATATTGATTGATTCGTAATGAACAGATTAATTTCTAGCTATTGATTTATTGTTGATCACTGAACTGTCTGATTTATTGCTTACTGATTAACTAATGACTACTTACTGATGAATAATTTGCTGAATGTTTGAATAATTGCAGATGAAATTGATTGCTGATTGATTAATTTATTGCTGTTTTTTTCAGATGATTTATTCGATTGCTTATATTAATGTATTGATTGCTGATTAATTGTTTATTGATGGCTGGATTGATTGCTGCCTTATTGTAAATTGATTGCTGCTTAATTGATTGCTGGTGGTTTAATTGCTTTGTGAATGATTGCTCACTAATTGCTGGTGGATTTATTTTTTTCTGATGATTTGATTGTTGATATATTGATTGACTGCTAATTAACAGATGAATTACTTGCTTATTGGTTAATACATGAATTATTGTTTGCTAATGTAATTTTTAGCTGACAATAGTTTTCTCACTGATTGCTAATTAATTGATTGATTGCTGATGGAGTGGTTTATTTCTGTGTAATTGCTTTTCTTTTCGGATTGATTACTCATATTAATTGACTGTGGATTGAGTTATTGTTTACTGATTACTGTAGATGATAGTTTCATTGATTGCTGGTGGATTGATTTATTGTTGATGAGTGGATTGATTACTGATATATTTATTTATTGTTTGCTTATTGATTTACTGAATGCTAATGGTTTGTTTCATGGCTGATAATTTGGTGGCTTACACTTATGGATTGATTGGTGATACATTGATTGACTGCTGATGTACAGATTAATAGCTAATTTATGGCTAATTGATTGACTAATGATTATTCACTTGGAGGAGAAGATAGTGGAGGTAAAGGTGGAGGAGGTGGTGGTGGTGGAGGAGGTGGTAATCTAGGTGGAGGAGGAGGAGGAGGAGGTGGTGGTGGTGGTGGAGGTGGAGGAGGAGGAGGTGGTGGTGGAGGTGGAGGAGGAGGTGGTGGAGGAGTAGGAGGTGGTGGTGGTGGAGGAGGTGCTTGTTTGCTGAAGTATTTCTTGCTGTCCAATCGACTGCTTATGAATTAATCGATTACTGCTTAATTGCTCAATAACACCACCACCACCACCAGCTTATGAATGAATGGTGGTCGTTGAGATGGTGTTGTTGAGGAGGTGGAGGAGGAGGTGGTGGTGGTTGTGGAGGTGGATAAGGTCGAGGAGTAGGTGCTGATGGAGGAGGAGGAGGTGGCGGTGGTGGTAGTGGAAGTGGAGGAGGAGGAGGAGGAGGAGGATGTAGCGCTGGTGATGGAGGAGGAGGAGGAAGAGGTGGCGGTGGTGGTGGAGGAGGAGGAGGAGGTGGCGGTGATGGTGGAGGAGGTGCTTATTTGCTGAATTATTTCTTGCTGACCAATCGACTGCTTATGTGTAAATCGATTACTGCTTAATTGCTCAATTATGCCTGCTTATTTGCTCAATAACACCACCACCTCCACCACCACCACCTCCTGCTTATGAATCAATTGTGGTTGTGATGGTGGAGGAGATGCTGGTATTGTTGGAGGAGGTGGTGGTGGAGATGGTGTTGGAGGTATTGGTGGTGGTGGAGGTGGTAGTGTTTTTGAGCAGTTAAGCAGGCGTTATTGAGCGATTAAGCAGTAATCGATGGAGGTGGTGGTGGAGGTGGAGGAGGAGGTGTTGGAGGTGGAGGTGGAGGAGGAGATAGTGGAGGTAAAGGTGGAGGAGGTGGTGGTGGTGGAGGTGGAGGAGGAGGTGGTGGTTGAGGAGGAGGAGGTGGCGGTGGTAGTGGTCAAGGTGGAGGAGGAGTAGATGGTGTTGGAAGTGTTGGTGGAGGTGGTGGTGTTATTGAGCAATTAAGCAGGCGTTATCGAGCGATTAAGCAGTAATCAATGGAGGTGGAGGAGGAGTTGGTGGTGGAGGTGTAGGTGGAACAGGAGGAGGTGGCGGTGGTGATGGTGGAGGTGCAGGAGGAGGAGGTGGAGGAGGTGGTAGTGGAGATGGTTTTGGAGGTATTGGTGGTGGTGGAGGTAGTGGTGTTATTGAGCATCTAAGCAGGCGTTATTGAGCAATTAAGCAGTAATCAATAGAGGTGGAGGTGGAGGTGGAAGAGGAGGTGTTGGGGTTGGAGGAGGAGGAGGTGGTGATTGTTGATATATTGATTGATTCGTAATGAACAGATTAATTTCTAGCAATTGATTTATTGTTGATCACTGAACTGTCTGAGCCCTGTGAAGGACTGGCGTCCCCTCCAGGGTGTATTCCCGCCTTGCGCCCGATAATTCCAGGTAGGCTCTGGACCCCCCGCGACCCTAAATTGGATAAGCGGTTACAGATAATGGATGGATGGATGAACTGTCTGATTTATTGCTTACTGATTAACTAATGACTACTTACTGATGAATAATTTGCTGAATGTTTGAATAATTGCAGATGAAATTGATTGCTGATTGATTAATTTATTGCTGTTTTTTTCAGATGATTTATTCGATTGCTTATATTAATGTATTGATTGCCGATTAATTGTTTATTGATGGCTGGATTGATTGCTGCCTTATTGTAAATTGATTGCTGCTTAATTGATTGCTGGTGGTTTAATTGCTTTGTGAATGATTGCTCACTAATTGCTGGTGGATTTATTTTTTTCTGATGATTTGATTGTTGATATATTGATTGACTGCTAATTAACAGATGAATTACTTGCTTATTGGTTAATACATGAATTATTGTTTGCTAATGTAATTTTTAGCTGACAATAGTTTTCTCACTGATTGCTAATTAATTGATTGATTGCTGATGGAGTGGTTTATTTCTGTGTAATTGCTTTTCTTTTCGGATTGATTACTCATATTAATTGACTGTGGATTGAGTTATTGTTTACTGATTACTGTAGATGATAGTTTCATTGATTGCTGGTGGATTGATTTATTGTTGATGAGTGGATTGATTACTGATATATTTATGAATTGTTTGCTTATTGATTTACTGAATGCTAATGGTTTGTTTCATGGCTGATAATTTGGTGGCTTACACTTATGGATTGATTGGTGATACATTGATTGACTGCTGATGTACAGAATAATAGCTAATTTATGGCTAATTGATTGACTAATGATTATTCACTTGGAGGAGAAGGTAGTGGAGGTAAAGGTGGAGGAGGTGGTGGTGGTGGAGGAGGTGGTAATCTAGTTGGAGGAGGAGGAGGAGGAGGAGGTGGTGGTGGTGGTGGAGGTGGAGGAGGAGGAGGAGGTGGTGGTGGAGGTGGAGGAGGAGGTGGTGGAGGAGGTGGTGGTGGTGGTGGAGGTGGAGGAGTAGGTGGTGGAGGAGTAGGAGGTGGTGGTGGTGGAGGAGGTGCTTGTTTGCTGAAGTATTTCTTGCTGTCCAATCGACTGCTTATGAATTAATCGATTACTGCTTAATTGCTCAATAACACCACCACCACCACCAGTTTATGAATGAATGGTGGTCGTTGAGATGGTGTTGTTGAGGAGGTGGAGGAGGAGGTGGTGGTGGTTGTGGAGGTGGATAAGGTCGAGGAGTAGGTGCTGATGGAGGAGGAGGAGGAGGTGGCGGTGGTGGTAGTGGAAGTGGAGGAGGAGGAGGAGGAGGAGGATGTGGCGCTGGTGATGGTGGAGGAGGAGGAGTTGGCGGTGGAGGTGGAGGAGGAGGAGGAAGAGGTGGCGGTGGTGGTGGAGGAGGAGGAGGAGGTGGCGGTGATGGTGGAGGAGGTGCTTATTTGCTGAATTATTTCTTGCTGACCAATCGACTGCTTATGTGTAAATCGATTACTGCTTAATTGCTCAATTATGCCTGCTTATTTGCTCAATAACACCACCACCTCCACCACCACCACCTCCACCACCACCACCTCCTGCTTATGAATCAATTGTGGTTGTGATGGTGGAGGAAATGCTGGTATTGTTGGAGGAGGTGGTGGTGGAGATGGTGTTGGAGGTATTGCTGGTGGTGGAGGTGGTGGTGTTTTTGAGCAGTTAAGCGGGCGTTATTGAGCGATTAAGCAGTAATCGATGGAGGTGGTGGTGGAGGTGGAGGAGGAGGTGTTGGAGGTGGAGGTGGAGGAGGAGGTAGTGGAGGTAAAGGTGGAGGAGGTGGTGGTGGTGGAGGTGGAGGAGGAGGTGGTGGTTGAGGACGAGGAGGTGGCGGTGGTAGTGGTCAAGGTGGAGGAGGAGTAGATGGTGTTGGAAGTGTTGGTGGAGGTGGTGGTGTTATTGAGCAATTAAGCAGGCGTTATCGAGCGATTAAGCAGTAATCAATGGAGGTGGAGGAGGAGTTGGTGGTGGAGGTGTAGGTGGAACAGGAGGTGTTGGAGGTGGAGGAGGAGGAGGTGGCGGTGGTGATGGTGGAGGTGCAGGAGGAGGAGGTGGAGGAGGTGGTAGTGGAGATGGTGTTGGAGGTATTGGTGGTGGTGGAGGTAGTGGTGTTATTGAGCATCTAAGCAGGCATTATTGAGCAATTAAGCAGTAATCAATGGAGGTGGAGGAGGAGGTGGTGGTGGAGGTGGAGGTGGAAGAGGAGGTGATGGGGTTGGAGGATGAGGAGGTGGCGGTTGTGGTGGTGGAGGTGTAGGAGGAGGAGGTGCTGGTGGAGATGGTGTTGGAGGTATTGGTGGTGGTGGAGATGGTGGTGTTATTGAGCATCTAAGCAGGCGTTATTGAGCAATTAAGCAGTAATCAATAGAGGTGGAGGTGGAGGTGGAAGAGGAGGTGTTGGGGTTGGAGGAGGAGGAGGTGGTGATTGTTGATATATTGATTGATTCGTAATGAACAGATTAATTTCTAGCAATTGATTTTTTGTTTTCTTGATTACTGAACTGTCTGATTTATTGCTTACTGATTAACTAATGACTACATACTGATGAATAATTTGCTGAATGTTTGAATAATTGCAGATGAAATTGATTGCTAATTGATTAATTTATTGCTGTTTTTTTTTCAGATGATTTATTCGATTGCTTATATTAATGTATTGATTGCTGATTAATTGTTTATTGATGGCTGGATTGATTGCTGCCTTATTGTAAATTGATTGCCTGCTTATTGTAAATTGATTGCTGCTTAATTGATTGCTGGTGGTTTAATTGCTTTGTGAATGATTGCTCACTAATTGCTGGTGGATTTATTTTTTTCTGATGATTTGATTGTTGATATATTGATTGACTGCTAATTAACAGATGAATTACTTGCTTATTGGTTAATACATGAATTATTGTTTGCTAATGTAATTTTTAGCTGACAATAGTTTTCTCACTGATTGCTAATTAATTGATTGATTGCTGATGGAGTGATTTATTTCTGTGTAATTGCTTTTCTTTTCGGATTGATTACTCATATTAATTGACTGTGGATTAAGTTATTGTTTACTGATTACTGTAGATGATAGTTTCATTGATTGCTGGTGGATTGATTTATTGTTGATGAGTGGATTGATTACTGATATATTTATGAATTGTTTGCTTATTGATTTACTGAATGCTAATGGTTTGTTTCATGGCTGATAATTTGGTGGCTTACACTTATGGATTGATTGGTGATACATTGATTGACTGCTGATGTACAGAATAATAGCTAATTTATGGCTAATTGATTGACTAATGATTATTCACTTGGAGGAGAAGGTAGTGGAGGTAAAGGTGGAGGAGGTGGTGGTGGTGGAGGAGGTGGTAATCTAGTTGGAGGAGGAGGAGGAGGAGGTGGTGGTGGTGGTGGAGGTGGAGGAGGAGGAGGTGGTGGTGGTGGTGGTGGAGGTGGAGGAGTAGGTGGTGGAGGAGTAGGAGGTGGTGGTGGTGGAGGAGGTGCTTGTTTGCTGAAGTATTTCTTGCTGTCCAATCGACTGCTTATGAATTAATCGATTACTGCTTAATTGCTCAATAACACCACCACCACCACCAGTTTTTGAATGAATGGTGGTCGTTGAGATGGTGTTGTTGAGGAGGTGGAGGAGGAGGTGGTGGTGGTTGTGGAGGTGGATAAGGTCGAGGAGTAGGTGCTGATGGAGGAGGAGGAGGAGGTGGCGGTGGTGGTAGTGGAAGTGGAGGAGGAGGAGGAGGAGGAGGATGTGGCGCTGGTGATGGTGGAGGAGGAGGAGTTGGCGGTGGAGGTGGAGGAGGAGGAGGAAGAGGTGGCGGTGGTGGTGGAGGAGGAGGAGGAGGTGGCGGTGATGGTGGAGGAGGTGCTTATTTGCTGAATTATTTCTTGCTGACCAATCGACTGCTTATGTGTAAATCGATTACTGCTTAATTGCTCAATTATGCCTGCTTATTTGCTCAATAACACCACCACCTCCACCACCACCACCTCCTGCTTATGAATCAATTGTGGTTGTGATGGTGGAGGAAATGCTGGTATTGTTGGAGGAGGTGGTGGTGGAGATGGTGTTGGAGGTATTGCTGGTGGTGGAGGTGGTGGTGTTTTTGAGCAGTTAAGCGGGCGTTATTGAGCGATTAAGCAGTAATCGATGGAGGTGGTGGTGGAGGTGGAGGAGGAGGTGTTGGAGGTGGAGGTGGAGGAGGAGGTAGTGGAGGTAAAGGTGGAGGAGGTGGTGGTGGTGGAGGTGGAGGAGGAGGTGGTGGTTGAGGACGAGGAGGTGGCGGTGGTAGTGGTCAAGGTGGAGGAGGAGTAGATGGTGTTGGAAGTGTTGGTGGAGGTGGTGGTGTTATTGAGCAATTAAGCAGGCGTTATCGAGCGATTAAGCAGTAATCAATGGAGGTGGAGGAGGAGTTGGTGGTGGAGGTGTAGGTGGAACAGGAGGTGTTGGAGGTGGAGGAGGAGGAGGTGGCGGTGGTGATGGTGGAGGTGCAGGAGGAGGAGGTGGAGGAGGTGGTAGTGGAGATGGTGTTGGAGGTATTGGTGGTGGTGGAGGTAGTGGTGTTATTGAGCATCTAAGCAGGCATTATTGAGCAATTAAGCAGTAATCAATGGAGGTGGAGGAGGAGGTGGTGGTGGAGGTGGAGGTGGAAGAGGAGGTGATGGGGTTGGAGGATGAGGAGGTGGCAGTTGTGGTGGTGGAGGTGTAGGAGGAGGAGGTGCTGGTGGAGATGGTGTTGGAGGTATTGGTGGTGGTGGAGATGGTGGTGTTATTGAGCATCTAAGCAGGCGTTATTGAGCAATTAAGCAGTAATCAATAGAGGTGGAGGTGGAGGTGGAAGAGGAGGTGTTGGGGTTGGAGGAGGAGGAGGTGGTGATTGTTGATATATTGATTGATTCGTAATGAACAGATTAATTTCTAGCAATTGATTTTTTGTTTTCTTGATTACTGAACTGTCTGATTTATTGCTTACTGATTAACTAATGACTACATACTGATGAATAATTTGCTGAATGTTTGAATAATTGCAGATGAAATTGATTGCTAATTGATTAATTTATTGCTGTTTTTTTTTCAGATGATTTATTCGATTGCTTATATTAATGTATTGATTGCTGATTAATTGTTTATTGATGGCTGGATTGATTGCTGCCTTATTGTAAATTGATTGCCTGCTTATTGTAAATTGATTGCTGCTTAATTGATTGCTGGTGGTTTAATTGCTTTGTGAATGATTGCTCACTAATTGCTGGTGGATTTATTTTTTACTGATGATTTGATTGTTGATATATTGATTGACTGCTAATTAACAGATGAATTACTTGCTTATTGGTTAATACATGAATTATTGTTTGCTAATGTAATTTTTAGCTGACAATAGTTTTCTCACTGATTGCTAATTAATTGATTGATTGCTGATGGAGTGATTTATTTCTGTGTAATTGCTTTTCTTTTCGGATTGATTACTCATATTAATTGACTGTGGATTAAGTTATTGTTTACTGATTACTGTAGATGATAGTTTCATTGATTGCTGGTGGATTGATTTATTGTTGATGAGTGGATTGATTACTGATATATTTATGAATTGTTTGCTTATTGATTTACTGAATGCTAATGGTTTGTTTCATGGCTGATAATTTGGTGACTTACACTTATGGATTGATTGGTGATACATTGATTGACTGCTGATGTACAGATTAATAGCTAATTTATGGCTAATTGATTGACTAATGATTATTTACTTGAAGGAGAAGGTAGTGGAGGTAAAGGTGGAGGAGGTGGTGGTGGTGGAGGAGGTGGTAGTCTAGGTGGAGGAAGAGGAGGAGGAGGAGGAGGTTGTGGTGGTGGAGCTGGAGGAGGAGGAGGAAGAGGTGGAGGTGGTGGAGGAGGAGGTGGTGGAGGAGGAGGAGGTGGTGGTGGTGGAGGAGGTGCTTGTTTGCTGAAGTATTTATTGCTGACCAATCAACTGCTTATGAATTAATCAATTACTGCTTAATTGCTCAATAACACCACCACCACCACCTGGTCATGAATGAATGTTGGTCGTTGAGATGTAGTTGTTGAGGATGTGGAGGAGGAGTTGGTAATCTAGGTGGAGGAGGAGGAAAAGGAGGTGGTGGTGGTGGAGGTGGAGGAGGAGGTGGTGGAGGAGGAGGAGGTGTTGGTGGTGGAGGAGGTGCTTGTTTTCTGAAGTATTTCTTGCTGTCCAATCGATTGCTTATGAATTAATCGATTACTGCTTAATTGCTCAATTATGCCTGCTTATTTGCTCAATAACACCACCACCTCCACCACCACCACCTCCTGCTTATGAATCAATTGTTGTTGTGATGGTGGAGGAGATGCTGGTATTGTTGGAGGAGGTGGTGGTGGAGATGGTGTTGGAGGTATTGGTGGTGGTGGAGGTGGTGGTGTTTTTGAGCAGTTAAGCAGGCATTATTGAGCGATTAAGCAGTAATCGATGGAGGTGGTGGTGGAGGTGGAGGAGGAGGTAGTGGAGGTAAAGGTGGAGGAGGTGGTGGTGGTGGAGGAGGTGGTAATCTAGGTGGTGGAGGAGGTGGTAATCTAGGTGGAGGAGGAGGAGGAGGTGGTGGTGGTGGAGGAGGAGGAGGAGGTGGTGGTGGTGGAGGTGGAGGAGGAGGAGGAGGTGGTGGTGGTGAAGGTGGAGGAGGAGGAGGAGGTGGTGGTGGTGGAGGTGGAGGAGGAGGTGGTGGTTGAGGAGGAGACGGTGGCGGTGGTAGTGGTTAAGGTGGAGGAGGAGTAGATGGTGTTGGAAGTGTTGGTGGAGGCGGTGGTGTTATTGAGCAATTAAGCAGGCGTTATCGAGCGATTAAGCAGTAATCAATGGAGGTGGAGGAGGAGTTGGTGGTGAAGGTGTAGGTGGAACAGGAGGTGTTGAAGGTGGAGGAGGAGGAGGTGGCGGTGGTGATGGTGGAGGTGCAGGAGGAGGAGGTGGAGGAGGTGGTAGTGGAGATAGTGTTGAAGGTACTGGTGGTGGTGGAGATGGTGGTGTTATTGAGCATCTAAGCAGGCGTTATTGAGCAATTAAGCAGTAATCAATAGAGATGGAGGTGGAGGTGGTGGTGGAGGTGGAGGTGGAAGAGGAGGTGTTGGGGTTGGAGGAGGAGGAGGTGGTGATTGTTGATATATTGATTGATTCGTAATGAACAGATTAATTTCTAGCAATTGATTTATTGTTGATCACTGAACTGTCTGATTTATTGCTTACTGATTAACTAATGACTACTTACTGATGAATAATTTGCTGAATGTTTGAATAATTGCAGATGAAATTGATTGCTGATTGATTAATTTATTGCTGTTTTTTTCAGATGATTTATTCGATTGCTTATATTAATGTATTGATTGCTGATTAATTGTTTATTGATGGCTGGATTGATTGCTGCCTTATTGTAAATTGATTGCTGCTTAATTGATTGCTGCTTAATTGATTGCTGGTGGTTTAATTGCTTTGTGAATGATTGCTCACTAATTGCTGGTGGATTTATTTTTTTCTGATGATTTGATTGTTGATATATTGATTGACTGCTAATTAACAGATGAATTACTTGCTTATTGGTTAATACATGAATTATTGTTTGCTAATGTAATTTTTAGCTGACAATAGTTTTCTCGCTGATTGCTAATTAATTGATTGATTGCTGATGGAGTGGTTTATTTCTGTGTAAGTGCTTTTCTTTTCGGATTGATTACTCATATTAATTGACTGTGGATTGAGTTATTGTTTACTGATTACTGTAGATGATAGTTTCATTGATTGCTGGTGGATTGATTTATTGTTGATGAGTGGATTGATTACTGATATATTTATGAATTGTTTGCTTATTGATTTACTGAATGCTAATGGTTTGTTTCATGGCTGATAATTTGGTGGCTTACACTTATGGATTGATTGGTGATACATTGATTGACTGCTGATGTACAGATTAATAGCTAATTTATGGCTAATTGATTGACTAATGATTAATCACTTGGAGGAAAAGGTAGTGGAGGTAAAGGTAGAGGAGGTGGTGGTGGTGGAGGAGGTGGTAATCTAGGTGGAGGAGGAGGAGGAGGAGGTGGTGGTGGTGGAGGTGGAGGAGGAGGTGGTGGAGGAGTAGGAGGTGGTGGTGGTGGAGGAGGTGCTTGTTTGCTGAAGTATTTCTTGCTGTCCAATCGACTGCTTATGAATTAATCGATTACTGCTTAATTGCTCAATAACACCACCACCACCACCAGTTTTTGAATGAATGGTGGTCGTTGAGATGGTGTTGTTGAGGAGGTGGAGGAGGAGGTGGTGGTGGTTGTGGAGGTGGATAAGGTCGAGGAGTAGGTGCTGATGGAGGAGGAGGAGGAGGTGGCGGTGGTGGTAGTGGAAGTGGAGGAGGAGGAGGAGGAGGAGGATGTGGCGCTGGTGATGGTGGAGGAGGAGGAGTTGGCGGTGGAGGTGGAGGAGGAGGAGGAAGAGGTGGCGGTGGTGGTGGAGGAGGAGGAGGAGGTGGCGGTGATGGTGGAGGAGGTGCTTATTTGCTGAATTATTTCTTGCTGACCAATCGACTGCTTATGTGTAAATCGATTACTGCTTAATTGCTCAATTATGCCTGCTTATTTGCTCAATAACACCACCACCTCCACCACCACCACCTCCTGCTTATGAATCAATTGTGGTTGTGATGGTGGAGGAAATGCTGGTATTGTTGGAGGAGGTGGTGGTGGAGATGGTGTTGGAGGTATTGCTGGTGGTGGAGGTGGTGGTGTTTTTGAGCAGTTAAGCGGGCGTTATTGAGCGATTAAGCAGTAATCGATGGAGGTGGTGGTGGAGGTGGAGGAGGAGGTGTTGGAGGTGGAGGTGGAGGAGGAGGTAGTGGAGGTAAAGGTGGAGGAGGTGGTGGTGGTGGAGGTGGAGGAGGAGGTGGTGGTTGAGGACGAGGAGGTGGCGGTGGTAGTGGTCAAGGTGGAGGAGGAGTAGATGGTGTTGGAAGTGTTGGTGGAGGTGGTGGTGTTATTGAGCAATTAAGCAGGCGTTATCGAGCGATTAAGCAGTAATCAATGGAGGTGGAGGAGGAGTTGGTGGTGGAGGTGTAGGTGGAACAGGAGGTGTTGGAGGTGGAGGAGGAGGAGGTGGCGGTGGTGATGGTGGAGGTGCAGGAGGAGGAGGTGGAGGAGGTGGTAGTGGAGATGGTGTTGGAGGTATTGGTGGTGGTGGAGGTAGTGGTGTTATTGAGCATCTAAGCAGGCATTATTGAGCAATTAAGCAGTAATCAATGGAGGTGGAGGAGGAGGTGGTGGTGGAGGTGGAGGTGGAAGAGGAGGTGATGGGGTTGGAGGATGAGGAGGTGGCAGTTGTGGTGGTGGAGGTGTAGGAGGAGGAGGTGCTGGTGGAGATGGTGTTGGAGGTATTGGTGGTGGTGGAGATGGTGGTGTTATTGAGCATCTAAGCAGGCGTTATTGAGCAATTAAGCAGTAATCAATAGAGGTGGAGGTGGAGGTGGAAGAGGAGGTGTTGGGGTTGGAGGAGGAGGAGGTGGTGATTGTTGATATATTGATTGATTCGTAATGAACAGATTAATTTCTAGCAATTGATTTTTTGTTTTCTTGATTACTGAACTGTCTGATTTATTGCTTACTGATTAACTAATGACTACATACTGATGAATAATTTGCTGAATGTTTGAATAATTGCAGATGAAATTGATTGCTAATTGATTAATTTATTGCTGTTTTTTTTTCAGATGATTTATTCGATTGCTTATATTAATGTATTGATTGCTGATTAATTGTTTATTGATGGCTGGATTGATTGCTGCCTTATTGTAAATTGATTGCCTGCTTATTGTAAATTGATTGCTGCTTAATTGATTGCTGGTGGTTTAATTGCTTTGTGAATGATTGCTCACTAATTGCTGGTGGATTTATTTTTTACTGATGATTTGATTGTTGATATATTGATTGACTGCTAATTAACAGATGAATTACTTGCTTATTGGTTAATACATGAATTATTGTTTGCTAATGTAATTTTTAGCTGACAATAGTTTTCTCACTGATTGCTAATTAATTGATTGATTGCTGATGGAGTGATTTATTTCTGTGTAATTGCTTTTCTTTTCGGATTGATTACTCATATTAATTGACTGTGGATTAAGTTATTGTTTACTGATTACTGTAGATGATAGTTTCATTGATTGCTGGTGGATTGATTTATTGTTGATGAGTGGATTGATTACTGATATATTTATGAATTGTTTGCTTATTGATTTACTGAATGCTAATGGTTTGTTTCATGGCTGATAATTTGGTGACTTACACTTATGGATTGATTGGTGATACATTGATTGACTGCTGATGTACAGATTAATAGCTAATTTATGGCTAATTGATTGACTAATGATTATTTACTTGAAGGAGAAGGTAGTGGAGGTAAAGGTGGAGGAGGTGGTGGTGGTGGAGGAGGTGGTAGTCTAGGTGGAGGAAGAGGAGGAGGAGGAGGAGGTTGTGGTGGTGGAGCTGGAGGAGGAGGAGGAAGACGTGGAGGTGGTGGAGGAGGAGGTGGTGGAGGAGGAGGAGGTGGTGGTGGTGGAGGAGGTGCTTGTTTGCTGAAGTATTTATTGCTGACCAATCAACTGCTTATGAATTAATCAATTACTGCTTAATTGCTCAATAACACCACCACCACCACCTGGTCATGAATGAATGTTGGTCGTTGAGATGTAGTTGTTGAGGATGTGGAGGAGGAGTTGGTAATCTAGGTTGAGGAGGAGGAAAAGGAGGTGGTGGTGGTGGAGGTGGAGGAGGAGGTGGTGGAGGAGGAGGAGGTGTTGGTGGTGGAGGAGGTGCTTGTTTTCTGAAGTATTTCTTGCTGTCCAATCGATTGCTTATGAATTAATCGATTACTGCTTAATTGCTCAATTATGCCTGCTTATTTGCTCAATAACACCACCACCTCCACCACCACCACCTCCTGCTTATGAATCAATTGTTGTTGTGATGGTGGAGGAGATGCTGGTATTGTTGGAGGAGGTGGTGGTGGAGATGGTGTTGGAGGTATTGGTGGTGGTGGAGGTGGTGGTGTTTTTGAGCAGTTAAGCAGGAATTATTGAGCGATTAAGCAGTAATCGATGGAGGTGGTGGTGGAGGTGGAGGAGGAGGTAGTGGAGGTAAAGGTGGAGGAGGTGGTGGTGGTGGAGGAGGTGGTAATCTAGGTGGTGGAGGAGGTGGTAATCTAGGTGGAGGAGGAGGAGGAGGTGGTGGTGGTGGAGGAGGAGGAGGAGGTGGTGGTGGTGGAGGTGGAGGAGGAGGTGGTGGTGGTGAAGGTGGAGGAGGAGGAGGAGGTGGTGGTGGTGGAGGTGGAGGAGGAGGTGGTGGTTGAGGAGGAGACGGTGGCGGTGGTAGTGGTTAAGGTGGAGGAGGAGTAGATGGTGTTGGAAGTGTTGGTGGAGGCGGTGGTGTTATTGAGCAATTAAGCAGGCGTTATCGAGCGATTAAGCAGTAATCAATGGAGGTGGAGGAGGAGTTGGTGGTGGAGGTGTAGGTGGAACAGGAGGTGTTGAAGGTGGAGGAGGAGGAGGTGGCGGTGGTGATGGTGGAGGTGCAGGAGGAGGAGGTGGAGGAGGTGGTAGTGGAGATGGTGTTGGAGGTACTGGTGGTGGTGGAGATGGTGGTGTTATTGAGCATCTAAGCAGGCGTTATTGAGCAATTAAGCAGTAATCAATAGAGATGGAGGTGGAGGTGGTGGTGGAGGTGGAGGTGGAAGAGGAGGTGTTGGGGTTGGAGGAGGAGGAGGTGGTGATTGTTGATATATTGATTGATTCGTAATGAACAGATTAATTTCTAGCAATTGATTTATTGTTGATCACTGAACTGTCTGATTTATTGCTTACTGATTAACTAATGACTACTTACTGATGAATAATTTGCTGAATGTTTGAATAATTGCAGATGAAATTGATTGCTGATTGATTAATTTATTGCTGTTTTTTTCAGATGATTTATTCGATTGCTTATATTAATGTATTGATTGCTGATTAATTGTTTATTGATGGCTGGATTGATTGCTGCCTTATTGTAAATTGATTGCTGCTTAATTGATTGCTGCTTAATTGATTGCTGGTGGTTTAATTGCTTTGTGAATGATTGCTCACTAATTGCTGGTGGATTTATTTTTTTCTGATGATTTGATTGTTGATATATTGATTGACTGCTAATTAACAGATGAATTACTTGCTTATTGGTTAATACATGAATTATTGTTTGCTAATGTAATTTTTAGCTGACAATAGTTTTCTCGCTGATTGCTAATTAATTGATTGATTGCTGATGGAGTGGTTTATTTCTGTGTAAGTGCTTTTCTTTTCGGATTGATTACTCATATTAATTGACTGTGGATTGAGTTATTGTTTACTGATTACTGTAGATGATAGTTTCATTGATTGCTGGTGGATTGATTTATTGTTGATGAGTGGATTGATTACTGATATATTTATGAATTGTTTGCTTATTGATTTACTGAATGCTAATGGTTTGTTTCATGGCTGATAATTTGGTGGCTTACACTTATGGATTGATTGGTGATACATTGATTGACTGCTGATGTACAGATTAATAGCTAATTTATGGCTAATTGATTGACTAATGACTAATCACTTGGAGGAAAAGGTAGTGGAGGTAAAGGTAGAGGAGGTGGTGGTGGTGGAGGAGGTGGTAATCTAGGTGGAGGAGGAGGAGGAGGAGGTGGTGGTGGTGGAGGTGGAGGAGGAGGAGGTGGTGGTGGTGGTGGAGGTGGAGGAGGAGGTGGTGGAGGAGTAGGAGGTGGTGGTGGTGGAGGAGGTGCTTGTTTGCTGAAGTATTTCTTGCTGTCCAATCGACTGCTTATGAATTAATCGATTACTGCTTAATTGCTCAATAACACCACCACCACCACCAGCTTATGAATGAATGGTGGTCGTTGAGATGGTGTTGTTGAGGAGGTGGAGGAGGAGGTGTTGGTGGTTGTGGAGGTGGATAAGGTCGAGGAGTAGGTGCTGATGGAGGAGGAGGAGGAGGTGGCGGTGGTGGTAGTGGAAGTGGAGGAGGAGGAGGAGGAGGAGGATGTGGCGCTGGTGATGGTGGAGGAGGAGGAGTTGGCGGTGGAGGTGGAGGAGGAGGAGGAAGAGGTGGCGGTGGTGGTGGAGGAGGAGGAGGAGGTGGCGGTGATGGTGGAGGAGGTGCTTATTTGCTGAATTATTTCTTGCTGACCAATCGACTGCTTATGTGTAAATCGATTACTGCTTAATTGCTCAATTATGCCTGCTTGTTTGCTCAATAACACCACCACCTCCACCACCACCACCTCCTGCTTATGAATCAATTGTGGTTGTGATGGTGGAGGAAATGCTGGTATTGTTGGAGGAGGTGGTGGTGGAGATGGTGTTGGAGGTATTGGTGGTGGTGGAGGTGGTGGTGTTTTTGAGCAGTTAAGCAGGCGTTATTGAGCGATTAAGCAGTAATCGATGGAGGTGGTGGTGGAGGTGGAGGAGGAGGTGTTGGAGGTGGAGGTGGAGGTGGAGGAGGAGGTAGTGGAGGTAAAAGGTGGAGGAGGTAAAGGTGGAGGAGGTGGTGGTGGTGGAGGTGGAGGAGGAGGTGGTGGTTGAGGAGGAGGATGTGGCGGTGGTAGTGGTCAAGGTGGAGGAGGAGTAGATGGTGTTGGAAGTGTTGGTGGAGGTGGTGGTGTTATTGAGCAATTAAGCAGGCGTTATCGAGCGATTAAGCAGTAATCAATGGAGGTGGAGGAGGAGTTGGTGGTGGAGGTGTAGGTGGAACAGGAGGAGGTGGCGGTGGTGATGGTGGAGGTGCAGGAGGAGGAGGTGGAGGAGGTGGTAGTGGAGATGGTGTTGGAGGTATTGGTGGTGGTGGAGGTAGTGGTGTTATTGAGCATCTAAGCAGGCGTTATTGAGCAATTAAGCAGTAATCAATAGAGGTGGAGGTGGAGGTGGAAGAGGAGGTGTTGGGGTTGGAGGAGGAGGAGGTGGTGATTGTTGATATATTGATTGATTCGTAATGAACAGATTAATTTCTAGCAATTGATTTATTGTTGATCACTGAACTGTCTGAGCCCTGTGAAGGACTGGCGTCCCCTCCAGGGTGTATTCCCGCCTTGCGCCCGATAATTCCAGGTAGGCTCTGGACCCCCCGCGACCCTAAATTGGATAAGCGGTTACAGATAATGGATGGATGGATGAACTGTCTGATTTATTGCTTACTGATTAACTAATGACTACTTACTGATGAATAATTTGCTGAATGTTTGAATAATTGCAGATGAAATTGATTGCTGATTGATTAATTTATTGCTGTTTTTTTCAGATGATTTATTCGATTGCTTATATTAATGTATTGATTGCCGATTAATTGTTTATTGATGGCTGGATTGATTGCTGCCTTATTGTAAATTGATTGCTGCTTAATTGATTGCTGGTGGTTTAATTGCTTTGTGAATGATTGCTCACTAATTGCTGGTGGATTTATTTTTTTCTGATGATTTGATTGTTGATATATTGATTGACTGCTAATTAACAGATGAATTACTTGCTTATTGGTTAATACATGAATTATTGTTTGCTAATGTAATTTTTAGCTGACAATAGTTTTCTCACTGATTGCTAATTAATTGATTGATTGCTGATGGAGTGGTTTATTTCTGTGTAATTGCTTTTCTTTTCGGATTGATTACTCATATTAATTGACTGTGGATTGAGTTATTGTTTACTGATTACTGTAGATGATAGTTTCATTGATTGCTGGTGGATTGATTTATTGTTGATGAGTGGATTGATTACTGATATATTTATGAATTGTTTGCTTATTGATTTACTGAATGCTAATGGTTTGTTTCATGGCTGATAATTTGGTGGCTTACACTTATGGATTGATTGGTGATATATTGATTGACTGCTGATGTACAGAATAATAGCTAATTTATGGCTAATTGATTGACTAATGATTATTCACTTGGAGGAGAAGGTAGTGGAGGTAAAGGTGGAGGAGGTGGTGGTGGTGGAGGAGGTGGTAATCTAGTTGGAGGAGGAGTAGGAGGAGGAGGTGGTGGTGGTGGTGGAGGTGGAGGAGGAGGAGGAGGTGGTGGTGGTGGTGGAGGTGGAGGAGTAGGTGGTGGAGGAGTAGGAGGTGGTGGTGGTGGAGGAGGTGCTTGTTTGCTGAAGTATTTCTTGCTGTCCAATCGACTGCTTATGAATTAATCGATTACTGCTTAATTGCTCAATAACACCACCACCACCACCAGTTTATGAATGAATGGTGGTCGTTGAGATGGTGTTGTTGAGGAGGTGGAGGAGGAGGTGGTGGTGGTTGTGGAGGTGGATAAGGTCGAGGAGTAGGTGCTGATGGAGGAAGGAGGAGGAGGTGGCGGTGGTGGTAGTGGAAGTGGAGGAGGAGGAGGAGGAGGAGGAGGATGTGGCGCTGGTGATGGTGGAGGAGGAGGAGGAAGAGGTGGCGGTGGTGGTGGAGGAGGAGGAGGAGGTGGCGGTGATGGTGGAGGAGGTGCTTATTTGCTGAATTATTTCTTGCTGACCAATCGACTGCTTATGTGTAAATCGATTACTGCTTAATTGCTCAATTATGCCTGCTTATTTGCTCAATAACACCACCACCTCCACCACCACCACCTCCTGCTTATGAATCAATTGTGGTTGTGATGGTGGAGGAAATGCTGGTATTGTTGGAGGAGGTGGTGGTGGAGATGGTGTTGGAGGTATTGCTGGTGGTGGAGGTGGTGGTGTTTTTGAGCAGTTAAGCGGGCGTTATTGAGCGATTAAGCAGTAATCGATGGAGGTGGTGGTGGAGGTGGAGGAGGAGGTGTTGGAGGTGGAGGTGGAGGAGGAGGTAGTGGAGGTAAAGGTGGAGGAGGTGGTGGTGGTGGAGGTGGAGGAGGAGGTGGTGGTTGAGGACGAGGAGGTGGCGGTGGTAGTGGTCAAGGTGGAGGAGGAGTAGATGGTGTTGGAAGTGTTGGTGGAGGTGGTGGTGTTATTGAGCAATTAAGCAGGCGTTATCGAGCGATTAAGCAGTAATCAATGGAGGTGGAGGAGGAGTTGGTGGTGGAGGTGTAGGTGGAACAGGAGGTGTTGGAGGTGGAGGAGGAGGAGGTGGCGGTGGTGATGGTGGAGGTGCAGGAGGAGGAGGTGGAGGAGGTGGTAGTGGAGATGGTGTTGGAGGTATTGGTGGTGGTGGAGGTAGTGGTGTTATTGAGCATCTAAGCAGGCATTATTGAGCAATTAAGCAGTAATCAATGGAGGTGGAGGAGGAGGTGGTGGTGGAGGTGGAGGTGGAAGAGGAGGTGATGGGGTTGGAGGATGAGGAGGTGGCGGTTGTGGTGGTGGAGGTGTAGGAGGAGGAGGTGCTGGTGGAGATGGTGTTGGAGGTATTGGTGGTGGTGGAGATGGTGGTGTTATTGAGCATCTAAGCAGGCGTTATTGAGCAATTAAGCAGTAATCAATAGAGGTGGAGGTGGAGGTGGAAGAGGAGGTGTTGGGGTTGGAGGAGGAGGAGGTGGTGATTGTTGATATATTGATTGATTCGTAATGAACAGATTAATTTCTAGCAATTGATTTTTTGTTTTCTTGATTACTGAACTGTCTGATTTATTGCTTACTGATTAACTAATGACTACATACTGATGAATAATTTGCTGAATGTTTGAATAATTGCAGATGAAATTGATTGCTAATTGATTAATTTATTGCTGTTTTTTTTTTCAGATGATTTATTCGATTGCTTATATTAATGTATTGATTGCTGATTAATTGTTTATTGATGGCTGGATTGATTGCTGCCTTATTGTAAATTGATTGCCTGCTTATTGTAAATTGATTGCTGCTTAATTGATTGCTGGTGGTTTAATTGCTTTGTGAATGATTGCTCACTAATTGCTGGTGGATTTATTTTTTTCTGATGATTTGATTGTTGATATATTGATTGACTGCTAATTAACAGATGAATTACTTGCTTATTGGTTAATACATGAATTATTGTTTGCTAATGTAATTTTTAGCTGACAATAGTTTTCTCACTGATTGCTAATTAATTGATTGATTGCTGATGGAGTGATTTATTTCTGTGTAATTGCTTTTCTTTTCGGATTGATTACTCATATTAATTGACTGTGGATTGAGTTATTGTTTACTGATTACTGTAGATGATAGTTTCATTGATTGCTGGTGGATTGATTTATTGTTGATGAGTGGATTGATTACTGATATATTTATGAATTGTTTGCTTATTGATTAACTGAATACTAATGGTTTGTTTCATGGCTGATAATTTGGTGGCTTACACTTATGGATTGATTGGTGATACATTGATTGACTGCTGATGTACAGATTAATAGCTAATTTATGGCTAATTGATTGACTAATGATTATTCACTTGGAGGAGAAGGTAGTGGAGGTAAAGGTGGAGGAGGTGGTGGTGGTGGAGGAGGTGGTAATCTAGTTGGAGGAGGAGTAGGAGGAGGAGGTGGTGGTGGTGGTGGAGGTGGAGGAGGAGGAGGTGGTGGTGGTGGAGCTGGAGGAGGAGGAGGAAGAGGAGGAGGTGGTGGTGGTGGAGGTGGAGGAGGAGGTGGTGGAGGAGGAGGAGGTTGAGGTGGTGGAGGAGGTGCTTGTTTGCTGAAGTATTTCTTGCTGACCAATCAACTGCTTATGAATTAATCGATTACTGCTTAATTGCTCAATAACACCACCACCACCACCTGCTTATGAATGAATGGTGGTCGTTGAGATGTAGTTGTTGAGGATGTGGAGGAGGAGGTGGTGGTGGTTGTGGAGGTGGATAAGGTCGAGGAGGAGGTGCTGATGGAGGAGGAGGAGGAGATGGTGGCGGTGGTGGTAGTGGAAGTGGAGGAGGAGGAGGAGGAGGTGTTGGTGGTGGAGGAGGAAGATGTGGCGCTGGTGATGGTGGAGGAGGAGGAGGTGGAGGAAGTGCTGGTGGAGATGGAGTTGGAGGTATTGGTGGTGGTGGAGATGGTGGTGTTATTGAGCATCTAAGCAGGCGTTATTGAGCAATTAAGCAGTAATCAATAGAGGTGGAGGTGGAGGTGGAAGAGGAGGTGTTGGGGTTGGAGGAGGAGGAGGTGGTGATTGTTGATATATTGATTGATTCGTAATGAACAGATTAATTTCTAGCAATTGATTTATTGTTGATCACTGAACTGTCTGATTTATTGCTTACTGATTAACTAATGACTACTTACTGATGAATAATTTGCTGAATGTTTGAATAATTGCAGATGAAATTGATTGCTGATTGATTAATTTATTGCTGTTTTTTTCAGATGATTTATTCGATTGCTTATATTAATGTATTGATTGCTGATTAATTGTTTATTGATGGCTGGATTGATTGCTGCCTTATTGTAAATTGATTGCTGCTTAATTGATTGCTGCTTAATTGATTGCTGGTGGTTTAATTGCTTTGTGAATGATTGCTCACTAATTGCTGGTGGATTTATTTTTTTCTGATGATTTGATTGTTGATATATTGATTGACTGCTAATTAACAGATGAATTACTTGCTTATTGGTTAATACATGAATTATTGTTTGCTAATGTAATTTTTAGCTGACAATAGTTTTCTCGCTGATTGCTAATTAATTGATTGATTGCTGATGGAGTGGTTTATTTCTGTGTAAGTGCTTTTCTTTTCGGATTGATTACTCATATTAATTGACTGTGGATTGAGTTATTGTTTACTGATTACTGTAGATGATAGTTTCATTGATTGCTGGTGGATTGATTTATTGTTGATGAGTGGATTGATTACTGATATATTTATGAATTGTTTGCTTATTGATTTACTGAATGCTAATGGTTTGTTTCATGGCTGATAATTTGGTGGCTTACACTTATGGATTGATTGGTGATACATTGATTGACTGCTGATGTACAGATTAATAGCTAATTTATGGCTAATTGATTGACTAATGATTAATCACTTGGAGGAAAAGGTAGTGGAGGTAAAGGTAGAGGAGGTGGTGGTGGTGGAGGAGGTGGTAATCTAGGTGGAGGAGGAGGAGGAGGAGGTGGTGGTGGTGGAGGTGGAGGAGGAGGTGGTGGAGGAGTAGGAGGTGGTGGTGGTGGAGGAGGTGCTTGTTTGCTGAAGTATTTCTTGCTGTCCAATCGACTGCTTATGAATTAATCGATTACTGCTTAATTGCTCAATAACACCACCACCACCACCAGCTTATGAATGAATGGTGGTCGTTGAGATGGTGTTGTTGAGGAGGTGGAGGAGGAGGTGTTGGTGGTTGTGGAGGTGGATAAGGTCGAGGAGTAGGTGCTGATGGAGGAGGAGGAGGAGGTGGCGGTGGTGGTAGTGGAAGTGGAGGAGGAGGAGGAGGAGGAGGATGTGGCGCTGGTGATGGTGGAGGAGGAGGAGTTGGCGGTGGAGGTGGAGGAGGAGGAGGAAGAGGTGGCGGTGGTGGTGGAGGAGGAGGAGGAGGTGGCGGTGATGGTGGAGGAGGTGCTTATTTGCTGAATTATTTCTTGCTGACCAATCGACTGCTTATGTGTAAATCGATTACTGCTTAATTGCTCAATTATGCCTGCTTGTTTGCTCAATAACACCACCACCTCCACCACCACCACCTCCTGCTTATGAATCAATTGTGGTTGTGATGGTGGAGGAAATGCTGGTATTGTTGGAGGAGGTGGTGGTGGAGATGGTGTTGGAGGTATTGGTGGTGGTGGAGGTGGTGGTGTTTTTGAGCAGTTAAGCAGGCGTTATTGAGCGATTAAGCAGTAATCGATGGAGGTGGTGGTGGAGGTGGAGGAGGAGGTGTTGGAGGTGGAGGTGGAGGAGGAGGTAGTGGAGGTAAAGGTGGAGGAGGTAAAGGTGGAGGAGGTGGTGGTGGTGGAGGTGGAGGAGGAGGTGGTGGTTGAGGAGGAGGATGTGGCGGTGGTAGTGGTCAAGGTGGAGGAGGAGTAGATGGTGTTGGAAGTGTTGGTGGAGGTGGTGGTGTTATTGAGCAATTAAGCAGGCGTTATCGAGCGATTAAGCAGTAATCAATGGAGGTGGAGGAGGAGTTGGTGGTGGAGGTGTAGGTGGAACAGGAGGAGGTGGCGGTGGTGATGGTGGAGGTGCAGGAGGAGGAGGTGGAGGAGGTGGTAGTGGAGATGGTGTTGGAGGTATTGGTGGTGGTGGAGGTAGTGGTGTTATTGAGCATCTAAGCAGGCGTTATTGAGCAATTAAGCAGTAATCAATAGAGGTGGAGGTGGAGGTGGAAGAGGAGGTGTTGGGGTTGGAGGAGGAGGAGGTGGTGATTGTTGATATATTGATTGATTCGTAATGAACAGATTAATTTCTAGCAATTGATTTATTGTTGATCACTGAACTGTCTGAGCCCTGTGAAGGACTGGCGTCCCCTCCAGGGTGTATTCCCGCCTTGCGCCCGATAATTCCAGGTAGGCTCTGGACCCCCCGCGACCCTAAATTGGATAAGCGGTTACAGATAATGGATGGATGGATGAACTGTCTGATTTATTGCTTACTGATTAACTAATGACTACTTACTGATGAATAATTTGCTGAATGTTTGAATAAATGCAGATGAAATTGATTGCTGATTGATTAATTTATTGCTGTTTTTTTCAGATGATTTATTCGATTGCTTATATTAATGTATTGATTGCCGATTAATTGTTTATTGATGGCTGGATTGATTGCTGCCTTATTGTAAATTGATTGCTGCTTAATTGATTGCTGGTGGTTTAATTGCTTTGTGAATGATTGCTCACTAATTGCTGGTGGATTTATTTTTTTCTGATGATTTGATTGTTGATATATTGATTGACTGCTAATTAACAGATGAATTACTTGCTTATTGGTTAATACATGAATTATTGTTTGCTAATGTAATTTTTAGCTGACAATAGTTTTCTCACTGATTGCTAATTAATTGATTGATTGCTGATGGAGTGATTTATTTCTGTGTAATTGCTTTTCTTTTCGGATTGATTACTCATATTAATTGACTGTGGATTAAGTTATTGTTTACTGATTACTGTAGATGATAGTTTCATTGATTGCTGGTGGATTGATTTATTGTTGATGAGTGGATTGATTACTGATATATTTATGAATTGTTTGCTTATTGATTTACTGAATGCTAATGGTTTGTTTCATGGCTGATAATTTGGTGGCTTACACTTATGGATTGATTGGTGATACATTGATTGACTGCTGATGTACAGAATAATAGCTAATTTATGGCTAATTGATTGACTAATGATTATTCACTTGGAGGAGAAGGTAGTGGAGGTAAAGGTGGAGGAGGTGGTGGTGGTGGAGGAGGTGGTAATCTAGTTGGAGGAGGAGGAGGAGGAGGTGGTGGTGGTGGTGGAGGTGGAGGAGGAGGAGGTGGTGGTGGTGGTGGTGGAGGTGGAGGAGTAGGTGGTGGAGGAGTAGGAGGTGGTGGTGGTGGAGGAGGTGCTTGTTTGCTGAAGTATTTCTTGCTGTCCAATCGACTGCTTATGAATTAATCGATTACTGCTTAATTGCTCAATAACACCACCACCACCACCAGTTTTTGAATGAATGGTGGTCGTTGAGATGGTGTTGTTGAGGAGGTGGAGGAGGAGGTGTTGGTGGTTGTGGAGGTGGATAAGGTCGAGGAGTAGGTGCTGATGGAGGAGGAGGAGGAGGTGGCGGTGGTGGTAGTGGAAGTGGAGGAGGAGGAGGAGGAGGAGGATGTGGCGCTGGTGATGGTGGAGGAGGAGGAGTTGGCGGTGGAGGTGGAGGAGGAGGAGGAAGAGGTGGCGGTGGTGGTGGAGGAGGAGGAGGAGGTGGCGGTGATGGTGGAGGAGGTGCTTATTTGCTGAATTATTTCTTGCTGACCAATCGACTGCTTATGTGTAAATCGATTACTGCTTAATTGCTCAATTATGCCTGCTTGTTTGCTCAATAACACCACCACCTCCACCACCACCACCTCCTGCTTATGAATCAATTGTGGTTGTGATGGTGGAGGAAATGCTGGTATTGTTGGAGGAGGTGGTGGTGGAGATGGTGTTGGAGGTATTGGTGGTGGTGGAGGTGGTGGTGTTTTTGAGCAGTTAAGCAGGCGTTATTGAGCGATTAAGCAGTAATCGATGGAGGTGGTGGTGGAGGTGGAGGAGGAGGTGTTGGAGGTGGAGGTGGAGGAGGAGGTAGTGGAGGTAAAGGTGGAGGAGGTAAAGGTGGAGGAGGTGGTGGTGGTGGAGGTGGAGGAGGAGGTGGTGGTTGAGGAGGAGGATGTGGCGGTGGTAGTGGTCAAGGTGGAGGAGGAGTAGATGGTGTTGGAAGTGTTGGTGGAGGTGGTGGTGTTATTGAGCAATTAAGCAGGCGTTATCGAGCGATTAAGCAGTAATCAATGGAGGTGGAGGAGGAGTTGGTGGTGGAGGTGTAGGTGGAACAGGAGGAGGTGGCGGTGGTGATGGTGGAGGTGCAGGAGGAGGAGGTGGAGGAGGTGGTAGTGGAGATGGTGTTGGAGGTATTGGTGGTGGTGGAGGTAGTGGTGTTATTGAGCATCTAAGCAGGCGTTATTGAGCAATTAAGCAGTAATCAATAGAGGTGGAGGTGGAGGTGGAAGAGGAGGTGTTGGGGTTGGAGGAGGAGGAGGTGGTGATTGTTGATATATTGATTGATTCGTAATGAACAGATTAATTTCTAGCAATTGATTTATTGTTGATCACTGAACTGTCTGAGCCCTGTGAAGGACTGGCGTCCCCTCCAGGGTGTATTCCCGCCTTGCGCCCGATAATTCCAGGTAGGCTCTGGACCCCCCGCGACCCTAAATTGGATAAGCGGTTACAGATAATGGATGGATGGATGAACTGTCTGATTTATTGCTCACTGATTAACTAATGACTACTTACTGATGAATAATTTGCTGAATGTTTGAATAAATGCAGATGAAATTGATTGCTGATTGATTAATTTATTGCTGTTTTTTTCAGATGATTTATTCGATTGCTTATATTAATGTATTGATTGCCGATTAATTGTTTATTGATGGCTGGATTGATTGCTGCCTTATTGTAAATTGATTGCTGCTTAATTGATTGCTGGTGGTTTAATTGCTTTGTGAATGATTGCTCACTAATTGCTGGTGGATTTATTTTTTTCTGATGATTTGATTGTTGATATATTGATTGACTGCTAATTAACAGATGAATTACTTGCTTATTGGTTAATACATGAATTATTGTTTGCTAATGTAATTTTTAGCTGACAATAGTTTTCTCACTGATTGCTAATTAATTGATTGATTGCTGATGGAGTGGTTTATTTCTGTGTAATTGCTTTTCTTTTCGGATTGATTACTCATATTAATTGACTGTGGATTGAGTTATTGTTTACTGATTACTGTAGATGATAGTTTCATTGATTGCTGGTGGATTGATTTATTGTTGATGAGTGGATTGATTACTGATATATTTATGAATTGTTTGCTTATTGATTTACTGAATGCTAATGGTTTGTTTCATGGCTGATAATTTGGTGGCTTACACTTATGGATTGATTGGTGATATATTGATTGACTGCTGATGTACAGAATAATAGCTAATTTATGGCTAATTGATTGACTAATGATTATTCACTTGGAGGAGAAGGTAGTGGAGGTAAAGGTGGAGGAGGTGGTGGTGGTGGAGGAGGTGGTAATCTAGTTGGAGGAGGAGTAGGAGGAGGAGGTGGTGGTGGTGGTGGAGGTGGAGGAGGAGGAGGAGGTGGTGGTGGTGGTGGAGGTGGAGGAGGAGGAGGTGGTGGTGGTGGTGGAGGTGGAGGAGTAGGTGGTGGAGGAGTAGGAGGTGGTGGTGGTGGAGGAGGTGCTTGTTTGCTGAAGTATTTCTTGCTGTCCAATCGACTGCTTATGAATTAATCGATTACTGCTTAATTGCTCAATAACACCACCACCACCACCAGTTTATGAATGAATGGTGGTCGTTGAGATGGTGTTGTTGAGGAGGTGGAGGAGGAGGTGGTGGTGGTTGTGGAGGTGGATAAGGTCGAGGAGTAGGTGCTGATGGAGGAGGAGGAGGAGGTGGCGGTGGTGGTAGTGGAAGTGGAGGAGGAGGAGGAGGAGGAGGAGGATGTGGCGCTGGTGATGGTGGAGGAGGAGGAGTTGGCGGTGGAGGTGGAGGAGGAGGAGGAAGAGGTGGCGGTGGTGGTGGAGGAGGAGGAGGAGGTGGCGGTGATGGTGGAGGAGGTGCTTATTTGCTGAATTATTTCTTGCTGACCAATCGACTGCTTATGTGTAAATCGATTACTGCTTAATTGCTCAATTATGCCTGCTTATTTGCTCAATAACACCACCACCTCCACCACCACCACCTCCTGCTTATGAATCAATTGTGGTTGTGATGGTGGAGGAAATGCTGGTATTGTTGGAGGAGGTGGTGGTGGAGATGGTGTTGGAGGTATTGCTGGTGGTGGAGGTGGTGGTGTTTTTGAGCAGTTAAGCGGGCGTTATTGAGCGATTAAGCAGTAATCGATGGAGGTGGTGGTGGAGGTGGAGGAGGAGGTGTTGGAGGTGGAGGTGGAGGAGGAGGTAGTGGAGGTAAAGGTGGAGGAGGTGGTGGTGGTGGAGGTGGAGGAGGAGGTGGTGGTTGAGGACGAGGAGGTGGCGGTGGTAGTGGTCAAGGTGGAGGAGGAGTAGATGGTGTTGGAAGTGTTGGTGGAGGTGGTGGTGTTATTGAGCAATTAAGCAGGCGTTATCGAGCGATTAAGCAGTAATCAATGGAGGTGGAGGAGGAGTTGGTGCTGGAGGTGTAGGTGGAACAGGAGGTGTTGGAGGTGGAGGAGGAGGAGGTGGCGGTGGTGATGGTGGAGGTGCAGGAGGAGGAGGTGGAGGAGGTGGTAGTGGAGATGGTGTTGGAGGTATTGGTGGTGGTGGAGGTAGTGGTGTTATTGAGCATCTAAGCAGGCATTATTGAGCAATTAAGCAGTGATCAATGGAGGTGGAGGAGGAGGTGGTGGTGGAGGTGGAGGTGGAGGAGGAGGTGGTGGTGGAGGTGGAGGTGGAAGAGGAGGTGATGGGGTTGGAGGATGAGGAGGTGGCGGTTGTGGTGGTGGAGGTGTAGGAGGAGGAGGTGCTGGTGGAGATGGTGTTGGAGGTATTGGTGGTGGTGGAGATGGTGGTGTTATTGAGCATCTAAGCAGGCGTTATTGAGCAATTAAGCAGTAATCAATAGAGGTGGAGGTGGAGGTGGAAGAGGAGGTGTTGGGGTTGGAGGAGGAGGAGGTGGTGATTGTTGATATATTGATTGATTCGTAATGAACAGATTAATTTCTAGCAATTGATTTTTTGTTTTCTTGATTACTGAACTGTCTGATTTATTGCTTACTGATTAACTAATGACTACATACTGATGAATAATTTGCTGAATGTTTGAATAATTGCAGATGAAATTGATTGCTAATTGATTAATTTATTGCTGTTTTTTTTTTCAGATGATTTATTCGATTGCTTATATTAATGTATTGATTGCTGATTAATTGTTTATTGATGGCTGGATTGATTGCTGCCTTATTGTAAATTGATTGCCTGCTTATTGTAAATTGATTGCTGCTTAATTGATTGCTGGTGGTTTAATTGCTTTGTGAATGATTGCTCACTAATTGCTGGTGGATTTATTTTTTTCTGATGATTTGATTGTTGATATATTGATTGACTGCTAATTAACAGATGAATTACTTGCTTGTTGGTTAATACATGAATTATTGTTTGCTAATGTAATTTTTAGCTGACAATAGTTTTCTCACTGATTGCTAATTAATTGATTGATTGCTGATGGAGTGATTTATTTCTGTGTAATTGCTTTTCTTTTCGGATTGATTACTCATATTAATTGACTGTGGATTAAGTTATTGTTTACTGATTACTGTAGATGATAGTTTCATTGATTGCTGGTGGATTGATTTATTGTTGATGAGTGGATTGATTACTGATATATTTATGAATTGTTTGCTTATTGATTTACTGAATGCTAATGGTTTGTTTCATGGCTGATAATTTGGTGGCTTACACTTATGGATTGATTGGTGATACATTGATTGACTGCTGATGTACAGAATAATAGCTAATTTATGGCTAATTGATTGACTAATGATTATTCACTTGGAGGAGAAGGTAGTGGAGGTAAAGGTGGAGGAGGTGTTGGTGGTGGAGGAGGTGGTAATCTAGTTGGAGGAGGAGGAGGAGGAGGAGGTGTTGGTGGTGGTGGAGGTGGAGGAGGAGGAGGTGGTGGTGGTGGTGGAGGTGGAGGAGTAGGTGGTGGAGGAGTAGGAGGTGGTGGTGGTGGAGGAGGTGCTTGTTTGCTGAAGTATTTCTTGCTGTCCAATCGACTGCTTATGAATTAATCGATTACTGCTTAATTGCTCAATAACACCACCACCACCACCAGTTTATGAATGAATGGTGGTCGTTGAGATGGTGTTGTTGAGGAGGTGGAGGAGGAGGTGGTGGTGGTTGTGGAGGTGGATAAGGTCGAGGAGTAGGTGCTGATGGAGGAGGAGGAGGAGGTGGCGGTGGTGGTAGTGGAAGTGGAGGAGGAGGAGGAGGAGGAGGAGGAGGAGGAGGATGTGGCGCTGGTGATGGTGGAGGAGGAGGAGTTGGCGGTGGAGGTGGAGGAGGAGGAGGAAGAGGTGGCGGTGGTGGTGGAGGAGGAGGAGGAGGTGGCGGTGATGGTGGAGGAGGTGCTTATTTGCTGAATTATTTCTTGCTGACCAATCGACTGCTTATGTGTAAATCGATTACTGCTTAATTGCTCAATTATGCCTGCTTATTTGCTCAATAACACCACCACCTCCACCACCACCACCTCCTGCTTATGAATCAATTGTGGTTGTGATGGTGGAGGAAATGCTGGTATTGTTGGAGGAGGTGGTGGTGGAGATGGTGTTGGAGGTATTGCTGGTGGTGGAGGTGGTGGTGTTTTTGAGCAGTTAAGCGGGCGTTATTGAGCGATTAAGCAGTAATCGATGGAGGTGGTGGTGGAGGTGGAGGTGGAGGAGGAGGTGTTGGAGGTGGAGGTGGAGGAGGAGGTAGTGGAGGTAAAGGTGGAGGAGGAGGTGGTGGTTGAGGACGAGGAGGTGGCGGTGGTAGTGGTCAAGGTGGAGGAGGAGTAGATGGTGTTGGAAGTGTTGGTGGAGGTGGTGGTGTTATTGAGCAATTAAGCAGGCGTTATCGAGCGATTAAGCAGTAATCAATGGAGGTGGAGGAGGAGTTGGTGCTGGAGGTGTAGGTGGAACAGGAGGTGTTGGAGGTGGAGGAGGAGGAGGTGGCGGTGGTGATGGTGGAGGTGCAGGAGGAGGAGGTGGAGGAGGTGGTAGTGGAGATGGTGTTGGAGGTATTGGTGGTGGTGGAGGTAGTGGTGTTATTGAGCATCTAAGCAGGCATTATTGAGCAATTAAGCAGTAATCAATGGAGGTGGAGGAGGAGGTGGTGGTGGAGGTGGAGGTGGAAGAGGAGGTGATGGGGTTGGAGGATGAGGAGGTGGCGGTTGTGGTGGTGGAGGTGTAGGAGGAGGAGGTGCTGGTGGAGATGGTGTTGGAGGTATTGGTGGTGGTGGAGATGGTGGTGTTATTGAGCATCTAAGCAGGCGTTATTGAGCAATTAAGCAGTAATCAATAGAGGTGGAGGTGGAGGTGGAAGAGGAGGTGTTGGGGTTGGAGGAGGAGGAGGTGGTGATTGTTGATATATTGATTGATTCGTAATGAACAGATTAATTTCTAGCAATTGATTTTTTGTTTTCTTGATTACTGAACTGTCTGATTTATTGCTTACTGATTAACTAATGACTACATACTGATGAATAATTTGCTGAATGTTTGAATAATTGCAGATGAAATTGATTGCTAATTGATTAATTTATTGCTGTTTTTTTTTCAGATGATTTATTCGATTGCTTATATTAATGTATTGATTGCTGATTAATTGTTTATTGATGGCTGGATTGATTGCTGCCTTATTGTAAATTGATTGCCTGCTTATTGTAAATTGATTGCTGCTTAATTGATTGCTGGTGGTTTAATTGCTTTGTGAATGATTGCTCACTAATTGCTGGTGGATTTATTTTTTTCTGATGATTTGATTGTTGATATATTGATTGACTGCTAATTAACAGATGAATTACTTGCTTGTTGGTTAATACATGAATTATTGTTTGCTAATGTAATTTTTAGCTGACAATAGTTTTCTCACTGATTGCTAATTAATTGATTGATTGCTGATGGAGTGATTTATTTCTGTGTAATTGCTTTTCTTTTCGGATTGATTACTCATATTAATTGACTGTGGATTAAGTTATTGTTTACTGATTACTGTAGATGATAGTTTCATTGATTGCTGGTGGATTGATTTATTGTTGATGAGTGGATTGATTACTGATATATTTATGAATTGTTTGCTTATTGATTTACTGAATGCTAATGGTTTGTTTCATGGCTGATAATTTGGTGGCTTACACTTATGGATTGATTGGTGATACATTGATTGACTGCTGATGTACAGAATAATAGCTAATTTATGGCTAATTGATTGACTAATGATTATTCACTTGGAGGAGAAGGTAGTGGAGGTAAAGGTGGAGGAGGTGGTGGTGGTGGAGGAGGTGGTAATCTAGTTGGAGGAGGAGGAGGAGGAGGTGGTGGTGGTGGTGGAGGTGGAGGAGTAGGTGGTGGAGGAGTAGGAGGTGGTGGTGGTGGAGGAGGTGCTTGTTTGCTGAAGTATTTCTTGCTGTCCAATCGACTGCTTATGAATTAATCGATTACTGCTTAATTGCTCAATAACACCACCACCACCACCAGTTTATGAATGAATGGTGGTCGTTGAGATGGTGTTGTTGAGGAGGTGGAGGAGGAGGTGGTGGTGGTTGTGGAGGTGGATAAGGTCGAGGAGTAGGTGCTGATGGAGGAGGAGGAGGAGGTGGCGGTGGTGGTAGTGGAAGTGGAGGAGGAGGAGGAGGAGGAGGATGTGGCGCTGGTGATGGTGGAGGAGGAGGAGTTGGCGGTGGAGGTGGAGGAGGAGGAGGAAGAGGTGGCGGTGGTGGTGGAGGAGGAGGAGGAGGTGGCGGTGATGGTGGAGGAGGTGCTTATTTGCTGAATTATTTCTTGCTGACCAATCGACTGCTTATGTGTAAATCGATTACTGCTTAATTGCTCAATTATGCCTGCTTATTTGCTCAATAACACCACCACCTCCACCACCACCACCTCCTGCTTATGAATCAATTGTGGTTGTGATGGTGGAGGAAATGCTGGTATTGTTGGAGGAGGTGGTGGTGGAGATGGTGTTGGAGGTATTGCTGGTGGTGGAGGTGGTGGTGTTTTTGAGCAGTTAAGCAGGCGTTATTGAGCGATTAAGCAGTAATCGATGGAGGTGGTGGTGGAGGTGGAGGAGGAGGTGTTGGAGGTGGAGGTGGAGGAGGAGGTAGTGGAGGTAAAGGTGGAGGAGGTGGTGGTGGTGGAGGTGGAGGAGGAGGTGGTGGTTGAGGACGAGGAGGTGGCGGTGGTAGTGGTCAAGGTGGAGGAGGAGTAGATGGTGTTGGAAGTGTTGGTGGAGGTGGTGGTGTTATTGAGCAATTAAGCAGGCGTTATCGAGCGATTAAGCAGTAATCAATGGAGGTGGAGGAGGAGTTGGTGGTGGAGGTGTAGGTGGAACAGGAGGTGTTGGAGGTGGAGGAGGAGGAGGTGGCGGTGGTGATGGTGGAGGTGCAGGAGGAGGAGGTGGAGGAGGTGGTAGTGGAGATGGTGTTGGAGGTATTGGTGGTGGTGGAGGTAGTGGTGTTATTGAGCATCTAAGCAGGCATTATTGAGCAATTAAGCAGGCGTTATCGAGCGATTAAGCAGTAATCAATGGAGGTGGAGGAGGAGTTGGTGGTGGAGGTGTAGGTGGAACAGGAGGTGTTGGAGGTGGAGGAGGAGGAGGTGGCGGTGGTGATGGTGGAGGTGCAGGAGGAGGAGGTGGAGGAGGTGGTAGTGGAGATGGTGTTGGAGGTATTGGTGGTGGTGGAGGTAGTGGTGTTATTGAGCATCTAAGCAGGCATTATTGAGCAATTAAGCAGTAATCAATGGAGGTGGAGGAGGAGGTGGTGGTGGAGGTGGAGGTGGAAGAGGAGGTGATGGGGTTGGAGGATGAGGAGGTGGCGGTTGTGGTGGTGGAGGTGTAGGAGGAGGAGGTGCTGGTGGAGATGGTGTTGGAGGTATTGGTGGTGGTGGAGATGGTGGTGTTATTGAGCATCTAAGCAGGCGTTATTGAGCAATTAAGCAGTAATCAATAGAGGTGGAGGTGGAGGTGGAAGAGGAGGTGTTGGGGTTGGAGGAGGAGGAGGTGGTGATTGTTGATATATTGATTGATTCGTAATGAACAGATTAATTTCTAGCAATTGATTTTTTGTTTTCTTGATTACTGAACTGTCTGATTTATTGCTTACTGATTAACTAATGACTACATACTGATGAATAATTTGCTGAATGTTTGAATAATTGCAGATGAAATTGATTGCTAATTGATTAATTTATTGCTGTTTTTTTTTTCAGATGATTTATTCGATTGCTTATATTAATGTATTGATTGCTGATTAATTGTTTATTGATGGCTGGATTGATTGCTGCCTTATTGTAAATTGATTGCCTGCTTATTGTAAATTGATTGCTGCTTAATTGATTGCTGGTGGTTTAATTGCTTTGTGAATGATTGCTCACTAATTGCTGGTGGATTTATTTTTTTCTGATGATTTGATTGTTGATATATTGATTGACTGCTAATTAACAGATGAATTACTTGCTTATTGGTTAATACATGAATTATTGTTTGCTAATGTAATTTTTAGCTGACAATAGTTTTCTCACTGATTGCTAATTAATTGATTGATTGCTGATGGAGTGATTTATTTCTGTGTAATTGCTTTTCTTTTCGGATTGATTACTCATATTAATTGACTGTGGATTAAGTTATTGTTTACTGATTACTGTAGATGATAGTTTCATTGATTGCTGGTGGATTGATTTATTGTTGATGAGTGGATTGATTACTGATATATTTATGAATTGTTTGCTTATTGATTTACTGAATGCTAATGGTTTGTTTCATGGCTGATAATTTGGTGGCTTACACTTATGGATTGATTGGTGATACATTGATTGACTGCTGATGTACAGAATAATAGCTAATTTATGGCTAATTGATTGACTAATGATTATTCACTTGGAGGAGAAGGTAGTGGAGGTAAAGGTGGAGGAGGTGGTGGTGGTGGAGGAGGTGGTAATCTAGTTGGAGGAGGAGGAGGAGGAGGAGGTGGTGGTGGTGGTGGAGGTGGAGGAGGAGGAGGTGGTGGTGGTGGTGGAGGTGGAGGAGTAGGTGGTGGAGGAGTAGGAGGTGGTGGTGGTGGAGGAGGTGCTTGTTTGCTGAAGTATTTCTTGCTGTCCAATCGACTGCTTATGAATTAATCGATTACTGCTTAATTGCTCAATAACACCACCACCACCACCAGTTTATGAATGAATGGTGGTCGTTGAGATGGTGTTGTTGAGGAGGTGGAGGAGGAGGTGGTGGTGGTTGTGGAGGTGGATAAGGTCGAGGAGTAGGTGCTGATGGAGGAGGAGGAGGAGGTGGCGGTGGTGGTAGTGGAAGTGGAGGAGGAGGAGGAGGAGGAGGATGTGGCGCTGGTGATGGTGGAGGAGGAGGAGTTGGCGGTGGAGGTGGAGGAGGAGGAGGAAGAGGTGGCGGTGGTGGTGGAGGAGGAGGAGGAGGTGGCGGTGATGGTGGAGGAGGTGCTTATTTGCTGAATTATTTCTTGCTGACCAATCGACTGCTTATGTGTAAATCGATTACTGCTTAATTGCTCAATTATGCCTGCTTATTTGCTCAATAACACCACCACCTCCACCACCACCACCTCCTGCTTATGAATCAATTGTGGTTGTGATGGTGGAGGAAATGCTGGTATTGTTGGAGGAGGTGGTGGTGGAGATGGTGTTGGAGGTATTGCTGGTGGTGGAGGTGGTGGTGTTTTTGAGCAGTTAAGCGGGCGTTATTGAGCGATTAAGCAGTAATCGATGGAGGTGGTGGTGGAGGTGGAGGAGGAGGTGTTGGAGGTGGAGGTGGAGGAGGAGGTAGTGGAGGTAAAGGTGGAGGAGGTGGTGGTGGTGGAGGTGGAGGAGGAGGTGGTGGTTGAGGACGAGGAGGTGGCGGTGGTAGTGGTCAAGGTGGAGGAGGAGTAGATGGTGTTGGAAGTGTTGGTGGAGGTGGTGGTGTTATTGAGCAATTAAGCAGGCGTTATCGAGCGATTAAGCAGTAATCAATGGAGGTGGAGGAGGAGTTGGTGGTGGAGGTGTAGGTGGAACAGGAGGTGTTGGAGGTGGAGGAGGAGGAGGTGGCGGTGGTGATGGTGGAGGTGCAGGAGGAGGAGGTGGAGGAGGTGGTAGTGGAGATGGTGTTGGAGGTATTGGTGGTGGTGGAGGTAGTGGTGTTATTGAGCATCTAAGCAGGCATTATTGAGCAATTAAGCAGTAATCAATGGAGGTGGAGGAGGAGGTGGTGGTGGAGGTGGAGGTGGAAGAGGAGGTGATGGGGTTGGAGGATGAGGAGGTGGCAGTTGTGGTGGTGGAGGTGTAGGAGGAGGAGGTGCTGGTGGAGATGGTGTTGGAGGTATTGGTGGTGGTGGAGATGGTGGTGTTATTGAGCATCTAAGCAGGTGTTATTGAGCAATTAAGCAGTAATCAATAGAGGTGGAGGTGGAGGTGGAAGAGGAGGTGTTGGGGTTGGAGGAGGAGGAGGTGGTGATTGTTGATATATTGATTGATTCGTAATGAACAGATTAATTTCTAGCAATTGATTTTTTGTTTTCTTGATTACTGAACTGTCTGATTTATTGCTTACTGATTAACTAATGACTACATACTGATGAATAATTTGCTGAATGTTTGAATAATTGCAGATGAAATTGATTGCTAATTGATTAATTTATTGCTGTTTTTTTTTCAGATGATTTATTCGATTGCTTATATTAATGTATTGATTGCTGATTAATTGTTTATTGATGGCTGGATTGATTGCTGCCTTATTGTAAATTGATTGCCTGCTTATTGTAAATTGATTGCTGCTTAATTGATTGCTGGTGGTTTAATTGCTTTGTGAATGATTGCTCACTAATTGCTGGTGGATTTATTTTTGCCTGATGATTTGATTGTTGATATATTGATTGACTGCTAATTAACAGATGAATTACTTGCTTATTGGTTAATACATGAATTATTGTTTGCTAATGTAATTTTTAGCTGACAATAGTTTTCTCACTGATTGCTAATTAATTGATTGATTGCTGATGGAGTGATTTATTTCTGTGTAATTGCTTTTCTTTTCGGATTGATTACTCATATTAATTGACTGTGGATTAAGTTATTGTTTACTGATTACTGTAGATGATAGTTTCATTGATTGCTGGTGGATTGATTTATTGTTGATGAGTGGATTGATTACTGATATATTTATGAATTGTTTGCTTATTGATTTACTGAATGCTAATGGTTTGTTTCATGGCTGATAATTTGGTGACTTACACTTATGGATTGATTGGTGATACATTGATTGACTGCTGATGTACAGATTAATAGCTAATTTATGGCTAATTGATTGACTAATGATTATTTACTTGAAGGAGAAGGTAGTGGAGGTAAAGGTGGAGGAGGTGGTGGTGGTGGAGGAGGTGGTAGTCTAGGTGGAGGAAGAGGAGGAGGAGGAGGAGGTTGTGGTGGTGGAGCTGGAGGAGGAGGAGGAAGAGGTGGAGGTGGTGGAGGAGGAGGTGGTGGAGGAGGAGGAGGTGGTGGTGGTGGAGGAGGTGCTTGTTTGCTGAAGTATTTATTGCTGACCAATCAACTGCTTATGAATTAATCAATTACTGCTTAATTGCTCAATAACACCACCACCACCACCTGGTCATGAATGAATGTTGGTCGTTGAGATGTAGTTGTTGAGGATGTGGAGGAGGAGTTGGTAATCTAGGTGGAGGAGGAGGAAAAGGAGGTGGTGGTGGTGGAGGTGGAGGAGGAGGTGGTGGAGGAGGAGGAGGTGTTGGTGGTGGAGGAGGTGCTTGTTTTCTGAAGTATTTCTTGCTGTCCAATCGATTGCTTATGAATTAATCGATTACTGCTTAATTGCTCAATTATGCCTGCTTATTTGCTCAATAACACCACCACCTCCACCACCACCACCTCCTGCTTATGAATCAATTGTTGTTGTGATGGTGGAGGAGATGCTGGTATTGTTGGAGGAGGTGGTGGTGGAGATGGTGTTGGAGGTATTGGTGGTGGTGGAGGTGGTGGTGTTTTTGAGCAGTTAAGCAGGCATTATTGAGCGATTAAGCAGTAATCGATGGAGGTGGTGGTGGAGGTGGAGGAGGAGGTAGTGGAGGTAAAGGTGGAGGAGGTGGTGGTGGAGGAGGTGGTAATCTAGGTGGTGGAGGAGGTGGTAATCTAGGTGGAGGAGGAGGAGGAGGTGGTGGTGGTGGAGGAGGAGGAGGAGGTGGTGGTGGTGGAGGTGGAGGAGGAGGAGGAGGTGGTGGTGGTGAAGGTGGAGGAGGAGGAGGAGGTGGTGGTGGTGGAGGTGGAGGAGGAGGTGGTGGTTGAGGAGGAGACGGTGGCGGTGGTAGTGGTTAAGGTGGAGGAGGAGTAGATGGTGTTGGAAGTGTTGGTGGAGGCGGTGGTGTTATTGAGCAATTAAGCAGGCGTTATCGAGCGATTAAGCAGTAATCAATGGAGGTGGAGGAGGAGTTGGTGGTGGAGGTGTAGGTGGAACAGGAGGTGTTGAAGGTGGAGGAGGAGGAGGTGGCGGTGGTGATGGTGGAGGTGCAGGAGGAGGAGGTGGAGGAGGTGGTAGTGGAGATGGTGTTGGAGGTACTGGTGGTGGTGGAGATGGTGGTGTTATTGAGCATCTAAGCAGGCGTTATTGAGCAATTAAGCAGTAATCAATAGAGATGGAGGTGGAGGTGGTGGTGGAGGTGGAGGTGGAAGAGGAGGTGTTGGGGTTGGAGGAGGAGGAGGTGGTGATTGTTGATATATTGATTGATTCGTAATGAACAGATTAATTTCTAGCAATTGATTTATTGTTGATCACTGAACTGTCTGATTTATTGCTTACTGATTAACTAATGACTACTTACTGATGAATAATTTGCTGAATGTTTGAATAATTGCAGATGAAATTGATTGCTGATTGATTAATTTATTGCTGTTTTTTTCAGATGATTTATTCGATTGCTTATATTAATGTATTGATTGCTGATTAATTGTTTATTGATGGCTGGATTGATTGCTGCCTTATTGTAAATTGATTGCTGCTTAATTGATTGCTGCTTAATTGATTGCTGGTGGTTTAATTGCTTTGTGAATGATTGCTCACTAATTGCTGGTGGATTTATTTTTTTCTGATGATTTGATTGTTGATATATTGATTGACTGCTAATTAACAGATTAATTACTTGCTTATTGGTTAATACATGAATTATTGTTTGCTAATGTAATTTTTAGCTGACAATAGTTTTCTCGCTGATTGCTAATTAATTGATTGATTGCTGATGGAGTGGTTTATTTCTGTGTAAGTGCTTTTCTTTTCGGATTGATTACTCATATTAATTGACTGTGGATTGAGTTATTGTTTACTGATTACTGTAGATGATAGTTTCATTGATTGCTGGTGGATTGATTTATTGTTGATGAGTGGATTGATTACTGATATATTTATGAATTGTTTGCTTATTGATTTACTGAATGCTAATGGTTTGTTTCATGGCTGATAATTTGGTGGCTTACACTTATGGATTGATTGGTGATACATTGATTGACTGCTGATGTACAGATTAATAGCTAATTTATGGCTAATTGATTGACTAATGATTAATCACTTGGAGGAAAAGGTAGTGGAGGTAAAGGTAGAGGAGGTGGTGGTGGTGGAGGAGGTGGTAATCTAGGTGGAGGAGGAGGAGGAGGAGGTGGTGGTGGTGGAGGTGGAGGAGGAGGAGGTGGTGGTGGTGGTGGAGGTGGAGGAGGAGGTGGTGGAGGAGTAGGAGGTGGTGGTGGTGGAGGAGGTGCTTGTTTGCTGAAGTATTTCTTGCTGTCCAATCGACTGCTTATGAATTAATCGATTACTGCTTAATTGCTCAATAACACCACCACCACCACCAGCTTATGAATGAATGGTGGTCGTTGAGATGGTGTTGTTGAGGAGGTGGAGGAGGAGGTGTTGGTGGTTGTGGAGGTGGATAAGGTCGAGGAGTAGGTGCTGATGGAGGAGGAGGAGGAGGTGGCGGTGGTGGTAGTGGAAGTGGAGGAGGAGGAGGAGGAGGAGGATGTGGCGCTGGTGATGGTGGAGGAGGAGGAGTTGGCGGTGGAGGTGGAGGAGGAGGAGGAAGAGGTGGCGGTGGTGGTGGAGGAGGAGGAGGAGGTGGCGGTGATGGTGGAGGAGGTGCTTATTTGCTGAATTATTTCTTGCTGACCAATCGACTGCTTATGTGTAAATCGATTACTGCTTAATTGCTCAATTATGCCTGCTTGTTTGCTCAATAACACCACCACCTCCACCACCACCACCTCCTGCTTATGAATCAATTGTGGTTGTGATGGTGGAGGAAATGCTGGTATTGTTGGAGGAGGTGGTGGTGGAGATGGTGTTGGAGGTATTGGTGGTGGTGGAGGTGGTGGTGTTTTTGAGCAGTTAAGCAGGCGTTATTGAGCGATTAAGCAGTAATCGATGGAGGTGGTGGTGGAGGTGGAGGAGGAGGTGTTGGAGGTGGAGGTGGAGGAGGAGGTAGTGGAGGTAAAGGTGGAGGAGGTAAAGGTGGAGGAGGTGGTGGTGGTGGAGGTGGAGGAGGAGGTGGTGGTTGAGGAGGAGGATGTGGCGGTGGTAGTGGTCAAGGTGGAGGAGGAGTAGATGGTGTTGGAAGTGTTGGTGGAGGTGGTGGTGTTATTGAGCAATTAAGCAGGCGTTATCGAGCGATTAAGCAGTAATCAATGGAGGTGGAGGAGGAGTTGGTGGTGGAGGTGTAGGTGGAACAGGAGGAGGTGGCGGTGGTGATGGTGGAGGTGCAGGAGGAGGAGGTGGAGGAGGTGGTAGTGGAGATGGTGTTGGAGGTATTGGTGGTGGTGGAGGTAGTGGTGTTATTGAGCATCTAAGCAGGCATTATTGAGCAATTAAGCAGTAATCAATGGAGGTGGAGGAGGAGGTGGTGGTGGAGGTGGAGGTGGAAGAGGAGGTGATGGGGTTGGAGGATGAGGAGGTGGTGGTTGTGGTGGTGGAGGTGTAGGAGGAGGAGGTGGAGGAGGTGCTGGTGGAGATGGTGTTGGAGGTATTGGTGGTGGTGGAGATGCTGGTGTTATTGAGCATCTAAGCAGGCGTTATTGAGCAATTAAGCAGTAATCAATAGAGGTGGAGGTGGAGGTGGAAGAGGAGGTGTTGGGGTTGGAGGAGGAGGAGGTGGTGATTGTTGATATATTGATTGATTCGTAATGAACAGATTAATTTCTAGCTATTGATTTATTGTTGATCACTGAACTGTCTGATTTATTGCTTACTGATTAACTAATGACTACTTACTGATGAATAATTTGCTGAATGTTTGAATAATTGCAGATGAAATTGATTGCTGATTGATTAATTTATTGCTGTTTTTTTCAGATGATTTATTCGATTGCTTATATTAATGTATTGATTGCTGATTAATTGTTTATTGATGGCTGGATTGATTGCTGCCTTATTGTAAATTGATTGCTGCTTAATTGATTGCTGGTGGTTTAATTGCTTTGTGAATGATTGCTCACTAATTGCTGGTGGATTTATTTTTTTCTGATGATTTGATTGTTGATATATTGATTGACTGCTAATTAACAGATGAATTACTTGCTTATTGGTTAATACATGAATTATTGTTTGCTAATGTAATTTTTAGCTGACAATAGTTTTCTCACTGATTGCTAATTAATTGATTGATTGCTGATGGAGTGATTTATTTCTGTGTAATTGCTTTTCTTTTCGAATTACTCATATTAATTGACTGTGGATTGAGTTATTGTTTACTGATTACTGTAGATGATAGTTTCATTGATTGCTGGTGGATTGATTTATTGTTGATGAGTGGATTGATTACTGATATATTTATGAATTGTTTGCTTATTGATTTACTAAATGCTAATGGTTTGTTTCATGGCTGATAATTTGGTGGCTTACACTTATGGATAGATTGGTGATACATTGATTGACTGCTGATGTACAGATTAATAGCTAATTTATGGTTAATTGATTGACTAATGATTATTCACTTGGAGGAGAAGGTAGTGGAGGTAAAGGTGGAGGAGGTGGTGGTGGTGGAGGAGGTGGTAGTCTAGGTGGAGGAGGAGGAGGAGGAGGTGGTGGTGGTGGAGCTGGAGGAGGAGGAGGAAGAGGAGGAGGTGGTGGTGGAGGTGGAGGAGGAGGTGGTGGAGGAGGAGGAGTTGGTGGTGGTGGAGGAGGTGCTTGTTTGCTGAAGTATTTCTTGCTGACAAATCAACTGCTTATGAATTAATTGATTACTGCTTAATTGCTCAATAACACCACCACCACCACCTGCTTATGAATGAATGGTGGTCGTTGAGATGTAGTTGTTGAGGATGTGGAGGAGGAGGAGGAGGTGGTGTTGGTGGTGGAGGAGGAGGATGTGGCGCTGGTGATGGTGAAGGAGGAGGAGGAAGAGGTGGCAGTGGTGGTAGAGGAGGAGGAGGAGGTGGCGGTGATGGTGGAGGAGGAGGAGGTGGTTGTGGTGGAGGAGGTGCTTATTTGCTGAATTATTTCTTGCTGACCAATCGACTGCTTATGTGTAAATCGATTACTGCTTAATTGCTCAATTATGCCTGCTTATTTGCTCAATAACACCACCACCTCCTGCTTATGAATCAATTGTGGTTGTGATGGTGGAGGAGATGCTGGTATTGTTGGAGGAGGTGGTGGTGGAGATGGTGTTGGAGGTATTGGTGGTGGTGGAGGTGGTGGTGAATGCTAATGGTTTGTTTCATGGCTGATAATTTGGTGGCTTACACTTATGGATTGATTGGCGATACATTGATTGACTGCTGATGTACAGATTAATAGCTAATTTATGGCTAATTGATTGACTAATGATTATTCACTTGGAGGAGAAGGTAGTGGAGGTAAAGGTGGAGGAGGTGGTGGTGGTGGAGGAGGTGGTAATCTAGGTGGAGGAGGAGGAGGAGGAGGTGGTGGTGGTGGAGGTGGAGGAGGAGGTGGTGGTGGTGGAGGAGGTGCTTGTTTGCTGACGTATTTCTTGCTGTCCAATCGACTGCTTATGAATTAATCGATTACTGCTTAATTGCTCAATAACACCACCACCACCACCAGCTTATGAATGAATGGTGGTCGTTGAGATGGTGTTGTTGAGGAGGTGGAGGAGGAGGTGGTGGTGGTTGTGGAGGTGGATAAGGTCGAGGAGAAAGTGCTGATGGAGGATGAGGAGGAGGTGGCGGTGGTGGTAGTGGAAGTGGAGGAGGAGGAGGAGGAGGATGTGACACTGGTGATGGTGGAGGAGGAGGAATTGGCGGTGGAGGTGGAGGAGGAGGAGGAGGAAGAGGTGGCGGTGTTGGTGGAGGAGGAGGAGGAGGTGGCGGTGCTGGTGGAGGAGGAGGAGGTGGTTGTGGTGGAGGAGGTGCTTATTTGCTGAATTATTTCTTGCTGACCAATCGACTGCTTATGTGTAAATCGATTACTGCTTAATTGCTCAATTATGCCTGCTTATTTGCTCAATAACACCGCCACCTCCTGCTTATGAATCAATGGTGGTTGTGATGGTGGAGGAGATGCTGGTAGTGTTGGAGGAGGTGGTGGTGGAGATGGTGTTGGAGGTATTGGTGGTGGTGGAGGTGGTGGTGTTTTTGAGCAGTTAAGCAGGCGTTATTGAGCGATTAAGCAGTAATCGATGGAGGTGGTGGTGGAGGTGGAGGACGAGGTGTTGGACGTGGAGGTGGAGGAGGAGGAGGTGGCGGTGGTGGTGGAGGAGGATGAGGTGGCGGTGGTGGTTGTGTTTAAGGTGGAGGAGGTGCTTATTTGCTGAATTATTTCTTGCTGACCAATCGACTGCTTATGAATAAATCCATTACTGCTTAATTGCTCAATAATGCCTGCTTAATTGACTAATGATTACTTACTGATGAATAATTTGCTGAATGTTTGAATAATTGCAGATGAAATTGATTGCTGATTCATTAATTCATTGCCGGTAATTTTTTCTCAGATGATTTATTCGATTGCTTATAATAATGTATTGATTGCTGATTAATTGTTTATTGATGGCTGGATTGATTGCTGCCTTATTGTAAATTGATTGCTGCTTAATTGATTGCTGGTGGTTTAATTGCTTTGTGAATGATTGCTCACTAATTGCTCGTGGATTTATTTTTTTTCTAATGATTTGATTGTTGATATATTGATTGACTGCTAATGAATAGATTAATTTCTTGCTTAATGTTTAATACATGAATTATTGTTTGCTAATGTAATTTTTAGCTGACATTAGTTTTCTCACTGATTGCTAATTAATTGATTGATTGCTGAAGTGATTTATTGCTGTGTAATTGCTTTTTTTCTTTTTGGATTGATTACTCAAATTAATTGACTGTTGATTGAGTTATTGTTTACTGATTACTGTAGATGATAGTTTCATTGATTGCTGGTGGATTGATTTATTGTTGATAATTTGATGGCTTACAGTTATGGATTGATTGGTGATATATTGATTGACTGCTGATGTACAGATTAATAGCTAATTTATGGCTTATTGATTGACTAATGATTATTCACTGATTAATGCTGATGATTTATTGCTGAGGATTGAATTGATTGCATATATTTTATATTGTTTTTTTTTTTTTTTGATGGTTTTGGATTGATTGCTTTTTATATTAATTAATTGCTGATGGTAAAAACTAAAGAATTATTCTTTTCCGATTACTATATCGCTGGTAGATTCCTTATTTTCTGAGTAATTTCTTGCTGACTAATTGACTGCTAATGAATGAATCGATAACTGTTTTATTGTTCAGTAACACCTGCTTAATTGCTCAATAACGCCTGCTTAATTGTTCAGTAACATTACCACCTACACCACCACCACTTCCAACACCACCACCTGCTAATGAATGAATGGTGGTTGTGGTGGAGGTGGAGGTGGAGGTGCAGGAGGAGGAGGTGGTGATGGTGGTAGTGGAGGTGGAGGAGGAGGAGGTGGTGGTGGTGAAGGAGGTGCTTATTTGCTGAATTATTTCTTGCTGACCAATTGACTGCTTATGAATAAATCGATTACTGCTTAATTGCTCAATAACACCACCTCCACCACCACCACCACCACCACCTGCTTATGAATGAATGGTGGTGGAGGAGATGTTGGTAGAGTTGGAGGAGGTGGTGGTGAAGATGGTGTCCTTGAAAAGGTGGAGGAGGAGGTGGTGGTGGAGGTGGGGGTGGTGGAGGAGGAGGTGGTGGTTCAGGAGGAAGAGGTGGCGGTGCTAGTGGTGGAGGTGGAGGAGGAGGAGGAGGAGGTGGTGGTGGAGATGGTGTTGGAGGTATTGGTGGAGGTGGTGGTGTTACTGAGCAATTAAGCAGGCGTTATTCAGCGACTAAGCAGTAATCGATGGAGGTGGTGGTGTAGGTGGAGGTGGAGGAGGAGGAGGAGGTGGTGGTGGTGGTGGTGGAGGTGTAGGAGGAGGATGGGGATGAGGTGGTGGTGCAAATGATGTTATAGGTATTAGTGGTGGTGGAGGTGGTGGTGTTATTGAGAAATTAAGCAGGCATTATTGAGAGATTAAGCAGTAATCAATGGAGGTGGAGGAGGAGGTGGAGGTGGAAGAGGAGGTGTTGTGGTTGGAAGAGGAGGATGTGGTGATTGTTGATATATTGACTGACTCCTAATGAACAGATTAATTTCTAGCAATTGATTTCTGATTTATTGATTGCTTGATCACTGAACTGACTGATTTATTGCTTACTAATTAACTAATGACTACTTACTGATGAATAATTTGCTGAATGTTTGAATAATTGCAGATGGAATTGTTTGCTGATTGATTAATTTATTGCTGGTTATTTTTTAGATGATTTATTCGATTGCTTATATTAATGTATTGATTGCTGATTAATTGTTTATTGATGGCTGGATTGATTGCTGCCTTATTGTAAATTGATTGCTGCTTAATTGATTGCTGGTGGTTTAATTGCTTTGTGAATTATTGCTCACTAATTGCTCATGGATTTATTTTTTTCTGATGATTTGATTGTAGATATATTGATTGACTGCTAATGAACATATGAATTTCTTGCTTACTGGTTAATACATAAATTATTGTTTGCTAATGTAATTTTTAGCTGACAATAGTTTTCTCACTGATTGCTAATTAATTGATTGATTCCTGATGGAGTGATTTATTTCTGTGCATCTGTGTTATTGTTGATGAGTGGATTGATTACTGATATATTTATGAATTGTTTGCTTAATGATTTACTGAATGCTGATGGTTTGTTTTATGGCTGATAATTTGATGGCTTACACTTATGGATTGATTGGTGATATATTGATTGACTGCTGACGTACAGATTAATAGCTAATTTATGGCTTATTGATTGACTATTCACTGATTAATTTTGAGCTGATGATTGATTTATTGCTGAGGATTGGATTGATTGTAGATATTTTATTTTGTGTTTTGATGGTTTTGGATAGATTGCTGGTTATATTAATTAATTGCTGATCGTACAAATTGAAGAATTATTACTTGCTGACTACTATATAGCTGATAGATACCTTATTTGCTGAATAATTTCTTGCTGACCAATCGACTGCTTTTGAATGAATCGATTACTGTTTAATTGTTTAATAACGCCTGCTTAATTGCTCAATAATGCCTGTTGAATTGCTCAATAACACCACCACCTCCACCACCACCACTTCCAACACCACCACCTGCTTATGAATGAATGGTGGTTGTGGTGGAGGAGGAGGTGCAGGTGGAGGGCATGGTGGAGGTGGTAGTGGAGGAGGAGGAGGTGGTGGTGGAAGAGGACGAGGCCATGGTGGTGGAGGATTTGCTTATTTACACCACCTCCATCCCCACCACCACCTGCATATGAGTGAATGATGGTGGTGGTGGAGGAGATGTTGGTAGTGTTGGAGGAAGTGGAGGTGCAGATGGTGCTTTTGAGGATGTGGTTGAGGAGGAGGAGGAGGAGGTGCCTGTGGTGGTAGTGGAGGAGGACGTGGCAGTGGAGTTGGAGGTGGAGGAGGTGGTGGTGCAGGTGGAGGAGGAGGAGGTGGCAGTTGTGGTGGTGGAGGTGCCACCACCACCTGCTTATGAATGAATGGTGGTGGTGGAGGAGATGCTGGTAGTGTTGGAGGAGGTGGTGGTGGAGATGGTATTGGAGGTATTGGTGGTGGTGGAGTTGGTGGTGTTATTGAGAAATTAAGCAGGCGTTATTGAGCAATTAAGCAGTAATTGATGAAGGTGGTGTAGGAGGAGGTGTTGGAAGTGGAGTTGGATGAGGCTGAGGTGGTGGAAGAGGAGGAGGAGTAGGTGCTAGTGGTGGAGGTGGAGGAGGACGAGGTGCTGGTGGAGGAAGTGGTAGTGGAGGTAGAGGAGGAGGAGGTGAAGGTGGTAGTGGAGGTAGAGGAGGTGGAGGAGGTGGTGGTGGAGGAGGAGGAGGAGGAGGTGGTGGTGGAGGAGGTGCTTATATGCTGAACTATTTCTTGCTGACCAATTGACTGCTTATGAATAAATTGATTACTGCTTAATTGCTTAATAACACCACCACTACCACCTGCTTATGAATGAATGGTGGTGGAGGAGATGTTGGCAGTGTTGGAGGAGGTGGTGGTGGAGATGGTGTTGTTGAGGAGCTGGAGGAGGAGGTGGTGGTGGTGGTGGAGATGGTGTTGTTGAGGAGCTGGAGGAGGAGGTGGTGGTGGTGGTGGAGGTGCAGGAAGAGGTGGTGGTTGAGGAGGAGGAGATGGCGGTGGTAGTGGTGGAGGTGGAGGAGGTGGTGGTGGAGATGGTGTTGGAGGTGTTGGTGGAGGTGGTGGTGTTATTTAGCAATTAAGCAGGAATTATTGAGCGATTAAGCTGTAATCGATGGAGGTGGAGGAGGAGTTGGTGGTGGAGGTGGATGTGGAACAGGAGGTGTTGGAGGTGGAGGGGGAGGAGGTGGTGGTGGAGATGGTGTTGGAGGTATTGGTGGTGGAGGAGATGGTGGTGTTATTGAGCATCTAAGCAGGCATTATTGAGCAATTAAGCAGTAATCAATAGAGGTGGAGGAGGAGGAGGAGGTGTTGGTGGTGGATGAGGAGGATGTGGCGCTGGTGATGGTGGAGGAGGAGGAGGAATAGGTGGCGGTGGTGGTAGAGGAGGAGGAGGAGGTGGCGGTGATGGAGGAGGAGGAGGTGGTTGTGGTGGAGGAGGTGCTTATTTGCTGAATTATTTCTTGCTGACCAATCGACTGCTTATGTGTAAATCGATTACTGCTTAATTGCTCAATTATGCCTGCTTATTTGCTCAATAACACCACCACCTCCTGCTTATGAATCAATTGTGGTTGTGATGGTGGAGGAGATGCTGGTATTGTTGGAGGAGGTGGTGGTGGAGATGGTGTTGGAGGTATTGGTGGTGGTGGAGGTGGTGGTGTTTTTGAGCAGTTAAGCAGGCGTTATTGAGCGATTAAGCAGTAATCGATGGAGGTGGTGGTGGAGGTGGAGGAGGAGGAGGTGTTGGAGGTGGAGGTGGAGGAGGAGGTAGTGGAGGTAAAGGTGGAGGTGGTGGTGGTGGTGGAGGTGGAGGAGGAGGTGGTGGTTGAGGAGGAGGAGGTGGCGGTGGTAGTGGTCAAGGTGGAGGAGGAGTAGATGGTGTTGGAAGTGTTGGTGGAGGTGGTGGTGTTATTGAGCAATTAAGCAGACGTTATCGAGCGAGTAAGCAGTAATCAATGGAGGTGGAGGAGGAGTTGGTGGTGGAGGTGTTGGTGGAACAGGAGGTGTTGGAGGTGGAGGAGGAGGAGGTGGCGGTGGTGATGGTGGAGGTGCAGGAGGAGGAAGTGGAGGAGGTGGTAGTGGAGATGTTGTTGGAGGTATTGGTGGTGGTGGAGGTAGTGGTGTTATTGAGCATCTAAGCAGGCATTATTGAGCAGTTAAGCAGTAATCAATAGAGGTGGAGGTGGAGTTGGTGGTGGAGGTGTAGGTGGAACAGGAGGTGTTGAAGGTGGAGGAGGAGGAGGTGGCGGTGGTGATGGTGGAGGTGCAGGAGGAGGAGGTGGAGGAGGTGGTAGTGGAGATGGTGTTGGAGGTATTGGTGGTGGTGGAGATGGTGGTGTTATTGAGCATCTAAGCAGGCGTTATTGAGCAATTAAGCAGTAATCAATAGAGGTGGAGGTGGAGGTGGAAGAGGAGGTGTTGGGATTGGAGGAGGAGGAGGTGGTGATTGTTGATATATTGATTGATTCGTAATGAACAGATTAATTTCTAGCAATTGATTTATTGTTTTCTTGATCACTGAACTGTCTGATTTATTGCTTACTGATTAACTAATGACTACTTACTGATGAATAATTTGCTGAATGTTTGAATAATTGCAGATAAAATTGATTGCTGATTGATTATTTTATTGCTGTTTTTTTTTTCAGATGATTTATTCGATTGCTTATATTAATGTATTGATTGCTGATTAATTGTTTATTGATGGCTGGATTGATTGCTGCCTTATTGTAAATTGATTGCTGCTTAATTGATTGCTGGTGGTTTAATTGCTTTGTGAATGATTGCTCACTAATTGCTGGTGGATTTATTTTTTTCTGATGATTTGATTGTTGATATATTGATTGACTGCTAATTAACAGATGAATTACTTGCTTATTGGTTAATACATGAATTATTGTTTGCTAATGTAATTTTTAGCTGACAATAGTTTTCTCACTGTTTGCTAATTAATTGATTGATTGCTGATGGAGTGATTTATTTCTGTGTAATTGCTTTTCTTTTCGGATTGATTACTCATATTAATTGACTGTGGATTGAGTTATTGTTTACTGATTACTGTAGATGATAGTTTCATTGATTGCTGGTGGATTGATTTATTGTTGATGAGTGGATTGATTACTGATATATTTATGAATTGTTTGCTTATTGATTTACTGAATGCTAATGGTTTGTTTCATGGCTGATAATTTGGTGGCTTACACTTATGGATTGATTGGTGATACATTGATTGACTGCTGATGTACAGATTAATAGCTAATTTATGGCTAATTGATTGACTAATGATTATTCACTTGGAGGAGAAGGTAGTGGAGGTAAAGGTGGAGGAGGTGGTGGTGGTGGAGGAGGTGGTAATCTAGGTGGTGGAGGTGGAGGAGGAGGTGGTGGAGGAGGAGGAGGTGGTGGTGGTGGAGGAGGTGCTTGTTTCCTGAAGTATTCCTTGCTGTCCAATCGACTGCTTATGAATTAATCGATTACTGCTTAATTGCTCAATAACACCACCACCACCACCAGCTTATGAATGAATGGTGGTCATTGAGATGGTGTTGTTGAGGAGGTGGAGGAGGAGGTGGTGGTGGTTGTGGAGGTGGATAAGGTCGAGGAGGAGGTGCTGATGGAGGAGGAGGAGGAGGTGGCGGTGGTGGTAGTGGAAGTGGAGGAGGAGGAGGAGGAGGATGTGGCGCTGGTGATGGTGGAGGAGGAGGAGGAAGAGGTGGCGGTGGTGGTGGTGGAGGAGGAGGAAGAGGTGGCGGTGGTGGTGGTGGAGGAGGAGGAAGAGGTGGCGGTGGTGGTGGAGGAGGAGGAGGAAGTGGCGGTGGTGGTGGAGGAGGAGTAGGTGTTTGTGGTGGAGGAGGTGCTTCTTTGCTGAATTATTTCTTGCTGACCAATCGACTGCTTATGTTTAAATCGATTACTGCTTAATTGCTCAATTATGCCTGCTTATTTGCTCAATAACACCACCACCACCTCCTGCTTATGAATCAATTGTGGTTGTGATGGTGGAGGAGATGCTGGTAATGTTGGAGGAGGTGGTGGTGGAGATGGTGTTGGAGGTATTGGTGGTGGTGGAGGTGGTGGTGTTTTTGAGCAGTTAAGCAGGCGTTATTGAGCGATTAAGCAGTAATCGATGGAATTGGAGGTGGAGGAGGAGGTGTTGGAGGTGGAGGTGGAGGAGGAGGTAGTGGAGGTAAAGGTGGAGGAGGTGGTGGTGGTGGAGGAGGTGGTAATCTAGGTGGAGGAGGAGGAGGTGGTGGTGGTGGAGGTGGAGGAGGAGGAGGTGGTGGTGGTGAAAGTGGAGGAGGAGGAGGAGTTGGTGGTGGAGGTGTAGGTGGAACAGGAGGTGTTGGAGGTGGAGGAGGAGGAGGTGGCGGTGGTGATGGTGGAGGTGCAGGAGGAGGAGGTGGAGGAGGTGGTAGTGGAGATGGTGTTGGAGGTATTGGTGGTGGTGGAGGTAGTGGTGTTATTGAGCATCTAAGCAGGCATTATTGAGCAATTAAGCAGTAATCAATGGAGGTGGAGGAGGAGGTGGTGGTGGTGGTGGAGGTGGAGGTGGAAGAGGAGGTGATGGGGTTGGAGGATGAGGAGGTGACGGTTGTGGTGGTGGAGGTGTAGGAGGAGGAGGTGGAGGAGGTGCTGGTGGAGATGGTGTTGGAGGTATTGGTGGTGGTGGAGATGGTGGTGTTATTGAGCATCTAAGCAGGCGTTATTGAGCAATTAAGCAGTAATCAATAGAGGTGGAGGTGGAGGTGGAAGAGGAGGTGTTGGGGTCGGAGGAGGAGGAGGTGGTGATTGTTGATATATTGATTGATTCGTAATGAACAGATTAATTTCTAGCAATTGATTTATTGTTGATCACTGAACTGTCTGAGCCCTGTGAAGGACTGGCGTCCCCTCCAGGGTGTATTCCCGCCTTGCGCCCGATAATTCCAGGTAGGCTCTGGACCCCCCGCGACCCTAAATTGGATAAGCGGTTACAGATAATGGATGGATGGATGAACTGTCTGATTTATTGCTTACTGATTAACTAATGACTACTTACTGATGAATAATTTGCTGAATGTTTGAATAATTGCAGATGAAATTGATTGCTGATTGATCATCAATTGTGGTTGTGATGGTGGAGGAGATGCTGCTTTGTTGGAGGAGGTGGTGGTGGAGGAGGTGGAGGTGGTATTAGTGATGGAGATGGATGAGGAGGTGGTTGTGGTGGAGGTGGCGGTGGCAGTGGAGGAGGTGGTGGTGGTTAAGTTGGTGGAGGAGGAGGAGGTTGCGATGATGGTAGTGCTGGAGGTGGATGAGGAGGTGGTTGTGGTGGAGGAGGTACTTATTTGCTGAATTGTTTCTTGCTGACCAATCGACTGCTTATGAATATATCGATTACTGCTTAATCGCTCAATAACGCCTGCTTAATTGCTCAATAACACTACCACCTCCAACAACAACACCACCTGCTTATGAATGAATGGTGGTGGTGGAGGAGGAGATGCTGGTAGTTTTGGAGGAGGTGTTGCTTAATAGGTCAATAATGCTATAGGTCGAATATGCTACAATAATGGTGTAGGAGGAGGTGGTTGTGGTGGAGGAGGTGCTTATTTGCTGAATTATTTCTTACTGACCAATCGACTGCTTGTGAATAAATCGATCACTACTTAACTGCTCAATAACGCCTGCTTAATTACTCAATAACACCACCACCCCCACCACCACCACCTGCTTATGAATGAATGGTGGTTGTTGAGGAGGAGATGCTGGTAGTATTGGAGGAGGTGGTGGTGAAGATGGTGTTGGAGGTATTTGTGGTGGTGGAGGTGGTGGTATTATTGAGCAATTAAGCAGGCATTATTGAGTGATTAAGCAGTAATCAATGTAGGTTGTGGTGGTGGTGGAGGAGGTGGTGGAGGTGGAGGAGGAGGAGGTGGTTGTGATGGAGGAGGTGCTTAGTTCCTGAATTATTTCTTACTGACCAATCGACTGCTGATGAATAAATCGATTACTGCTTAATTGCTCGATAACGCCTGCTTAATTGCTCAATAACACTACCACCTCCACCACCACCACCACCTGCTTATGAATGAATGGTTGTGGTGGTGGAGGAGATGCTGGTAGTGTTGGAGATGGTGTTGGAGGTATTGGTGGTGGTGGAGGTGGTGGTGTTATTGAGCAATTAAGCAGGCATTATTGAGCAATTAAGCAGGCATTATTGAGCAATTAAGCAGTAATCGATGTAGGTGGTGGGGGTGGAGGAGGTGTTGGTGGTGGAGGAGTAGGTGGTTGTAGTGGAGGAGGTGCTTACTTGCTGAATTATTTCTTACTGACCAATCGACTGCTTAAGAATGAATCAATTACTGCTTAATTGCTCAATAACAACACCTCCTCCACCACAACCACCTCCAACACCACCACCACGATGCTTATGAATGAATGGTGGTGGTGGTGGAGGAGGTGCTGGTAGTGTTGGAGGACGTGGTGGTGGAGATGGTGTTGGAGTTATTGGTGGTGGTGGAGGTGGTGGTGTTATTGAGCAATTAAGCAGGTGTTATTGAGCGATTAAGCAGTAATCCATGGAGGTGGAGGTGGTTGAGCTGGAAGTGGTGCAGGAGGTGGAGGTGGTGGTGGTGGAGGAGGAGGAGGAGGAGGAGGTGCTTATTTGCTGAATTATTTCTTGCTGACCAATCCACTGCTTATGAATAAATCGATTACTGATTAATTGCTCAATAACACCACCCCCTCCACCACCACCACCTCCAACACCACCACCATCTGCTTATGAATGAATGGTGGTGGAGGAGATGCTGTTAGTGTAGGAGGAGGTGGTGGTGGAGATGGTTTTGGAGGTATTGGTGGTGGAGGAGGTGGTGGTGTTATTGAGCAATTAAGCAGGCGTCATTGAGCGATTAAGGAGTAATCGATGGAGGTGGTGGAGGAGGACGAGCTGGTGGTGTGGTGGTGGAGGTAGAGTAGGTTGCAGTGGTGGTAATGGCGGATGTGGTGGCGCTGGTGGTAGAGGGAAGGTGGTGGTGGAGATGGTGTTTGAGGTATTGGTGGTGGTGGAGGTGGTGGTGTTATTGAGCAATTAAACAGGAATTATTGAGTGATTAAGCAGCAATCGATGGAGGAGGAAGAGGTGATTGTGGTGGAGGAGGTGCTTATTTGCTGAATTATTTCTTGCTGACCAATCGACTGCTTATGAATAAATCGATTACTGCTTAATTGCTCAATAACGCCTGCTTAATTGCTCAATAACACCACCAACTCCAACACCACCACCACCTGCTTATGAATGAATGTTGGGGGAGATACTGGTAGTGTTGGAGGAGGTGGTGGTGAAGATGGTTTTGGAGGTTTTGGTTGTGGTGGAAGTGGTGGTGGTGTTATTGAGCGATGAAACAGTAATCGATGGAGGTGTTGGAGGAGGAGGTGGTTAATGGCTTATTGATTGACTAATGAGTATTCTCTGATTAATTTTGAGCTGATGATTGATTTATTGCTGAGGATTGAATTGATTGCAGATATTTTATATTGTGTTTTGATAGTTTTGGATTGATTGATGGTTATATTAATTAAATATTGATGGTAAAAACTGAATTATTCTTTTCTGATTACTATTTAGCTGATAGATTCCTTATTTGCTGAATTGTTTCTTGCTGACTAATTGACTACTTATGAATGAATTGATTACTGCTTAATTGCTCAACATTCAATTGACTTCTGTTGGGTTTATTTTTTGCTGATTTGACTGATTGTTTTTCATGTATAGGTTGTAAAATAATGTTAAAATATAATACATTAAAATGTATAAAAGAAATTGTAACATGAAATAAAAAAAAAAACTTTTGAGTATTATTATTATTAACTTTTAGCCCATGTTTGATCCAGTTTTACATGGCACCGCAACAACAGTGAAGTCAAAACATGCTTCTTATTCTAAACAGAGAAGAAAAATGACATTTTTAACAAATATGAAATATATTTCATAAATAATAATACTTTTATATTTATCCTTTAATCACAAAAATACTAAAAAATACTAAAAAAATACTTCTTACAAACAGTGTAAGAAGTATAGAAAATAATGCAATTAAAATCTTTATGAATACTGTGTTCTTATTGGCTTCCTGCTGCAGAAACATTGAGTGGTGTTCCAGAAGGTTCTCTGACAATATATAAATATATATAAATGAAAGCAATGAGGGGTGGGGCTTATATGCACACAGCCAATCAGCGTCACACTTGAGTCACAATAGTTGGAACCAATCAATTGTGACATCACACATTCCATGGGAAAGGTGAGCGGAGAAGAGGTGCCATCGCAGAGTAACTTCTCTGTCGTTCAGTTCTTTGTCAGAACCAGGACTGAACTTTCATAACCGCTTTAGGAAAAAGACGGGGAACGGGGTTTAAACTGTGTGGAAGCTGGAGTCAGAGGGAGTTTAAAAGCAGGAGAAACTTTTAAGGTAAGTTTCAAGGATTATTAAACCTTCTGCTGCTGTTAATTAATATTTACCGCTTAGACTTTTTAAAGTGTGCTGCTGCAGTTTTGTAAAGTGTTTATCTTTAGTGTATTATTTTAAACGTCTTTTAAATGTTGCTGCTTTGTAACATTATCTGTTGCCTGGTTGTTTGTTGTGCTAATGGGTCTCTGCTCACTGCACTGTGTTGGTTGTGTTATTAATGGTGTAACAGACACAAAGTGCCACTGACGCGGAATAAGGGGAGCCGATTACTTTTTTCAGATGTTTTATTTGATTGCTTATATTAATGTGCTGGTTGCTGATTAATTGATTATGGATGGATGAATTGATTGCTGCCTTATTGTAAATTGATTGCTGATTAATTGATTGCTGGTGAGGGTGGCACGGTGGAGCAGCAGGTAGTGTCACAGTCACACAGCTCCAGGGACCTGGAGGTTGTGGGTTCGATTCCCGCTCTGGGTGACTGTCTGTGAGGAGTTGGTGTGTTCTCCCTGTGTCGGTGTGGGTTTCCTCCGGGTGCTCCGGTTTCCTCCGTCAGTCCAAAAACACACGTTGATAGGTTGATTGGCGACTCAAAAGTGATCGTAGGTGTGAATGTGTGAGTGTGTGTGTTGCCCTATGAAGGACTGGCGCCCCCTCCAGGGTGTATCCACGCCTTGCACCCAATGATTCCAGGTAGGCCCTGAACCTGATAAGCTGTTACTGATAATGAATTATTGCTGCTGGTTTGATTGCCTTCTGAATGTTTGCTCACTAATTGCTGGTGGATTAGTTTTTGTTTTTTTTTTCTGATGATTTGATTGATTGTTTATATATTTTATTGACTGCTAATGAACAGATTAATTTCTAGCAATTGATTTCTGATTTACTGTTTGCTTGATCACTGCACTGATTGATTTATTGCATACTGATTAACTAATGACTACTTACTGATGAATAATTTGCTGAATGTTTGAATAATTGCAGATGGAATTGATTGCTGATTGATTAATTTATTGCAGGTAATCTTTTTCAGATGATTTATTCAATTACTTATATTAATGTCTTGATTGCTGATTAATTGTTTATTGATGGCTGGATTGATTGCTGCCTTATTGTAAATTGATTGCTGCTTAGTTGATTGCTGGTGGTTTAATTGCTTTGTGAATGATTGCTCACTAATTGCTGGTGGATTTATTTTTTTCTGATGATTTGATTGTTGATATATTGATTGACTGCTAATGAACAGATGAATTTCTTGCTTATTGTTTAATACATGAATTATTGTTTGCTAATGTAATTTTAGCTGACATTAGTTTTCTCACTGATTGCTAATTAATTGATTGATTTCTGATGGAGTGATTTATTTCTGTGCATCTGTGTTATTGTTGATGAGGAGGAGGTGCAGGTGGAGGGCGTGGTGGAGGTGGTAGTGGAGGAGGAGGAGGTGGTGGTGGAGGAGGACGAGGCCATGGTGGTGGAGGATTTGCTTATTTACACCACCTCCATCCCCACCACCACCTGCATATGAGTGAATGATGGTAGTGTTGGAGGAAGTGGAGGTGCAGATGGTGTTTTTGAGGAGGTGGTTGAGGAGGAGGAGGAGGAGGTGTCTGTGGTGGTAGTGGAGGAGGACATGGGGGTGGAGTTGGAGGAGTAGGAGGTGGTGGTGCAGGTGGAGGAGTAGAAGGTGGCAGTTGTGCCACCACCACCTGCTTATGAATGAATGGTAGTGGTGGAGGATATGCTAGTAGTGTTGGAGGAGGTGGTGGTGGAGATGGTATTGGAGGTATTGGTGGTGGTGGAGGTGGTGGTGTTATTGAGCAATTAAGCAGGCATTATTGAGCAATTAAGCAGTAATTGATGAAGGTGGTGGAAGAGGAGGTGTTGGAGGTGGTGGTGGAGGAGGAGGAGCAGATGGTAGTGGTGGAGGTGGAGGAGGACGAGGTGCTGGTGGAGGAAATGGAGGAGGTGGTAGTGGAGGTAGAGGAGGAGGAGGTGAATGTGGTAGTGGAGGTAGAGGAGGTGGAGGAGGTGGTAGTGGAGGTAGAGGAGGTGGAGGAGGTGGTGGTGGAGGTGGAAGAGGAGGATGTGGTGGTGGAGGAGGTGCTTATTTGCTGAATTATTTCTTGCTGATCAATTCACTGCTTATGAATAAATCGATTACTGCTTAATTGCTCAATAACACCACCACCACCACGTACTTATGAATGAATGGTGATGGAGGAGATGTTGGTAGTATTGGAGGAGGTGGTGGTGGAGATGGTGTTGTTGATGAGCTGGAGGATGAGGTGGTGGTGGTGGTGGAGGTGGATGCGGAGGTGGTGGTTGAGGAGGAGGAGGAGGTGGTGGTGGTAGTGGTCAAGGTGGAGGAGTAGTAGATGGTGTTGGAAGTGTTGGTGGAGGTGGTGGTGTTATTGAGCAATTAAGCAGGCGTTATCGATCGATTAAGCAGTAATTGATTGAGGTGGAGTTGGTGGTGGAGGTGTAGGTTGAACAGGAGGTGTTGGAGGTGGAGGAGGAGGAGGTGGTGATGGTGGAGGAGGAGGTGGAGGAGGTGGTAGTGGAGATGGTGTTGGAGATATTGGTGGTGGTGGAGGTAGTGGTGTTATTGAGCATCTAAGCAGGCATTATTGAGCAATTAAGCAGTAATCAATGGAGGTGGAGGAGGAGGTGGTGGTGGAGGTGGAGGTGGAAGAGGAGGTGTTGGGGTTGGAGGAGGAGGAGGTGGCGGTTGTGGTGGTGGAGGTGTAGGAGGTGGAGGTGGAGGAGGTGCTGGTGGAGATGGTGTTGGAGGTATTGGTGGTGGTGGAGGTGGTGGTGTTATTGAGCATCTAAGCAGGCATTATTGAGCAATTAAGCAGTAATCAATGGAGGTGGAGGAGGAGGTGGTGGTGGAGGTGGAGGTGGAAGAGGAGGTGTTGGGGTTGAAGGAGGAGGAGGTGGCTGTTGTGCTAGTGGTGGAGGTGGAGGAGGACAAGGTTCTGGTGGAGGAAGTGGTAGTGGAGGTAGAGGAGGAGGAAGTGAAGGTGGTAGTGGAGGTAGAGGAGGAGGAGAAGGTGGTGGTGGAGGAGGTGCTTATTTGCTGAACTATTTCTTGGTGACCTATTGACTGCTTATGAATAAATCGATTACTGCTTAATTGCTTAACAACACCACCACCACCACCTGCTTATGAATGAATGGTGGTGGAGGAGTTGTTGGCATTGTTGGAGGAGGTGGTGGTGGAGATGGTGTTGTTGAGGAGCTGGAGGAGGAGGTGGTGGTGGTAGTGGTGAAGGTGGAGGAGGTGGTGGTGGAGATGGTGTTGGAGGTGTTGGTGGAGGTGGTGGTGTTATTGAGCAATTAAGCAGGCGTTATTGAGCAATTAAGCAGTAATCGATGGAGGTGGAGGAGGAGTTGGTGGTGGAGGTGGAACAGGAGGTGTTGGAGGTGGAGGAGGAGGAGGTGGAGGTGGAGGAGGAGGAGGTGGTGGTGGTGGTGGAGGAGTAGGAGGAGGAGGTGTAGGAGTTGGTGGTGGAGATGGTGTTGGAGGTACTGGTGGTGGTGGAGATGGTGGTGTTATTGAGTATCTAAGCAGGCGTTATTGAGCAATTAAGCAGTAATCAATAGAGGTGGAGGTGGAAGAGGAGGTGTTGGGGTTGGAGGAGGAGGAGATGGTGATTGTTGATATATTGATTGATTCGTAATGAACAGATTAATTTCTAGCAATTGATTTATTGTTTTCTTGATCACTGAACTGTCTGATTTATTGCTTACTGATCAACTAAGGACTACTTACTGATGAATAATTTGCTGAATGTTTGAATAATTGCAGATGAAATTGATTGCTGATTGATCATCAATTGTGGTTGTGATGGTGGAGGAGATGCTGCTTTGTTGGAGGAGGTGGTGGTGGAGATGGTGTTGGAGGTATTGGTGGTGGAGGTGGAGGAGGAGGAGGTGGTGGTGGTGGAGGTGGAGGAGGAGGAGGAGGAGGTGGTGGTGGTGAAGGTGAAGGAGGAGGAGGTGGAGGTGGTGGAGGTGGAGGAGGAGGTGGTGGTTGAGGAGGAGGAGGTGGCGGTGGTAGTGGTCAAGTTGGAGGAGGAGTAGATGGTGTTGGAAATGTTGGTGGAGGTGGTGGTGTTATTGAGCAATTAAGCAGGCGTTATCGAGCAATTAAGCAGTAATCAATGGAGGTGGAGGAGGAATTGGTGGTGGAGGTGTAGGTGGAACAGGAGGTGTTGGAGGTGGAGGAGGAGGAGGTGGCGGTGGTGATGGTGGAGGTGCAGGAGGAGGAGGAGGAGGAGGTGGTAGTGGAGATGGTGTTGGAGGTATTGGTGGTGGTGGAGGTAGTGGTGTTATTGAGCATCTAAGCAGGCATTATTGAGCAATTAAGCAGTAATCAATGGAGGTGGTGGTGGAGGTGGAGGTGGAAGAGGAGGTGATGGGGTTGGAGGATGAGGAGGTGGCGGTTGTGGTGGTGGAGGTGTAGGAAGTGCTGGTGGAGATGGTGTTGGAGGTATTGGTGGTGGTGGAGATGGTGGTGTTATTGAGCATCTAAGCAGGCGTTATTGAGCAATTAAGCAGTAATCAATAGAGGTGGAGGTGGAGGTGGAAGAGGAGGTGTTGGGGTTGGAGGAGGAGGAGGTGGTGATTGTTGATATATTGATTGATTCGTAATGAACAGATTAATTTCTAGCAATTGATTTATTGTTGATCACTGAACTGTCTGATTTATTGCTTACTGATTAACTAATGACTACTTACTGATGAATAATTTGCTGAATGTTTGAATAATTGCAGATGAAATTGATTGCTGATTGATTAATTTATTGCTGTTTTTTTCAGATGATTTATTCGATTGCTTATATTAATGTATTGATTGCTGATTAATTGTTTATTGATGGCTGGATTGATTGCTGCCTTATTGTAAATTGATTGCTGCTTAATTGATTGCTGCTTAATTGATTGCTGGTGGTTTAATTGCTTTGTGAATGATTGCTCACTAATTGCTGGTGGATTTATTTTTTTCTGATGATTTGATTGTTGATATATTGATTGACTGCTAATTAACAGATGAATTACTTGCTTATTGGTTAATACATGAATTATTGTTTGCTAATGTAATTTTTAGCTGACAATAGTTTTCTCACTGATTGCTAATTAATTGATTGATTGCTGATGGAGTGATTTATTTCTGTGTAATTGCTTTTCTTTTCGGATTGATTACTACTATTATTTGACTGTGGATTGAGTTATTGTTTACTGATTACAGTAGATGATAGTTTCATTGATTGCTGGTGGATTGATTTATTGTTGATGAGTGGATTGATTACTGATATATTTATGAATTGTTTGCTTATTGATTTACTGAATGCTAATGGTTTGTTTCATGGCTGATAATTTGGTGGCTTACACTTATGGATTGATTGGTGATACATTGATTGACTGCTGATGTACAGATTAATAGCTAATTTATGGCTAATTGATTGACTAATGATTATTCACTTGGAGGAGAAGGTAGTGGAGGTTAAGGTGGAGGAGGTGGTGGTGGTGGAGGAGGTGGTAGTCTAGGTGGAGGAGGAGGAGGAGGAGGTGGTAGTCTAGGTGGAGGAGGAGGAGGAGGAGGTGGTGGTGGTGGAGCTGGAGGAGGAGGAGGAAGAGGAGGAGGTGGTGGTGGTGGTGGAGGTGGAGGAGGAGGTGGTGGAGGAGGAGGAGGTTGAGGTGGTGGAGGAGGTGCTTGTTTGCTGAAGTATTTCTTGCTGACCAATCAACTGCTTATGAATTAATCGATTACTGCTTAATTGCTCAATAACACCACCACCACCACCTGCTTATGAATGAATGGTGGTCGTTGAGATGTAGTTGTTGAGGATGTGGAGGAGGAGGTGGTGGTGGTTGTGGAGGTGGATAAGGTCGAGGAGGAGGTGCTGATGGAGGAGGAGGAGGAGATGGTGGCGGTGGTGGTAGTGGAAGTGGAGGAGGAGGAGGAGGAGGTGTTGGTGGTGGAGGAGGAAGATGTGGCGCTGGTGATGGTGGAGGAGGAGGAGGTGGAGGAAGTGCTGGTGGAGATGGAGTTGGAGGTATTGGTGGTGGTGGAGATGGTGGTGTTATTGAGCATCTAAGCAGGCGTTATTGAGCAATTAAGCAGTAATCAATAGAGGTGGAGGTGGAGGTGGAAGAGGAGGTGTTGGGGTTGGAGGAGGAGGAGGTGGTGATTGTTGATATATTGATTGATTCGTAATGAACAGATTAATTTCTAGCAATTGATTTATTGTTGATCACTGAACTGTCTGATTTATTGCTTACTGATTAACTAATGACTACTTACTGATGAATAATTTGCTGAATGTTTGAATAATTGCAGATGAATTTGATTGCTGATTGATTAATTTATTGCTGTTTTTTTTCAGATGATTTATTCGATTGTTTATATTAATGTATTGATTGCTGATTAATTGTTTATTGATGGCTGGATTGATTGCTGCCTTATTGTAAATTGATTGCTGCTTAATTGATTGCTGGTGGTTTAATTGCTTTGTGAATGATTGCTCACTAATTGCTGGTGGATTTATTTTTTTCTGATGATTTGATTGTTGATATATTGATTGACTGCTAATTAACAGATGAATTACTTGCTTATTGGTTAATACATGAATTATTGTTTGCTAATGTAATTTTTAGCTGACAATAGTTTTCTCACTGATTGCTAATTAATTGATTGATTGCTGATGGAGTGATTTATTTCTGTGTAATTGCTTTTCTTTTCGGATTGATTACTACTATTATTTGACTGTGGATTGAGTTATTGTTTACTGATTACAGTAGATGATAGTTTCATTGATTGCTGGTGGATTGATTTATTGTTGATGAGTGGATTGATTACTGATATATTTATGAATTGTTTGCTTATTGATTTACTGAATGCTAATGGTTTGTTTCATGGCTGATAATTTGGTGGCTTACACTTATGGATTGATTGGTGATACATTGATTGACTGCTGATGTACAGATTAATAGCTAATTTATGGCTAATTGATTGACTAATGATTATTCACTTGGAGGAGAAGGTAGTGGAGGTTAAGGTGGAGGAGGTGGTGG